>NC_051073.1:21519807-22154528 GCF_004664715.2 Peromyscus leucopus | reverse complement strand
AGGAGTAGTTTCCCTTTCTTTCCTTGTAACTGCCTAAGGATAGAGTTCTAAATAATGTTTACCAGGTAAGTGCAGATGCCCAGAAACATGCAAAGTCAGCATCTGCTAGTGAAAAATTCTGTGCTATTATTTCTGTTGTTACACAATGCTTTCACTACTGAGTGTGTTTCATTCACATGCCACTGCTATTCTCTTTGCTAAATAACACTTTTATTAATAAAAGAGGTGATATTGACTAATTTGTTTAGAAAATATAAAAACAAAATAAGTATTATCCAGAATAACACCACCCAAAAGAAAATGACTATAAAATTTTGATTAGATTTTTTTCTATATTTTCTCCCATAGGTCTATTTTTGAATACCTAATTAAAAGTCAGTAATTACATAAAAACATAGGAAAATCTAAGGAAAGACTTCTGATTTGTGAACATTTATACCCATGAAGAGTTACATGAAGAAGGAGGGTATATGAATGGAATACATGGTACAGCTATCCACTTCATTGATCTCTCCAAGTTGGCTGTTACATCATGAGAAAGAAGTGTGCAGTAGGGCTACTGGAGCTATTCAGTGTATTCCACATGTTTATGCATGAGAATTGTTTATACACTGTGCTTGCCAATTAAAATATATGAACTACTAAATTAAATTTAAGAGACAATACAAAAAGGCCCTTCCACTTGGGTTACTGGTGGCCATCATCTTGCGATGGATTAATACAATCTGTCTCTTGTTCTAGAGCTAAGGGGAAAAAATCTGTGCCATCTTCTTCTTTGTGGTCACTAATTCCCATATGAGAGCAGCCCCAAACATCCTCCTCTGTATCACCAATATATCTTATCTCCAGTTACCATTGCATTGCAGGTCAGGTCCTCAACCCAGGGACCAGAGAACACATAAGTCAATTCTTTACAAATGTACTAAGTAGCATAAATAAGTAAAAAAAAAAAAAAAAAAAAAAAAAAAAAAAGGAATTCCTCAAATGGTAAGGAAACTCCCAGACTGTCACGGAGAAGAAAGAGGGAGATGAGAAAGAAAAGAAATAAAAAGAAACATAAAATAAACCTTCATATGCACTGTCATATTTCCCTTGGTGTAAAGGATGTAAATATAGCATTTAGAGGAGAGCTCAGCAGAATGGGTAAAAGACAACATCACCCAAATAGACGTTGTCCACAGGAAATTCAACTCAGACAGCATAGATAGGCTGAAAGTAGAAAGCAATAACCAAAATGTGGTCTCTTTAAAAAAGACAGTGAGAACTCTGTATCTTCACCAACCTCACCCCATCCCCGCTCCCCAAATGCTCTAATACCCAACAGGGTTCAGCTTTCATAGAAATGATTGCAGTGCCGCACACATTCTTATCTGAACCACATAACAAGTGGAGATCTTGTCGACTGATACATATGTGCAAGAGTATTGACCTAGATGAACACCATAACCAGAAATTGCTGACAGGAGGTTCCTGGGGAGAAGAAGAGCCGATGTGCAAAGAAGTAGATTGGTAGTGGAGATCAGTTAAACGAACTCGGGCATGCTCCAGATTTTGCCCCTGACAGAAAGTTTTGTGCATGGGAAAACAGCCCTGGAGGGGAACAAGAGGAAGGATGATTTTTCTCCTCAATTCCATGCTATGGCCTGTGGTTGCATTCTTTTCAACATTTCAGCCTCCATTCATAGGCACCTCCATAAAAATGCAGGCAATTACCATATGAAAAGTCACAAAATCATCCACATAGAGAAATTCACCTTCCCATTTGTAGTTTGACAGCTAGGTTGATAAGTTAGATCCAAATAAAATTAGCCTTCAGATAGATGCCCTCATATTGCTGTAATAAATGTCTCAAGACCCACACTGCCCCTTGGAGGGCCTGGAGCCTTAGCGAAATGGAACTGAAAAGTCGTTAACTGGTCTCAACAGCATCAAGGCCCTTGAAGGGACAGTGGCCCCTCCATGACTCAGGCAAAAGCAGGTTTATCCTTATCTTTTCCTCTTATCCACTACGCCAGTGAAGAAACATGATAGCTGTTTTAAAGATGGAAGGGAATACTGTAAACTTCATACATTTCAGTCAGTTTTAGGATATCCTATGGGATCCCGAACCAACCACCACTAACCTAAACACAGAAAAATGCAGTGATGAGCCCCAACAAACTCACAAATCCCTACATAAAATCACAGCCCTGACTTACAAAAGTCCTCAAACCAGGCCATCCATAATCTACCAAGAGGAGCCATAGAGAAGTGAGCATAATGGTGGAGTGGAAATAATCATGACCTTCAAACAACCCTCTCGTTGTCTCTCGTGGCTCGTCATCATTTGCATCAGCTGGAAAAGATTGTTCCTCTGAGCTACATTCTGCTCCAAGCCAGATGCAGAAAGTGGTAATTCTTCAAACGGAGTGGTAAAGGGTCTTGGTCCACAGATTTCACTATTGCATAGATAGGGGGAGCAGGAAGATGGAATTGAATCATGTAGCTGCGCATTCCTAATATTCTTCTTTCAAGTTGGTGAAGTTCAATTCGGTCCAATAAACATATATTAGACATGTGGAATAAGAGACACTGCAATGCCATATCCAGGAGTGTGTGTGTGTGTGTGTGTGTGTGTGTGTGTGTGTGTGTGTGTGTGTTGTGTGTTCTTTGCTTCTTAAGGCATTGTCTTCTTTGAAGACACATTGATAAAATTCCCAGGCTGATTTCCACATGTCAGTCTTCTGATATCTTTCACCATCATCATACTGCTACAGAATTTATCATAAAAACAATCATTCTGTGGCAGGGTTCTAGGGACCAGAAAGGACTTTATCATGGGCCCTTTCCTCTTCAGATGTTCACAAGGCAAGCATGGCCCTCCACTCTTTGGTTCAGGGATCTCTCGTGCTTCAGTTCCCTGTATCCAACTGGAGTGTATGACTGGGGACTTTCATCTGCTTCTGAATGAAAACGAGGTCAATTGTGCCTCTTCCCTGAGCTATTTGCACAGTTACTGTATTTGTTCCATTAATGTTTATCATTTTTGAATATCATTTAATGGATGCCAGCACGAGGAAGGGAGGAGATAGAATGTCCCCTGGAAGATGCTGCTCCATTAATTCAAATAAATAGTGATGAAAAGCCTGTGCATGCACAGCCAAATGGGGGCTATTTGGGGGCAGTGGGGCTGTTCATTTTGTTTTAAAAATCACAAGATTGGACAAAATATATTGTTTGGCTAGGAGGGAACTGAAATTATAAAGCTTGCAAGGCTTTGGATTTCAATGTTCTACTCTCCCCCCCTCACCACCTCACGTGGGGGGTGCACCGCCCTTACCACAGCCCACTTCTTGAACTCTTTCCAATCCCAGGTATTCCCTATTTCTTTTAATACCTCATTGCTTTTGCATCAATTACAGACTGACCCAAAGCTGTTGGAAGTGCAAGTGATAGATGGTGAGGCCCAGTGGAATGAATTTCTGATGGAAGAATAAAACTGTTAAAGGAATAAATTTACTGCATACAAATTTATACAAATCCCATATATAGTAGGAAATCCTTTGCAATGAAAAACTGATGAAAGATTAAAATGTTAAATGAATTAAAATCCACCATGCCAGTGAAATATAATGATGATTTGACCTACTAAATGAATGGCCTAAATGAAGATATAAATTTGAAGTGTTCCAATGTATGTCAGTTTGAAATGTGTGGTAAGCCAGCATAACATAAAAATATGACTCTGGCTGCTGAAGGAACACTCTTTGTGGAACCAGCCATTATTTAGAAACATCTGTGTTGGCTCTTTGTATAATGCAAAGAAAAACACCCTGTTTCTCACATCAGGTAACATCACCATTAACCTTTCTGTCTTTCTTTATTCTGTCCCTCTTAAACTTTCCACATTTTATGTCTATGGACAGTGACTTAAGGGTAGCAAAGAATTGGGAACTTACTGTTACAATTTCTTTCCTTCATCTTACTAGACCTTAGCTTATATCTTGTTTACAAAATATACAAAAGCTGATGCAAGTATAAAATTTTCAGCAGACATGAGTAGTTAGTTAACTGATGCCAATTCACAATTACTACTTTCTCTAAGTAGCAACTGAACATTAAAAAATAATAACAATAACCACCATAAAATCCTTAGCCATTAAAATAAGTTTCAAGACTATTTTCCTGTCCAGGAGAATTATAGTTACCAACCCAGCTTAGGATACAGGTAATATATATTTTGTTCATAACTGACTCAAGACCTGGTCATTTAAAAATAATACTCTGTAGCTAGGCACAACTAGATAACTTTGATCATTGTCAAAAAACATAAAGGTGCAAATAGACTATTCTACCGAATGACTCTCTGAGTTCTGCCCAGTTTATGGTATTATAGCCATGTACAATTGGAAGCTATAGGCAAGAGGAGGTCATTTTCTCTGTAGGATCATCCAGCACTCCAGATTTCTGGGCATACAGCCATGTGCATATGGCCATTAATTCAAATGATAGGTACTGACCATCAGTCAATAAATAACTTGTTAAAAGACCACAAGTCGAGGCGTCCCCATGCTAATCAAGCCTTTTTGATGTTAATCCCACTTCTAATAAGAAGAGTCCATCTCTACTGAATAGCTTTCTGAAGGCCTATCAACCCTAGATATTGTTGGGTGAGGACCCAGTATTGCTAAGAGGGAAGAAATCCTAGCATACAGTTATGTAGGACTCAAGAGTCCTCTGCATGGTCAGTCAAAGGCAAGTCCTTGACATAAATATCGTGTGTGCTGCTGTCCTGCTGAAGTTCCTCCAATCTAAAGGCTAGGCATTTGGAGTCAGCAGAAAGCCTTGTGATTTGGCACTGTCAAGAGTTGCTGCCCCAGTGCCTAAATGCTTTTGGAACAAAAACTGTCTTGGTTGTCTTTGCAATCGTAAGGAAACCCAGGGCCCTCAAAAATGTTTCCCGGATTAAATTGAAAGCAATTTTCTCTGGCTGAAGTCAGAAGTAAAAGTGACTAAGGCTTTAGCACCCCCTGGGGATGGCATGTTGACTTCCCTTGTATTTCTTCATTCAGAATATTTATGGGTCGCCTTTCAAAGTGCTAGGTACTAAGGATGGGGTACCTATCTCAAGAGGCTCACTGCCTGTCAGAAAAATTTCAAAAGCCTTGGCTGACTCTTATCCAATGACTGTTTAGAGAGCAATGGTTATTAGCAGAGCCTATACGAGACCCAGATGTGCAGAGGTAAATAAAGTGCAGCTTCTGTATGAGGAAGAGTTGATGGGCAAGGAAGCCACACTGGAAGGTAGGAGTGTTCCACAGATGCTAAGCCAGAAATGGGGAGAAAGAAGGAATGGCTACATTCAGAACTGAAGACTGACCACATGTTAAATGAATAAAAATGAGTTACAAATAAGAGCAAGGAGCTTCGTCCTGCCTGTTCACTTTGTCTTATCAACTCAATGCTCTAACGTTTTAATGTATAGTTCTATTCTAGCAGTCAGCTATTTTCATTTTCAATAAAGTATTAGAAAGTGTAGCTAGTATTTTCAAATCTTTGGAACAGCTGATGTGTATATCTGCCACTTACAAATTCTCTTTGGCCGTAGAACTACCAACTAACTCCATTAGGTCTTATAATACTAAGTGGTTATTAATTATCACTGATGTCATCTAGAACTTAAAGAATTCTAATATCAAAGTAATATGAAGAGAAGAACACTCGAGTTCTCAAATTTAAATTTAATGGAAGTAAATATTGAAGATTATAAAACTGTATTTGTTAAATTATAATAAAAATAAGCCTATAAATACCTGTTGTTTTTAGACTTTTTCACTGAAAATGAAGATATACCACAAGTTTTATTTTATTTTATTTTATTTTATTTTTTTGTGTGTGTGTGTGTGTGTACTGTACTCATGTATACATTTTGTGCACATATTCTATGATGACCAGAGGTTGATGTCATCTGTCTTTCTCTATTGCTCTTTTTTCTTTTCTCTTTCTTTTTTCTTCCTTCGTTTCTTTCCGTTTTTCTTCCTCCCTTCCTTTCATTCCTCCTTTGAGACAGAGGTTCTCTCACTGAACCCAGAGCTCACCACCTGGCTAAATGAGCTGGCCATCCAGCTCTGTAGCTCCAACTGCCTTCAGAACTGCATAGACCACTCATGTCAAGTTGACAATCATGACTAGTCACCACAACACGACATCGTTCTTTTAAAATGTTTTCTAGGTGGTTTCGAATACAACAAAGACTAAGTAGATGGTTTTTAAGTTCTGCCTGCCCAGGGGTGGCTTGCGTTATTTACTTTCCTCATCTTTATGAATTTCTCAGATTTGTACTCTGTGCTATAATGCCACATATTCCTTAATTCACAAATCAGCCAAGTTCAAGTGTGAAAAGCATACAGTTGCCTATGCAAGGCAAACAACCTGAATATTTAAAACAATTAAATTGTGAGATTAAAAATAGTAATGATAAAGAAATCATGGTGGCTAATATTGTCAACTGGACAGAAACACAATGGAGAAAAACTTCTGGACATATGTGTAAGGGCATTTGAGATAGCGTTACTGAATTGATGTGTGAAGACTCATCCTAAATGTAGGGAGGACCATTCCATGCCCTAGAGACCTGTATTGAGAAGAAAGAGAAAATGTGTTGAGCACTGGCATTCATTGCTCTGTGTTTCCTAATGGACATGGAATGTGATTTGCTGACACTAACTTCTCCTGTTGTGCCTTTCCTGTCCTGGACAGTACCCCCAAATTATAAAATTTTGTCAGCTGTTTGTCATGGAGACAAGAAAAGGCAACTAATACAGAAATAAAACATATGAGTTAAAATATTGTGAGACACAATGACATGAACTTAGACTCTTGGCGCTTGAGCGATAGACTAGAAGAGGATCCCAAGTTATGGTCATCCTCAGCTACATAGTGAGCTCCAGGCCAGCCTGAAGTCTTGCTTCAAACATCAAAAAAAAAAAAAAAAAAAAAGGAGATAGGGATCATATCTATTTGTGTCCTTAAACATTTATTGCACATAGAATACACACATGGACAAAACCGCTCCTAGAGTTTTGAGAGCTTAAGAGAGGCTTAAAGTATGTATAAAATACCTTAGCATGTATTCTGATTGTTACCTGTAACAAAACGTACTATACGTATGGCCTGTTTTGTGTGAGATATTAGTATTGTGGTCGTGTTAAATGAGTTCTTATCATCAGTGATTCGTAACAAATCTTATGGATGAAATAATATGGTCTTTGGTATTTGCTTTAGAGTCATAAAAGGAGAAAGATGAAGGAGATGAGCAAGGGGCATGATAGGCCTTTGCTTGATGTTTCCTGAAACTGAGTGAGAGCATTTCATTATACTAGGCTATCCACTTTTGTGTAAAATTCAAAGTCTCCAGTTAAAGGATAAATTTTAAGAGGGCATCACCAAGACTCTTGTAGGTCTGCTAAATGATCAGGGGTCAAAGATTGTTTTTAATTAGGTGTTTAATGAGGAAACCAATATGATGTTTCTGTTAGTTCAAAGGAAATCTTCACAGAACTGGCCTATGAAAGCAGTTACTAAAGCTGAAGTAAATGTAGAAGTCCAGTTTATTCTACAACAGTGGTGACAGCATGATGGCAGGAGTTTCCATTCTTCAGTACAAGAAACATTTACATATCTGTAGTCAGGAATTCCAGGCTCAGTATCACTTATTTAGAGAGTTCCCTAAAAAGACAAAAGGCAATGAGAACTTCAAAAAGTTCACGGAAATGGTATGTTCTGATATACCTGTGTATATACCTGGAATGTGTCCAGGTAGCACTTGGTTTTCATTGATGGTATATTGAACCCTCCATCCCATTTCTAAGTCTGTCTGGCTCTTTCCTATGTAGTCTTTGTACTAAGCTGAAATAATCACCTCCAAAATGTCCACACCTGATGCTCAGACGATACATTGGTTTATAGATCAAAATCAATAGTACAGTGGTGATTCTTCCGGGAAACCTTGAGGCTCAGGTGTCTTCCTGGATTACCCGTGTGATCACAATAGTCCTTACACCGGAGGGAAGTCAACTGAAGACAGCTGATGCTGGTGGGAACTGGGAACCGAGGCTGAACTGAGGCACTTGCTGCCTTTGAAGATGGAAGAAAGGGGTCAAGGTCTGGGAAGGACAGAATAGAGGGGTGTGTGTGTGTGTGTGTGTGTGTGTGTGTGTGTGTGTTCCTGTGAGTGCACATGTGTACACATGTATGCGGAGGTCAGAGGTCAATCTCACATATCATTCACCAGGTACTGTCTACCTAGTTTGTTGATACAGGGCCTCTCACTGTCCTGGAACTCACTGACTGGGCTTGCATGGCTGGCTAGCCAACCCCAGGGATCCAACTGTTGCTGCCTTTTTATTCAGCCTCTGGACCACAAGCACACACCACTATGCCTGGCTTTTTATGCCAAAACAGAGAGTCAAACTCGGGTTCTCATGCTTGCCTGGTAAATACTTCACCCCCTGAACTATCTTCCCAGTCCCAAGACTGGAAGATTTCCTTAAAAAGCTATACCTCACCTGGAAGAGAACAACAGCGTAGCTTAGCAACCAGTAAGCAGTGGAGCCGATGGAGTATCAAAGGCTTTTCCAGCTTCGTGCATCATCAGCTGTTTATTTCGATGCTCTGCCTATCATCAGCAGTCTGTCTGACAGATCTATTTGTTCTCTTTAAGTACTGCTGTGTATGATAGCTGCATTTTGGAAGACTACGTGCATCTTCCTTGCTAAGGGATGACTTACCCTCACACTTCTCCTCACACCTCTCTTGTGACATGACATCATCCCCTCATTTGCTGAGAGAAATGCCAACCACACACACAAAAAACAAATTCTCACAGACACCTCGATTTCCACCTTTGTTTATTTCATTTGCAAAAGAGCATAGAAATATAAGAAAAGAAGCACTCGCCATCAATGAGGTCACTTTCCCCTTGACAAGACTTTATTTTTTATAAGATATATACTCTGTATCGAGGTCCCTCAAAACCTCAAGACACATAGGTAGCTTGTTCAGTGGATCAAACCAAACTGTTCCAGCAGTGGGAAGCACTGGATAGGCACTGAAATAGAAACAGGCCTCCCTGGCCCTTCACTGGCCCTCTAGATCACTAAGCAGGAGCTGACGACCCTACTAAAAGTCATTCTGAACAGTTTTTTCTCATAAAAATGAGCTTTGGATCTTCATTAGTGGCATTTGAGTTATCCCTGTCCAGAAAGTGATTCTGAGGCCATGAGCAGTCACAGGGCTTGTGTCTTAGAAGTGGGTTGGTGACAACGATCCACCATGAGTCACATACCAACAATAAGCTCCCAATCGAATACCCTTGGACCTTTAATTTCCTGCCATGACTGTGAAGTTTATCTCTCAGTCTCACACTTTCTTTTTGTAATCTCAGCTTGATAAACCATTAAGGCACGTAAGAGTGTTTTATACTACCAAGGTCCGTGTATTGGGCTCATGCTGGATAACCACCAGTGGCTCCTTCATGGATAGACGACACATGATTAGGGAGGAGCAGCACATGGGACTTCAAATGTATACACCATGTGTAATTTGCTAAGCTGGGTAGTGGTCGCTTTATTTACACTTTGCTTTTGCATGTAGAGATTTGTGAAATAAAATTTAATAAAATTATCTATACAGTGATGCCTGCCCTTAGAATGTAGAAATTTTTTTACTACGTAGAAAAATCCTAAGAATTAAAGGTATTTGATAAGTTAAGTATTTAAAACTCTCACCATGAGCAGATGCAAAGATCCACAGCTGAACACCAGGCTGAGCTTCAGGAGTCCAGTCAAAGAGAGAGAAGAAGGATTCTATGACCAAGGGCATCAAAATCACGATGGGGAAACCTACAGAGACAACCGAACCAAACTAGTGGGAACTCATGAAATTTAGATCAACAACTGTGGAGTCTCCATGGGACTGGACTAGTCCCTCTGCGTAAGCCAGACAGTTGTGTAGCTTGATCTGCTTTAGGGACCCCTTAGCAGTAGGATCAGAATCCATCCCTGGTGCATGAGCTGGTTTTTTTGGAGCCCAGTACCTATGATGGGACACCTCACACAGCCTTGAGGCAGGGGAAAGGGCTTGGACCTGCCTCTACTAATGTACCAGAATCTGCTGACTCCATGTGGGAGGCCTTACCTTCTTATAGGAGGGAATGGTCAGTGAGTTGGGAGGGGGAGGCTGAAGGGGCAGGAGGAGGAAGAGAGGGATCTTTGATTTGTATGTAAAATGAATTTAAAAAAATCTTAATAAAACTCTCACCATGAGGTTATAAGCTCTCAATATTCATTGGCTCCATTGCTAATTTATGCTAAGAATGAAAATCGTTATTACTGAATTTCAAAGCTTTTTAACTAGTACTCAGAAAAACTACTCTGATGTCTTCTGCTATTTCCACAATGGCTTCCCTTTACCCTATCATGAAATTCCACTCTCTTACCTAGTGTCAACATGAACAGATTGTGTACCTGTAAGCACACCAAAAATCTGGAGGATGCATCATGACAATGCTGATTTCTGAAGTGAACATACACAGGACTGCTGCAAGATGATTGGGACCCCATTCCCTACCTTGGAGTGTTTGGCTTCCACTTGTATCTCTAACTGCTGTTCTCATATGCAGATCATCTTTATCCATTGGTAGGCTTGGCAGGACAGAATTAGAGAACAAAAAAATAAGTAAGATGTGAGAAGCCTCTTAGGCTGGTGCCTAGCCACATAGTTATCAGAGAGCTTTCATCCCACAACCAGTGGAAACAGATAGAGAGACCCACAGTCAGACATCAGATGGTGCTCAGGAATTCTGCTAAAAAGAGGGAGGAAGGGTTGAAGGAGCCAGAAAGTCAAGGATATCACAAGAAAACCCACAGAAACAAGTAACCTGGGCTGATAGGACCTCACAGAGTCTGAACCAACAATCAAGGAGCCTGCATGGGACTGACCTAAGCCCTCTGCATGTATGTGACAGTTGTGTAACTTGGTCTTCTTGTGAGACTCCTAACAATGGGAACAGGGGCTGTCTCTGACTCTTTTGCTGGCTTTGGGGACTCTTTTCCTCATACTGGGTTGCCTTGCCCAGCCTTGATACAAGACAAAGTGCTTAGTCCTACTACAGCTGATATGCCATTTTTTGTTGATATCCATAGAAGGCCTGCCCTTTTCTGAATAGAAACAGAGGAGGATTGGATGGAGCAGGGGGGAGGCAGAGGACTCTGGTTGGGATATAAAAATAGGTAGATAGATGATAGATAGATAGATAGATAGATAGATAGATAGATAGATAGATAGAAACTCCAGAATATATGAGACCTAAACTGATTGGATTATTTCATAACTTTCTCTTTAGGCACTTAACTTTTTCTTTAGATTATTTATAAAAGTTATGATTATAATTTTATAAGTAAATGAGGGAATATGGAGAGGAATAAATAATGGTAAAGACCTTTAAGCTTTATAAAAACCACTACTGAAAAAGTTTCCTAAAATATAAATATATACATGGAGAGAAAGAACTTCAATGGAGCTGCACTATAGTAGATTAGCAATGCCACTACCAGACACTACAGCCAAGCAAAAAGTCCAGGGTCAGCATCAGGTTACCTCTCCTGGAGTTGTTGGCCTGTGAGGTCTATTAGGTCCCCAAATGTTATAGGCTATTGCCAATGTAACTGGTTATCCTCCAAAATTTGAAAGTAATACCCTGTAACTGAAGACACTATATGCTTGAATCAAAGAACATGGAGAAATTAAGGTGATATGGACTTGGAAGTTTCATCCCTACTGACTAGCTTGCATAGTGCTGGAGGAGAAAGTAATCATTAGTCTTACACAGTTATAAGTCCTGCAAACTACAATAACAACCTGCCTGACAAGATATGCCCACTGTTCCAATAATGGTGTGAATGTCATGGTAATAACCAAGTACTTTCTAATTGGATTTAAGACCCACAACATGGGATGAAACTCATACCTTATGCAGACATGGAGAACAATAACCTTGGCTAATAGGCCCTAGGCCCCAGAGGAGAACCTATAGCTATTACTCTGATAATGGTACATGTCATCAAACTGACTCCTAATTATTTCTCATTAAACCCATAGATTAGCGCATCTCCAAGACCCCAGCACAGGAGCGTCTCTTTGTAGTAAACAGCAATTAATACAGAAACCTACAACTGGCTGAGGTGCACAGAATGAGTGACTGAGACACTATAATGGGACATGCATATCACACATCCCTCCTCCCGAGGCTCAGTGATCACTGCAGAAAAGGAAACAGAAAGACTGTAAGAACCAGACAAGATAGAAGACTGCAAGGAAATATTTAACTTTCTCTGGAGACAATAATAAATTTGCACATATGAACTCACAGTGGTGGTGACATTGTGCACAAGACCTGTGCAAGTTTAACTCAGACAAAATTCCAGCAGAGAATTTTGAATATGGGAGATGGGGATGAAGTCCCCACCTAGCAGAGGAGGCTTTGGTAATTGACAGTCTATGGGAGTGTAAGAGTTAGTTTTCTTTCAAGGTATGGCCCCTGGTGGATCTAACATGGTCCGGTGGATGATCACACACCTGAGACGATATAAACAGTACTAATGGGACTAGATTTTTGCTTTAATGAGGACACAAAGTTGAGTGGGTAGAGAATGGGGAGGTAGATCGGGGAGGAGAGAGAAGGGAATAGTCATGATCAGAATATAATCTATGACACTCTCAAGGAATTAATAAAAATATGTTTTATTAAAATAGTGCTAGTGTGCAGACTATTTTCTCTACATATATTTTCTCGCTTTGTTTTCAGATTTTCTTTACGTATAAGAAGCACAGACATGCATCTTCAGAGTCAGACTACTGTAACTTCCTATTAAACATCTTGCTCTCAGGCTCTATTTATCTTCAACTGCTATTATTTCCTTTCATTTTTTATATTTAATTCTTTGCTTTCTTGCCCTCCTTCCAAAAGCTACATCAGGGGCTGGAAAGATGGTTTCACAATTAGGAGTGACTGCTACTCTTCAAGAGGACCTGAGTTTAATACCTAGCATGCATGTGGGCAGCTTACAACCTCCTGCAACAGTACCAGGGCATCTGATTACTTCTTCTGTCTTCAGCTGGGACCCACACAGACATGTATGTATACACATACACACACACACACATGCACACACACACACACACACACACACACACACACACACATACACACACACATAAACAAAAGTAATAAAAATAAGTATTTAGAAACAACAATCTACATTGAAATAGCATTAAATTTGTGAATTTAAAATGCTAGACATTAACAGAGAGTCTGAACACTGATTCATATAAGCAACATCATCACATAGATTGAAACTAAAAAGCACTTTTATACTTCTTATGAACATTTTGTAGATAAGCAAGCAAGGGGTAAGATACTCACCTTTATATGGCCCCTGAAAAGATCACATTTAAAAGGCTTTATAAACCATCTTTACTAGGTGGGGCTCAGAAGCATGAAACAGCATTCTCAAACTTTTAAGGCCAATATATTTGTCCTTCTCCCATAAAAAGAGAATTCAAATTTATCACTAGACTCAGAGGGGAAAGGGGTAGGTCTTGTCTCTTGACTGTCCTTTGTGCCATTGCATCTAGAACACCTTCTCAGTAAAGGAACTTGGAAGTAGATGTCACTGAATGACACAGTTGTCCACATCTGGAGGAAGAGAACATGCAGAAATGTCCTCTTGAGTTGATCTGAAAACACAGCATTCACCGCTGATAGTAGAGAACTGTTAGTGTTCCAGGACTGGAGGTCCTGCAGCAGACTGCCTCTGGCAGTGAGCTGAGTGATTGCTATGAAAAGCAGGGCAGATAGACGAATGAAGAGGTGCTATGATGAGGCAGCCAGAAAGGTCGTAATGGAGACACAAGAAAAGTGGCAGGAGATGTCAAGAGATTATAAAAGCAGAAAAATTCTCAGATTGGGTGATGGGAAGATGACTCCAAGAGCAAAAGCACTTGCTGTTCAAACCTCATGGTCTGAGTTCAATCCCCAGAGCTCACATGGAAAGCTGGATTATGTCTTGTCCATCAGTAATCCCAGACAGAGGGATTGCTCAGAAGCTTGCAAGTCAGTCAGTTAGAACATGTTCACAGACAAGAAATAACAAGGAAAATCCTGCCTTCACCAGATGCAAGGTGAGAACTGATGCCAGAAAGCTGACCTCTGACCTCCACAAGTGCACTGTGGTCTATGGGCATCTCAGACCAACAAACACACACACAATTAGTTCATTAAAAATAAGTAAATAAATATCATAATATGTGGTTAGGTAGGTATGAAACTGTAAGTGGTAGATTATTCAACAAAAATTTAAGCAGAGATTTGCAATTTAGTTTTTAAGGTGTTAGAATCAGTATGATGATGCATGGTTCAAAAACTGTGGTTCAATGAATGGAGAATGTTGGGAGTAAGTCGAAGTTGCATGACGCTTGAAAGAGAGGAACTCACAGATGGATTACACAAGAGACCATATACACACAGCATTATCAAACAACGGCTATGCCAGAGGGTAATGTGTGACCTTTTAAATAACAGCTTACAAACGGTGAGAGGATTGAGAAACAGAATAAATTGTAGTGACTTTTATGATAGGACATGGGTCTCTGAGAAGACCTTGGCATCTTTTTCAGCTAGTCTGGGGAAGCATGCGAGGCCTTACAAAGAGAGACGTGTTTTTTAAGTAAGCAAGTCCACAGACTGGTCAGAGGCACCTTGCTCAGATGGAAGGTTATGACACAATAGTGGAAATCTCAGCATAACGAAGTGTCTTCCTGGGGCAATACAGGATTTCAAAAGAGGAACTGGTCATTTAAAAAATGGAAGTCCCTAGAAGCAGAAAGAAGAAGGCAGGCAAGAGCAGCTGGAAGCTGGGCTTTGGCTAGCCTGTCCTGTGAGCCTACTCCTGAAAGACCCTCACAGTCCTCTGGTCTGAGGACAGGAGAAGGTGCTGAGAAGGTATGGGCTTGAAGATGCAGGCAAAGACCAATTGACTCCAACAGGAAAGGAGAACGTGGGCCTGAGGAGCCAAGCAGATGTAGGGAGACTTGGATAAGAGGAAAGAATGGTGAATATGCACCATCGGACAAGAATATGCAAGATAGATGTCTAAATTCCTATAGTACATAGATCAAATTACAAGAGAACCTCCAATACTGATACACAGACATTATCCACAAGGGATTATTTGGTAAGCAAATTAATGAATAAAATGATAGAAAAATAAGAAATGGAAGAGTGGTATTGCTTTCTGAATTAAGATGGCTACCTAATACTCATTCATCACGTAAATCTTTCATTTTTAAAATTATGAGTTAATTATCCCCCACAATTAAATTTTCCAAGATGAGAATAATTTTTATGAAGGTGAATAATTTCTCCTGAAAAATTAAATAGAATCAGGAAAAATCATCAATGTAAGCATTTGCACACACTAAGAATTCATTTTGCTCTCCACTATTGCCTTTTTTTCTCAATTTCCTCTCAGTGTGAACAACATTAATCTGTTTGGTTTTATCCCAGAACCACATTTTAATTTTTAATTATATATGCAACATTTACACTCAGCAAACTCTGAATAGAGGGCATTCCTTAATAAAGATAATACGACATGTTTCTATAACCCAGCAAGGTCAGTCCATGAGAAGAATAAATAAAAAGATAATTGAGTAACTGATAGAATCATCAGAGAAGATACGAAGGAAGATCATGTCTGGAGGACAAAATGATGGAAAAATAAATAGAAGATGATGAGGTCACAGGGTAAAATGATAAAGAGAATTGGAGTCAAGAGACAAGGGGACTTCTTCTGTGACTTACACTATAGTCTAGGACAAAATAATATATCTGTGCTTGTGTTTCCCAATTCTGGCTTTGCCTCCCTAATTCACTATGCAGGAGGCATAGTGATCTTTTAAAAACAAATCACCTCATATCACATCTCTGCCTAAACCCTCTAACGTTTTCTCATTTCAAGTGGAATAAAATCTAGCCCCTTCCCCATAACCCTCAGCACCCTACACAGAGAAACCTACTCCTGTCCCTGGAGCCACACCCCCACCTTGCCTCCATTCACTGATCTTGGTTTGCTTTGTGTTTCTGAGACATTGCGAGGCTCACATTTGCTATGTATGAGCTACACACAGTGAGCTCCGTGTCCTCTTGTGCTTGACAGTTGTTATTTGATGCCGCTTTCCTGTCTACTAGAAAATGTCCACTCCCCCATCTCCTTGTCTATCACATAGCTGTGACTATTTTGCTTTACAAAACGTCCCAGTGTGGAAGTTCTGCCTTGGTCATTATGTGTGGATTTGTATGTTGTGTGTTCCTCCTACGAGATTTATCCTTGCCTCTCATATTCATCTCTATAGTCTCATACCCCAGGTCACAATGGATGCCTTGAGAGGAAAGAAATAAAATGAAGAAGCAAACAGAAAGCAATCAAGTACTGTGAAAAGAAAATGGAGAATATAAATAGAAGTCTAGAAGAGAATATAAGAAAATGGGAATGTCTACTGGAAAAATATGAAGCCTTTATTTAAATGCCACAGCATCTTGAATATGTGAGAACACCGCACACTTGTGTGGCTTTCAAATACACCATAGGCTGCCATCTTCATTTGCTTGATATTTTAGAAAAATCAAAACAGTGCAAAGATTTTTGTACATATGTGGAAAAATAAGTGTGAATGTGTGTTCAATCTCCATACTTTATTTGGGTGAGAGTCGGGTAGAAAGACTCCTGAAACACCCTCAGAGTACAATCAAGATGTCAACATTCACAAACCCATGTGCTAGTCCTCTAAATTACACTCCTCCAGCTGGCTTGGTTAATTCTGAAATGGATAAAGCTAACAGTGCCAGATCACACCCAAACAGTATAAAACTGAAGAAGAGCACCATAAAACAGTGATAAACAATAGATTATTTCAGTGGCATATGGCAGATCCACAGTCAGGCCAACCTCAAATGCAACCTTTGGAGTCTGTTTTAAAAATCGGTTCCTGAATTACAACTCCAGCATTCCAGGCACCCTTTGCAAAAGCAGTCAGCTATAACTTTAAAGATGGGAAAGAAAAGAACAGATAAACGAGGAAAAGAAAACAAGTCATTAGTAAAGAAAGATTAAACCAGAATTAATTAGTGCATGTGTGACTATCAATGGGAGGGATATAAAACGCATAAAGTGCTTGGAGGAAGACACAGCCACGGGTTGACTTACATGAAGGAAAAGAGAAACAGGCACTGCCAGGAAGCAGGATGGAAAGAAGGAAAGAGAAAAACAAACATAAATTGAAAACATAAACATTTTCTTGCCTATTTGGATATAAAAACCATTTCTTCCATTAAATGATGCTATGAAGAAAACTGACTCTTCCCCCAGCTAAAAGCTCTCAATGGGAAGTAACTCCTCAGCTAAGGGTAAGGTGAGGAGTAAGGGATGGAATGGGGAGTGGAGTTGAGCAAAAACACATTATATACATGTATGAAATCCTCAAACATTAGAAAACACATTGAGTTTAAACAGGTTAATAAATACATCATTGATTTCTCTTTATAGGTAGGGGTAGTTCTTCTGAGGAAAAATGATGCTCTGATTTGGATGATTGTTTATCAGAGGCTCATGTTTTAAGATCCCCTGGGTGGTGCTACCAGGACATAATCAGACTTTTGAGAGGTGGGAACTTTAGGTAATTGGTCATTAAAGACACAGCCTTGAATGGAGTGCTGCCTCCCTAGCTCCTCCTCTTGTTCTCTCTTCCTGTCCACCCTGTAAATGAGTTTGCTCTCCCACTGTGTGCTGCTTGGTTATAGACCCAAAGCAGGAAGGCCAAGTGATCACGTCAAATCTGCAACTATGAAGCAAACCGAACCTTCTCTCTCTGAAAGTTGATTGGCTCATGTGCTTGTTACAGTAATAGAAAGCTGACAAACATAAAAGCCAAAAACCCAATAGTAGAATGAGAGAAGGGTAGATCCATGTTTCTAAAATATTTATCCCCACCATCTCTTATGAAATGTGCCCCATTTTAAGAACAGGTCTTCACTATCCCCTAGTCCCCACCAGCTTCTCATGGGGAGAGATGTTTTAGAAGAGACAATTCAGATATCTGGGATGAAATATAAAGAACACTGTATTCCTATCAACTGAAGTTATTTACCTAGGCATTAGTAAGCAAAGTAAAAGTGTTATTTTTTTCAAAAGGAGTGGATTCTTAAAAGTCAACTCCAAGAGCTATGCCCATGTCTGTGACAGTCTTAAGTATACAGTTTCTTGATGGCATGAATAGTAATTATTCACAAATCAAAACATTTCAAAGTAATTTCTAATAAGCATAGTACAGAAGCAAGATTAACAAATAACGAAAGTCTTGGCCCTGGTTGCCATACAAAAACACTGATGTCATGGTGATATCCTGAGTTAGCATCCTTATAGAAAGAACATCCTTATAGAACACCCATCTAAGATGTACAGAGTTGAAGGAAAGCCAAGGACAACGGTCACACTGAAGCCAGCAAAAGTGATTTCCCTGTCACTGTGTCAGATGTCTCCAATGCAGCACTGGGAAGGAATGCTTCAGCTCCTGTCTTCTCCATCTGGAAGAAAATGAAAAGTCAGCTGTTCCTCCAGCATCCCTGCTTCTTAGATGACCACCCAGGAGCTGTTTTGTTGTTGTTGTTTTGTTTGTTTGTTTGTTTGTTGTTATTGTTGCTTTGATTGGTACACCAATAAAACTGGCACAGTTCCTATGCTTAAGGGGTTCCCTAGGAAGGAAAGGAAGGGGCAGAATGCTTGCAATGGTCACGACCATATGGCTGTCAGGGAAAGGTACACAGCTGGAGCATGCTTCCTTCACGTGGACTGAGAGGGATGGAGCATGCTTGGAATTCCAGTTCTTCAGCAAGCTGCCTGAGTTGCTGTGGTAATTACAGTTGCTGTGGTCAAATTCCTGACAGGGAGAAATTAAAGGGAGGAAGGATCTAGTCTGGCTCTTGGAAGAGACAGCATGGCCATGAGACATCTGATCCCATTGTCCATGAGGTCATGAAACATCTGATCCCGTTGTATCCACCACAGTCAGGAAGGAAATTCTGAGTTCAAATTCTGAGACTTGGGGTATACATTAGCCTCATGCAATCAAAAACTAAACTACAAAACTCCACCGTGCATGGGCACGGGGTAAACGGGAGGAATGGGGGTGCAGCGAGGAAATCCTGAACCAAAGCAAACCAGTAACCTATCCAGGCAAACGCTGAATCTGAAGTTCTAGCTATGACCTCCAAGGCTCCCAGTGATCTCATCTGAGCTCCAAGGCTCCTGGCAGCCCCACCCTCAGGCTCCTTGCCCGTAGCACAAACACTCTCTTCAGCTGGCTACATTGAGCAGCTTTCTCTGATGAACGTTTTACATTTTGGGTAGTTCTAACATCCATGACAGCCTAGGCTTCCGCTCCCAGCTTCATTTCCGGTCCACTCAGCAGCTCCAGCTTCATTTCTGGTCCACTCAGCAGCTCCCTGGAGGGAACTGGGCTCTGATACACATTGCCTGCCTAAATGGCTTTCTGGAACCATAATCCAAGTCTTCATGCTCCCCACTACACTTGAGCTTTACATCTTGCACAAGTGCAAAATCGTCACCATATGAATGAGGAGGAGTTTTCTTCCAGCAGCTCAAGGTAGAGTCTGGCCTTCATTCACAAGGGCAGCATACTCTGGATCCTGCCTGGCTCAACCTGGAAACAGTTCCTGAGACTGCTCTGCCGAGGCCAGATGCCCTGAAGACTTTGTCTAGGTACTCTCCTTGGAAATGGTTTCAAACATTTCCATGGTTGCCCCCTCCAGTTCTCAGTGAGTTGTGTCTTGCCCTCAAGAACTTTTTCTGATAGTCTAAGTACAGAGTGTAAACGTTCGCTCCAGTATCACTAAACTTTTTACCAATCAACATGCCTGGTTCCCGTACTTCTTAATCTGCTTTGTCTATAAAGTAACCAAATCCGTATTCCAGTTCTAACCAAATTGCATATTTTCAGATCTTTCTACCCCACTTTCTCAGCATAAATATGACAAAGAGGAATAGCCCTCTCCACATCAGACTGAAGTCTAAGCTGTCTTGAAATTGTCTCTGCCAGACAACTTAGTCAGATTTCAGGAAATGGGCAGAACAGTGCCAGATCTTCTTCCAGATACAATATTAATGGTCTTTGGCCACCCAGAGCAGCCTCTTAAGTTCTGCTTACAGCAGTGTAGGATAGCTCTAACCCAGAGTTCCACATTCCTCCCATGGCCCAGTCCCAAAGGCCAATGAACCACGTGGTCAGGTAATAATAGCAGTGACCTCACACTCATACTTCAATACAAATTCTGTGTGCTTTTCTTATCACCATGACCAAATGCGTAGACAGAAGCAACTTGAAGGGGAAAATATGTATTTTGGCTCACAGTTTGACCATACATTCCTGATGGCAGGGAAGGCAGGGCCAGGCAACAGCTTGAGACTGTAGCAGCAAGTGCATAAGGCTGCTGCTCACATCTCTATTGGCTAAAAAAGCAGACAGCGGACCGGAAGGAAAAAAGCCACAACCTAAGGGTTCCCCAACAACCAACGATGGTACTACCTGTGAGTCCATGTGTTCAAATGCATGAGCCTCCAGGCAACACTTTCCATCTTGCCTTAATTGAAACATTAGACAAAATTGCATTGTTTGACTGTTCTAGGGGAGCTATGAGCCCTTTACTGCAGCCAGCCCAGCTCAGTACACTCATGAGAATGTGTGCAACTCGAGGCTTCTCTTCCAAGCAAGGAGAGGAACAGATCAAGTCCAGAGGATTGCCAAAGAATTAATATATGCCTGTTGACTCAGGGTGCTCTGGAGACCTGGCCTCTCTATATGTGTGTTGACTCTGGTAAGGATGAAGCTCTCAGAAGCTGGCTGAGATAGGGCCAGAGAACTTCCAGATCTTCCAAAAGAAAGCAGTCTCTTTAACTGAGAATCAGCATGCATGAGAAGAATTTTATTGGCAACAGCACACAGAATCTCTACCTGGGGTGACCAGTGGGAATAGTTCCTGTATTAAGTCATTACATAGACTTGGAGATGGTTCATAAACACAAAGTTATGAACCACATAAAGCAAGGGAAGTATGGGCAAGAAAACCGAGACGTCAGTCTCTAAAAGCTACCCTAGCAAAATGGTATATAGCCTACTTTTAAAACTTAAAACTTAAAACTTAAAAATTTACTTTTAAAAGAATTCCAACTATCATACACATGATGAATAAACACAAGAAATTCTATATGAACAAAATAGAGGGTCGACAAAGACAGAGACTATTTAAAAGAACCAAGCAGAATTTGAAGGCTGAAGAATAATAAAAAGATTCATGAACTTAAAATTGAATAGAGATGTCCAGTGGATAACTCAGGGAGAAGAAAGAATTGTCAAACTTAAAAATAGGTCATTCAGTCTTTTCAGGCAGAGGAACAGAAAATAAAGAGTGATGAACACTCATGGGAGTCAGGAGGCACTCGGGATGTTTCAGAGACAGAATAGAGCAAAGCCTTACGCAGGAAAATAGTGGTCCAGACTTGCTAAATCTGAAGAAGGAAAATGGACATCTAGATTTGAGATACCCAGTAACTTCTAACAAACAAGGAGGTATGAAGAAATTCAAAGCAATGCATATCATGTTAATGGTATGTAAATCACTTCAAATTCAAACCTGAAAGCTAAAAAACAAAACTTGTATTAAAAATCCTATGTATATTAAATACAATTTTAAAAATATGAGTTCTGACAACAGCAAAAGCGTGGAGTGAGTTTCATAATATGTAATAACACTGTTGTCAGTGAATAAATTACTATAATAATATAATACTTTATATAAATCTTATAGTAACTATAAAGGAAATAACTTACAGAAGACAGTGAAAGACAGCAAGAAAAGAATCAAAATATGCCACTGTGAATCAAAATATGGCACTATGAAAATCAACAAAACATATAGAACACTGGAAAAAGTCCATCAAAAAAGTTTCAAGATAAATAAAATTTAAATGGTAATAGAAGAGTCATTCACTAACAACAACTACATATAAATAGATTAAACTCTCCAATCAAAATACATAAAGAGGCTGAGTAAATGATAAAACCAGCCCCGACTGCATGAGGTGTTGAAGGAATTACTGCAGAGTTAAAGACGCACACAGTCTAAGAGTGGATTGAAGACGCTTTGCAAATTGTAGTGAAAAGAGAAGAGGAGGAGCCTTCCTCACGTCAGACAAGGCAGAGCTTGAGTGGTCAACTACCAAAAGATACAAAGGACATTCTATAAGGACAGCGTTCATCTAACAAGGATCTCCGTGATTGAGTGTGCCTATGTTTCTAACATGAGAATCATCCAAATATACCATACAAACATTGACAGAACTCATCACAGCAAGCACAGACATAAAAATGATCTATGTTTATATCCCCTCAGAATCACGGAAAGAACAACTAGGTGGAAGATCACTGAGAAACACTACAGGCCACCTGCATATAGCAGACACAAGCAGTTCATCCCAGTCAACACAACAGAAGAAACACACATTGCTCTCCCCCCTCGGGTCCACATGGAACAGTCTCTATGACAGATTACACATTAGTTTCTGAAACAAGTCTTAACAAATTTCACATGATGAAATTATACCCGGTATATGTCCAACCAAAGTAGATTGATACCAGAAACTCATTATAGAAATAAAACTGGAAGTTCATAGCTATGGGGATATTAAAGAACATACTATTGAATAATAGTTGGGACCAGGAGTAAATAAAAATACAAAACAAAAAGCATCTTTAGACAATCGTCTCGAGGTCTAGCTTTCATAGTACCAGAAGGTGCCATGCAAGCTGCCAAGGGAGGGGAAGAAATCATTAAATAGTTCTGGCCAGCTGTGTTGCCTATGAACCACAACAATGACCATCATGACAAGATATTCCTACAGGTGCAATATGGCACACATATCATGGCGATAACCAACAGCTGTCTACCTAGGCTTTATGGCCTGTTCAATAGGAGGGAAATCATGCCTGGTACTAGAAACCTAGTGAACATTCGGAGGCTATTGATGTCAGCGACCTGAGAGGAGAATCTACTACTGTCACTTTACAAAGTCAGTATATTTCCTACCTGCATTCTAAACACTTTTACACTCTTCAAAGAAGTTTCTCTTCACAGTGTATGGAGACGGCTACTGGTCGAAATGGAGAGAGCAAGTGATGGTAGGGTATCCAGACCCAGCCACTCATCTACAGCATGACTCTGAAAACATATACATGCAAGCAACACTAAAGAGACACAGCATCGTGCATTTCCATTAGCCATACATACGTAAAAATAATAATAAAGACAAGGCGGCCATGAATTTGAGAGGAAGTACAGAAAGGGACATGAACACTATTGGAGAGAAAAGTGGGGGAAATGATGGAACAATATTTCTTAAAAATCACAAGGAAAGTGTGCAGTGGTGGCCCATGCCTTTAATCTCAGCACTCAGGAAGCAGAGGAAGGGGCATCTCTGTGAATTCAAGGCCTGCCTGGTCTACAAAGTGAGTTCCAGGACAGCAAGGATTGTTACACAGAGAAACACTGTCTCAAAACCAAATTGCATGTTGAGAAAAAAAATCGTTTTGAGACCATTAAAAATGGGCATGTACCACACAAAAACTTAGGGGATGACACAAAAGCAAGGTTACTAAGGAGGTTTTAGTGGGGAAATATTATTAGCAGGAAGAAAGATCTCCAGCAACTCAACTCACTCCCCAAGAAACTCAGAAAAGACCAAACCAAGTTCAAAGTTAGCAGAAAAAAGGGAATAAATAAATGTGGAGTGAAAGTAAATAAACCAGAGAATAGGAACACAATTGGAGATCATCATTAAATTAAGATTTGAATTTGCTTTTTAAAAAATCAGCCAATTAATGGAAGTTTAGCTAGAATAACAAAGTAAAACAGAAAAAAAAAACATATTTTAAAGACGTATGCTTTGTGTATATTCACGACTCGAGCAGAGTAAAAGTAATCATGGCAAAATAAAATCAGTTTGATTAATATGGCTGTTTGAAAGAAGAAACTGTGACCAGGTCATTCTAACCAAAAGGAAAGAAAGAAAGAAAGGAAGGAAGGAAGGAAGGAAGGAAGGAAGGAAGGAAGGAAGGAAGGAAGGAAGGAAGGAAGGAAGAAGTAGATTTGTCTAATCTCCATGTCTTTTTCAAATAAAATTGCACATAAAAAGCTTCATTTCCCATGTGAAGCAGGAGTTTTATATCACTGCATATTAAGAGGAAAGAGTGTGTTTGTAAAGCAAAGATTCATGTTTCACCATCCTTTAGTGACAGCATCTGCCCTCAAAGAGAGCACATTGGAACATAAGACAGTAATAATTGAAGGGACTTTCACAGGCAATGATGTTCACAGTACTGCCTCCAGGTTGCTGCAGCCTAGAGGACAGAAGCCCCAACTTTGCATCCAAGGCAGGTAGTTAAAATGAAAGGACTAAACATGCTTCTCTAATATCCTTAAATGCAGCTCCTGGGTCATCCAATGTGCCTATGTACTATTGTCCACTTTTCTTCACTGTCTTCTGAAGAAGGTAACTCCTTCGTTCTCAACAGTATCAGTAGAAGCCTCCAGCCACACCAAACTGTGACTGTTCACCTCGCTGTGTTCCGCCACCAGAC
Organism: Peromyscus leucopus; assembly: GCF_004664715.2. Classification (NCBI taxonomy): domain Eukaryota; kingdom Metazoa; phylum Chordata; class Mammalia; order Rodentia; family Cricetidae; genus Peromyscus; species Peromyscus leucopus. Next base: position 22,129,724 of record NC_051073.1, on the reverse strand, counting down.
CCTCTAGAATCCAGTGTGGGAAGAGCATGAGTGAGCTGTGGACTGTTGCTAAGGACTGTTTAATGAAAGCACCAAGGAAGGAGCCTGGGATTCAGGGGGAATACAATGGGAAGGACTTTGTTCTCACTGTCTTCACTGAATCATCTTCGGGAAGACAGGGGAATCATGCCACTATTACCTCATTGTACTTCCAACACTGAAAGGGTTCAATAAAAATTCTGCGTAGGAAGAAATGAAGGAATGTCCAGCGCTGTCTGGACTCAGATTGGAAAGGGGTAATGAAGTAAAAGCAGATGTCTGACAGTGTTTTTAAGTGTGAGACAGACAGCACTGTATCTCCATAGAGCTCTTTATGATCTTCAACATTTTTTGATATCTATCTATTCAGAGCTATATTCAACCTGTAAACTTTATTATTCATAAGATGTTTTCCTTTATGTTGTCTTCAAAAAAGGCCTTATTTTATATTTGCTGCCTGAATCAGAGAAATAAGGACAATTGTCTTTCTCCATAATCTCACCAAAGGAATGAAGTTCTCAGTATGCAATGTTATGGCTACTAAAATGACATGAAGAAAATAAAGCCATGAAGAAATACTATCTTAATGTCCAATATTGAACACAATAGGTTTATCAAAATAAACAGGCTTATTAAAAATCATCAACTTTGCTCTCGATAAACTGAAAACAAATTCAAATTCAGAGCCTAAATTTACCCTCTAGTATTATAAAAATTCAATGCAGCTATTGTTTTGATTTCTGTATCTCTGTATGCATTTTCATAGTGGGTGCATTACTACATTGCCTAACACCTTTGTTTCCAGAAAATAATAATATCCATTCCAGGATCGGATATAAGCCTTTACTGTTCTTCTTAAAGCACACAGCCAGACTTATTTGTAACAGATGGTGAACCTCCTACCTCACTGAGAAAACAGCAGCCATCAGAAGCAAAACCCACTTCCTTGATCATCTGCTAAACCCCAGATCCCTCCTTCCATTCTGTCCCAGATTGTAGCTTGCCTCTCTTCCAAAGGTAACATTTCACCTGTACTCCTGATTCTATATTCTCTCTTCTCTTTCTCCCTCTCTCAACTCATTCCTTTGATAAATGCTTACTGAGTGCCTTCTGAGGATATTCTAAAATTGGGGTATAGTATATGAAATAAGACCAACAGAGTCTGTTTTCTCACAGACTTCCATTCTGTTGTGTCTGCCCAAGGCTTATTTGGTGTTCACTGCCCTTTAAAATATGTTTAATATATCCTCTCTCAATGACTCATCTCTTTAAATGAACAAACATCTTCAATTTCATACTCACTCATCTGCTCATTTTTCAACTTTGAAGGCATATATCTCCTTTGCTGACCACTGTTCTTCCAATACTGGCTATGATTTTTGTTTCTCTCTCATTGTTCCTTTCATTTAATGCACGGTTTTCTAATTTGCTTTCTGTAATAAATACCATGGCCAAAGCAACTCAGAAAGGAAAGGGAGTGTTACATCTTACATGTTGCAGTTCATCCAAAACAAGAACTCAAGGTAGGAACCTGGAAGTGAGACCATGAAGAAGTGCTACTGATGGACTACAGCTCCCTGGCTTCCTCGGCTTGCTTTTTTACCATAGGTGAGCCCTGCATGCCCAGGGATGGGAACACCCACAGTGGGTTGGATGCTCTTACCTCCGTAATTAATCAAGAAAGTACCCCCACAGACATGCCCAAAGGCCAGTCTGATGAAGTCATTTCCCAGTTGAGAGTCCCTCCTCCCTGATGATTCTAGTTTATATCAAGTTGACAAAAAAACTAACAAAAAAAAAACCCAAAACCAACAAACATGGCACTTTAATTTTGTTCTCTAATTCTACTGAAATGTTATTTATTCTTAGCTTTTCCCTAAATTCCATAAATTCTAGAACCAAATATAGTTCATTCTATTGACTATGCTTTTTGCTACTTCCTTTTTCTCGTCTGTATCTTTGCTGCCCACCTTCCCAAGATCCTTCTGTGACCTTCTGCTATGATTTGAGTGTCCCACAAAGGTATGTGTGGAAAGATTGGAATGTCCCCTGAATATGTTTATGTGAGGAGTTTGGTCCTTGATATGGCCGTCAAAGATGGTACATGACATTGAAGAAGGAGGTCCAGTGTTCTCTGAAGGTGCTACTACAGAAAATATTAAGGTCATTCTTCTGTGAGCCTTTAGTAATTCTTAGGTGTTGCTTGGTATGAAAGCTGAAGCTCCCGTGCAATGCTCTGATTTGTTGCAAGCATGCAACTCCTAACCGCAGACATTCTGCAGTCTCACGGCGATGTCTACTACATTTACCAAAAGACAAATTAGGGGTACCTGCTATTTAGCTTTAAAAATCTGAAACTGTTTCTTCTAATACCTATTAAACTCCCCTAGATTCTTCATCTATATTTTCAAATACAAAAGACCTTTCTTGAGCTAATGAGATGGATTAACCTGACAATCTTAGGGTGAATCCAAGAACCCATGCAGAAAGGAGAGAACAGACTCCAAAAAAAAAATGTTCTCTGACTTTTCCACACTGTAGGGCATCTTTGCCTATTCTTACACACACACACACACACACACGTGCACACACACGTGCACACACACAAATACACAACAGTAGTAATATTTTTAGAAAGACATTTTCATTTAAATGCTTACAAGCATCACATGCTAAAAAGTGGCATTTTTTATTTTTAAAAAGATACAATTAGCCATGAACTAAAAAAATTCTCAGTGACTTAATAAAGCTGAAGTTTTTTCTTGTTTTTATAAAGTCTAGTTGCCCATGGTGGTAGCACTGGTGCAGAGATGAAGATGTTACTGAAACCAAGTTGTAGAACCACTACCTTTCCTACTGAGTGGCTGCTAAGGTCATCTGGGAAGTTTCATCTAGTGAGCGTATCAGAAGGGTTTGGAGCCTGAGGGGGACCAGGTCTGGACTTTCACTACTGTTGCAACAGAATTCAGTGATAAGGTCCCACCTAGAGACAACAGGGTTGGGGCAGACAGTCTCTAGCACAGAGATGTCTTCACAGTATCCACCATATTGGGCAAGGACAGTATAGATCGTTAGCCAATAGTTGGCTGTCTATCCTGGAATCTACTAGTGACACGTGCAAAAATAGAATTTTGTTTACAGCCAAATAGTGGTTTTAAAAAAGAAAAAGGTGAAAACTATCAGGGAGACACCCTCCCTACTCCTCCTGAAACACAACACTGGTTCTATTCAGAGCACCCAACACCATCCTCACTCACACCCCCCACCTCCTGAAGTATAACACTGGTTATGTTCGAAGAACCCAAACTTAAGTGGTCTTGGGAAAAGGATGCTAGGAAGGACCTGGCTCTGCTTTCTGTTATGATATTCCTTAACCTAAATGTCATGTAACTACCACAGACTTAAATGCGGCTCTCTTTTCTACCTTATATTTTTCTCCTTTAAGTTGACAAAGTTCTTTTCCTGGCAATAAAAAATAATAGAATATTACTCAAGTCTTGTAAAATTCACTTAATATTTCCTTCCCTGAGTTAGCACAGTCGTTTCCCTGATGATTACTGGGCAAAGTACAAGCATAGGCTTTTCCGTGAAACCCATACAAGAACGTGACCATCAGGCGTGTACCACACTCATCACTCTAAGGCAGTGGTTCCCAACCCTCCTGTTGCTGTGACCCTTTAATATAGTTCCTCGTGTTATGGTGACCCCATCCATAAAATTATTTTCATCGCTACTTCATAACTGTAATGTTTCTATTGTTATGCGTTATAATGTAAATGTCTGACATGCAGGATATCTGTTACACAACCCCTGTGAAAGTGTTATCAACCCCAAAGGGCCCACGACCCACAGATTGAGAATCACTGCTCCACGGTCTGTTTCCTGAGTGAAGGAAAGCTGGTAATACCATTTCCTGTGTGTCTGTACGAACCCACCCCTGAGTGATATCACACGCGTTTTAGAGGATGTTGTTCCCAAGATGTCCGTGAGCAGATTCTCTGGTGGTCACGACAGTGAAAGCACTCCGAAGTGGGCAGCTGAGAATGCCTTTCTAGATGCTCTGCACTGAGATGGTCTTCAGTTCTTGCAAAGCTTCGCAGTGAGTGGGGTCTAATTCCCTACATCAGCACTTCAGAATCGGAATTGCAAACACAGAGCTCCAACAGATGTAACCCCTGGACTTCAATACTGTATATCTTCCAACATACTGTGTATAGGATCGCGTGGACAGGTGAATGGACACATACACAACCCAAAATCCTGCCTTTACCAGAATCCCATCTGCTTGAAACATGTTGTTTCTTCTCCATAGTGTGCCCTTTCCCTGACATTTCTGTCTGAGAAAATGTCCTCTCCGTCTTTCAGATTCAGATATCACCTTCCAACTGAGGCCTTCTTAACTCCCTCAGTTGTTGACATGTGGTCCCTAGGGAGTCCCTAACTAGCTGATCACACCCCATCCCTGGGATGTATAACATCATTTACATGTCATCACCATAGAGAGGAATCATGCTTTATTACACACTGTGGTCACCATTTCGGCTGCCAAGTATGTCATGCAGCAGACCTTCCTTAAAGAAGGTTAGACGCACGGTCCATTTTGAAAAAGAATGTCATTCACATGAAAGAATGTTGTCTTCAAGGTGCACTGAAAACTTGAAGGCTAGACCTGTGAGCTGGGAGTGAATTGAAGGTCTCTTGGAGGCTAACAGGAATGCTTTTCTCCTGGAGGACAGGAGTATGAAGGGCGGGCAGATCAATGAGCAATCACCCCGTCTCACCCTTGATTTCCTGTCTGTGTCTGTTTGTTGATTGGAAATTTAGCCACTGCGTGTCTGGGAACTTTCTGGGAAGCTTCCATCTGAATTCTGGGCTATGATAGGCGCTCATATTTTTTCTCCTGAAGACTTGCTGTGGGGGAAAGACCTCCTTCTTGTTCTCAGAGCCCCGGGTGGCTGACCTTCTCACAGGAAATGCCCCAACTGCCCAGACAAGTAGCAGCAGCTGCCACGGCAGGAGCGCCTGGACACCGCAGAACATGCTCCATATTTGCTAATCAGCGCAAGCACAGCCAGGAGAGGGGCCCAGCTGTGATGTCGACTTTCCCTCATTAACACTGGGTCAAAATGACTCTGCTATTTTAAATGGCTCCTCTTTAATTAAATTAATGCTGGCTTCTCTGTTTCACCCTGTCCTAGGAATTTTCAGTCTGTTAGGCTGTGGAATAATCCTTCGGTACACTGTGAAAATGTGTTCATCTCATTGATAATAAAACGTTGATTGGTTAATAGCTAGGCAGGATTTTCATGGCAGAGAGAATGCTGGGAAGAAGAAGGGCAGATGCCGAGAGCAGCAAGATGAGCATGGCATGTTATAAGGTGCAGCGTTACAGCTACGTGGCAGAGGGTAGATAAGAAATATGGGTTAATTTGAAATGTCATTGTTAGCTAGTAACCAGTCTGAGCTATCAGCTGAACATTTATAATTAATATTAAATCTCTGTGAGTTTATTGGAGAGCTGTCGGTCCCAATCCCCCCAAATATATATATATACTGTTACTTAAGGCAAAGGCAAAAACCAAACAAAAAAAAAAAAAACACCAGAGGAAAAAAACATTTTGATTAATCCTATTGCTTGAACTCTGATTTCGCCAATGAGCTTAATTCAGATCAAACACAATTGAAGAAAGGTCACTTAAAGTAGTCCATTCTGCCATGTCATTCACCAAATGCAGCATTGACTATGCAGTGTTGGGGCTGTAATAGATAGATCAAACAAAATAATCATATTCCTTGACCCCTGGAAGTCTCGAGTCTGGACACAGAGAGAAGGCGCACATCAGTACAAGGTGAGATGTTCTACAGTGTTGTCACAAAGGCTCTGAAGAAACCTGGGTGGGATGAGAAGACAGAAAAGGAAAAGGGCAGTCCTCCACTGTGGTGCGGAACCTTCGGTGTCCAGACCTAGACAAAGCTATGGAATAAACAGGAGAGATACCTAAAGGGAGCAGAGGAAGGTCTCGGGGCAGCGAAGCCTGGAGTGTCGGAAACACAGCAAGGACGGCGATACTTCAAATGAGCTGTCGGGAACGAACTAGAAAGTGGAGGAACCAAATCTGTTTGAGCCTGCAACAGGCATCCCCACTTCCAAGCAGGTCTAAATTACCAGGACACTTGTGACAGCACTTTAATTAGATTCATGCTCAATGTACCTTACTCTTCTTAAGGACTGAAAATAAATTAGCCAATCTAGAAGAAGGAAAAGCAAGAAAGTTATTCCTGGAGTCAATTGTTCTGTTATTTGTTATGCTACCTACTTTCTGCAAGAAATTGCCTTGTTAAAACATCTCATTTATTTCCACCCAAAGGACTTTGCATAAACCGAAATTAAATGGCTATGATGGCTTTCAGAAAGTTGGGGGAAATGACTTCTTAGCTTGGAAGAAGTGTTGAAGACTCTGCCAGCGCCCCTGTGATACTGTGTTTGTGACCTGGGAAGCCAACAACTTTTCAGACTCAAACTTCAGAGAGCTTGCTGTTTTGCACGTGAGAAATTTTTGAGTCACTGTGGCTGATTTATGAGTCACTGACTGGCCAATGTATCTAGATCATGGGAACAGGTTGGTAAGGAAAATGGATTTTTGACGAGATACTGTAGCCTGAGTTTTCCTGCCTTGCCCACAGTCAGGACAAATCTCTGTCACCCGCCAGTCCCACAGCCGCTCAGACCCAACCAAATAAACACAGAGACTTATATTGCTTACAAACTGTATGGCCGTGGCAGGCTTCTTGCTAACTTTTCTTATATCTTAAAGTAACGCATTTCTACAAATCTATACCTTGCCACGTGGCTGGTGGCTTATCGGCGTCTTCACATGCTGCTGGTCATGGCGGCGGCTGCAGCCAGTCCTTCTGCCTTCCTGTCCTTTTATTTCTCCTCTCTGTTAGTCCCGCCTATCCTTCCTGCCTAGCCACAGCCGATCAGGTTTTATTTATTAACCAATCAGAACAACTTGACATACAGACCATCCCCCAGCACAGCCAAGTGTAGACCATCTCAAACACCTGCACTCAGGCCCATGGTCCTAATCATCCTCTATACGGACCTGCTGGGTAACGCCACAAGGAACCCAAGAAGGGCTCCCACAGGACATACATTAACATCCCACAGCAAGATACATTCAGCCTTACAGCCCATCATGACCTTTCTGCATCTCAGTTTTCCAGATTGCTTAGTGTTACCACAAAATGTGCCTCACCCTACTGCCTGGCTCGTCATGGGTACCCAGCTCTATTCCTTCTTCCTTCTCAGTACTAGGTGTTATGGTGCATGCAGAATATGGCTGTACTTCTTCTTGATTAAATTATACAAACCCAAAGCATAGTTTGTTGTCTCAAGTCACCTTTGTCTTTTCCTGAGTCCTTTAGAAGATAAGAAAGAGCCCATTCTCCTCAAATAGAACAACCTTCACATTGGAGTGAGCCTGAGGTAGACAGGAATTCTATCACTTCATGTATGAACAGTCTCATAAGGAAGGCTGTGAAGGCCTGTTCCAGGACCGTCTGCCTCATAACACAGACCCACATGCCATCATATGTGAATTGGAAAATATATCTATGCTTGTAAATTGATTGCCCTGGATGGCTCAGTCAACCTCTAATGTGGTGTATGAGTGCTGTTTGGGTGTAGTCCACAGCTGTAATCTGTAACTCCTTCCTTCGACCACAACTTAGCATCTGGCTTCCCCTGTGTGTCCAGATTCTATGTTCCCAAGGAAGCTCCCTTTTTCACAAGACACACACACACACACACACACACACACACACACACACATGCACACACGCACTCAGTGGGCATCAGCAGTTGCAAGCAAGCCTAGTTGGAAGGTAAAAAGCTGCTTCACTCACCTCGCTTTGGAAATGAACTTGCTCTCTTTGGCAGCGGAGGAGCTCCTCGGTGATTTCTCATTCAGAACATGAGGGCTTCGCTGGTGAGTGTTTGTAACCTTCAAAAAGATCCGGACTGCTCTCTGAGCTTCCTAAAAACAAGCACTGCTAAGCACATTTGTCTTGAGGGCATGCACATTGTCTTTGGTAGGTTAGTCAGAGCATCTAACTGTCAAGCGGCAGCAGCTGGCAACTAGAAAGAGGTGCCGGCCTGTTCTCTTTGTTCCACAGTTTCAGAGAGTCTCTCTGTGTAGATGAAAATGACTATGAACAGTTTAAATAAGAGGCACAGGGTACCCTATGCCCAGATCTTGGAGGATTTGAATATGTGACTTATTGTGTGAGCACAACGCCTATAGGAAAATGGGGTCTTCTGAATATGTACTGCTTAGTAAGTAAAACTGATGCATTTAGTTCTTTTTTATAAAAGGGCAAGATAAAGGCAGTTCCTCCCAAGTTTATAAACACTGCATATCCTAGTTCCCCAATCATTCAAAGAAGTCATGCTGAGAAAGAGCCTGGGAGCAAAGGCTGGGAAGCCGGCAAGTCAGGTTTCTATAACATGTCGCTGTAAACAATACAAATGTACTTCTCATGGTTCTTGATGCCGAAAGTTCATAACTAAAGGACTAAGGGTTCATTAGCTATTGCTTAGGTCTGCAGGTCTAACTCCTTGGCTTATAGAAAGCCCCTCTCCTGTGTCTTCAGGGCATTCCCTCTGTGCAGGGGTGTATACTAATCTTCTAATCTTCTATAGAGACACACTAGTCATGTGAAATCGAGGGTCACCTCAATAACTTCATTTTACTTTACTTTCTTCTTTGAAGAAATATAGTCACCTGCTGAATTACTAGTGGAGGGGGATAAGACTCCTAACATATGGATTTGGGTATGTCTTAGTTTCTTTCCCTGTGGCTATGATAATACCCTGAAAGAAGCAACTTAAAGAAGAAAGGCTCATTGGACTCACAGTTGCACAGGTAACAATACATCAATGGCTAGAAAGTCACAGCAAAAGGAGAATGGAGGAGCTGGCCACAGGGCATCCTGAGTCAGGAAGCATGAGAACCAGAGAAGGAGGGATGTTGTGCTTCTGGTCCAGGATCCCCTGCCTAGGGAAAGCTCTTGGCCACAGTTGAAATAGTTCTTCACCTCCATTCAGGCAATTGAAATAATAATTCTCCCCACAGAAATACTCAGAAGACCATCTCCTGGATGCTTAAAGAATCTGTTAAGTTGACAAGTCAAACTGACCATCACAGGATGGAGCATAATTCAACCATCGAGGATGCAAGGCTCAGGAGTACAACCTGCCCTGTCCTGCCAGTGGCCCTCCCAGAAAGCGGGGCAGGTGCTTTGGTAAACTTATAAAGGACCACCAGCAGAGGGTCCTCTCCCACAAGTTACCAGGGAAGATAATACATTGATTTGCAAAAAGTAAGAAGTACTAGTTATGAGAAAGCAAGCAGTCCTTCTCCTGTACTATACCGTCAGTCCTAGTTTACAACAGAAAGATCTCAAGAGGTCACAGGCATCCTGTTACACATCACTGTTAGTAGGAATTTGCTCATATTAAGAAGCCATGGAACAGAGATGATTTTTATGTAATTTTACAGACTTCCTTCTCTGAAACACAGAAGCTCATCAAAATAAAACCTTGAATAACACTTGACTCACAGTGTGACAGACACCGTGCTGAGTCATTTATACACGCTACCTCAATAAACTTACACTGACAATCCCTGAGTGAAATGGTTATCTAGGTGTTCCAGAAGAGGGATCTTAGCTTTATAGAGGTCTGACACCTCACACAGATCAACACAACCAGTATTAGGGGGAGCCAGGCTTACCAATGTGTGTCCCTATTACCTCCCTAATTGTGATTATTTTCAGAATGTGATAGGCAAAAGAGCTATCGTACAATGAAAAAAAGTAATATCATCATGAGTTCTCATATTTGATGAAAAATATATCTGCAAGGAATAATTCATTACGATTTCTGCATTTCTATGTAACATGAATTCTAATCATCAGCCCATCGTTACAAAGTTTGGGTTCCTATATATGTGAAACATTTTTAAATATGAGAAGTGTTATTCTATTTCATATAAAATTGAAAGTGCCTATAAATAAAGCATCAAATTCACATATGAAAATGAAATTAGTGATAGAAAATAATCTTCAGACCAAAGGCCAAGCTCTCCTAGAATCCAGGTGCAAATTACTATGAATAGACACAGGCTATGTCTATTTACCTCTGAGATCCTATTGCACAGGCATAAGCATTTTTCCAGAGAAAAGCATCAGCATCAAGCTGCGTCTTGGAGAGCAAGCAGGCGTGTCTCATGCCCTGAGAGCATACCTAGCTCACTTATCTCTCGAGAATGAAGATTCGGGTGCTGAAAAGGAAGCCTGATGTCAAGTCAGGAATGCTTGCCATTCTTCCAGAGGACTGAAGTTTGGGTTCCAGCACCCCAGTCAGGCAACTCACAACTACCTGAATCTCCAGCTCCAGGGGATTGTTTTCTGTTTTCTTCAAGAATGGACACATGTGATATACATTCACATAGAAACACATACATACCATAAATAATAACAAAATCAAATCATAACCAAGAATGAAAATTCAACCACAACATACTAACAAACCTCTTGGAAAAAACCCTCAGTATTTAAATAACGTTACAAGTTCTATTAATGTACTTATTTCATATAAAACATTACCATTTTCTGGTAACTTTTATTTATCCATAAGCTGTGGAGAACAGCTGTTATCAAGCTTTACGTTGAGATAATTCCCCTGCAAACTCAGCACCAAGATTTCATTGAAGCTTCTGGAAGCATCTCAAAACTTCACCATCATCATAGATGAGGAGAAACACAAGAAGTCACAGCCACAGGAGCTGGTCACATGGCACCTGGAGTCACTAAGGACAAGAAGCAGTGAAGACATGCAGCGCCCTCTGCTGGCTAAACCCCTTAGCGTCACAACACAAACACTGCAACTCCACTGCCTTGCCTATTGATTACCTTTTATAGAGCAATAGGAAATGCACAACCATGAATATCCTTGACAGTTGAATGTGCTGCCGCTTGTTATTTTATGGTGTGTGAAGTGATGGATGGAGACAGCAGCTCTTTCTTTATAGGAAATGCAACAAGACATCTTATGATTGACAGCCTTCATAGCTGTCTGCATGGTCTACGGCAGCACATGATCCTTGCACAGCTCAGCAGTACTCCATGTTTGATTAGGCACACAAGCAACCTTAAAATCGCTATAGCTTGTAACAGCATGCATGTATTCTCCTCCCACAGATGTGAGAGTAACTGAAACTTTTGCTTGTTCCTGCTGCATGTTTCTTTGGGGCTCAAGCTGATAGAGATTTCTTTCCTACTAGGCAACAGTGTATGAGTTGTGATTTATATCCTATTGTACAGATGAAGTCACATGGCATGGGAAGTATATTACTCCAGGTAGAAGACACTGGAATTCAGATGGCAAAGGGGATGGATGCCTGTCTTGTGTGACGAGCACACCATTGGGAACAATAATATCATCCACTACATGTGGTTAATAAGCTGAAAGAGAAGCATCATTCTTCAAGCTGAGGCTGTTCTCTCCCTCGCCATCATTCTTAAGCCATTCACAGCTTAAGGAAATAGAAAAGAAGCTATCACTCCCTTGGTGTAATTATATAATTCTTTACATTCTACTATAAAACACAGGATAGATAGATATGTAAAGTGCTGTGGTGGTCCTGAAAATAGACCCTGGGTTGTGACTTGCCTGTCATGTATCAAATGCTTAGAATCAATTACTCAGCAAGTATGATGAAGTCTGTATGTTGAAAAGATAACTGGAGATCAAAGGAGAACCAGATTGAGTTAGAAGGAGAGTGTAAATATGCCTCAACTTATCTGCTCTGAAGGAAAAGCATACATAATGTTAATAAACTTCTCCAAGCCCAGCCAATTATGACTGTACTCATAAGCCATTATTATATACATATATATGAATTATTATTTTCATCAAAACTTGTTCTCTATGACAATTTGTCATGAAAATAATTTACTGTGACCTCCTGAATAGGATCTATTGAAGATGTGACAGGTTTGGTCACTCTTCTTTTGTACATAAGAAAAAAATTGCTCTTAAATTCCAAAGAGATATTTTGAAGCCTTCAATACAAAGAGCTTTCTGAAGGATCTCCAGCGATGGAATCCTGTAGACAGTGCGTTGGTACCTTATATACATGCCTCAATAAAGCACCATGCCAGTTTGCTATGTAGAGAAGTTCAGATCTTTGCAAGGCTGGCCAAGCAGGCTAAGACCTCCATGGAGAAAGTCAATGAAGAAAAGAGAAGCAATGTCTGTGTGGACAAGCACCTCGTGCCTTTGCTAAGATATGCTAAAGCCTGGAGAGTCTTCTGAAAAAAGTAAGCAGCTCTTCTCAGGGGTTACAAACTAAGGAAAACCTGGGAGGATGACAGTCTCCCAGCGTTTCCCTCCAGCTGTTTACACATCTGTACAAGACTCTCTCTCTTATTTTGTACCAGAGCTGGTCTCCGTGGACACAGGATGTTCCATAAGGGATCAGATGCCATTTCCAAGAGTTGGTAATAATCTCTCTGCCCCACGCTTTTGTACATTTCTTTCTTCCATCATTCATTTTACGGGTGGCCAGCTTGTAGACTGCGAGAGGCACAAGACTGCAAGTGAGCAGACTTTGGCCAACAGCAAAGCACTGTTTTTAGTGCAACAGTCTGGGAAGAGCTGAGAACTGCCAACTACCACGTGAGATGTTCCTTGGTTGAGCCTTCAGAGGAGAGTGTCATTCTGATCAACAGTGACTGAAAGGAAGAGAGACTGTGAGCCAGAACAATTCAGCTAAGCAACTCTCACCCCCAAAACACACAAAATAATAAATGTTTGTTTTAAGGTGCTATAGTGATTTTTTTTGTAGTGATGAGTGTGTGATATGTCCTCTATTGGACCTTAATCTTCAAATGATATAAAAAAAAAAAAAAACTACAAACCCATTTTCCTTATTCTTTCAAAACTTTTACTAAGCATTAAATTAATATCAGTATTTTATAGGTCTTCTAATTTTTATGAGAACCAACAATAACAAGTTAGGTCTATAAATATGCACATTAAAATACCAGGGTCAATGCCTACCAATAAAAATTTCACTCTCTTTAACCTCTACTTTTAATAATTCATTTTGCTATGATGAGTAATGTCATATGCTGTGGTAAGATCGTGGCCCTACTGTTTCTGTCAGATCAAAAAAGAGGCCACACTGTAGCAGGAATCTTAGAAGGTCTTATTAATAAAAACAAACCTGGACCAGGTATTGGGGTGAATGCTGGAAGATCAGAGAAGCAGAACAAGCCACAGCTTCCTCACCTCACCAATTCCTCAGGTGATCCTGTTCCCTCAGACTGGATGCCTCTCTGCTGAACTGTGCTGCTCAAAGCCTAAAAGCTTAACCAGCCAAAAGCTTCTAGCTTCGGGTCTTCATGCCTTATATACCTTTCTGCTTTCTGCCATCACTCCCTGGGATTAAAGGCTGGCTTTCTGGGATTAAAGGCGTGAGTCACTATGCTTGGCTGTATCCTGGAACACATAGAGATCCAGATGGATTTCTGCCTCTGGAATGCTAGGATTAAAGGCATGTGCTACCACTGCCTATCCTCTATGTTTATTATTGTGGCTGTTCCATTCTCTGACCCCAGATAGGTTTATTAGCATGCACAATATTTTGGGGAACACAATACCACCACACCACACACTTCTCCACTTTCAAAGAAATAAAATACAGAATATCTAGTGTGATATATCGCATATGGGATTTTCAGCATTGTTTCAGTATGATCACACTGATATAGTTTTTGTGTGATTATAATACAATTACAACCTTTCCTTATGCTCCCAAAAAGTACACTGTGACCACACACAGAATCTACTGCCACTTTGTGCTCAGCTTTTCAGTCTCTATAGTTATAAGAAAGAAATTTCTATTCTTCATAGTTACCAATTTTGTGGTACCCTGAACAGACTAAGAGACTTTAAGTCTTAAAATAAAGTAATGAAGGTGACTGTAGAAATGCTAATAACTAATGATGATAGCTTTACTTACTGAACCATTAACACTTAGTTCTTTCTTAGGTAATTCTCACAGCGACTATGACAAAATATGCAATTCATGATAATGTCCATTTCACAGAAGGGGAAAATAGCACACAGCAATGCTTTATTATTGAATGTATGAAGAACAACTTTCAAGGTTTTTTTATTTTAAGCTTTAAAATAAAAATTGAATCATCTCTATGACTTACTAAAATAGCATGCAATTTTCTTATTTCCAAAGTGCAGTGGTTAAGTAGGAGTTTGTTACTATATTTACCACCCTGTACTTGTGTCTCGTCCTATTGCAAGCTCTTTGACTTCTTAGATTCTGTTCACTGTGTCTGCTCTCTCATTACCAGTATGAGCCGTTTCATAAGTATGCAGGATTTATGTGTTAAAAAAAAAAAAAACCTCAAGAACCAAAATGCTGATCTCCACATCCAAAGCTCTAATCTGTCCTTTCTCATGTTACTCCTGTGCCTCATGATCTTGAACATGTAAATGTCAACTACAATATCCCTGCCCATACAGGCAATCTATCCTTCACCACCAAAATGCAACTTTTCTACTAATTTATTGCTATTTATAAAACTGTTTCTGAATGTCATTTAAATGGATTTCAATTTCCAGACATGTGATGATTTTCAAGATTATTTCCAGACTTTCATGTAAAGCAGTCTGTTTTAAACTGTCAAAGCCAATTCTGTCTTCCAGAACGATCTATCATCTGATAGTTTATTAGACTAAATGATGAAGTGCATTCTTTAAGCACCAAATAAACAGTGTCATAAAATAGAGTGGCGGTGTCAACCCCCAGCATAATCATTTCCTAGCAGTTAAAGTTAATTAGGGAGAGGCTCATTCTTCCAGACACAAATGCATTGGAAATAAGAGGACTCAGGCAGTCTCTAGATAGGTGTCAACAACACAAATCTATACAGTAGTGATGGAGTTTTGACAAAGACGTAAACAAGCCAAGGTCACCCAACACGGCAAAGAATGATTATAATTTTCAAGTGTAAATCATTTATAACAAGAGTAAAAAAAATTACTTATAGATTATTTTTCAGAGAGGTATTCACCTAAGCTATCAAAGCCAAGTTCAAAGAATGTTTCATATATACTGTTATAGAATATCCTTATAGTACCCATGTTTATTGAAAGACCTCAATAATCTTGAAAATTTAATGAAATGATTTATAAAGACTCTTAATGGCAGAGCAATGATAGTTGTGAATATCCTTCTTAAAGATAACACAATTTTGCATTTCATGTTTGAATTATTTCATAATTTCATGTGTGCATATAATATACTTTGACCCACCTCTCAACCTCCTCCCCCCAATTCCTACCATATTCCCCTAACACTTTTTCCTTCACAATGTTATGTTCTTTGTTTTAAAACCCATTGAGTCTATCTAGGGCTCCTGCATGGGCATGGGTGTGTGACCATCTCTTGGAGCGTATGTAACCTCTCCTGGAACACACCCTTGGGGAAAACTAACTTTTACTCTACCAGCAGTCACCAATTACCAATGAATCTTCAGCAAGCCATGGGGCTTCATAAGTCCTTCCCATTTCCATGCTTCAATTTTGGCTAATTTGATTTTTGCTTAAGTTCTGAGCATGTAGTCACAGCCACAAGGAGTTCACACACACTATGGGCCTGTCATGCCCCCAAAATACTGCATTGCTGCAGATACCTACTATCTCTGATTCTTACAGTCTTTCTGATCCCTCTTCACAATGATCCCTGAAGATCCCAGGGAAGGAGTATGATACTGATCTTTCATTTAAAAATCAGCCTTCCACAGTCTCTTATTCTCTGCTTGTTGACTGATCATGAATCTTTGTATTAATCACTATCTACTGCAAAAGGCTGTTTCTCTGAAGAGGATTGAGAGTTACACTAACCTATGGAAATAAGAGTAAGAACTTGGGGGGAGGGGAGCAGCTTATTTCTCCGTCCATTTAGGAGAACAATAGAATTAGGTCCTTCCTTATGACTTAGACAGAATTCCATCTTGTGGGGCAGACCTTACGTCCAATCAGAAAGTGTTTGGTTATTCCTATGTTATTTGTTCCACTATTGTACCACTGAGTGTATCTTGACAGGCCAGTTGTTAATGCAGCTTTCACAGTTCACAGATGTGTAAGACTGTTGAGTATCTTTCTCCCCCGGTAGCTTGTTTAGAATCATACAGAGCTATGAAAACTATCTGAGAGGGATGAAGCTTCCAGGCTGGTACCACATGATTTCTCCATGTCCTATGACACACGTATGTGGGATCTTCAGTACTGTCAATTTCTAGAGGATAACCAAGAGCAAGTGTAATACTACTAACTAGTAATGCTTGGAGGGTCTATGGGACACTAGTGACCAACAACTAGAGAAGAGGTACCACATACTTGGCACAGAACTTTTCGTTGGATAGTCTTTGGTGTCCAAGTGAGGCATTGACTCACTGTTAGAGCATTTGAAAAACCTCTCTCTCTCTCTCTCTCTCTCTCTCTCTCTCTCTCTCTCTCTCTCTCTCTCTCTCTCTCTCTCGTGTGTGTGCGTGTGTGTGTGTGTGTGTATTTTAAGGAGTGTCTACACTTTCTATAGGAGTAGGTTTCCATGTGGCTCTTTAGAGTATCTTGTAGTGTTGGTAATCCCCCCAGTTTTCCTCTTTTAAGAGACCCTTTCATCCTTTTTCCACTTAACCCTTCCTGTTGCATTACTGCCCTTTCTGCCTTCATATCACCTGCATCCTAACACTTTTCACTTGAGAGCACCTCCTACAGCATCTCACTCACTTTCACCATTTTAAAATTCCTCCAAAATATCTGCAAAGTAACAAATCCATGTATTATTTTATTTGACTTTGTAAAGAATCTCATAGACTACTATTACAATTATCCCCATCTAACACATTATACAAATACTACTTGCAAGTTACATAGATACACAGCAAATAGCTGGCAGAGTGGGAGTTTTCTAGCACAACGTTAATCCTCCGTCAATGAGAAATCCTCTTAGTACCAAAATGGAAATCATAATCTTTGATGGTTACTATTTTACTTGGTTGCTGAAAGTTAGGTATGTATAACATTGTTTATTTATTTACTCACTCATTCAGTCAAGAAATGTTAACCCAAACTGTGTTGAATATTAAGACACTGTTACAAACATTTTACACAAAACACCCCATATTCATTCCAATTTAAAGTTTTATTCTTATTTTATATCTTTTTCCCAAAAATACCTTGAGCCATGCAACATCAACTCAATGTTCATCCACATGGCTTACCTTAAATGTTCACTTGCTTAGAGATTAAACCTTCCTTAAAATAGCAGCAAAATCTGGATAGACAGATACATTATTAAGAGAACATGCTATGTAATCATGATGACCAAAGTTTAAAACCCAGTATCAATGTAATGAGACAGTTATCCTGCACACACTTAAAATCTCAGCTCCGAGAAGGGCAGAAACAGGAGGATCACTGGTGATTACTACTTTCCAGTCTATCTGAGCAAACATAAGCTGCAGACTCAAGAAACATTGTACCCTGAAATATAGTCAATGTGATAGAGGAGACCACACAATTCTGGCCTCCACATATGTGGATAAATCCATACCACTTCATACACACACTCACACATACACACATATACACAGAGTGCATGAATAAGTAAATATTAAAAAATAACAGAAATGGTAGTCATTAAAAGAACCAAATGGAAATCATAGTGGTAGATAGTTCAACATCTTAACAAAATATTTCTATTAAAAGTTTTGACAGAAGATTCAGTTGCACCGAAGAAAGAATAAACCAAATGAAAGGGATATCATTTGTAAATTTCTAGTAAGTAGAACAACAACAAGAAAGAAGAAAATAGAAAAAGAAGGAAGGAGGAAAAGGAAGCAATAAAAACAGTATCCAAATTCACAAAACCAAATGAAAACTCTAAATAGGTTGAGCACTAAGAGGATTCAAAGAAGACACATTATAATTAAGTTGTCAAGGCTTAAAGTAAAAGAGAAAATTATGAAAAAACAGTAAGGAAAAATTGATAATCTGTGCAATGAAACAATTATAGAACCATCAACAGATTCATCACCAGAAATTTTATTAGTCAGGAGAGAACAAGATGATGTTAAAGTTTTGAATGAAACAGACACCTTCAAACCAAGAATATCACATCTATCCGGCAGGCTTTATTTCTAAACAACTGCATTAGATATAATGAATTAAATTTTCCAATCAAAAGGCTTAAAAAGATTATTAAAAGGATCAAAGCCAAAAAATAAAAGAATCAAAAAAATAAAAGTATCTTTAGACTAATGAAAATGGGAGCACAACATACAAAATTTATGGGAAGTTCAGTGATAAATATGTACTTTTCAAAATATACTTTTAATTAAATAGAACTATTTCACATCCCCCCCTTCCCTTTCTTCCCTCTAGCTCCTCCCAGGTAGCCTTTCTCCACTATCTTTTGTATCTTCCTCCCATTCTCAAATTTATAACATCTTTTTTTTAGCTATTATTGTTATGTATATATATATATATATACATATATATATATATGCACAAACATAAATACAACCTTCTGGGTCCAGTTTTTTTTTGTTGTTTGTGCATATATGGTTTCAGAACTGACCACCTCATCCCTGGGAGAGGCTAACATATATATTCCCCCCCCCCCCCCGCTCTCTAGTCATTAGTTACCTGCAGTTCTTTGTCTGGGGTGAGAGCCTATGAATTGTCCATGTTAGCATTGTCTATTGATACTGCCGTTATTCCAGTCTTCTTTATGCAGCCATTTCTAGGACAGATGGATTCACAGCAGACTTCCTGTCCTGGCTCTTACAATCTGCCCATCCCCTCTTCCTCTATATTTTTTGAACCATCGATGCAGGAGCAGCAATGTAGATAGAGCCACAAGAGTTGTACTACCAGCAATCCACTGATCTCTGCATGGTGTCTTGGCAATGTTTTCTGTGATAGTCTCCATTTGTTGTAGGGAAGCTTCCTTACGTGTGGTACGTACATTTACCTGTGGGTATAAGGATGATATTTAAATGTAGTAAGGAATTATGTTGATCTAACAAAGTGCTGGTAGTAGATTCCTTTCTAATACCTATGACATCACTAGCCCTGAGATGTTTGCTAGGTTTCTAGTAATAGACAAGATTATTTTCCTTTTGTGTGAGCCTTAAGTCCAATAGACAGCTGTTAGTTACCACCAACACATGAGTTCCACTTACTGTACCTTTACAAATATTATGTCATACTGGTCATTGCTGTGATTTATAGGTGTTAAAACTGAGTAGAGTAGGATTATTAATTGCTTCCCTCCCTTGACAGCTTGCATATTTTCTAATATAGTGGAAGCTGGACTATAGGACAGAGGCTTTCAGGTTAGAAAAATCTTGGATAAACCAAATCCTTTGTCCTAAGTGTGAAATGTCTTAAAAAATAGGGGCTTACCTTGCCTCTGAGAGGAAACCAAAGGCTACATGAAAAGTCCAGAAGTTTAGAGTAACAAATTACTAACACCCAAGCTTTCTTCTAGGTCGTGCATCTGGTAAGCTTTAAAATCAATAAGATGAAAATGTAAAAATGAACCCACACAGGGTTTTGTTCAGAAAAAGACAAATGTAAGTAACCGAGTGAAAGGTAAGACCTAGATGGTCTATATGATTGCACCTTCCTGGCTCCTCTTTGTTCCAGTGAAAACTTCATCTTCTCCTGCAGTGCCAATCCCTACTTGAGGAATGGGGACGTCTGAGGAAATATATTTGGCCTTATTGGCCTCTTTATTACTAGGCTGCCTTCAACTCTGGCAAAGGGGTCAGTGACCTCTTCATTGAGTTCCACTACATGGTATACATGTTCCACTATGATTCCATCCACAGCAGGACCCATGATACAATCAAGGCTGAGAATAGGAGACTTGTCATTTATGGGAAGGCCGTCTCCATCTTCCAAGTGTGAGATCTCACCATCATCAAATGGGATGATGCTGGCGATGAGTATTCTATGGAGTCTACTGATGTCTTCAGCACTATGGAGAAGGTGAGGGCCCACTTGAGGGGTTGAGCCAAAGGGTCATCATCTGTGTATCTTCTGCTGATTCTCTCATATTTGTGATAGGTGTATGCCATGAGAAACATCACAATTTTACCAAGATTGTCAGCAACACCCTCTGTATCACCAACTATAAGGCCCCACTGACCAACACCATTCATGACAACTTCAGCATTTTTGTGACCCTCATAGCCAGTGTCCATGTCCTCATCACTACCTGAAAGACCAACGACAGTGCTTCTAGGAATCTGTGGCAGGATGGCTGCGGAACTGCCACATCATTCCTTTAAGAACATCATTCCTTTAAGGTTATCCCTGGAGCTGAATGAAAAGTTCACTGGTATGGCTTTCCACATTCCTGCCCGTGATGTGTGCTTTCTGGGTCTGACATGCATTCTGGAGAAACATGGCAAATACAATGATATCAAAAATGTCACATGAAGCAGGCATCATTGGAGGCCCTGCAAAGGGAATTCTGGGTATACAGAAAACATAAGTAGACATTTCTAAAAAGATATACAAATGGACAGCAGGTACATGAAAAAAATACTAAACATCAATGTTGCTAGAGTTTTCCGCCTTGCCCACAGTCAGGACAAATCTTTGTCACCCGCCAGTCCCACAGCTGCTCAGACCCAACCAAGTAAACACAGAGACTTATATTGCTTACAAACTGTATGGCCGTGGCAGGCTTCTTGCTAACTGTGCTTATAGCTTAAATTAGTCCATTTCCATAAATCTATACCTTGCCACGTGGCTGGTGGCCTACCGGCATCTTCACATGCTGCTGGTCATGGCGGCATCTGGCAGTCAGTCCTTCTGCCTTCCTGTCCTTTTATTTCTCCTCTCTGTTAGTCCCGCCTATCCTTACAAATGTAAATTTATATCTGTCATACTTTATATATGTTCTACTTCTGTTTAGGATATTCGGTATATTGATATATATTTAATATTATTGTCATATTGCATATCGCACTATATATTCCTACCTCTGTTATAAATATCTTGTGTATTGTCACAATTTTGAAGTCATCCTTCTTCACCATACATTTGCTTATAGACTGTTTACCTTATTTACGTGAAGCCTTAGTCCTTAGGTTATTTCGATAGATAAGATTTATAGATTTATAGTCGCCTATGCTTGTCATCTCTATAGTTACGTTAGTTAGGTTATCCAGATTTACAGATACATAGGTTAGATGGGCAGGTAATCTTCAAACACTTCATAGACCTGGAGAATATGGCATTTAAATAACTTAGAATTCTGTTGACGTGAGACACAATTGCTCCTGGCTGCACCAATTGATCCTGAGAGAATGTTGGGCTTCTAAGACATTTCCATTTGGAAGTTTGTCTTTTGGCACAAAATGGCCTACTGGGCAAAGAACTGCCCTTGCCTTGATGGCTGACAGTACAAATGCAATGCTCTCCTTTCTGGACAAGCGGGACACAAGGAAAGCGACCACTGTACTCTGCCAAGACAGGGTAAGATGGTCTTTCAGAAATCCTGCTTCTGAAAATGGTCTGTCAGATACTCTAGGCCTGTAGCCAATTTGAATGCACCAACAATGCTGAGAAACATTAGGTGACTGTCCAGGCTGCCAGCTGTCTTGGTCTACTCTTGCAAGATTCCCGAAAGTTGCTTGCATCCATCTACCATTTCTCAGGTACCATTATGTTCCTTCTCAGGTCTTTGATGGGATTGAAGATTAGCAGTTATAGTTACAACTTGGTATATATAATATCTTAGATAGAACATATTAAGTATTAGATTCAGGTTCTTTAGGATAGGACACCTTTGAATGATCTTTATAACATGCTGTTTACCTATGCTCTATACTTCTCTGGATTTTAGTATGTGTTTCTTGCTTGATATTGTTTGCATTGGTTGTAGTTCCATCTTATCTAGGTCATTATCTCTCATTATTTCTGGACAATATTTGATAACCATTCCTTTGTATATAGTCTTGTATTAGTTTAGAACCTTCTTATTTAGACAAAAAGGGGGAGATGTAGTGGGTAGCCATTCCAGCTTGGATCTGGAAGTTCCAACCCCCATTGAGACTCTGGCAACTGTCACGCCTACGAGGCGGGGCGAGGGGAGGCGCCGGGGGACCCGAGAGCTGGATGGGCCAGCGCTCGCGCTGGGCGCTCGCTTGGTGCCGGCACGCTGACCAGTGCAGATTGACTGTGTAGAGCTCCGGAGAACACCGCTGGACTGCATTACACCTTCCCCAGACCCTGCGACCTACCCATTACTTAATTTGTGAGTTACGCCATTAAATAAATATCCTTTTAACTACGTGGAGTGGCCAAAATAATTTCTCCAATATTCCTGCCTAGCCACAGTCGATCAGGTTTTATTTATTGATCAATCAGAACAACTTGACATACAGACCATCCCCCAGCACAGCCAAATGCAGACCATCTCAGACACCTGCACTCAGGCCCATGGTCCTAATCATCCTCTATGCGGACCTGCTGGGTAATGCCACAAAGAACCCAAGAAGGGCTCCCACAGGACATACAGAACATCCCACAGCACATCAAGGATGTATATATATATATATATATATATAGTATGTATATATATATATAAAGTTATTCCTTTCTTCTAATAAGGAAATCTGTAAGAATGACAATAAGAGGTAAGCATTAGCAAGGAAATCCTGTATAGTGCTTATGAGGTTGTCAGCTAATAAAACCATTATAGGAATTCGGTATGAAGGAGCTTAAAAACTAAACATCTAACTGCCATGTCATTCAGCAATCCTACTTCTAAGTTGTGTATCTAGAGAAAATGAGTCACTGTGTCAAAGAGATTTTACACATCCAAGTTTATTGCAGTACTAGGAACAACAGCCAATAAGTGTCGATTAACTGACTAACAGATAATGAAAATACGATGTGTGTACATAACAGAATGCTATTTGTCTATGAAAATTGAAATCCGGCCATGTGTGACATCAATAGAACTGAATAAACCATGCACACAGACACAAGAATCACACATTCTCACTTAAGCGTCTCTTAAGAAATTTCAGAGAAGTTGAGAGGAGAATTGTAGTTATTAGAAGCGTGGAAATGTTATTATGTTGAATGAGAAAGTATTAAAGGAGTAAGCCATTAAGAACAAGAAAGCAGCTCTGGTGTGTTGTTGCACATGAGCCAAATAAAGGGAGCAGTCACATCATGCACCTGCCAGAGCTTAGAGAAAGTGAGCTGCATATTCACCATGGAGTCAACAAAATGGTTAACCTGGTGTAAATATATGATGGTACCACATCATGTACTTAATTTATGTAATTACATAACATGTTCTATAAACAAATATATAACTTACATAATTATGTGTTTAAATTATATTTATTTTATTTATATGCATATTTATATATACTTTACATTTAATTTGTTTGTATCTATAAGTTTTTTTAATCTAAAAAAAAGAAGACAAAAGAAAGAAATTTCAACCAAATAGGAAGATCCAAACACCTAAGCACTTTACCACCACAGAATTGAGCAGCACATCAGTAATGGTATATGCAGACCAAGCATTATATTTTGAAATATCTTATGGACGGATGATCAAATTAAAACAGCAGAGAACTTTGTCATATTGCTTTAAATTGAAGTCAGGCACTAAACAAGTCTACTAGTCAGCCCTATCTCCAGCCCAATATTAGCTTTTAAATTTTATAAAATGAAAACAGAATGTATCAAAATGTGTATTTAAGTACTATTTTTAAAAAAGCTTAAAGGGAAATGCATGATACAAAATATTTGTGTTAGAAAAAGAAATATTTAATCTTTAATTAGATGAGAACATGATCTCACACCTGTTCCCTCTTCCCTTCCCTCAGAGAGAATTTTCTTTAAGAAAGATATGTGTATCTGAAAAAAAAAAAAAAAAAAAAAAAAAAAAAAAAAGGACAAGTGTGGTGGTTCTCACTGTATGCCTGAATGCTAAAGTGTCAGGTCAGTGTCTAGAGTTTGTGGGGGGACCACTAAGGGATACATAATCACCAAAGGACTTTTGTAAATGGTACAGGCTGTCATCCCTTGGAGATTCTAGCTTAATTTCTGAAAAAGTGGTTGGAAGGGTCAGTGATAACTTGAAACAGTCTCAAAGTGGATTTTAGTTCACACAAACACAACGTTCAAGCTACACACACACACACACACACACACACACACACACACATGCTATACTCCCATAAATGATCTTAGGAACCAATTATCTATTTCATTCTTGCCACCTCCCCTATTCTTCTGTGTCTCTCCTATGTTACTTGCACATGTACACTCGCACACTCATGTGTGTGTGTGTGTGTGTGTGTGTGTGTGTGTGTGTGTGTGTTCTGTGCATGTGTACACCAGTATCACGACTGCATTTTTCTTTAGGAAGAAATTAACAATGAGAGAGCTGCAATTCAAATGGTAGTTTGCTCACCTCAGAAAAACTCAACCATCCAATTCCTTCCTTGTAGTCTGAGAAAACTATGATGCCAAACCTAACTTTATTCATTATTCTTTCTCAAGAAAGAATATTGCCAGGCATGTTCTACAGATATGCTCAGGCTAACATAAAGTAATTTTTTCCCTTTCTGTTGCAATTCCTCCTCATTTACATCCGAGATTACATACCCAAGTTACTGCGTGAGGTCCAATGGATCATGCTGGTTTCCTGTGGAGTGGAGCGATCTTCCTAGGGCATTACCTGGATGATTTAGAAAGCCCAATCCTGGGAAATGTTCCCTGGAAGACACCAGGGAGATTCATTCCAAACCAGTGTCTGCCCATAATTGTTTCTGTGTGTGTGTGTGTGTGTGCAGTTTCTTAGTCAGTTTTAGGCATTAGGTGGGGATACCCAGTTTGTTGGCACTTTCCTTTCAATCATACACACGTTGTGGAGGACCCATGGGCAAATAACTTGAAACTATAGCTTGTATCATGTCCTCCTCACTGAGAGATGGATTTTGCTGATACTAGTCATTCTTTCCAACTATACCTCCCCTTCTCTGTGTGTGTGTATCTGTGTATATAAATATGTGATAGTATATGTACAAACATCTGTATGTTCATGTGTGTGTGCCCATGAGGATACTGTATACTGATCTCTCACTTTGTTTCTTCTTCCCTTGAGACAGGATGTCTCACTGAAACTGCAGACAGGCTAATGGCCAGCAAGCCCCAGTAGTCTTCTTGTTTCCATCCCCTTCCTACAGCACTAGGATTACAGGTACATGTGGCTACACTGCTTTTTAAGGGGGTGCTGGAGACTTGAACTCTTGTCCTTATCCTTAAGTAGGAAGCACTTCTATACACTGAGCCATCCCCCAAGCTCTACTACTACATCTTTAAATAGAATAAATATATTCTTTCTAGGTTGTCTGAGACACTAAGTTATAACCTTGCTGCTTTATTCCATCAAAATCAACATTCTTCTCCATTCCTCCGAACCCACAATTCTTGAAAACAATAATGTAAAAAAATTGATGGTCTGGGCATGCTAAGAGAGATAGGCAGAATCCCTGACATCTGCCATTTGGTTCTTGATGGGTAATCCTTGTGCTTCTGATAATCTAAAAGGCTAAGAGGATTGGAAAGAATCTAAAATAGTTTGCAAGTGTTCACCAGGAAGACTGGTGTATTTCTGAAGGTCAAAGACAAGTCATATTACAACAAGCATCTTATTCTCAAACACTGAGTTATTATAAACAATATTCAATTAACAGGCAACAATCATGGTAGGAGGATAACATACTGAAATGTTTAATAAAGCCTCAGTAATCTAAATTCACTTAATAAGGACTTCTTGATAATCCAGCAAAAGGCTGAGCTGAACTTCAACTTTGTGCTCTGAATGAGAATTGAAATGTTAAGTATGTTTAAAATATCAGTCCGTATAAAATGAATGTAAACCGAGCACTTCCTAATAACATCACAGAGAGATGACTGCGGCAGAAAGTAGGTAGTATCAGAGAGAAATTGAGTAGAATGGGGGAGAAAGGGACAGAGCTGCTGTTTCCCAGGTCTGTTCCTTCTACATTCATTCAGCAATGATGTCCGGAGGTGGACAGTGCTACCACCTGCACGAGAGCGAGACTTACTCCATGCTACACAGTCATCATGTGGAGATGGTTAAAAGCATTAAAGCAAAACACCAAATGCAAAACGGTGCCGCCAAGCTCAGTCCAGGTATGGTGTCTTCCAAAGTAGAATATATCCACACTTACAAAAGCAACAGTTCACTTCTACCCACCCCATGTAAGGTGAGTACATACAAGGGCACACAAGCCTGTAAGTACATAGGGAGGACTGAACCCTCGCTTCAGCAACCTCTAACTGTAAAAGCTGGACAAATTCCCAACTTTTTAAGGATCCTACTTTTTCCATGTATCAAATATTGCCCGTAATGGTAATTATATCATAGGACCTTAAAGAATTTTAAATGGCTTGGGGGTGTGTGTGTGTGTGTGTGTGTGTGTGTGTGTATGTGTGTGTGTGTCTATAAATAAAGCACTTTGAGTAGTTCCTGACTTCTAACAAACATTTAATAAATATCAGCTAATTTTTTCACAATTGTGTAACAAATTATAATTGTTATAATGACTGACTTATAATATCAGACATGCACACATGGGTAAAGTAAGAATTTTTATTTTTAAAACTATATAAAATAATGTTTGTATCTAGAAAAAATATTGAAAAGAGTTTTTTTAATTTTAAATAAAATCATCCCCTCTGTATTTAAGTTTTTACAGATGATTCATTTTTCCATCCTGTAGTGATGCTTCAACATGGAAATAAAGCTTTCACATTTCTGTCCTCCAAGCAGATGGCCACATAGGGTATCAGTCTTTGCTAGCATTCATTTGCAAATGATTAATGGGTAAGAAATTTAATAGTTATTTATTTTTAAAATTTAATGAAGATATGAATAATTTAACTTTTTGCTATACATACAAAAATGCAATATTAAAATTGCAATGTAGCTAGCCAATCCCAATTTCAAGAAGTGTAGCAAATAAATCATCTCAGGAACTATTTGTGCAGAGTGTGAATGAACACCAACAATGATTAGAGGAGGCCTGTAGTAGAATATTTTAAGGTGTATTACTTTTGTTTATGTTGTATTTATTTAACTCTGTGAAGCTGTGTTACTGTGCCTGTGCAAAATATCTGATGGTCTCATAAAGACTGAATGGCCAATAGCAAGGCAGGAAAAAGAATAGGCGGGACTGGAGACAGAGAGAATAAATAGAAAGAGAAATCTAGGTAGAGAGATTGGAGATCTAGGAGCCAAAAAAGAAGGAGGAGTCCAGGGGCCAGCCACCCAGCTACTCAACAAAAAGCCACAGAGTAAGAGTAAGATTTACGAAAGTAAGAGAACAGGAAAAGCCCAGAGGCAAAAGGTAGATGGGATAATTTAAGTTAAGAAAAGCTGACAAGAAAGAAGCCAAGCTAAGGCCGGCCATTGATAAGTAAGAATAAGCCTCTGTGTGT
Source organism: Peromyscus leucopus (assembly GCF_004664715.2). Classification (NCBI taxonomy): domain Eukaryota; kingdom Metazoa; phylum Chordata; class Mammalia; order Rodentia; family Cricetidae; genus Peromyscus; species Peromyscus leucopus. Next base: position 22,102,036 of record NC_051073.1, on the reverse strand, counting down.
GATTTATTTGGGAGCTGGGTGGTGCCCCCTACCAAAAGACCAAAGACCAACCAACAACAGAGGCATTGCCTATGGGAGTCATAGCTTACTGTGAAGTAGGACTGCTACAGTAGACTCACTAAAGCAGTCCTTGACCTTACATGGCTGAACTTCAGGTTTTTTTTTTTTTTTTTTTTTTTTTTTGTCGGTTTTTTGTTTGTTTGTTTGTTTTACTTTTACAGTTGTGGGAAAGTGGTTATACTCAACAGAAATTTGTACTTTGAATTTTGAATTTTCCCTAGACTGGATCTCTGTTTCAGTCACCAGCTGTTGCAGTAAGAAGCTTCTCACAAGACTGGGAGCAACATTGATCTGTGGATAAAGGATGCAGTGAGAAGTTACATTTGTTTAGGAGAAGGGCAGTTGTGGATCTTCCTCTCGGGTCACTGACTTCTCCAGCATGGGTAGCTGGCCAGGTTTGCAGTATTAGGCATGAAGGTATTCACACTGAGTGGGCCTTAAATCTAATGAGACAACTGTTGATTACTCCCAAGATGCAATTATCACTCTTGTATAATAAGGATATCTTGCCTAAATTTTTTTGACTCAACAATATTTTCAGTTTACAATGACATTATCTCAACATAAATGCACCATAAAGGAAGGAGGCCCTGTACCCCTTCTCTGTAAGTTATTTTGAGGCAACTAGCCTTCTCTCGAACCAACACTGTTTGCTATACCCAAATTTCCTACAACTGTCGACATACCATTCACAGAGACACACAGCAGGGAACAAGGCCATTTCTCTACTCAGCTTTTAAGCAATTTCTCCTCCACATCTTGGCAGGAAGCCTGGAACAGTTTGAACAGGCCTGTGCACAATATGTGCAGCACAGCCCAAACTCATTAAGTGCCTTTGTCTCGTGCATCTTGAGAAGCACAGTATCGCACCCCTGATGAGCAATGCCTCGAAATGTTATGTTAACATTAAAATCGCCAGAAAACATTAATTTACTAGTCCAGCTACATCTCTCCGCAGTATTTAGACAATGTTCTGGGGAATGATCTGCCTATCACCAAGTATAAATGAAATGTCAATGAGTTTTCCAGGTACTTCAACCGCAGGTTATCAAAACACTCCAGGTGGAAAAAAAAAGTCTTAGTAATGAATTCAGAACAGTAATGAAGTTTTAATTGAACTGAACACAATCTTTGCATTTTTTTCTGGGTGTAGCCTGGGTTTTCACAACACTATCACTTATAGAATTTAGGCAAGATCACACTCTCTGTACTTACTATTTACTTAAATCCATGCTCAGTCCATATTTTCCTTGGCCTACAGTGCTAGCATTCCACATCTGTACTCTTGCATGATGTAGGCTACTCCTAGAAGACCTTCATTGTCTAAAATACAGCCAACTAATAAGCATTTCCCTCTTTTTCTAACTGCTTGATGAACTACTTCTGAGTCGCCAGGAGGAAAGTTGACCTCATCTTAACCCCCTTTGTTCAACACTATTATCTGGTCCTTCATACCACAGCATGCCATCATTTAAATTTGCATTTGAAATCATGCTTTCTTTTCTGTGCCACATCATAACCCCAAAGCTATGATGTTGTTTAACTGACTTGGCAGACAGTTTAGAACATCACCGAACACCAAAAGTCATTTATTAATTATCATGAAATAAATATAATATTCAATTTAATGAAGTGAAATGCTAAAAAGTTAGTATCCTCAAGTCAGTGTTTTGATCCACTGAGTAATCCGATATTCATTTTATCGTTTTAGCTGAGACATTACTTGACTAACAATTGAGCTGTCCTTTATTCTTCAATGACAAAATCAAATAAACTACACGACAATCTGAGCAATAAAGTAAAATTGATCTTTAAGGCAGACCGAAAAAGAAAACCCTAAATCAACAAAAAGGAAAAAATAGTTCAATTTAGTCCCTGAGTGTGGGCAAGGCCAGTACACACAGGTCAAAGTTCAACTGCATTTGATCTAACAATCAAAAGGTCATTTTCCCCCCTTAGCCATTTGGTAAATTCTAAATTCAGTTGTGTGCCTTTAACTCAATATTGAAAATTATGTTGGTGAAATAACACTAATAATATAGTAGTATTCATTGACTTGTGAAATAATTCCAATTAAAATATAGTGACAATATGGCAAATATTAGGGGGTTTTGTTTGTAATAGACAGTACGTTAAGATATAACACTCTATTTTGCTAATATAAAGTTCCTTTATTTTAAACACTACCAGAAGGGAAAATACTGCTCACTGATTTGCCAATAAGCAGTATTAAAGGAGAAAGCAAATAGAATGATCTATACAATCAGCTGAGCTCATCATTCAATAGAATCCATAAGAAGGGCAGGTCATGTCCTCCAACAGCTATTTTTAAAGACCTAAAAATGACAATAAGATCAGCCTTATCCAGATTTCATGACTGATCATTCGGTGAGGCCAGAAACAAATGAAGCCTTGGAACAATTGCTCGAAAGTTCGATTCACCCGGGAATTTGGTAGTAACTGCAACTTTTTATTACTATTTACAAAATTGTTTTTATAGACTCAATAAAGATTAAAATATGAAAGCCCACATGGAGACTAGTTCACTCTCCTCCAGAAAAAATAAAAAAGAGAGTAACAAAGTTAGACAAAATAATCCAATACAAATCCTGCAGGAAAGACAGCATGGCTAGAAGCCTGTGATAAAATATGATCCAGGACTGCTGATAGGGCATGGCTGAGGATTGATTTTGAAGTCCGACTGCCCAGGGCCAAGTCTAGGCTTCTGCCTTCCAACCAAGAGACTAGGGATTTGCTTAACTCTTCTTCCTTCCTTTCTTTCAGCTCTCGAGTGGGGATCAGCACAGTACCTACTTCAAAAGACTCCTTACTAAAACATGTACATCCCTGATGATAGCAGTATGCACATGGGAATTCATCTTTATCATTGTTACTGATGACCTTTCTTGTACCTGGTGCATTTTCTTAAAGCACACCCAAGTGAGTTCATGTATGTCTGTGTCTGCATGCTTTCCTGTGTCTCCCATAGAATGAGACTTACTCCAGTAGTACATTCTTCTTAGAGACACAATAGAACCCTCTCTCTGATAACTAGCATTCATTGTCACCTTCTCAGGATTTAGAAACATCTAGATGAGATACCTCTGCAAATGTGGGTTTTGTTCTGTTTTGTTTCTCAAGACAGGATTTCTCTGTACAGCCCTGGCTATCATGGAACTCATTCTGTAGACCAGGCTGGCCTCGAACTCAAAAATTCATTTGCCTCTGCCCCCAGAATGCTGGGATTAAAGGTCTTTGCCACCGCCACCTGGCCAGAAATAGCAGGAAGTGTCTTAAAGAAACTTCTTTTTGCAACACATGGAGACTGGTACAAAACCACAACCAATCAAAATGCAGACTTGTGGAAGCCAGTCCCAATGGATACAACTACAAAGCCATCCTGCACCTATGGCTCAGGGAACACTGGAAGAGGGGCAGGAATGATTGTTACAGCCAGAGGTTCAGGGAGTTTACCGTGAGATCCTGTCTCCTACAAATATCATAAGCTACACCCATGAAGTCTCACCAACCTGACTGCCCAAATAGGAGCTGGAAAAGGATTACACCAATGCATATGCCAAACCCAACCATGAAAAGCCCACAGGCCTCAACCCTACACAAAGAAATATAGGCAACTGAGGAAAGCTGGGAGTGGGAGAGGTGGTCTCCTAGGAAGAGCACACGGAAGGATTGTGCAGCGCCAAACATTTCACCTAGAAAACATACATACACACGTAGCATTATATAGACTTAACAGGTTATATTTAGGACTACGTATGCATATATACATAGATGCATGCAATAACAACTAGTGAGAAAAGGGGCTATGAACTTGAAGGAGAGTGGAGAAAGGTATATGGGAGGGTTTAGAGGGAGGAAAGTTAAGGGAGAAATGTAATTAAATTATTATCTCAAAAAAATAAAAACGGACATTTCCTGAGATGTTGAATTGAGGGTGAAAATTCTACCTAAATGAGGGTGGTACTATCCCTCAGGAAGAGATCCCTAAGCAAATAGAAATGAGAAAGCAGAGGGTGGACGCCAGCATTCATCTTTCTCTGCTTCCTGGCTGTGAACTCGATGCTTTCCTTACATGACTGTCATCATTCTCCCCCCCCTTCCCCTCCCCTCTGCCAAGGACCTGCAAACCATGAGCCAAAACAGACTCTTCTGCTGGGGGATGTCTTTCTGTATGCTCTGAATATGTGCGTCTCCCACTGAATAATAAATGAAGCTGTTTGGGCCAATGACAAGAAAGCTTACAGCCAGCAGAGATACAGGGAGAAGAAGGGTGGAGTCGAGAGAGACGTGAGCCACTGACCAAGGAGCAACAAGATGCCAGCAGACCTGTGGTAACACCACGGCCACGTGGCAACATATGGATTAATGGAAATAGGTTAATTTAAGATGAAAGAGCTAGCTAGCAAGAAGATGAAGCCATAAGCCATACAGTTTGTAATTAATATTAGCCTCTGAGTGATTGTTTTATAAGCGGCTGTGGGACTGCAGGGCTGGACAGGACCGAGAGACTTCCAGCTACGCTCTTCCTCATGTTTCTTTTTTCAGGTATTTTATCACAAGAAAAGTAATATATTGTTGTTTGGATCTTAAATGGTCTTTTAATTAAAAAAAAAAAAACAAAAAAAAAACCCAGAGGCAGATATTGGGGTGAAAGCTGAAAGATCAGAGAAGCAGAGGAAGCCACAGCCAACCTCACCTCGCCAACTCCTTAGCCGATCCTGTTTCCACGAATCCTCAGACTGAAAGCCTCTGAGTCCTCACCTGAATTGGTTTAGGCTGAACTGCCGTATTTCCTGTTTCCTCACGCTGTATATACCTTTCTCTGCCTGGCCATGTCACTTCCTGGGATTAAAGGTGTGTGTGCTTCCCAGTACTGGGATTAAAGGTGTGTGTGCTTCCCAGTACTGGGATTAAATGTGTGTGCCACCACTGCCTGACTCTGTTTCCAGTGTGGCCTTGAACTCACAGAGATCCAGGCAGATCTCCGCCTCTGGAGTGATAGGATTAAGGATGTGTGCCACCACTGTCTGGCCTCTATGTCTAATCTAGTGGCTGGCTCTATCCTCTGATCCTCAGGCAAGCTTATTAGGGTACACAATATATCACCGCAATATAGCACCCCCCAAAAAAAAAAAAAAACCCAGTGTGTCTCCCAGAGTAAAAATTGATATTCAATTGAATTTTTCAAAAAATGTATAATATTCAAAGATACCATGACAATAATTTTGAAATTTAATTATAAAAGGTAGGTATGCCAATTGTCTGAAGTAAGTGCTGATCAAAGGTCAGTAGTAGCCTACGAAGGGCTATGCATAAGCTGCTGCATCACTAGTTTGCGTAAACAGGGCTAGCTGCATTTGTCTGTAAGTGGTGCACGGAACCTAGTGTGAGCATATTTCTATAGCTGCATTACCCGTTTTCCTGTTGCCTATCTCACGAACCAGGCATCGGTGTTTTTAGGATCAGCCTGTAGGACTGGCTGTGCCGTAGAAAGCAATTGTCAATAATGGAGAGGGGCATTCTGAGGGGTTACCACTCTGCCTAGCAGTTCATTTACTAGTGACACGTGAGCTTGAAAATTGCCCAATGTGGAGTCGGAGACCTGTTTTACAACACTTTAAGCTTCCCAGTCATGGACTGTAAAATGGATAAGGAGGAATGTCCTGGCAACAAATATATTTTGAGCAAAAAAAATATGTATTTCAAAACCATCTTTGGGGTGCCCTAAGGTTTCAAGCACTTTGCCCAAGTATTTGTGCTTCATACGGACTCCTAAGGATGCACTGTGCAAGGTTATTGTGAAACAGTGGCAGCATTTTAAGGAAGATTTTTCAATCTTTCCAATGGAAATGACCATTGGCAGCAGGTGTTAGGAGGTAAATTCTTCTTTATCACATCTGGTTACTATTTATATACACCTAATGCTACATGTTAGAGCAGTGGTTCTCAACCTTCCTTCTTTAACACATTCCTCATGTTGTCATGATCCTCAACCACAAAATTATCTTCCTTGCTACTTCATAACTGTAATTTTGTTACTGTTATGAATTGTAATGTAAATATAATCTGTGTTTTCCCATGGTCTTAGGTGACCCCTGTGAAAGGGTGTTTTGACCCCCTCAAGGGGTTGTGACCCACAGGTTGAGAACCACTGTGTTAGAGAATACAAATTGAGATACCAAGCATGCTATGACTAGAGACCATTAGTTGGGGAAAATCCATTTCCTTCAGCATCACTTCTGCCATATCAAAAGTTCCAAGCCTTCTGGGAATCAAACCATTCTTGCAGAAATGGTAAGAGTTTTACTTGCTGTCTTTTCACTTAGCAGTTCTCAAGAGAACCATGTCTCCTTATTTCTGATTATATTCTACTTTGAAGAGTTCTCTGAAAAATATGTTTAGAGAAATAGCTGATATAAGAAAAATATATTTCTCCTATCATAGTATCAATAGCATTTTCTTAAGGTAATGGACCATTCATTTTCTTATAGAATACACTTCTCATAAAAAAATGTTTTAGACATGCAGAAGGCACTATTTTTCAAATGGATATCTGCAAAAATGTTGTAGTATCTATCTGAAAAACAGTTTCAAATTTTGCACGAAGTTGGCCATCCCGCTTAGAAGAGGTATTCTCAGCAGATAACCTGTGGTCAGCACAGGTTAACTGAATAGAAAATTGACATCATCATCTCATATAGATAGCTCTTGAAAGAAGTCTCTGGATATGTGTGTGTGTGTGTGTGTGTGTGTGAAGGCACCAGTGTGCATGCACATGTCTGTACATGAGCCTGGGGAGGCCAGAGGTCAACTTAGGATGGTGTTGTAAAGTCACTGTCACACTTTTTTTGTGGAAAAGTCACTGGGCAAGGCTTGTTTGCCATTGAGTCCAAAGGATCTGTCTGTCTCTACTTCCCATTGCTGGCGTTACAAAGATGTCTCACCAGGCCCAGCCTAGATGGGTCTGGGGCTCAAACTTAGGTCCTCCTTGTGGGGCAAGCACCCTGCCAACTAAGGTATCTCCCCATCCAAACTGTCCAGATATCTTAAACAGAAATGATGCTTGGAGTCTGATGCAACTAGGAAAGCCTCAAATTTTTTCATCTTATTGCTATAGACTTGACCTTTACTTATAGACAAAATGAATGCAGACATTGAATGAATGAAAATAAATTATATAACATAGGAGTTTCTAACATTTGCAGGTCTCATGATTTCTTAGATAAGTGGGCTTTACTTCACTTTCTACATTGATAAGAAAAATATTAGCGACATTAATAAAATAAAATCATGCATCTGACAGCTTAAGGTAAAGTGTATGCTATACAAGTTCGAGTTTTACTGCCTTTTTTATAATTGGTAAATCATGCTGACACTTTTAAGAAAAATGTCCATATTATCTAAGTCCAAATTTTATTGCTTTATTATTTCTGTTAACGTATTTTGGAAATGGAAATCTTTTGACCTTAAAATAACCAAGTAATAAAATAAAATTGTAAAAGAAATTGAAAAGCCATGCATGTGAGTCTTTATTCCAACCCATTAAGATAAAAGTGAGGAAAGAAATTGATGTCCTCCACTCATATTCAACAGAAAAATGAAGCAAATCTCTCTCTTTACTCTGAAACTGTACAATTAGATGAGCATGAATAAAAGTGGATAGGCTTTGACTGGTCACTATGATAGGCAGTTAGAACTACATAGATATTGTTAATGGCCTAGCCAGATGGCACTCTCTTAGTCTGTTTTATGTGACAAATTATTTGATTACTTACTCAATTTATTTCTCCAAGGAGTACTTACTGTTTCAGGAATGCTCCATCACAAACACCATATCATAAAGGAAATAGGAAACAATAATGCCCACTGCCTTAGATCTCAGTTGCATTTTACTGTTAATAACCATAAACTATTACTCCTGTCAGTTGCAACATAAACTTTGAAAAATATTGTTTGAGAAAATCCAACAAAACGTATAAAAGAAAGAACATGATAGAAATGTGCAAATGCCTTGTTGACGTAAAACTACAATAAGTATGTGAACTCTGTGCATTATAAATTTCTTAGCATTGAACAGGTTGTGTTGGTGATGTGCATATACATACTTCAACGATTACCATGATATCTGCTGATCATTGCTAGATAATAATAATACTAAGGACAAAACCATACTCATTTCTATGACAATATTAAATAAAGGTCCTAAAAGTATAAAAAATCTTTACTCTCAATATTGTTTATTACACATAAAGTCAAGTGAAATAAGAAGATAGTGATACAGAGCAAACTCTTTTTGTATTATGCTTTTATCTTCTCTGAATGTATGCTAAAAAGAAATCAAATAAGGTGAAAGTCTCAAGACACATCTTGCAGTTCTATTTAAGTGTTCACTTAGGAAGTCAAGGAAATCGCCCTTTAAGGGTGAATTTCTGCCATCAACATATCAAAGCTTGTTCTCTGTGACTAGTTCCTTAATTGAAATGAAAAGATAATTCAGATCATTTCTTGAACATACCAAAGCGACTAGTAAATCAACCAATCAGCAGAAAGCAGTAAAACAAGCAATTAATATAATTTGTATTAATCATATCCATTGCAATTATGTAAATGCAACTCAGGCTGTTATGTATAATTTTAGTATGGTATTACTTTTGCAAAGCCCAAGAATTTCTAAACTCAAAAGCACCAAGAAAGAACGCATGGAAGGTGCCGATGCTGTGGATAGCCATGATCCCAGCTGACTTGGCTACTTGAGGCTAACAGCCACTTCTTGCTTCATCTCACAAATAAACTGTGTTTTCACTCTAATACCTTGGTTAAGCAAGAATAAATTTTAGACCTATTTCCACCAACAATTTATATTATGATGATAATTATATTACATCAGAATTATAAAAATATTTGAAGCTGATGAAGTATGGCTCTTTTTTTTTTCTTTTTTGCATGCAGTAGCATCAGAGGCAATGGGGTAATGAAGAATTTTGGCCCTGAAGTCTGTTTTTGTAAATGAGTCCTTTGAGATGCCTCTGGACAAAGGCTCAAATTCTTAAGCCGAAAGGCAATAGTTTATAGCAGAGAATAACACTGTGAAATTAGAATTTAAAAATGGTGAAGACATCACATACTTCATCAGAAACATTCATCTCCAGTTGGGGTTTGCAATTTTAAGTTTTAGTTTAAAAACCATTGCTCCTTCCTGCCTTTCTGTCTTCCTTTCATGGACTTGTATTTCGTGTGATGCAAGATGCCGGCTCCTAAGGCGGTTGCTCAAAGGAAAGGGTCTCTAAAAAGTAGTAGCTGCAAACTTATCATTTTCTCTGTGGAACTGTATTCAGACACATGAGGCAAACACAAAATGTGGGTCTCCTTCCTCTTGGAAACTGAAAAGTTAAAACACTAGCAGGAAAAGACAGTCAAACTAACATGAGGCTACTGAATGCAGTTTATTATTTCAGCACAAATCGTTAAATTTTAGATAATGAATTTACCTCCTTATGGATTTCTTCTAAAATGATCATATTAAATAAATGATATTGTGAGTCAACTTATAACTTAGTTAAGTTCAGAAACTACAGTTCTTCAGTTTCACGTTTTTGATAATGAATGAACCTATCCACATGAATGCTATGCTTCAAAACTATAACTTCCTTTTTCTTTCAATCGGAGACATTGTCCAACTCACAGAACTAAGAATAAAGACTAACTTTCTCAACGCTTCCTAGCATCATCACTTGGCTTTCTTGTTCTATGAGAATTATAATTGACAAAAACAGCAAGTGCCACTTAAGCAGCAGAACTATGAAGTCAAGAGACAGCAATGGCTGGGAATCGCACCCACGCCAGAAGAAACATCATCTCAAGTGAACCATGTGAGAAGTAAAGGATCAGTCTCGAAACAGTTGGACAGCATAGCCAGCCATATTCACAAAGGCTTTGCCTTTCAGTGGGGAATTCTCTCATCTTATTTTACTCACCAAGTTTAAGATTAAATACATTCCCTAATATCACATGTATAAATAATAACAAATGGCTTAAAAGAAACAGAGGCAAAATACATTCCTATTGTTCTCCCCAGTGATCTAGTTCCTAAGAATTCATTCTACAGAAGTTATATTTTAAAACCAACATTAAAAATATGCCTAAATATGCCCATGGGATAATTTTTAAAGTAAAATGCTTCACACATGCTAAGTCATGTTATCCTCACTTTATGGCATCTTGCATAGCTCTTAAAAGCATGGGAAGCTGTGTACTGTTCAGTGAAACAAACAGAAAGGAAAAGTTCAATTTGCTGTCTCACTCTGTTCACTATTATTGTTACCAAGGTTCTCTCTCATTCTTGTGACTTGTGACTTGTCTTCACCAACAGCTGCTTACTTGCTCAAGCCTGTGACACTGTTGACTTGTTATTTTTCTTGACGTCAACCAAGTATTGTGAGAGGTAAACTAATCTCCTCTGCATGTGTCCTCCACCTTCTTACCCTCTGTGCTTCCGCCACTGAAACCATAGCATGCACCTGCCGCCGTTCCTGTGTTCTGCGTCTTCTCTTTCTCTCTATACACTTTCCTAAACACCTGTTCTGAGGCTGACTTCCTCTCCGTGTCCTGAGCCAAGCTGCTTGAGTTCAGAACTTTAAGCTGCTGTGTTTACCCGATCTCTTTGCATAAAGCTTTCCGCTGCTTCCTGATTCGCCCTCCCCCTTCCAGCTGTGGACCCATTCGGAAGCATGTTTCTGATGAAGTCGCCTTCGCTTCACGGAAGCGAAGGTCATAGGGTTAGCACAGGTCTTAAGAGCTTGCTCGCACCCTTTGTTTCCTCAACAACGCCTTCTTATGCATGAGATCACGTGATCACAGTCGCTACAAACCGCTTGTGTCTATTCTAGATTCCTTTACCATGAAATTCTTTATCGATTCTCTTGGAATCTCACATCATGCGCCCCGATCACACTCACTTGCCAGTCCTTCCATATATGCCCACCCCATCCATGTGACCTCTATAAAACTAAGAATAAAATAATTAACAAGAGAAAAATAAAACTACACAAGTCCACTTTGTGTTATCTATATACTCACTGGAGCATGGTCAAACTCTCAGTAGCCTCCCTCTTACACAGAACTGAGTCCTTCCCTCCCACACACCCACAGAAGCCATCCATTGTGAAGAGCTACACTTCAGCATCTTCATCACACTTTTTAAGAGTTCTCTTCAATGGCTTCCTGTCTAGGCTATTACTATTTTGGGGGTGGGGTGGGGTAAGAGTTGTCACACAATCCTTTCATGTCCCTCTCTCAACTGTGCAGCTGCAATCATTGTTATCACAGCAAAAGTAGCATCCTTGGGTCCGTGGAAGCATAGAACGTGGGCCTCCAGGCAGTCTCTGGCAACAGCACAGACCCGAACACAGTACCCAGGTGTAGTAGGACCATGGACCCAGATAGAGCCTTCAGAGGCTACCTGGACCTCGGACATCACCATGGCCTCGAGTGGTATAGCACAGGCTACTCAAATTAGTATGGACCCCAGCAGGAGATGCGCAGCCCACAGACATCAACGTGGGTTCAGGAGGCAGCACAGACCACAGATAACCACCCAGCCTTTGTTGGGCCGCAGACCAGGGCAGGGCCCCCAACAGGGCAGGGTCAGGCCTGGCTGATTTCTTCCACCATCTCCTCTAGATTTTTATGACTGTCAGAATCCAGGTCTGCAACATCTCACCTCAATGCTCCGTTGATTCCCCTGTGTCTCTTTTAAACCATGAGCAAACTTCATATAGGTTGGATTTAGTTTGCAGTTCTCTTCTTCCATTATCTTATAGTCTCTCTGGCCCAGGAATTTGGTACATTTATCTTTGCATCTTCAACAATACTACAGTACCTGATACTTAGTGGAATTTAAGAATGATTTCTTGAATATTTGAATAAATAAACTAATAAATGGATAAATGAATTTGGTGAGACAGATACGCATACGTGTGGGAAGAGGTGAGAAGGAGAAAATACAAGTGGATTAGAAACATTTATCTATTTTTAGTTTATTTGGAACGGGGAGAAAGATCTTTAGAACACATAGTAAATGCTATAGAAAATGCCTACTGATAAATAACTGCTCATTAGTGGAAGATTGAATTTGGTTCTTTTTTTTTTCTTCAGGAGAAATTTTGAAGACAACTCTTACCCCACCCCCACCCCCAAAATAGTAATAGCCTAGACAGGTCTCCTGTGTAAAGAATATTTCGCCCAAGTCACAACTGATCACAGTATTAAACTTTGGATGTTTTCTATCTCTCTCTCTCTCTCTCTCTCTCTCTCTCTCTCTCTCTCTCTCTCTCTCTCTCTCTTCTTGTTAAAAATGAATGGGAAATTTCCAAAAAGTGAGCAAAGGTTTGCATTCTAAGGCACACATTCTTCAAGCTCACGTAGACTGTGATGTCCATATGCAGGGCCAGAAATTACAAATGGTAATAAATGCCTATCAATCAATCATCAAATGCTATCAGAACACTGAAAATGGTTTGCATTTCTAATATGCCATGTCACTTTGCATGTCTCAAGATCCCTAGTACATAAAAATTCTGATAAGAGAAGGAAAAAATGTCATATATTCTTAGGCTTGATACATAAGCATATGTGAGTGTATGTGGATGTGTGCATGCATGTGTGTATTATGTACAAAATAAAGAATAGTACATATTTGATATTTAGTTCATGATTATTAGTCATTAACTAGACTGATATTATTTGCCAAAAGAATCTCTTCTGCCCTTGACCTTATCATTAGCTCAAGTATACTAAGACAAAAAAAAATGTTACCATTAATGCTTAAAACAATATAGAAGGGCCAGACACAGTGGTGCACATCTCTAATTCCAGCACTGAAGAGGTAGAGGCAATCAGACTTTGGTTAATTTCAATGCCAGCCCAGTATATTTATATATATTATATATATATTTTTTTTCTAGGCCAGCCTGGTCTACATAGTGAGTTTTAGGCTACCCAAGGCTACAAAGTGAAACCCTGTCTCAAAAAAACAAAATAAAGTAAAATCAATACAGAAGCAGAGTCCTAAATATTTTTGGTGCTTAATGAATAACAAAAGCTCTCACTAGGCTTGATGTAATTTCCCCACCAAAGCCTAAGACATTTAGAACTCTAAAAGACTACAGAGATCACCTTGGTCTGGCCCTGCATCCAACGTTTTGCACATCTTGTTACAGAGAAAATTGCCATATTTAAGGATGCTACAGGAAAGGAATGACTATTTGGTGAACCACTAAAGGCCTTTCTTCTTAAAATCTTAGGCATCAGATTTCTCAAAGATTTCTCAAAAGACCTGTATAAATCTTGCTAGGTAATTTCAAGTACTGGACTTTTGAAGAGCTGTAGAAACAACAATAACAACAACAACAACAAAGCAAAACCACTAAAATCTGTTCCCGTTTGAGGGACTTTTGCCTCCAGATACTTCTCAAACAGGAATTATCACAAGGTGCATAGCATAGCAATTTAAATACCACACAAACACAGGGATCTGAGTGGGCTGCTACTGGATCCCGCCTGTGCTCCCTTGGGATGGCGACTGTGACTGGTCTTGCTTCAGGTTGGCTTAGATGAACTTACCTCTGTTCCTAACACCACTCTCCTTCCCGAGGATGCCTGCTTCAGGCCTGGGCTCAGAACCTGCATTTCTCCTTCCTCGGCCTTCTCTCCAGGTCTCTCTGTGCTCTGCAGAAATCACAAGCTTTCCCCGTAGCAAGTGCCATGGCCCCTACGTGGTTAGGATTTCTGCCTCTCTCTGGATTCTAACTTCATACTTCCTGGCGCCTGAGTTTCTTGCTGGCATGGAAGTTGACTGCTGTGTTTCTCCTTGCCTTTATGGGCTTCTTCAGTCTTCCTCTTATCCATTTCTTCTCTAGTTTTCTTGTTTGCTATTGTGGCAATATTTCACCCGTCAGGGCTGAACTAAGTGGGAGGTGATGTGCTCTCTCTGAGGTGAGAGTGGAAGTTCCTCACGTGATCAACTAGGGCAGTTCTTCGCTAAGCTAAAATTGCACTCCTCTCGTTGTCATGGCAATATTAAACATAATCCCGTAGACTTCTCTGTCTTCCTTTCCTGGAGAAACCAGTGCTTACCCCTTCTCCATATTGGGAGAGTGTAAAGGATGTTTCTTACAGCCAGCATGCAAGGAACTTGTCCAGGAAGATCCAAGTGCTGCCCTCACACAAGGAAGAGCAGGATGTGGTGGGCAATATCACAGACTCAGAATACCCCACATATCATTTCAGTCTAGAAGCCCAAAGGCTACAAATTTAAAAGTCAGGAAACACCAGTTTCTCACTCAAAGCCTTCCAATGAGAAGTGTTCCCTGTTACTTGGGAGACATGGACTTCTTCTTTGTACTGTGGTCAGACTCTCCTTTGGGCCACCAGCTCACAAATAACAACACAGAGACTTCTTATTAATTATGAAAGCTCAGCCTTAGCTTAGGCTTTTCCCCAACTAGCTCATAACTTAATTTAACCTATTCCTATTCATCTATGTTCTGCCACGTGGCGCAGTTACCGTTCCTCTGTACCATATGTCTGACTTCTTCAGTATCTTGCTGGTGTCTCTCACAAGCCCAGATTCATTTTCAGTTCCTCTCTTTCCCCACAAGGCCCACCTATTTTCTCCTGCCTAGCTATTGGCCATTCAACTCCTGATTAGGCCAATCAGAAGGCACCTTGGCAAAGACACATCTTCATAGTGTAAAAAATGATTATCCCACAACATTGTATTATTTAGGCCTTTGACTGAATGGAATGATGCCAGCCTATGTGGGGGAAGGCAATCTACTTTAGTCAACTGAGTCAAGTGTTAAACATTCATTCAGAAATACCCTCCCAGAGGGAGGGTATTATATCTAGTAAAATATTTAACCAAATATCTTAACACCCAGAGACCTAATCAAGTGCCCATGAGATTAACCACCACCCCTATCTGTTCCCAGACTGAATAAGCCTGCAATCCACTGATAGCTCCGCTCTAACATTTCACACGTACGTTACTAACCTACAAGGTGTATATAGCAGTTCTCAGGGGACCATAATGTACACTTGCATATGTCGCCTAAAAGTCCACAGAGAAGCCAGAGAGCCTGACAAAGGTCATAGGCTGAAGCTCTGGTGTGTAGTTACCATGACATTTTGCAAAGCCTAACTTTGATTCGATTCTTCGAAACACAACCACCGAATTTTGTGTGGAACTATGGCTATTTCTACAACCTATCAGTCTATAAAAATGTGATTTCCCCCCAAAGGTGTACTGTACTTGTTTCAAATCGTATGATGGCAATTCTGTCTGAAAGGTCCCAGAAATAGCCACTTAGGCGTAATGCTCATACTTGATGCAGGCACATGTCTACCCTCCACGGGAAACTCAGAAAGCAGTTAGAGTTGTCACTCTGCCCTTGCTATTTCATTTCTACCATCATTGTCTGGGACAGATTATAGAACTGAAAATGGGCCCACAGGAGAGAACCTGAATAAACCTTAAAGCTTCCTCCAGATTCTTAGCGCAGAAGATACACTTCTCCCACCGTTTCATTTGAGCCACAATTACAGCAAGAGAAGGTGTTTTTCCACGTCAGGACAGTGGATTGCTTCTTGGTTTTTCTTGAACTACTTATACAAGATAGACTGATGGCAAATACTTCTGTGAGAAATTATCATGAATATAAGACTCTGTGTGGAGGATGGATTTGTAAAAATACTCAACTGTGGCAAACACTTTACATATTTTATCCCAAACTTTTTCAACAAAAAAATTCAAGTTATTCTTTACTCTTGTCCAGACTGGCTTGGATTTGAAGAATCCAGAATGTGTCCAATTTTTTTATTTATATATATATATATATATATGTATGTATGTATTTATATATATATAATATATAATATAATATGGGGACACTATACTGCTGACAATAGATTTCTGCTAATCATAAGTTAAGCTACCAGTACTGTATTATATAAATCTTTCACTTATTAGCCCTATAACACAAAGCATCTTCAACATCTTCACCTGTGAAATGGAAATAATAATGGTACCCACTATTAAGAGTTTGTTGTCATAATGAAATGGGTTAATTTATGTAAAGTACTCAGTACATACTGAGTGTACACCTAATGTCATTATGATCATTACCACTAGATGAATTAACCAGGTGGCAATCCCTGACACTGATCAGCATGCCCAGTGACAGTACTGACTCTCATGAAGTTCATGGCCAGAGCACTGCTGTGCTGTACAGTCTTGTGGATTTTTACACACTCTGCTCCAGTGTGTCAGAATATAGTCAGAATAAATATGCTAATTTGCATAGTGTTGGTTTGTGTATAAATATCAGTTAATTTTCTGTTTTGGATTTGTTTCAAGGGTGATTTTTTTTTTAGTGTTTCAAGAAATTGAAAAATGTTCAGCTTGAATGTATCCTTATAATTGTAAATTAACAGTTTCCATATGAAGTATTGATAACTAGGATGTGGAGAATTGGCTCAGCAGTTAAGATCACTTGTTCTTCTAGCAGAGGATTTGGGTTCAAATCCCAGCTCCGGCATAGTGGCTCACAGCCATCTGTAACTCCAGTTCCAGGGAACATAATGTCCCCTCCTGACCTCTGTGGGCACCAGGCACATATGTGCAACACACAAATACATGTTGGCAAAACACTCATACACATTAAAAACAATAAGCAGGTAACTCTAAAATATCCAAAGCTACATGCCATGCAATTAGATTTCTACGCAATCATTCCTAAGGAGCATCTTAACATTATTCCCCAGGGATAAAAATAATTGTAAAAATTTCTTGATATTGTATACAAAATTAAAATTTCAAAGTGAAAAACTGAATTCGTTGGTCTCTTTAGGGTAAGGAATGTAATTCTCTTATAATTAACAATAAATCTCATTTTCATTAGGAAAATTATCAGAATTTATGAATCTGATAACATTTTGATAGCTGCTTTCTTTGAAGTCTGTATAGCAAGAAAACAAACACTTGGAAAATATCCCAAACAATTTCCAACTTTATTTTCATTTCAGATCAAACAAATTACTGTGGCGGTTGACTGCCTACATGACAGAGAAAGCAACAAAGTAAGTCACAATTCTGATAAAAAGAGGTTGTTTTAGAATACTCTTGTCATTTGATGGGGTTTAAATATGGTTTAAGTGTGCCCCAAGGTGTCACATGTTAAAAGGGGAACTTGCTTTTGTGAGACAGTGAGACAGTGAAAACATAATTTAACTATGCTGTTTGGAAGTGGGTCCTCTGGGAAGTGATTAGGATTAGACCAAGACATTGTGTG
The DNA here is from genome assembly GCF_004664715.2 of Peromyscus leucopus. Lineage (NCBI taxonomy): Eukaryota > Metazoa > Chordata > Mammalia > Rodentia > Cricetidae > Peromyscus > Peromyscus leucopus. The sequence goes on along the minus strand of NC_051073.1, from coordinate 22,084,607 downwards.
AAGGCCTCCTGATCGAATCCCGGGGCCTTCCTAAGAAGAGGATGAAAGACCCGGCAAGCAGATTGATGCCCATGTGCACACTTCAAGTGTCTTCTGTGTGAGATTCAGGTCTACCTCAGGACACGGGCAACAAAAAGGGCACCACAAAATGTGTCCCTTCACGTTGTATCTCCAGAACCCTGAATTCAAATAAAACTCTGTCCTTTGTAAAATTTGTCTGTATGAAATACTGTATTAGAGTTAAGAAAAACTAAGGTATAAAAGTAACACATTTCCCATAATGATGTTAAATGCTATACAGTATTCGTAACCTTTAAGTCACTGAGCTTATTTCAAACAAAAACAACAGATGGGTTTTCTGGAAAAATAAGCCTTTATGTGACTTTTTTTTTCTCTCTTCATATGCGATGGTTAGCGAAAACTACAAGTTCACTACAACCTAATTATATGTTGTTTTTATTCTGTATTCTGAGTGTTTCACTCAAATTAACATTGTAATTAGATTAATTTTTATCTGAAAATATATTGATTAGATGTCATGCTAGAAAAACCTACTCTATACAACTTGGTAAAAGTTCTAACATTTGTGCAAGCTTTTCAAGTGTATATTTTAATTCATATTATTATTTGCTAAATTGCATTTTAGAAGTTGACCACTTTGAGAGGATTCAGACTAGAATCAATGGCATTGCACAATTTGCTGGAACTTGAAAACAATGACATTTTACTATATCAACTTGAACCCCTGTCCTTCTGTAAGGAAGCAAACAAAGCCTCAGTAGATCTTCAAAAACAACTGACCTATGTGCATGAAGTCACATAAAGAGCAGCACTTTTGAGGGACTTGTCATCACAACTTGTAACAATATCATGGTCAGCTTAAACAGATCCCTCTTGAATACTGTGATATAGTAGTTACATTTCTGTTACTATGATAAAATATCCCAACCAAAGCGACTCAAGGAAGGAAACGCTGACTTTGGCTCACAATTCCAGGATGCAGTCCACTATGGCGGGAAAATCATGACGGCAGGAGCCTGAGGCAGCTGGTCATAGAGCATCCTTCCTTAGGTGATGAGATGAAGAGAGGTGAAGAATACACTTTTATGATACAGTGTTAGGCTACCAAGTAAGGATTACTTGAACCATACACAGTAGTTGTTCTGACAAGCAGGATGACTACTGAGCCACTGATGGATGGGGAGTATCTACAGTACTGATGTCCAACAATGTGGTGACCATACCCTGGATCTAGTAGAAAGGAACTATGTGAAGTTTCATTACATTATTTGGAACAGTGTACAATTTAAGACTAATGAATGTTTTATTTGTGAATTTTTTTTTCATTTCATTTCATCAGATCAAGATGGATTAAAATCACAAAATAAAAAGATGCCGAGAAGGGGCGACGCTTGTGTTTCTCTACTCCCACCAGAGAATTTGGACATCAGTTCTCATTATATTAAATAACAGCAACAACAACAGAACACATTAGTACAAACTGGGGAGACTGCTTGCTCCATTGTAGACAGTAATCAGTGAAAATATTTTAGTATAATTTACTACATCGTAATCAATTTCATAATAAATTGATCAGTGGTCATTGTCCTTTAAAGCCCAGTCTTCATTGTGATGTTATCTCTGCAGGTCGATTGAGACATGACTCTGACTTTTCTATACCCTCCTCACTTTGATGTGCCAGTCCACTGAAAACAGATCACTAGCACACATCCTTCATCCAGCCATCAAGACGACGTTATTCTGGGTTCATTTCTTACCCAGTCATTTGGACAATGTCCAAATTTGTACTGAAAGGTCTTCATGGTATTTAATGTACTTTGTAAGCAAATTTCAGAATCAAGCATATGGCCTAATGCAAATGTTCTAAGATTTAAATGTAGCTATGATTACCCTCCTTGATATTGTGTTTAGAATATCAAAAGTAAGTCAGGAGTAGTTCGTTCTTCGTTTCATAATATACAGGGCCAGAATTTGGCTCATATGATTACACTGAAGATGAAATCTTCACTAAACCATGAACTATTCTTGGCAATGAAAATGAGATTCTCTCAAAATGAATCACATCGTGAAAGAACGCCATAGGTCCACTCATCCCACATCAGTGTAAATCCTCGCCGACGCTGGAGATTTATGTGTTCAACTTGGCCTTTCTTTCAATTACTGGAGAGCTTTAATTTCTTTTCATTGGGATTTTCTCATTTTCTTCCCCTACTTTCAATGCTCTGCACATATTACACACCTGTATTTGTCTTTGATAATGGGAAAAAGACTCATCACTTTAAGGTTCACTCGACATATCCTCATTATCTCGGGAATATCTTCACCAAAATATATTAAAATGTCATCCGAGAAAAATGAATGTATATCAAATGTCTGAATATTGCGGGGCTGGGTCCCCAGATCTCTGTCACATTAGTCAGCCCCCGGCCTCCTGCCTGAGCCCACCTTTGAGCAGAGCACAGCAAAACAATAAATAGAATTGAGACATACAAATGAAAAGGAAGGCACTTTCCCTATTGTGTTAACAATCAACCAACCATTCATCAGCTTTCCTATTTTCCCTGCTGAGAGATCGTTTTTTGCATCAGCACCAAGTCAATTCCACTCTCCTCTTCACTTTGCAAACATCCCTTGTGTACCTCTCGTGTGCCGGGAGCTGTTCTAGGTGTGGGTTGGGGTAGACAGATAAAAGGCGCTGTGGCCCCTGCTTTCCTAAAGTTTATACACTAATGGAAGACTGGAGTGAGCAAAGAAATGCACAGACCATCCAAAGGGTGATGAGAGCTGGAGAGGAAAAAGACAACAAGGAGGGTGAGAGCTGCAAACCGGGGCAGACCACACCTGAGGACGGTGAGGGCGCCGTGCTAGTGCCCAGGACGGTGAGGGCGCCGTGCTAGTGCCCAAGACGGTGAGGGCGCCATGCTAGTGCCCAGGACGGTGAGGGCGCCGTGCTAGTGCCCAGGACAGTGAGGATTCTATGCTAGTGCCCAGGACGGTGAGGGCGCCGTGCTAGTGCCAGGACGGTGAGGGTGCCGTGCTAGTGCCAGGACAGTGAGGATTCTATGCTAGTGCCCAAGACGGTGAGGGCGCCATGCTAGTGCCCAGGACGGTGAGGGCGCCGTGCTAGTGCCCAGGACGGTGAGGGCGCCGTGCTAGTGCCCAGGACGGTGAGGGCGCCGTGCTAGTGCCCAAGACGGTGAGGGCGCCATGCTAGTGCCCAGGATGGTGAGGGCGCTGTGCTAGTGCCCAGGACGGTGAGGGCGCCATGCTAGTGCCAAGACGTGAGGCGCATGCTAGTGCCCAGGATGGTGAGGGCGCTGTGCTAGTGCCCAGGACGGTGAGGGCGCCGTGCTAGTGCCCAGGACAGTGAGGATTCTATGCTAGTGCCCAGGACGGTGAGGGCGCCGTGCTAGTGCTCAGGACGGTGAGGGCGCCGTGCTAGTGCTCAGGACGGTGAGGGCGCCGTGCTAGTGCACAGGACGGTGAGGGCGCCTTGCTAGTGCCCAGGACGGTGAGGATTCTATGCTAGTGCCCAGGACGGTGAGAGCGCCTTGCTAGTGCCCAGGACGGTGAGGGCGCCTTGCTAGGGCACAGGATGGTGGGATTCTATGCTAGCATAGTAACATTAGAGTGTAAACTTAAAAGAACACAAAGAAATCACATGAGTGTCTGTGAAAATTATCTCCAGCAAAATATATAATAAAATCTTTCCTTAAAATACTCTAATCTAGACTATCTTGAAGGGAGAAGTATACATTCAAGTAATGAACAAGTCAGAATTGTGGATTCATTAAGTTGTTACATATTATTTCATTACCTTAGAAATTTCAAAAAAAAGACCTTTAAAGATGTCATGCTTCTCCTTTATAAACCCCTTCAGATTTGTATAGTTATGATTGTTGATAGTCCACTGAACCTTAGTCCTTTACAGTTGTTTTCCTTTTTTTTTTTTTTAACCAGTGGACATAAAACAATTGAGACTTTAATATTATTTGAAGTCATTTGGTCACAGGCTAAGAACATTCTCAGCAAGCTCCTAAACCAGGACGATTTAGAGAGCATAAGCGACATGGCCAGATGTCCCCTTTCTAGTTTCAGAGCTCAGATTTCTAGGGACACTTGCTAGTTTAGATGTAGACTGCAGCCTTGCTCAGCAGTGAGAACGTTCTCTCTAACAAGATGCTGCGCTCTGTTGAAAGAGGATACAAATCCCAAGGCTCACAGGCAATCTGATACAGGCGTTTAGATGTTTGAGCATAAACAGGGAGGGAAAGCAGGGAAACAGACATGCCAAATGTAGGGGAATGCCAAGAGCGTGGCACAGAAGGTGTTCAGCCCTTGGAGAGGAACAAAAGGCCTGTTTTCGTTATTTTCTTTAGAACTGAACTCATTGAGTGATTCGATTTGAATCCTTTCCTCTTTGCCTGTATCCTTTTTCTCCTTGCAAAAAGGAAGGGCAGAGGAGGGGGGAAAGGACAAATTAGAGGTTCACAGATGCTTGAATTGAGGCAATGAGTAAAAAAGAGGTCACCTTTCCCAGTGATGGTCACCCGCCCATACCCAGGGACAGTTTTAACTTCAGTTTCTAACCTTGACTTACTTGGGGGAAGAACAATTGACTTACCTTCTACAGAAATGATTAAGACTGGATTCTTAACATTTATCCTTGGACTAAGAGATGCTCTTCAAAAGCAACAGGAAAATATCAAACAAAAACAAGAACATTTAGAAATTTTATACTTGTATTTTTCCTTTATTCTTTGAAGGATGAATGCGTGCAGTGTGCTAACTTCTCAATATTTATAGACAAAGTGGGAGAGAAAAGCAATCATTTAAGTGGTTAAAATAAATATGTAAATAAAATTTCAAAGAGAATAGTGATCAGGCAATAAGTGGACACATATCATAAAACTGATGGGGTAAGAACTGTTTTGTTCAATTTTATGCCTATATATTCCAGATAATCACCTTGATTCCTTTACATCCCATGGAGAGATACAGGCTATATAATTTCTGTAACATATATTATCTATATTCGGTTCCTGGTTCCGTCATCAGTTTAATCAACATTTATGCTTGGTTGACTTTTCTTAATTAAAAAAGGAAGATTAACTTAGCCATTAATTTATGATCCCAAAGTCCATGCTTCCACCTTGCCAAACAAATATCTAGTGCTTGCAAATGACTGTGTGATTCCCCTTGAGTGGTTTTTAGTGACAACATGGCATAGTGACCTCAAAAGAGATAACACGGTGTTAATGTAGTGGAAAGATACACCAGATAATGCCCACTGAGAGGCAAAATATACTGTTACATCTCTATTTTGATTAAGCTATATTAAAATTAAAAAAAAATTAAAGGAAACCAGGAAAGACTGTAAGCGTATTATTGTCATCCCCATCTTGAAAAGCTGTGTTCAACCACATGGAGATGCATCAGAGATTTGCTAAATCACTGCTACGTGCCAGGCAATCTGTGGAGCCCTGTATATTCTTCTTCTCCTTTTATCCTTTCAACCTGGTTTTTAAATTACTTGTTTATTTTGGGCCAGGGTGTCCATGTGCATGCCGTAGCATCATGCAGAGAGCCGAAGAGAAATTTCTTGAGTTGATTCTTGTCTTCCACCTTGTGGGGGTAGGGCTCCTCTGGTGTCAACATTGTGCTACACGCTCTGGGCCAATTGGCCGGAGAGAGATTCCAGCCAATCTTTCCATCTCTACATCGCATCTCAGCACAAGAGTGCTGGGATTACAGATGTGTGCCTCCACATCTGGATGTGTGCCTCCATTCTAGCAATTGAATTCGGGATGACAGAATTGCACTGCTAGTGATTTTCCCCACTGAGCCATTTCCTGGCCTTTTTTCTTTAAAATTGTATTTTGTGTGTGTAATATCAGTCTTACAAGATGGCTGTTAACACCTCATATTCTGTAAGAATAAATCAAGTCTCAAGGAAAATGCTCAAGTCACTCAACTTTGGGGGAATTTGAAATTTAAATTTAAATTTCTTAATCTCATAGAACATATAAGCATTTAAGATATAACCAAACATGAGGAAAAAACACATGTAACACCTATCTTAAAAGGTCTTATAATAAAAAATCCAGAGCGAGATACTGGGGTGAAAGCTGAAAGATCAGAGATGCGGAACAGGCAGCCACTAGCTTACCTCTATGAAATCCTCAGTCTCAAGACAGCGAGTTCCTGTTTCCTCATGCCTTTCTATGTCCTGCCATATTGTTTCCTGGGATTAAAGGTGTATGCCACCACTGCCTGACCTCTATGTCTAATTTAGTGGCTGGCTCTGTCTTCTGATCCCCAGGTAAGCTTTATTGGGGTATACAATATATCACCACAAACACAACTAGTCCAACTGTGTCAAGACTGGAAATCTTTTCTCTTCCCTTTCTTTCTGGTTTTAAGTCAGATATATAGGCCTTTAGCCTTACCCATTTAATGAACCTCTTCTTTCATGTGCCCCCATATTAATATAAATAATACAGTTTTTGTTCTGTTGTTTTCCCTTTCACCTCTGAAGCTGTCAACATAATTGGAGGAAAAGGCCCAGGTTCCTGATATGTAAAATTAAATTTAATAAATAAATTTAAAAAATGAAAAAAAAAAAGAAATATTTTTCCCCTTTATCAGTTTGACGATGGAGATAAGATGAGGCTGCCCTTCCAGGTAACAGCTGATAAAGGAAGGCTGTCCAAGACAGCATTCCTACCGTCAGACTCCATGACCTCTGCTCTGAGGCTGCCTCAGTCGGGGCAGCATTCTCTTTGCTGTCCAAATGTTCTTCACCTGAAGAAATATAGCAGGAGAAGTGGGCCAATGTCATTGTTAAGGCTGCCCCACCTCTTTGAAAACAGCTTATAAGAAAGGAGAAAAGAAGGACTTCAAAATCAATAATCCTTGCCTTAAATGTCAATATCAAATACCATTGCAAAAACAAAAACAAAAACAAAGAACCAGAAATGGGTATCTAAGAATAACTCAAGGACCACACATTTTCCTTATCGACCATAAAGACTTCTCGTATTGTAGAAACTCGGGACATTAGAAGATAAACTATCTATGTCTCAGTCAAAGAAATGTTCAGACAACAATTTTTCCAAACTATTAGTCTCAAAGAGTTTGATCAGAGACCTTCCATCTCACCTAGGCCCCAACATACACTTTAAAAAAAGTGCAACATCCCACCATATACAACTCCTTCTTTCCTCCATCCAATGTCTACGTTAAAATAAAAAGTGCACATAAATCACACTGGTATGCATAATCCCAGGTCTCAGGAAGTAGAAGCAGGAAGACTGTGAGTTTGAGGCCATTGTGAGACCCAGTTTTTAAAAAGACACAGAAAAGGAAGAAAATGCATGTAAATTATGTATCTCGGAACCTCTCCAAAATATAGAAACTAATGCAAGTGGTTTTACCTTCATGTGGCTTTAGAAAATTCTTGATCAATAAGACTAATTCAGTATTACTAATTTAATAGAAACAAAAATGGGTAGAGACATCAACAAAAGGGGGTAAAAGCAGGCAATAGTTGAGTTTACACGTAAACTTTGGCCTATTATGGGTTCAATTTTAACTAAATCAAATCATTACCATGGGCTTTTTTTCTATAGTGATTACATTTTGTAACATATCTGCTTAGAGTTAGCTTCATGATTTTCTTTGTTAAGTTGGAACTTAAAGTCATACTAAATTAAAAGTAGAAATCGATTATGTATGTCATTTCTGAGTTAGATAAAATATTGAAACACTAATGACTGAACAGAAGACTACTTTCAACTTTACATTTTCATAGAGATGTCTGTGTCCACTGATAAGCACATTCCCCCATATTGCTCAGTTGTCCTTTAAAAACCATGTTTCCAGATGTTATGATTTAGTGTGTTCCTACATTTTCTTGTCTATTATAAAATGCTGCTTTCTTACATACTGTTGACAAGTCTCTTTTTAATTTTTTTGCAGATATTAAAGCTTAGTAAGGGTTAAGAATGTGAATGCACATTAATTAAACTACTGGGAATAATTCAGGGGAGAGAGGAATGTCTCCAAAAAGCAGTAAGGAGTATAGGATGTGATTTTGTTCAGAAAATGGTCATGTTCTGAAATAATGCTGTTTGAGAATATTTAAAAGTTTCCAGAATAAAAAAGAAAAAAGTGAAAGACAAAAACCTGAATGCACACAAAAAGTTGCAAAAAGGTCTATGGAAAACAAGAGACAGACACAGAGGAAGCAGAGAGAGAAAAGCCCACCATGCCTGAATGGATTATCGGAAAGTTTTAAATTGAACCTCAACAGCAAGAAGACACCAATGCAAAACCAGAGCTCAGGTTTCTTTCTCTGTTGAAGGAAATGTTTGGAAAGCTGGGCACAGCTGCTCATGTGTGTAATCCTCACATTCCAGAGGCGGAGGCAGGGGAATGAGTTGTCAAGAGTCTAAAGCCTGCACAGACTAACAGGTTTGATGCTATCCTCAATACAACCAAACAACAAATAAACAAGAAACTCACAAAGAGAAAGGAAGGAAGGAAAGAAGAAAGGAGAGTAGCTTAGATTTTTGGTCTGTTTTTCAAAAGGGAATTCAAGTCTTTCTTTACTGCTTGAGTAATCCACCTAGGAAATAAGGATCATGTGCCCTGATCATAGTAATTTTTGTGCTTTTTGTTGTCTTTATGATATCATTCTAATCTAGGAGAAATGGATCTTCTCAATGTTCAAAGATCGGGATGTGGTGGGCACTCCACTTCAGGCGGAGGCTGAAGGACTCTTGAGTTTAAGGTGACCTGAGTTATAGCATGTACCAAGGCCAGCTTGAGCTCTAGAATGAGACCCTATCTCAAAACTCTAAGAAAAAGACAGAAGGTTCTAGATTAACCTCAAGTCTTTATTGGTGCTTTGGCTGAAGAAGTATTTCCCCACAGTGATGCATGGTCTTGTTTAACCAGGTGCTCTGATACTTTCTCCATTTCTGACAGTTTCCTAAAGTTAAATTCTAAATGAAATCTTCTTGACCTTAAAAACACTTGGAGATGGCTGAGAGGGTAAATGGAATATCTCAGAGACTTCTCTTACCTTGTCAAAAGAGAGATGTTTACCAATCTGAGTTCTTTTGGTCGCTAAGTTGCATAGGAAGCATAATCAAATGAGAAGATACTTCTTCCGATCGAATTTGTATTTTATGAGCATATACAAAAATAAGACTATTCAATGCCCATATTTTCTCTGCAGTAGATTGGTACTGCCAGGAGCTGACATGTCTCATAGTCATGACAAAAAAAAAGAAAAATTTTCTAAGTTATTAAAACATTTTAAATGCATATTCTGTAGATCTCTGAAGGGTTTGAAGATAACCTGTCTATATATCTATTCAATCTTGAAAACATACCTAATACGACTACAAGTTCTATTATAATGTCTAACTACTAACTTTCATTTCTTTATATCCTAATAGTTGGTAATAACAACATTCAAGGATCAGAAAATTGCATTACATTGTTAAATGAACGGTATAAGTACAATTAGAAACATACATATAGCATTTTCTAACAATACCAATTTCAATATATATAATTTGTACACAATATAAAACAATTAAATCCAAGGTAAAGTATTTACATTTTTCTTTTCTTTCTCTCTCTTTTTTTTAAAAACAAGAACCTTAAATCTAATCTCCTTTGCTTAGCCCTTTTCCTAACCCTTGACAACAACTTGTAACCAACCCCCCTAATTAATGAAAATTATCCCAGACACAAAACCCATTAAAAGACCCAAAAAAAACCACCTGCCCCACACCATATTCAGAAATTATGGAAGGCTCTCAGAAACATGATTGCGTCCTGGCATAATAACTGTGTTCCCTGTTATTGTCTTCAGATGCTACATATCTCAGTACTGTGTAGCAGCTGTGTGGTCATGGAGCAACAATGTCCCCTGACATTGGAACATTCCAATCTGCAGCAACCATTTAAAAGAGGAAGCAAACAACTCAAAAAGCTTTAAGAAGTCCCTGAAACTGACCAGATTCACTAAGCCTCTTCCTCACAAATAGTATGTAAGCAGTAAAGATTACTGAGGGTCACAGACAAGCCAAGCTGCAAAGAAGACTCTCAGACAAGCCCAGTTGCCAGAAAGAAACAGAGACCAACCAAGATGCATGGAAGAAACAGGAAGGACACTCTCTAACCTGTTGAGCTGCCTGTAGGCTGTGCAGTATGCTCCAGATTTCCAGCTTGTATGAGCTGTCACCATGTTGGAGTGGCTTTTCTTTGTTCATGCAACTGTCTTTGAATCATTTCTGCTCCTGTAAGTAACCCCTCACCTATTTTCCAGTAAATAACTCCAATAAAACTCATTGGTTTTCTAAGTTGGACTTTGACACCATTCATACTTTGGTCTGTCATGTAATTCCTATCTAGGGGGTAGCAGGTGTGTGTGTGTGTGTGTGTGTGTGTGTGTGTGTGTGTGTGTGTGTGTGTCCAAGTACAATCTGTCTTGCAGAACCCAGAGGCAAACAAATTTCCTTGTCAACTGCTGCTCGTACCTTCCCACCAGATCCTTCACCAGGGTTGTTGTAAGCACTTCATTTTTTACAACTAGTCACTGCCTCAGTCCCATGGCTTCCTGCAAGCTCCTCTATGAGGTGCTAACCAAGCACTTTGTCTTCAGCAAGGACTGCCTAAGACACCATGGGAATGACTGTAACAGGCACTCGGGGGTAAGAGCTTCTGATGACATTGGGAAAAGAACCCTATGATCATCTTACCGAAGTAAGTAACAGTCTTCAGAATTAATGGAGACAGTGAGAGGTTCATAAAACCACTAACCCGAGATCAAGCAAGACAAGAATTAATTACATGAGAATAAGTGAGCTGATGAAGAATGTCTGGTGCTGGTGTCTTTTATGACTAGCACAGAATACTGCTGGGGGTTCAGTGTTCCGTTTCTAAATTTAAAGAGTGCCTTTTCTCTTCTCTCTTATCATATGTGAAATCACAATCCCATAGATTAATCCTTGATACTCAAGGATGAGGCATTCCTCTCCACTCCTTATCTGATTGATCCCTTGAGAATTTGGAAACTCTTAGCATGTAGCCTACTTCATGACAACATAGTTATTTGCATAAATTCAGTAAGGACCTGCTCTCTAATAACAGAGTGCCCAGACCTCATCTTATCAGTCAGTCTAATAAACTCCCTTGAAATATAAATATATGTATATTTATATATAATATATAAATTATATTTTATATATTATATATATACTCTGTCAATTCTGTTCTTCCACTGAAGCTGGCTAATCCACTTCCTGAACCTTGTAAATTTCATTTTACTTTCTAAGTTTTAAGTAACTTTCCCCTAGAACGGAATGCTTCTATTCAGAGAAAACAGCTATATAGTATGTCTTCTTACACTTAGAGCCTTCTTACACTTCTTACACTTACATAAAGGCTCCACCCCAAGGGACCATGGTCTAAGGGTCAAAACTTCAATGTAAGGGCCATGAGGAACGTTTCAGTTCCAACCTGTTGTGTCAACATCACAGATAAGTAAAGACATTTACTTCCTAGCAGATCTGTGAACTGTAAGACATATGAAGGATGTCAAGAAGGCGGAAATTTACCCAAGATTTGGGTGGAAGAAATAAAATCTGGTAGTAAATTCTTGGTCCTAATTTTTTGACAAAAAGCTTGTAAAAGTCCAATCCAAGATTCCTTATTAAACTCCAACAAAGCAAACTCAAAAATAGCTGTTTGGCCAATTACCCATTTTGTTGCATTTTTAATAAATCATCAGGTTATGTCATGAAATTGATAATATTACTTTAATTAGTTTTATTGAAACGGGAGTGAAAGAGAAATCTTTTATAATGGGAAATTGTAACAAACATACTAATATTCCCAGTTTATCCCCCACTCTTCTGACTTATCATGGAGAGCTACAACTACAAGTTTCTCCTGAAACTTGGTCAGCTGACACTGGGCAGCTTGATATAATTGAAGGATCGCCACAGTGTAGCCACCCAGAACCTTAACCACAGTGTGTATCTTCTATTCTCTAATTCTAGAATTTACTCCGGTTGTGGCTGTACTGTTACTATCCTCACCCTGCTATCTAGGTACACTAGGGACCTACATCTACCCTTGTCTTCAATCAGCTGCCTTCTGGGACTCAGTACGACAAATAGACTGGTTTAGAGTCTGCTCCAACCACTAATCTTTCTTTTTCTTTTTTGTCTTTAGAAATGTCCCTTGTTGGCCGGGCGGTGGTGGCGCACGCCTTTTAATCCAGCACTCGGGAGGCAGAGCCAGGCGGATCTCTGTGAGTTCGAGGTCAGCCTGGACTACCAAGTGAGTCCCAGGAGAGGCGCAAAGCTACACAGAGAAACCCTGTCTTGAAAAACCAAAAAAAAAAAAAAAAAAAAAAAAAAAAAAAAAAAAAAGTCCCTTGTTAAATGACTAACGGTTCCTATCATATAAAGTCCAACTTTGGCATATGCCTTATCCCAATTCATGCCACCTCCTGAAATGCAAAACTGTTTAACTGGAGAGACTCGTCTCTAGTGTGAAAGGTAGGCTTGGCCCAGTGGGATATATCAGACACTCAGCTACCCATCTGAGAAACACAGAGATCAGCCTCTGATGGGATAATCGGGAAACAATAAAACTTTCTTTCTAATAATGGAAAATCCCAGAAGAATTCAATTATCCTAAATCCTCTCCCTCAGTGAGATTTATGGCTCTGGGGAATGTGGAAAAAGACTCTTTGCAGCTTTGTAAATCAATGTTATCATCAATGGTCATAGCTTTAATTCCTTCCCCCTAGTAATGTATTTTTTCACTAAAGAAACCTATAGGTCCTTCCCACTGAAGACTTTTCGTCCCTCTCTTTTCCTTTTTTTTTTTAAAAAAAAAAATCTTTTAATGTGTATGGGTATATGAGAAAGAGAGAGAGGTGAGGGGAAGATGGGTTTGAAGATGCTCCGGTGCCAGCTTTAAAGCTAGAGAGAAAGCTGATATGATGAATCTTGTGGTTTGAGTTTGGAATATCCCCTTGGGGCTCACATGTTGAGGCCCTGGGTTTCCAATTCAGCAATGTTAAGAGGTGGAGGATCATTAGATCAGGAAGGCTCTGAGCTACTGATATTCCTAATATAAGTGGGATATTCTTCATAGGCAGGGAAAACTCTCAGAGGTAGGGGCTCACTGGAGAAAGTGGGTCACTGGGGTGTGCCCTAGAATGGGATCTCTTGCCTCCATATTATTCGTCTCTCAGTCTCTGTCTCTCCCTCCCTCCCTGCCTCCTTGTCCATCATGAAATGCATGCTTTGTTCCATTAAATGGTCTTCCGCTGCAATGTCCTGCCTCCCCTCAGAGAGCTAGGTAGTTGTGGACTGAAACTTCAAAAATATGAAGAAATATGAAGCCAAAGTAAGTCTTCGGTTCTTTAAGGCTTTCCTCTCTTGTATTTTGTTAAAGTGATGGAAAGCAAGCAGAGTAGGAAGTATAGATGGCGCACGCCTTTAATCCTAGCACTCCGGAGGTAGAGACAGGTGGAGCTCTGTGAGTTCGAGGCCAGTCTGGGGTACAGAAAGAGTTCCAGGACAGCCAGGGCTGTTACACAGAAAAACCCCTGTCTTGCAAAGAAAAAAGGAAAAAAGAAAGAAAGAAAATTGAAAAGGCAAGGAAAATAGTCTCCCACCAGCAGCCAGTAGGAATTCACAATTGACAACAGCCTGATTTTGGATGTTCTTCCCTTCAGAATTACAAATAACAAATGTGCTCACTTTTGAGCCACTCCACTCATGGGAATTTGTTATAGAATTAATTTAAAAATGAGATTAATTGCCTTAGCACAATGGTCACCACTTTAGATCAAGTTTATCCAAGACTGGTCAGCGACAGGGTCTTATCTATAGTCAACCAAGAGAACAGGTTAGCAGGGACCTGAAAAGTCACTGAGCACCATAGTAAGATGGAGGGTACCTGGAGAGCTCAGGCGCATTCTTCTGTGCCTTGGACTAGGAAGCAACACATCTCCTTTATTTGCTATTCTTTGCCAGGGTCACATGACCCTGTCTAACTGAAAAGGTAGTATCCCTCCTGTAAACTGAGATAGGGGAAGAACCTGGTATTAGTGAGCACTGGGAAGATCTGTTCTTGCCTCCCACTTGTCAGAACAAAGCATGTCTCACCAGACCTGGGCTAGATTCTCTTCTTGCGTTACAGCAGTGCCAGGCTATTGGAATGGAATGTTGTTAATTACAGAGAATTCTTGATATTGGAAATTCTTCATTTTTACACTCCATATAAAGACTTTGACTTCTCAGCTCTAGCTATTGCAAAGCTATTAAAAATCAAAGAACTCAAGAAATCAATTCCAATAGTACTTTGTGAAGAGCCAGTTACAAGTACACACCATGCTCTTTCTTAACTTCCCTTTGTTTCCTGGGAATGTTGTTTCCTGTATCTTAGCTGCCCTATGTCCAAGCATAGCAGACCAGTTAGAACCCATTTTTCCTCTTTATAGAAGGAAACAATACACTGTTGGACACTAACTCTGCTAGAGTTCTCTAGAGAGGAATGCTTAACCGTTTCATGAAAATTTTATGTTTTGTTTTGTGTGTGTGTGTGCGTGCCTTAAAATGTTCTCATTTTGGATGTGATTTTATTCTGTGCATAATTAACTATAATAGATAAGAAACTTGTTTTTCAAGTGTTTATTTGTAAGTAATCACTAGCTCACTCCAGTTGTAGTAGGTATACTTCTAAGATGGATCCTAGTGATCTCTGTCCACTGCACATCAGGTCTGATGCACCCCGCTGACCTTCAGCATGTTCTAGACTTCATAACTTGTTTCTAATCTGCAGAATAGTAAAAGTGATGAGAGTCCCTTCAGTCATCAGTTACAGAAGATTGACACTTCTGACAGATTCTCTCTCCCTTGACAGCTTTGATACAAGAATCTCCTATGTTGAAGAGGCCATATCCGAGGCCAGCGTCTAGCCAAGAGTCAAGCAACTGAGGCACTCAGATCAAGAGATTGCCATGAGATGGATTCTACCAAAAACTTAAAAGTGACCTTGGGAGTAGACCCCTCCTCACTAAAGCCTTGATTAGACAGCAGCCCCAGGAGACATGTGACTGGAGCTGTGAAAGGTCCCAAGCAGGAGATCCAGTTAGCTTTCACTAGAATTCCTAGCCCACAAGAGCTGTGAGGTACTATATCAGTGGTTCTTCACCTTCCTAATGCTGTGACCCTTTAATACAGCTTCTCGTGTTGTGGTGACCCCCAATTATAAAATTCTATATAAAATTCATAATTGTAATTTTGCTACTGTTATGAATCGGAATGTGGAAATTTTTGGAGGTAGAGATTTGCCAGAGGGGTCGCAACCCACAGGTTGAGAACTGCTGGACTAGAGGAACACTATTTTAAACCTCTACACTGAATAGACAATTATCACATTAGGAGTTTTGCTTGCTTTTAGGGATTGTGGGTTGGTTGGTTTGTTGTTTCATTTTGTAAATGACTCCAACATGTTTACTTTTTCCCTTTCTAGTAGGTTGAGAAAAATGAGAAAAGTAGAAATTTTTGAAATAACATGATCGGAGTAATAATTAGATGGACATTCAATTTGTTAAAATTTTCATAATACAAATGTGGCCTATGGAGTGGGGATACAATTTGTAAGAGATTTTTCCCTTTTTAAATGAGTTGGTCTGGAACCTTCTTAAAAAAGATTCATTTATGTGTGGGTGCTTTATCTGCATGTATGCCTTTATGCCGGAAGATGGCATCAGATTCCCCTAGGGATGGTTGTGAGCCAACCTGTGGCTGCTGGGAATTGAACTCAGGACCTTTGGAAGAACAGCCAGTGCTCTAAACTGCTGAGCCATTTCTCTAGCCCCTGGTCTGGAATTTGTCACACCCCCAAATACAATAACAATCTCTTCTAGATACACACCCACAAAATAATTCACACCCTACTTCACAGGGACAAATCCTTTGGGTGAACTGGAGGATAGCTAAAGAAAGCTCATCATTGCCTTGTGTTATTTAAAAAAACAAATCAAAACCCATAATCCTCTGTTCTTCTCCTCCTGGTTTTAGGGTGAAATGTTCTTCACGGAAGGTTAGGGTGCCTCACCCCCTCCTACTGGAGATTTCTGACTGTCCTCTGATCTGTGGGATGCTCATACCACAGGGGCAAAGGAGCTGAAGACAGTAGGCTGCTGGCGGCAGCTGCAGGAGGAAGAGGAGGAAGAAGAGGAGGACAGCAGCAGCAGCAGGAGGGGGGGGGGGGCAGGAGGGGAGGGGCAGGAGGGGGAGGGGCAGGAGGGGGAGGGTAACAGTAGGTGCAAGAGGAGCGAGCGAACAAACCCAGTCTGGTTCCCTAGCTGAAGGAAGCAGAAGTAGCAGGTGGTTTGCAACCATTCCCCCTGGGAACAGATAGAACCCTTCTCCTAAGTTCCGCTTCCTCTACAGACACAGTGACCGCCCCCCTCCCCAGCTGATGCTGAAATTCTTGCAGCACATGTGACGTTCAGGGCTCTTCTCTCTGTCTGCAGGGTTTAGCAGCTTCTCCCTGATTGGTCCTATTTTTTCCTCTTCTTTACATATGGATAGTCAACCAATCAAGACCCAATTGGGCACACATGACCATATATATGTGTGTGTATACATATATATATGTGTGTGTGTGTGTGTGTGTATGTGTGTGTATGTATATACATATATACATATACACATATACATATACATATACATATATGCTTCCAGGTGATGGTTATCTTCATTGCCTTCCTATTGCTATAAAACACTATGACCAAGGCAACTTAAAGATGAAAACATTTTTTGTGGCTCAGGGTTCCAGAGGGTTAGGGTTCACGTTGCAGAGCCAAGGTAGCCGACTGATGGCAGGTGGATTGACAGCTGAGAACTCACATCTTGATCCACAAAGAGGAAGCAGAAAGAGCTAACTCTAAATGGCCCCAGTCTTCTAAAACCTCAAAGCCCTGCCTTCAGGGACACTCCTCTTCCAGCAAAGCCATACCCCCAATCTCCCAAGCAGCTGCCAAGTGGGTACCATTAGTTCAATTGCAGAACAATTATGGAGGACATCTAATTGAACTAACATAGTGGGAGAACTGCTGGAGGAGCCAACAGAGGAAGAAGAGAAAACTTCAGAGCCCATGCATCGGTTCGCATATAATAATAATAATTATTATATAAATTTATATATTATTATTATAAATTTTAAAATTAAGTTCTGTGTAACTGAATAGAAATAGACAATACCTGAGAAAAGATGATGTTGTTTTATGTATGGCACAGTGGCCGCACCTGATCCTATGGCTGCCTCAGCTGCTGAGTATGCCTCCAAAGCCACAGCCCTGCTGCTGAGACCTGGGGGAGCCTTCATGTCTTGCCACTGCTGCCACACTTCCACATAGGTAGGCAAGTGTTGTTTTAATTAAGTCTCTACCATTCTATTTTACCGATAAAGACTCAGGAGTCAGATGCTGGGGTGAAAACCTGCTAGCTCAGAGAGGCAAAGAAAACAGGTGGCTGACCTTCCTCCTCCACAGGTAGTCTCAGAAAGTGGGTTCTCTCCTGCGCTGTCTGAAACAAAACTCCTCCAACTGTATCTGCCTCCATCTACTTCCTGTGCCTCTCTCTCTGACCTCCTGACTTCTCCTCACTCACTGTGGTTACTTCCAGTCAACGGGTTGCTTGCTCTGCCTTTTGACCTGTGGTTGATTTTATTTAAAAATTGAAATCTCGGGGTTCACAGTGTGACCGAATAGCCCACTACAAGATAAGGCATATTTTAAAACTTGTTCCTGTCCAATGAATGGATCTAGCTTTCAAATCATTATAATATTTCTCTATTGAAGTCTTTCTGTTTTTTTTTTAACGATGTGTTCTATACATGCGTGTGTGTGTGTGTGTGTGTGTGTGTACATATTTGCAGGTATGAGAGGAAGCCAGAAGAAGGTGTCGGATCCCCTGGAGCCTGAGTTACAGTTGGTTATGAACCACCTGCTGAGTTACAGTTGGTTATGAACCACCTGATGTGTGTGCTGGGAACTAAACTGAGCTCCTCTGCAAGAACAGTAAGTCCTCTTGACTGCTGTTACCTCTTCAGCTGGTCAGAGATTTTTCAAAACAAGACAGTCTGACAAGGAAAACACAAAGGAGAACTGTGCTCAGTAAATGTGTGTTTTATATATAAATATAAACATTAACTTTTGCTTCTTATAATTTTTTTAAAGTTTTATTTTATATGTATGGGTGTTTAGCCCTGTACTTGCATGCTCAATGTCCACGGAGGCTAGCAGAGGGTGTTACATCCCCCTGCAACTGGATTTCCAGACAGCTGTGAGATGCCATGTGTGTGCTGAGAACTGAACCCAGGTACCCTGAAGGACAGCAAGTGCTCTCAAGCTGGAGCCATCTCTCCAGCCCCAAGGTTTACTTCTTATTCATATTCAAAGAAAAGAAAGTAATACAGCACTTCTCAGAGGAAAAGGTACTGGGAGATTTATTGTTGCACATCTCTATTCATGCTCATCAGAGGCCTTTTATAGCATAAAAGGGCATCTTTTCCTTGGGGTAGTTGTACTGATAGTCAGTAGTTATTTGGACCAAGTAATTTCACTGCAATATCATTCCCAGGAATTGTCTTATAACCTGCAATGAGATAAAGAATTCTTCTCTTATTGACCTCTTCTTTTAGGACCAGGCAAAGAACCTATTAAATTCCTGCCTCAAATTATGCCTAAAGACAATCTTAAAATCCAAGGTTATAAGTCATATAATCGTGGCCACTGGTTAAATCATTCGGTAATAAAAATACATTCCCTCCCTGTTTTGAAGGCTAACCCTGGGAACTAAGATATGGTAAAGGACAAAGCTATGCAAGCACATATAAATCACCCTTACTCTTGTGCAGTAAGTCATGACATTCTGCTTCCATCCTCTCTCCCTCTTTTTCCTTCCCATCGGACCTCAAGCTTTTGATTAAAAACACTTAAGGTATGTATGTGCCTTTATATACACAAAGTATCTAAAGTAATATTCAACTCCATACTACCGATTGTCTAATAATTACTGAATTAAGTTATATACATGTGCCTTTATATACTCACAATTTCTACAGTAATATTCAACTCCATACTATCGATTGTCTAATAATTACCAAATTAGGCTAAAGTTCTGGCCAATTTTACTAATGCATTGAAAGTGAACTGACCTGCTAGACATCACATCAGCCAGCCATACTGTAAAGATAAGAAATCTGATTGTTTGCCTGCCAAGCATTTATTTTGCTGATATATTTGAGGATAGTCCAGTTACACTGGGCCTTTATATTCAAATTTTCTTAAAAGTTGATTACTTAATTTTCTTTGTCTGTCTAACTGGCTATAATAAAATTCTAAACAATGGGTGGCTGATGAACAATGGAAATTTCTTTCACTGTTCTGGAAATTAGGTTCTGGTAGATTAAGTGTTTGAGGAAAGACTTTTCTTCCTTCCTTCCTTCCTTCCTTCCTTCCTTCCTTCCTTCCTTCCTTCCTTCCTTCCTTCCTTGCTTCCTTGCTTCCTTCCTCCCTCCCTCCCTCCCTCCCTCCCTCCCTTCCTTCCTTCCTTCCTTCCTTCCTTCCTTCCTTCCTTCCTCTCTTTCTGTTTGGATTCGTGTCAGTGGTAGGCAAATGTGTTCATGCACGTATATGTGAGTGTGAAGGCCAGAGGCCAACTTTGAGTCCTGTTGCTTGGGACACATCCTTCTTGGTTTTTGTGACAGAGTCACTCAGGATTTGAGAGCTCACCAATTGAACTAGGCTGGTTGACCAGCAAGTCCCACAGATCTGCCTATCTCAACCTCTCCAACCCTGAGATTATAAACATGAACTACCACACTCAGCTATGTGGGTGCAGGCCATCAAAGTAGGGTACTCACTCTCGCACAGCAAGTATGGAATGAGGTAGCCACCTCCTCAACTCCCTGCCTACTCATATATGACTCATGTATGGCATCCTCTTGCTATGTATTCACAGGATACAAGGTATGAAGGGGTCTTTCTGTGGTCTCTTTCACCATATCACTAATCACACTTATATTGGTTCTATCTCTGTTTCATTATCACCTACCAATGGCTCCACTTTCTAAAACATCACCCTGGGGGTGAGGATCTCAGCATATGTATTTGGTCATAGATCGTACTTTACAACAAGGTCCTGTGTAAGGAGGCACACAATTATTTGTCAGTTAAATCAATAACTATACCAATCTATGCTTCAATTATCACCATATGAAAAAGCCACAGGCTCATTCTCTGGTCATAATAACCCCTGTCCCAATGCCATGTGTCACAGTTTGGTAAGTGTGACCCTAGGCAAGCTGTTCTCAACTATCTGCCTTATTTCAACAATCAAAGTTTCATTTTCTCTAAGTTAAAACAAAATCATAAAATAATTTGGTGCCTTGCACATTAAACTGAGAATTTCTGGCTTTTGAATTACTTGGAACATCTAAGCTAATTTTAGAAATATTGCTGGCTGTCTCTGTCAAGACTTAATTCTTATTTGAAAAATCAGATGAGGTCAGCTTCCACTTCTCTTGAGATTTCATACAGTTAACACAAAATTTCTATGTTTTATTCACTCTCTGTGAATGGCTCTGCCTCATTTAAAAGACATTGTGCCTACATCTGTAAAGTAAGTAGATCCAGCGAGAAAGAAAAAAAAACCAGGAAGTGAATTTTTTTGAATGTACAAAAAGATAAGGTAATTTGGAACTGTATTCCAGAATCAATGAGAAGTGGTTAACAGACGGCTCCACCAGTGTGGAGGCCTTTCACACACTTTCGAATTGCTGAGAAAACACATTCTTTTAAAATGTTGCATTAACCCCAGACAAAGTGGCTCATGCCTGAAATCTTGGTATTCAGCAGGCTCAGATAGGAGGATCGTGGGTTTAAGGCCAACCTGAACTACACAGCAAGCCCCAGCCTCAAAACAACAGCAACGGTAACATAAATGAGTAAGATGAGTCAAGAAGAATATCATATTAGACTGCCTTTCTGGAACTCTCTACCCCTCACAGTTATGGCTCCAGAAAGCTCCTCCCAAATGCATGGTTAAGACAAAGCCAATTTCTGTAACTGTCCCCTAATTCAAGTACTAAAATACACTTTTCCTTTTGCTCTGAGCTAACTTTCAATTTATGTCAATTTATGGAATGAGAAGACTTTCATCCAAATCCTCCCCAGGATGTTTTCAAAGGTGGAATTTGGGGTGAGGACAGAATATGAGGGCTAACTCAGCCCCGAGGGCTCACACCTACAAGGTCTTGAAAGAGAGCAGTGGGAAAGGAAAGGAAGGAAGGAAATAACGAAACAGAAGAGAAACTGACTGTTTGGACTGGCGGGCAATGTCGCTGTGGCACAGGCTTCCTGACTCTGTCCCTTGCTTACAAAAACAAGAGTAAAGTCAATTTTCAGTTTCCTTCATGGAAAAGTAAGCAACAGCCTAAAAAGCCCCCTGCTGGCCACTCTGCTTTCTGCCCTCTGTGTGCCTAGAAAACAAAAGGCATAAAAATCCCCTTATTTTATCTATATTTAAAACATAGCTTAACTTTCCGTACTTCATTGGGATTTCTTCCATTTCTCTTTCATTGAGTTAAATGCACTATACAAATATAAATTCCTGAAAACATTCCTGTGTCTTAACTGTCTTTGATCATTAAAAAAATTCAATCATTTAACGATCCATATTTCTGGTAAAGTGGCATCTAAAATTATATAATTGATCATTTTATTATTTTCATTTTAACCTGAGGAGGGGAAATTTCTTGATTATCTAAAAAACATGAAGGTTTTTTTAATTAAATAATAAATCACTTTTGTCCAAAATTATTTAGACTAGCTATCTTTTGTCTTATTATTACTGACAATAATTTACGCATGGTAAAAGAAAATCCTGGTTGAATTTGTTTCATGCTGTAACTTGACTCTATAATGAGGTCACTGTGTAGACTTACCCTTTAGAAAACAAAAATTCATGGGGCAGCCTGACCTAAGTTGTACAGGAATGTAAATAAAAAATAATTGAGTATTTCTTTCTTTACATAAAACAAATATTTTATTGCTTTATATATAATACTCTTTCTCGTGTCTAACAAAGAAATATTTGCATCAGCCTAATACTCAAAGCCTGCTATTTAAATGAAAGCTCTAATATTTTCAAAAGAAAATGAGATTAAGGGAACAGAGCATATGTCTTGTAAGAGTGACAGATGAACCACAGAAAATATAAAACACTCATCTTGAATGGCCCTCAGGGTCTTCTGCCTGGCAAGCCTGGGCATGTGTGGAAGTGCAGGAGAGACCTGTAACAGTTTTAGCATTGCCTTAGCCTTTGTTGACTCTCTCGCACATCAACAAGCCCTTCCTCATTCCTGCCATCACTGACCTTTAAAGAGTCCATGGTTTCTCCGTTGTACATCCTCTCTGTAAGACCGGGAATGAATCTGCTACGTGGAGTTCTGTACGTGAGCTTAAGAACATTTCTATTTCTCAGAAACCACTAATCCTTCAGGCTAGAGATCTACCTGAGTAATGGAACGTTTCCCTACCACGTGTACGTTCCTGGATTTGTTTCCCAGCACCCCAAAGAGGACAATAAAAAGGCCAAGAAAACCCTTGACTTCTCAGAGTCAGCGGTATGAACATAAGCCAGGACACGCTCAACTTTTCCTGAGGCAGAGTCCAGTCAACAACTTTATGACAAGCTTCCTGGATTGAGCTTTGCCTAATACCTTCCAGTGGGTCATGAGACAGTCAGGGGACTGAAAATGTGTCACTTGAATAGGTTTTTCAGGCAGATAACGAGAAGGTAAGCAACTATGTTATCCAGAAGGCTCCAAAGTCCCATGTCCAGTCAGGGTCAGCTACAGTAATTCTGCTTCCTAAATCCAGACACTGGCCATCACCTAAAGTCCCTAGAGGGCAGTTTGCCAAATCTGAACCTGAAAAGATTATGGGCTGCCCAAATAAGCTGAGAAAGAAACAAGCTGGTGTGAGTCACGAGACAAGTCGCTCGCTGTATTACAGAAAATGCTGCCTCCCGGGCTGTGCAAAGCATCATCCTTCCCCTGGGGCAGGGGTGCCTCTGCATGCCGTGTAAGCAGAGAGTATTTGTTTGGGCCTCCAGTTTAGATAGAGAAAAGCATTTCTCTGCTATTTTAATTTATTTGCTCTTTAAAATCTAAGTTCAAAGGTTTGGCCGCACCTGGACACTTCAAGCCCTTGGGTGGTAATTGCAACTTTCCATTGCGGAGACCCTCCTGAGGGGGGCAACATTGAACCTGGCAAGGATGTGTTTCTCCTTCCAGGCTGTATGGCTTCCCTGTAAGAATAACAAATGCCAGAGCTTTCAGGAGAACAGCCTCATTGACTTAGAAAGAAAAATGTCCCAGATCCAAAGTTGAACCTAACAGTCCTTTGGTCCCATCAAGAAGTGCTAAGTACATCCTTACCCATGTGTTGGCTTTCTCAGGAGAGACTATGAAAAGAAAACTAGAACTTATTTCTATGTCATTTTCCTGGATCAAAAGTTCATTGAAACCAAATACTATTCTGAATCAAGCAACCTTAAATACCCAGTTTCAATATAGATTAATTAATTGATGAAAATACTAATAGCCAATAGAAAGCATTCCATTTCTGCAGGAAAATGTACATGGTACATAAGATATATTTAAATATAGGAGATGTACTTGGAAAAGAACAATCTGGAAACACTGCTGATGATTTTATCTGTCCTGCCAAGTTTGGACAAAGGGAGTTCAATTTTTTTTTTCTGTAGTTTAGGGACTGAACCCAAGGACTTGTGCTTGTAAAACAGGCAGTTTGCATACTGCCATGAACCTCAAATGCTGAACAACTTTTCACTTAATCATAGAAACACGAAACAGTGATTTTTCTAGACTCTGAGGGGAGAGTAATCTTTTCAGCTTGTACTATAAATGCCCATCTCATTCTAGACTGCTATGTTATGACAAGCTTGCTACCTTCAGTAACAGCAATATTTTCAATCCTGGGGATTGATTTATATGTATTTATTGATGTATTTATATGTCTATGAATAAACATGGGACTACATACCCATATGTATATAATCTAATAAGGTTATGTCACTGTAAGTGTCTCAGTACCGGCTAGAATAGTCAAGGAGTTTATGTTGATAGAAAGCATAAAGCCTAAAGCAGGGTGTTTTAATAACTATAAATATAAATTTTAGTGAACCAGAACATCTAATTCTATTACTTCATTAAGTAAATGTCTTTGCTGCCTTCAGACCCTTTCCCTGTATGACCCAGCTAGGATTTTTAGAGTGTCTCAAACCTTCATTTTCTGCCTCTCCCCTGATTATTATTCCCATTCCCAGGGACCTTCTTAACTCCACACTCACCAAGTAACTGCTGTGAACTTCCCTTTCATTTAGATCTCAGCTTCCTCGAAAGCCACTGATCCTTCCTTAAAAGCAAGATACAATGATCGCTTTGACACCACACCTCATGTAGGTAATGTGTTTTTGTGAATGGAATTATATCTTGCCTTGAAAAGTTGCGTTCAAGTCCTACCCCACCCCCGGGGCTCCCGAAATATGACCTTCTTTGGAAATAAGAGTTGTTGAAGATGTAATTAGTAATGAGATGAGGTCATGCTGGAGAAGGCTGACCCTTCGTTGAATATGTCTGGTGTGCTTACAAGAAAACGTGCATCTGAATACGCACATACTGGAAGGACACAGTGTGAGGGCAGAGGCAGGGTTGTGATGCTGTCTCAAACCAAGGAACACCTAAGACTCCCAGCAAACCACAAGAGGATAAGAAAAGGCAGAGAAGAGTTATCCTACAGATTGCAGAGGTAGCCGATAGCTACCAACAACTACACATTGCCTGCAGGATTGTAAGATAATAGATTGCTATAATTATAAGCAGCCTGGCTTAGGGTAGCTTCTCATGGAAGTCCTAGCACTTGCCACATATCCTTAAAATTCTTCTGTCTACTGAGCTCCACACTATGTTTTTTTCAAGAGACCCTACTACATTCTCTACAAGATTCTTCACTGTCTCTAAGATACTGAGGTTCCTTGAGACACCCCCAAATTATCACATTCTATGATCATATGTGTGTGTGTGTGTGTGTGTGTGTGTGTACATTATATATATTAGGGCTTCTCAATTTGATAACCATAGTTTGTTTGAACCTTTTGAAGATTCACTATATCAACCAATGGACTATCTTTCTATACAGCAGAGTAAACTTGGTCATACTCAGAGGGCTTATCCACTCTCAGAGTTAGTAAGTAGTGTTCCTTCCTTCTATTTCCCAAAAGGTAATGCAAAGTGTTCTACAAGAAGACACCCCACGTCCTCTAGTCTCATAATATTTTTTAAAGAAAGAAATCTACCTGTGTGGATCCTTATCATAAACACGGCTTGGAAATAATGAAAACATGGATGTGGTTAACATGCTTCCTCCTTTTTCTTCTTCTTGTCTCTGTGTGTAATAATGACTCTGATGACTTCTGTGAGCCAGAGTCGCTTACCAATGAGCCTCAGTATGGGAGCCCTTTCAATTTGGCTGCAGGTAAAAGGTTCTACTTATAAATTAAAATAGAAACATTCCAAAATACATCAAACTAAAAATAAATTTAAGAAAGAATACTGATATGAAGTTAGTAAGAGGATTTTGAAAGAATAAAACTGAAGTTCTAAATGAATAGAAATATGTAATGCCTTATGATGGGAAGCTATTATATTGTATATGTGTGATGCCTCCTAAAATGATTTCACATATATAAATACTACTCCAGTAAAAAATATAATATTTAGCTTCAAAAAATAAAATACTTTAAAATAAGCCTAATCAATGATACAAAAGACTTATACAATGACAGCTTTTAAGGTATTGAAGAATTAAAAAAGACAATGGAACCAGATAGTGGTTATGCACACATTTAACCCCAGAACTCTCACTTGGGAGGCAGAGGCATGAGAATCTCTGAGTTTGAGGCTAGCCTGATCTACAGAGAGAGTTCTAGGATGGCCAAGGCTACACAGAGAAACCCTGTTTCAAAAAATAAACTGTGGACAAATTTCTAAACAGTCTTATTAAATAAGAAACACAAAGCCAAATACAGAGGTGCAAGCCATAGAGATCAGAGCAATAGCCACCAACTAACCTTAGCTTACCACCTCGCCATAGCTTCCCAAGAGAACCTCTTCCTGTCTAACCTGTGCCTTTATTGCCTTCCTGTTCTGCCTTCTCATTGACTCTAAGCCCAGCCACATCACTTCCTCATCACTGCCTGTCTATACAGAACTCCAGGTCTCTATGGTTGGTACTGGGATTAAAAGTGTGTCACCATGCTTGGCTGTGTTCTTGAACACACAGAGACTCTGCCTGCCATGTGATTGGATTAAGGACATGTGCTATCACTGCCTGACTTCTGTTTATGGCTATGACCTCTGATCTCCAGGCAAACTTTATTTATTAACATACAAATAATATCACATTTCAGCACAAATAAAAATCACCACACTAAACACAAGAAGGAAGAGGAAGAAGTCACTGGAAGATGGAAAGACCTCCCATGTTCTTGGATTTGAAGAAGAAATTGTGAAAATGGCCATCCTACTAAAAGCAATCTATAGGTTTCATACAATTATAATCAAAATTCTATCATTCCTCGGAAATGTAGAAAAACAATATTAAAATGTTTATGGAAGCACAAAAGGCCTTGGGTAGTCAGCACACACCTAAACAAACAATCAGTCAAACAAACAACACTGTTAGAGGTGTCACCATACCTGACTTCAAGTTGTACCTCAGAGCCTCAATGACAAAACCAGGATGGTACTGGTACATAAACAGACATACAGATAAATGGAACACAGGATCCAGATACAAGTCTGAACAACTACAACCATGCTGTGGAATATTTGTTTAGCTATGCAAAGATGTGCATTTGTTTATGTTGTGGAATATTTGTTTAACTATATAAAGATGTGTTAAACATGTTTAATTAAATAAAGATGTGTTGTTGTTTTACCTTGCCGGCCTAAGGCACCTGATTGGTCTAATAAAAAGCCTAGCATTCATAATTAATTACAAGTTTTGGGAGCTGCTAAGTGTCCCAAGGAAAACTCACTCAATGTGGGGCAAATGGCACTCAATATGGGTCCCAAATTTCCACATAGGGCCTGAGAAAGCTGGAAAACAGCAAAACAAAACAAAGACAAAAAATAAACAAACCAGCAAACAAAAGCAGATACAGCTCCTTTAACAGGCACTGCTGGGCAGCAGAGCACTTGAAGTTGAGGAGCCAGCACTGCTGTGGGATGTTCTGTAGGTCAAATGTGTTGCTCTGATTGGTGTAGCAGGAATCTTAAAAGTTCTTATTAATAAAATCAAACCCGAGGCCAGTTATTGGGGTCAATGCTGGTAGATTAGAGAGATAGAACAAGCCACAGCTATCTCACCTTGCCAATTCCTCAGCTGGTCCTGTTTCCTCAGACTGGAAGCTTCTGTGTCCTCATCCCAATGTCTCTCAGCTGAACTGTGCTGCTAGAAGCCTGAATGCTTAACCAGCCAAATGCTTAACCAGCCAAATGCTTCTAGTTTCTGGTCCTCACACCTTATATACTTTTCTGCTTTCTACCATCACTCCCTAGGATTAAAGGCTTGCTTCCTGGGATTAAAGGCGTGACTCACCATGCCTGGCTCTTTCCAATGTGACCTTGAACTCACAGAGATCCCAGATGGATTTCTGCCTCTGGAATGCTAGGATTAAAGGCATGTGCTATCACTGCCTAACTAGTGGCTTTTCTGTTCTCTGACCCCAGATAAGTTTATTAAGGTACACAATATTTTAGGGAACACAATACCACCACAGACTGGCTAATAAATAAAACGCTGATTGGCCAGTAGCCAGGCAGGAGGAAGTATAGGCGGGACTAACAGAGAGGAGAATTGAAAAAACAGGAAGGCAGAGAGAGAGAGAGAGAGAGAGACACTGCCTGCCACCGCCATGGCAAGGGAGATGTAAGGTACCAGAAGGCCACGAGCCATGTGACAACTTATAGACTAATAGACACGAGTTAAATTAAGATAGAAGAATTAGAAAGCAAGAAGCCTGCCGCGACCATACAGTTTGTAAGCCATATAAGTCTCTGTGTGTTTACTTGATTGGGTTTGAACAGCTGTGGGCCTGGCGGGTGAGAGAGATTTGTCCTGACTGTGGGCCAGGCAGGAAACCTCTAGCTACACAGCGCTCTAAGTAGAAACAGGGAGCTAAATAAAATCGCCTCCACGGTGCAGGCACCAACTTCCTAGAACAGCTCCTGGTTAAAGGCAGCTCCCAGTTAAACACAGCTTTCATCCAGGCCCACGGACTTAAGGCTTGGCTTTCACAGATGGGAGGAGAGGATAAATCCAACCATCAGAGCCACATGGCAGAGGGCCTAGCTGCAGCTTAGCTGTTTGTTTGGCTCATTTGGTCAGAGAAATCTACAGGCGCACAGCAAAACAGGTTCAGATAAAAAAAAAAAAAAAAAAAAAAAAAAAAAAAAAAAAAAAAAAAAAAAAAAAAAAAAAAAAAAAAAAAACTTTAAAGAGGTCACAGAGTGAGTAGGTGCTTAAAAAGAAAAGAAAATGGGTAAAGACAGTCATAGGAAAAATAGTTTTAAAATAATTAAGTAAAGTCTTTAAAGAAAGAATAAAATAATATAAAAAGAATAATCCACATAAAGATGGGAAATACACAGAGAGTTTGAATCCTCTATGGTGCTCTGTTGACTTTGAATCTTTTGAATGCTGGTGAGTGAATGACAGTTGCTTAGAGACATGGGATTGTAAGCGATATGGCTGAATTAAACCAGCCTAGATACTTTAGGGATGTCTTTACTTTAAAATGGAATTCAGAAAATGTGTTGCACTGGGGAAGAGGTTATGCTTATGTTTCCACAGGAAATGAAAGACTGTAGATTTCTTCAAAGTTAATAGAGACCAGATTTGATTGGGGGAGACCCCCCTGAAAACTTTATAGCCACAGACATAAGGAAATAAACCTAGAAAAACTACAAGACAGGTGACAAATACGTTGGATCCCTTGACATGGGAACAGCGCTGAGACTGGGTGAGACATGATAAATCTTCTTGGTTACAGAGTTGTCATGACTTATTATTACATACCCTCTTTTTGTATGAGATGAGTAGAGATTTGGTTAGACATTCCAAATGAACTTAGAAAGTTGACATGTCTTTTACCTGCTCAAACATAAAAACAAAAAAAAATTGTCTTTGGCTGGCTTGTTTACTTGTGTTAATGCAGATATGTATGTTACCTTTGAAAGTTTGTTTGTTTTAAGAGCAAGAGGACCAGACACCAGTGAAAATGGATATCCAAGCTAATCCAACCTTTTGGAGTGTCTTTGTTGCAATGTCCTCAGAGTTCTGCATTCAGAACAACTTCAAGGATACTAGCTAAGATGGCCGGGTGGTGGTGGCGCACACCTTTAATCCCAGCACTCGGGAGGCAGAGGCAGGCGGATCTCTGTGAGTTCGAGGCCAGCCTGGGCTACCAAGTGAGTTCCAGGAAAGGAACAAAGCTACACAGAGAAACCCTGTCTCAAAAAACCAAAAAAAAAAAAAAAAAAAAGGATACTAGCTAAGATGGTTCAGCCTCACAGACTATTCTAGCTAGGACTTCAGATAAGCTTTGCACTTTGCAATTATGCACAGACTGGACAACAAATGTTATAGATACTTTTCTTAGGAAAGTATCTTGACCATTATATCAATTTTCTCAGGGTCCCCTGGGGATGCCATTGTATCGAGACAACAGAAAGTAGTCTAGAGAATACAATACCCATATTCTCAAGAGGTAAGATGAGTGGTTTTAGGTCAGTATGTTATTATGTTTGTCATCATTTGGTGGGGATATAAGAATATAGAATACAAAGACAACTATTCATCTCAAATATTTTACATTGGTATGGATTTTTGTATATTGATACAAATTTAAGGTTATTTTTGTCATACTGTATATATGTTTCTACTCTTGTTTAAGGTATTATACCTATGCAGATCACTTAAAAATGTAAAATGAAGTTCTAGTCCTTGAAAGCTATTATTACAAACTGTTGAGGATAATTAAGAAATGCAGGTTAGTAGTTAGTCATCTGTAACAATCAAATTTATAGTCATGTTAGGTATGTTTCCAAGGTTAAACAGATATATTTTAGATAGATAGGTGATCTTCAAATGCTTCAGAGACCTACAGAATATGGCATAGAGAAATCATTCTGGAACTGAGCTGGGAGCTTCCTCCATGCTGTCCAATTTCCATAGTTCTAGAAGTTGCTATGCAGCAACCAAGAGAGAAAAGTCATCAATATTCTCATCTAGCTATAGAATCTGCATGCCATAGTACAATACGCCAGGACAGATGTGGCCACTAATGTAATAATGATATGAGCTTATGGAGGTAATCAGGAACATTCTGATTGTATATGAAACCTATTCCACAGGAGTGAGTTCATTCCTGGTACTGTGGACCTGGTCAAAGGCCCATGACTTGAGAAGTCATAGGTACCAGAGATGAACCTAATACTTAGACTTTGCTAAATGGAGATAAATCTTATGTTTATATCAATAGATTATGGCTGCCTTCAGCTCTTGTCAAAGAAGCCTTTGTTTTCAGTGAACAGAGGTTAATGCAGAGACTCAGAGTTGGTCAAGGTGCTGAGACTAAGTGACTGTTGAATGCTCAGCCATCAACGGGCATCTATATCATACTTTACAAGGCTCGTGGAACATCACAAAAGAGGGGCAGAAAGAATGTAAGGCCTGCATGACAGGGATGAGGGGAGTGGTGATGCTCTGTCTTCTAGGCATGACAAGGCTCTTGAAGTAATGAGCCCACAGCAGCTGGGACCACCTGCCTATGACTGGGCCCATCAACCCGCGGTCATGGGTAGATGGGATCCGCCCCTCTTGGAAGAGCTATTAACAACTGATGGCTGCTGCAGGAGGGGGAATCCCTGCAAGAGGCCCTGGTTAAACCCACGGAGTCACCAAACCAAAGACAAACAAGAAGATGAGATAGGAGGGAGTGGAAACGTGTTGGGACAAGGCGATGACAGGAGTGCGATGAAGAGAAGGTGGGGTGGTGACTGTGACTAGCATGTAAAATACGCACGTCTGAATCGTCAAAGAGTAAATCAACTTAGAATAGTAAATAGCTAATCAATTTAACAAATTCTTGCTGTAGTTGTACTGGTAAGAAATGCTAAAAATGCTTTTGGGTGAGATAAGTAACAGGGACAGGTTGCCATTCATGACACTATATTTATGCAAACTCTATATCAGTCAAAACACCAGACCTTAATAAACAGATACATCAATGATAAAGTAAAACAAGTTTAGTATAGTCATTTATAAAGTTGCAGTATATGGTAAAGTTGAAATTGTAAATTATTGGGGAAATATCTTTCTGCTCAATAAATTGTGCTAAAATGGTTCTATATTATAGTAAAATATAGTGATAAATGAATTCCAAATAACGCAAACAACTAGATGTCTAAAAATAAAAACATGAGCAAATATGAATAAACTAGACATATGTTTATGAGAAGTAACTCTGAGATGCTCATTCTATGTTTTAATGTGATACAATCCTGTCAGTATCCATAGGGGACTCAATCCAGGACCCCCACAGATGCCAACATCTGCTGGTGTTCAAGTATCTTCTATGGAATGCCTGTGTTTGCACACAACCTATGAGCGCTCTCTTCTATGTTATGCCAACTCTTACTTATAATACCAAATGTGAATAAATGTTGTGTAAATAATGGCAAGGCAAACAACTGTTCGTGTTCAATACAGACTCAGTTACACTTTGAGGATAATTTTGACCCTTGGATTGTTGAATTTAAAAATATGAAACCTATGAAAGTATACTGAACAATACAGTTTATTAAACTACTTCATTCAGCATTGCTTTGGCTCCTTTCTAAAAAATAGTGGGCAGCACCCATGGATTACTGAATAACAAATTCTAGTGTTGGACTGAGAATCTCAGTGTAATGAGTCCACCAGAGAGCCCCATGCAAGTTATGTTTAAGAATCATTCCCAGGTGAGATGATGGACTGAACACACAAATGTGAAAGTTTAATAGAAAAATAAATAATAAAATAGGAAAAGTTAAAAGAGAATATAATTTTTAAAAACTAGGGCAATGGAATACAAAGGATAAGGCAGCAGAGTGAGGTGGGAACTGTCTAGGGTAGTCAGGGGAGCCAGCAGGAGAGGGGAAGGGAAAGGAAAGACAGCAAATTGTACTGGTACATACATATGAAGTTGCCATAATGAAACTCATTACTTTACACAGACTAGCGTAAAACGGTCACTTAAAAATTACAGGATTTTATGAGGCAGGAATGATATGAATCAATAGGAAAACATATTAGTAAGGAAAGTTCAAAAGTCCACCAGAGAAAATCAGAAAAGGGAATAAATGAGGCAACTCACAAATAAAGGAAGAAAAAGCTAATATGCACATGGAAAGAAAACAGTCCCTTCTCACTTTCAAAATAAAACCAGATGTCAATTACTTTACCAATTGAGAAGGCTGTTTTTATGAGAATGTTGGCAAGTGGGATTGTCCTCTCAAACACCGTGTCGGAGTTTTGTTCAATACAATCTTATTGAAGAGCAACTTGACATTATCAGTCAAGTATCAAAAACTGATTATTTCCTTTCAACCAACCAATTTGACTCCTTGGGAAGTATCCTGAGAAGGTCATCTTACCAGTATTAGCAGTTTATATACATGGAATCAAAAAGACAAGACTATCCCATCGTAACACTGAAACATGAAAGCAAAAATCCCTCAGTAAGAAAGCTTTCGATAAGATATTTAAAATGTGAAATATAGTTATGGTGTGATGTGAAAGGGAGAGTGGTAAGATTCAAATCAATCCCTAATTAGGGATTCTAAGTTTGTAAAAGATGTGTGTATATGTATTTATTCAGAAAAGTTTAGAGAAACTAGAAAGTATCAGAATGTCAATACAAACAGCCTTCCATCACTGCTAGTTTTATGTCAGTAGATTCAACCAACTACAGATGAAAATATTTTGCAATTTAATTATAAATATATCATTGTCCCCTTTCCTTTGCTCATTCCAACCCTCCCGTGTCTCCTTATTCAACCCCTTATATCCTCTACTTTACTCCCTCTCAAATTATGACCTCTTTTTCTTTCTTATTGCATATATATGCATAAATATATTTTAAAATCCACTTCATGTTGCTTGTACGTATATGACTTCAGGACTGACCACTCAGTACTTTGAGTGCTTGTCTATGGGGAAGACTAATTCTCCTCTCAGCAGTCATGAGTTGCCTGTAGTTCTTTGTTTTTGAGTGGGCCCATGTGAGATGCTCCACTTTCACATTAGCATGCCTGTTGCTGTTATCACTATTCATGTCTTGTTTATGATGCCATGTTGTTGAGGCATCTTGTGGTTATTTCTAGGAGACACAATCTCACAACAGGCTTCCTTGTCCTCTGACTCTTACAACTACTACTACCCATCTTCCAAGATGATCCCTGGTCCATGGGTATGTAAATTGCATTATAGATGTATTCACTGGGGCTGGGCACACCACCAAAAAGAGAAGCCTCCTTGGTGAAGGGTAAAAATGACACTTACCTGTGGGTACAAGGGTAAGTATTGAGAATGCAGAATAATGCTAGTCTAGTAAAGTGGTAGGTGGTAGTCGGTTCTTTCCTAAGATGCATGATCTTACTTGCCCTGGTAATTGCCTACATTTTCAATATCAGGCATGATTTCCTTCCTATAAAGTGGACCTTAAGTCAAGTTAGAGAGTTTTTAGCCACCTCAAGATGTGAGTGCCACTATTGTACCTTTAGGAATATCTTGATTATTGTTGTGGTTCATAGGTGTCATAGCTAGGTAAGTCTGTTGATTGTTTTTCTCCTTGGGGAGTTTTCATAGCATCTTTTGGAGCTGTGCAAACTAGTCCTCAGAGAAGAGGCTTTCAGGTCAGATCCAGAGTCCTGTCTGCGTACATGGTGTCTTCAGCAATAGAGACTTATCTTCAGATTATTGGAGGCAATCAAAGATAACGGCGGTAGTGAATTATTTTGGTAATCTCTTGAACTGCCCTGACAACCACTCAAAAGGGAGTTTCTTATCTTTGGTGAAAGGTTTTGGTTCGATGGTCTATGGCTCTTGAGGGAAGCATTGTCAGCCCACATTAAGATAGACAGATGATAGACAGACAGACAGACAGACAGACAGACAGATAGATACATAGATGATAGATATGATATGATACATAAATACTTATATGTAATATTAGGCATCTATGATTCATTATGTTTTTTGACCATCCTTAGTTTTATTTTTCTCTCTTCCTTTCCTCTCCTCCTGTTAAAGACCATCTTCCTATCTTTCCCATTTTCCCTTTCATAGCACTTTTATCCTGCTCTTCTCTCTTTGTAGAGATTCCCCACCAATTCAGTCCAAGGTTCCGTGTGGGGCTAGGACCCCCATTTTAGGAAGCTTGGCTAGAAATGATTAGAAGTGTATATGAGGATGTGAATAGGCTCCATGCAAATAACATGCCCATTTCAAAAGGTCCTGGAGGACCTGAGGATCCTGATTCCTGGGGGAAGGATAAGAGAGGAGTCCAAAGACCAAAATCTCATGGATACCTAATGATGCTATAAACAATATATTTTCCTTATTCTTTCTTTTCCAAGATTTCACCCAAGAAAATATATTTTTGTTTATTAAAAATAAGAAAGTATGTCTAACATATTTTTCATATAGTAATGGGATATCATAAAATATCTTTTAAACTTTACTCAGTAGTAGTTTGTGCGTGCGTGCGTGCGTGTGTGTGTGTGTGTGTGTGTGTGTGTGTGTGGTGGGGGTGGGGAGAAGAGCATGCATGTGTGAGTGCAAGTATGCACCTGCCACCACAGTGCACACATGAAATTGGTTCTCTTCTTGCACTTTTCCGTGTCATCTTGGGATTGTACTCAAGGTTTAAACAATTTGCCAGTATGCAAAATTTCTAGCTACCTACCAAGGTGCATGGCACAGAGCCAGAATGGATAAAAACAGAAGCACGTGAAATAAACAGGTTTTCAGGAGTGGCTGCCAAGGGGACTCCATTCTGTTTGTCCTAGTATGAAGCAATCTGAGCGTACTGTAGTTATGAGGACTGAGAGGGATGGAAGTCTGGCTGCTGGCTTATGCAGGCTCTAATTTCACTTCTTACCATTGTTGAATCTTTGAATACTGATTATCAAATAAGAATTCATCCCAGGAGATGGGGAGGCTCAGACAATATAATGCGTGAGCATCAGTTAGACCTCCAGTACTCACATATGAAAGCCACAGGTGCAGCTCCACTAGGGAGGTGCAGGGGGTTGCGGGGCTTAGATTCCCTGAGGAGCCCTGTCTTCACCAAGTAAGGGGGAGCGTGATTCAGGAAGACAGCCAAGGTTGACTTCTGGCCTCCACAGGCATGCACGTACACGCGCTTGAATGAAAACCTGAACATATGCGCGCGCACGCGCGCGCACACACACACACACACACACACACACACACACCCTTTTTTTTTTTTATTTATAGCTATTAAAAAATACTTTTGTCCCATGCAACAAAGGGTGACATGAATGACACAAAAATAAGAAAATGATCTGGCCAAGACTCCAAAAGCCGTATGTGTAGTTTCTAAATGGCCGTGGCAATGTGTGGTGCTGCGGGAGAGGGGATCGTGACTTCTCAGAGGCCGCCCCATCTTGCCATGAGCCTTCACCCCGGCTCCTGCTCTCTGTTTCTCAGAGGCGGAGGCCTTTCCTTTCTACTGTCTCCCGCGAGGAGACAGATTTTGGCTCGTGCAAGACAAGACAACCCCTCTGCGCCTTGCTTGGAAGAAGAAACCTACTCCTTCCAGGAGAGGCTGGAGAAAGAGTGAAGGACAAGGGAAGGAACGAGGAGCCTTTGATATCACAGCCCCCCCCCCCACACACACACACACACCTCCAACTCTCATTGCGGAGCGGCACAGCTTTGTCTAGTGTGATGTGAACACGGGACTGGGGAGGGGGGCAGATTTCTCCTTCCTGTCTGCCTTCTTGTTTTAACAACATTCTCTTTACAGTAATATCGAAGAAAAGAAACCCATCCTATTTTCCTCTATTTATGATAGGATTTTCACTTTTTTTTTTTGCTTGAGTTTGGCTGACAGGAACAGACTTAAAGAGACGCCGGTTTCGCTGCTGTGTGGGGAGGAGCCGGGAAGGAGCCACACTAATTTG
The DNA here is from genome assembly GCF_004664715.2 of Peromyscus leucopus. Lineage (NCBI taxonomy): Eukaryota > Metazoa > Chordata > Mammalia > Rodentia > Cricetidae > Peromyscus > Peromyscus leucopus. Next base: position 22,048,127 of record NC_051073.1, on the reverse strand, counting down.
AAGGGAACAAAGCTAGGACTTGCCGTTCCCTTCAAACGCCTCTCTGGCATTCCTGAGTTCTCCCAGTCCTGCAGCCGCTAGACGGAAGCAAACGGAACGTTTCAGAACTTCCAAAACTTCGGCACAGGACGCTCTTAAACTTCACTGAGTTCATGCGAAAGGGCAGGTGAAGGCATCCTTTCAAGCCGCCAGCGGGGCAGCCGTGGAAACTGCCTGTAATGTCTAAAAGGATGACTGGAAGAGGAAGGAGGAGCAGGCAGGTCGGAAGGTAGGATAGATAGAAGGGGAGAGGAAGGAAAGAGAACGGCTGGCAAGTGGAGAGGGTGAAAAGACTTCTCAATTCATAAAGAGTTGCTAGAGAGTTCTTAGAACTTCGTGAGTAGAGAAGCACACACAGTTATATAACTCAGTTCAAATTCCCAACCATGAATATGGAAAGTAAATATGTATGTATATAATTTTACCTCTAAACTTGGAGTTTAAGGGCAATCCCCACATCCCCTCCATTTGCATCTTTTAAAATTGAATATAACATAATATTTATTCAGATTATTTTTTTATTCAGCCATTATGAAATAGAAATATGATTTTCTTCCTTCAGCAGAGATTGCCCAGTAGCTCTAACCAGATCAGTCAGCTCCACTGCCAGCATAACTCAGCTCCACCAGAGTATTTCCCAGAGGGAGGAGAGTTGATTTGTCCCCGTCAAAACAGACAAGGTACTGAATGAAAGGAGCAATATTAGAGCACTTCCCATGACCTAGTAGGAGAAAGGAATAAATGTCTCTCTCTCTCTCTCTCTCTCTCTCTCTCTCTCTCTCTCTCTCTCTCACACACACACACACACACACACACACACACACACACACACACACACAGCTATTCTCCTCATTTATTTCTGCTGTGGCAGTCAGAGTGAGAAGAAGGCCCTTTGACCCCGTTGAGAGACACTAAGACTTGAAAGAAACGAGGTTTTAAAACGTCTAAGTGGCTTTCTAGTCTTCGGTAACTTTGCCAGGCACATTGGGACCTTAAGACCTCATGAATTGAGGCTAGGGGTGTAACTCAGTAGGCAGAGGGTGTAACTCAGTAGGCAGAGGGCTAGGCTAGCATGCAGGAGCTACTGGGTTTGACCATCAGCACCCCATAAATAGGGTAGTGGCTTGTAGGCTTGTAATAGCGACACCCCAGAGGTGAAAACACAAGATCAGTAGTTCAAAGTCATCTGGCCAACCTGGGCTATATGAGACCCTATCTCCAAGTAGCAGAGACATCTTGAGGCTTGTTTCAGCTCCCTGCATTATATCGTATACTTTATAATACATGTATTGTATACATTTAGCCTTCCCTGTTCCCTCCCTCTACCTCTCTCTTCTCTCTCTTCTCCCTATTTACTCTGTCACAGACATATACAACACACCCATACAAGTAGCACACACAAGTGACACATGCACATGCACACCACGCACACACATGCAAGTACATATACACACCACACATACGACACATACACATGCACACCACATACACACATGCAAATCCGTATACACACCACACATGCATACACACAAATACATACACATATATACAAATTAGTAACATTAGTGACGTATGGGAATTTTTTTCTTTAAAGCTATTTTTCTCATCACACTGAGGAGAAGCAAGTCCTAAGCCCACAAATAAACAACTGTTTCCTGTCTTAACAAGAAGCTGGACGAACAATGCACGAATACAGTGTCCTCCATAATTCAATAACAAGGAACCCATATGCAGAACATTTCTCCCCATCACTTCCTCATGTCCAAAACAGAAGTGAAAACTATGGCCCTCATGAAAAAAAAAAAAAAAAAAAAAAAAAAAAAAAAAAAAAAAAAAAAAACCTCCTAAAATGCAAGAGTTCCAGTTTCAAAATGCCTCCTAATAAATCACACATAAAACGCTAATCTCAGTTCTTCATCTAAGACACACAATTCAAAGCTCTATCATGGATCTTAAGGCAGTCCAGTTGCAAACATTTTTCTCCCTTAGGCTAGCCCTATGGGTGAGCACAAAACTCACACAACTGGTTTCTCCAGCAAGCTGTAAACCTTCATGCCCTAATGACCAGGTAAGAAGAGAATGAGCAGGTCGCTTTTTTTTTTCTTTTGGTGTTTTGAGTAGTCTGAATATGTGGCCTCTTCTGATGCCTTAGCAGGTCTGGATCAGACACTCTGAGGATAAGCATGCCCATGGGTTCCCGCACTCGCTACCCTGTGAGAGCCTCATCCCTCGGTCTAGTCTGCTTTCATGTGAGTGCACATGTGTAGTTCAGAAGGACATTAAGTAACTGTTTCATCAATAGACGTTGGTGATGCTTATCTTCCTATTTCTCTGGAATCTGGCATGCAAGACTTTCAAGATGACCCACTAAGATAAATGCCTAAGTGACAAGTACTAAGACAAAATGCACAATCTGATTGGAAAGAGCTGGAGATGAAAGACGGGGGCTCACTTTCTTCTCGGTGGCTTTTCGTTTCTCACTTTGATCACTTATACTTGGTTCTCTCTTATGTTAATTCTCATTTGTTGTGATAAACAGTTCTGTGCATTACAGTGAATGAAAGAAGAAATAATTCAAATTTTTTTGCTGGTAATATCCAGTAAGTGTATCAGAACACCCCATAAAGGCTTCTTTAAAGTTTTAAAATAAAGACATAGGAAGAAATGTTCTGTTCTCTCTCTCTCTCTCTCTCTCTCTCTCTCTCTCTCTCTCTCTCTCTCTCTCTGTGTGTGTGTGTGTGTGTGTGTGTGTGTGTGTGTTCCACTTTCATTGCTTAGAACAATGCATATCTCTATAAGACAAGTTCCATTTCCACCCTGCCTTCTCTATCTTGTCTACCCTCTTCCATGCACCCCCATTTTCATACTAACCTTATTATCTGATCAAACATCTGAGAGGGGGATAAAGTAAGACTATGGTTTAATGCATTCCTGCCTTATCACCAACAGTAGGTCAAATGCTCTCAAGGTGTATTCTATTCAAATCAAATAGTCATCCACATTAAGCAGGTAAACAAAACAACTAAAGTAAAATGCACCCCAAAGTACAGTGACTCACATAGAACAGAAAAACATTCATCTCACAAGGAACAGTCCAAGGCTAGCGTCTCAGAGGCGTGTGTGTGTGTGTGTGTGTATAGTTCAGGGAGAAGGCTCTCTTTCTTCCCTACTCCGACATTTGGAAACGCAAGCCAGAACAAGGGCATTGTGCCATCATGTGACTTCCAAGAGTCTTCTCACTGTCACCATTCTGTTCATGGGAAGGCAGAGACAATAAGGAACATGAGACTTGAATAACATCCATCATCTTTGCTCACACTCCGTCAGACATAGCAGAGTTCCATGACACAGCTTGCTGGGGAGGGAACAGGAAAACACGGCCTCTAGCTAGGTGCCTTTGTTTCTGCTATGATGATCTCCTCCCATGGAAGAGGTAGAGCACAGAGTTTAGTCGCCAACTTGCAACCCTCGCCACGGCCCCTCTGCAATCTAAAGGTCCTAACAACAATACACTCCTTACCTTAAGAACATGAAGCCGGGAGGAAAGCCTCAGAATCAGTGTAACCCTGACTCTGCAAAACTAACTGTCCCTATGGCTTAATTAGTCACCTGCAATGAAAACACATTGTAAAATGACATGGTGAAGAGTCTGGGGGTTGCCTAATGAACTGTTCTACATTTATGTTCACAGAAGCATTGTGAGAATAAAGTAAGAAAATCCATATGGAAGATGTTTAGAACCCTGAAAAGCATTAAATGCTTCTGCAGTGTTAAGAGATTTTAAATACCCCTTCATTGTTCAAATTTGAAGAATCAGTTTAGACATAGGAAGCCAAGCTTGAAACTCCCACAGACAAATAAGACATGTTGGTGCTAATGAATGAAACCAAGACATCAGTCAGCTCCAAACAGAGACAACAGAGAATACACATAAGGAAAAAGAGAATGCATATCACAGTGACGCTGATGCTCCATTTTAAAACTAATTCACACCACTAAAGGAAGGACTGGCAGTATGGATGTGCTGAGACATTCAAGTCAAAGAACAGCCAAATGAACCACCATCATACTACCAGCTCTGAGATTTGGACTGTGAAAGTTGAAGGCACCATTCAATTGGAGAGCCATCTTCTGTGAATGAACCTCAGATGCAGAGATCCCCATGAAGAATGAAATGTTGCAATGGGGACAGCCAATGAAAAGAAGGAGCATGAGGAACAGGAAGAGGCAGACTTCTTTATTGAGAACAGGGAACCGTGCAGGGCATAGCAAATTATAAGTTTTGGAGATGCAATTGTTAAAGGTCATTAAAGAAGGAGTTAGAGGACCTTCTTCCCATCACAGATAACAACCTTGATCAATGCCCTGACATGTCACAGAAAGAGGTCAGCTGAGTTAGGTAATGGAAGTTTCCTGACCCATTGACCTTGTTTGGCATCAGAGACTCAACATTAGCCATTAAATGTCAGATCAATTCTCAGTGATTTAAACATTTTACCCAAGTCTCTAGCTTCCTGGAAGCTTTGATGAAAACAAAAAAATGTTCAAACATTATCATTTCTCAAGAGTCCAAGGAATTGCTATTTTGGCTTAATTCGTCTTCAGATTGTTTTAAATATTTTTATTAGCTCTTTGAGAATTGCATAAACATAGTTTGAACATTTCATCACCTCTGTCTTCAGTTTTCAACACTCACATCTCAAATGGTTTCCAATGCCTATCAAGCAGTACCTGAGCATTTTTTAAAAAAATCTATATTATAATTTTCAATATGTTTATATCTATGTTTTTATATTAATGAAATGAATTTTCTCCCTGGGGTTCATTTTTCCTTAATTATTTGTGTGTATTGTGTGCATGAATGTATGCATGTTCAGTGTGTAAGTATACACATGCGTGTGTGTGTGTGCTTGTGCCTGTGGGGCCTGGAGCTGATGTCAGGGTGTCCTCAGTTCCTTTCCACCTTATTCATTGAGGAAGGCACTCTTCATTGAACGCAGAGCTTGCTGATCAGGCTAGTCTGGCTTGTCACCTTGCATCTAGTTCCCCATCTTTATCTTTCTGAGGTTGGAATGGAGGCAGGTGGGAGGCTACACACCCAACATTTACATGAACACTGTGGATCTGAACTTCAGTCTTCAAGCTTTTGTGGAAGGCACTTAACCACTGAGCTATCTATCTCCAAGCCTCTGGGATTTTTATTAAACAACGAACCATAAGTGTTTCCTGATATAATCATCCCTGGAATTACCACTATCTTACAATTATGCATGAAAAGGCATTTCTCTCTTTAGGTCAGAGAAGGCCATGTTTAATTGATCTTCTATCTCATACTAGGTGGAACATTTGGCTAGGTAGTCAATAAATAACGCCCTCTCTGAAGCAGACAGGATCAGGGTTGAGGGGAGATGAAATGGGAGTCCATGCATACAGCTCTCAAAACTTTATAGAGAACCTCATAGATTTCCACCTAGGAGAAAAAAAAAATGAGTTAAGAGATCGTCGATTCTACACAAGGAGAATTAAGTCCAGTTTCCCAGTGAAGGCGCTAGAGTCTGGAGGAGACCCTTGACACACACTGAAGAGTCTCTGTGCCATGCCTCTGTTCAGCACCACTGAGAAACACGCCTTTATCAGGGATAATTTGTAACTCCCTCTTTTCTATCTCGGAGATCACCAAGAGATTCCAGGGTCCAAAGACTGGCACGTCATTCTCGTGGGCATAACACATGTCATTTTAATGACTGGTTGAAGGATTGAATGGGCCAACAATTGCTATCCTGAGCTACCAACAAATTTCGAATTGGTATCTGCTGCTTGATGGTGTCACTTGTATGAGGTGTGACAAGTTGTAATGGAAAATAACACCTAATTTAGATACCAGTTCAGTTTCAGCACTGCTGTGAAGAAGAAGAAGAAGGGAGAAGATTACAGCTCAGAGCAGCACCAGCCTCCCACTCCTGCGGTACAATTATTGCTGCCTTGCCTGCCAAAGTTCCATTAAGGGCTCCTGGCACTTGCCTGGATACTCTACTAAATTTAATCCCCCAAAATGACTTATTCGTGCCAGCTGGGCACATCAAACCAAAGAAATAATATCAAGCAGATATAAAGGGGTCTGTTTTATCTAAACATATGGCAGAAGTAAATGAGAAGAGGGGCTTTTTGCTGGTGTGGTTTTGTGCACACACACACACACACACACACACACACACACACACACACACACAATCAGTTTTACTGTCAATGCAAATATTCATGCCCAAACAGAATTTTGCCAACAGGTAACTACAGAGAATCTGATACCCTTTGGCTGCTTCTAAGACAAGGTTTGGCTTCAAAGCTGAGCTGGGGTCCTGGTCATGTCCCCGCCCGGGAGGGCATGTAGTGAAGTCAGCAAAGTGTACACGGTACACTCTGCTCTTCCACTAAGCGTGGATGATCTAGACCAGCTTGGTGGCAGGAAGAGATCCATGGCTGTCCTTCCCCATGCTCACATTCAGCACCCGCCAGTAGGATCCTTGAACCCAGCTTTAGGGGAATCCTCAGTGCGGAAACATTCACAGCCTGAATGATTTGGCACTGGTTCTCCGGATTGCGCTTAGCTGATTGGTTTTCCACTGCCTTAAATACAAATTTCTTCAAAACAAATAAAGTTTAAAAATCCCAATCGTAGCCTCCAATGGAGCTACCTGAAATCTGCCTCATTGCCCAACTCCGTGACCTTATTTATTTCCCAAGAGAGAAAGATTTGCATTGTGATGTAGTTCTCTATAGAAAGAAGATGCTTGCTGGCAACACCCAGGCCTTTATTTTCTCCCTAGATTTTGATGATAGCAAGCACAAGCACACAGGAAGGACTTGTTTTGCAAGGACAGTCATGCCCTGCTCCGTGACCTTTGACCTCCCCCAGGGCAACACATAAGGTTAATGTGGTTGCACTCTGGACTTGGACACCAGAAACCATGAACTCAAGACTAGAAACAGTAGATGGGATCTGGTGGATGAATATAGCTCCCTGGGCAGAGAAAATAACTAGGTGATTTTGCCCACTCCCAAACCCCCAATTAGCAGTTATTTACAGCCCACTGGCCTGCAACTTCAATTACCTGGTCAGACATATTCATATTAACACAGTACCTTGCTCAAATATAAATCACCTGCCACCGGCTGGCTCTCAGAGGAGCCAGTAGGCCAGAGGAGTTTAGAACCAGAAGGCTTGTGTGGGTTAGTTAGCATTTGTGCTACAGTGGAAGCTGGTCAGAGCTGTGAGCAGCTCTCCCAGGCACCCACCCAGGATGTCCACCTTTCCGGTATGAAGATGGACCTCCAGCCAGACGGCCATCTATCTCCCTGCCCTCACCCTCCAGCTGTCTCTGCACCAGGGTCCCACACAACATCGCACAGTCCCATTCTTCCTTACTTCTTGGGAAACCTTCACCAGCCTCACTCCAAACCTGCCTCCTTTCTGAGCTGACCATTTCCCAGGCTTGCGACGCCACCGGGAGCGTCTCTTGGCTGTAGAAAAAGGAGGGCAGGATATTGGAAGGGAGCTCTCCTAGACAGATGGGAATAAGAGCGCTGGGACTAACTGGAGGCAATAAAGGTGTTAGCAAACAGCAAGAGGGGAGAGGGGGCCCCCGCAGAACGTTCGCTGTCCTACGTGCTGCGTGCTGTACCAGCGCCAGCGAGCTGCCTGGCTAAGCCTCTGTATTAACAGCATGTGGCTGTGGCAGATTCACAGCCTACTCGTGGCTTTGTCAGGATCACATGATCTGGCTGAGTCTCTGCCCAAGTCCAACTAAAGAGGTTAATGGCTCTCTGTCATCTGTTTCTCCTGCTCATTCTCTGTTTCCTACTCTCTTGTTCTTCTCTTCCTTGTCCCTATTCCACCTTGCATTATATCCTTCCTTCGCTATTTTTAAGACTTATGTTTATTATTATTATTATTATTATTATTATTATTATTATTATTATTATTATGTGTGCACGTGCGTGTGTGTGTGTGTGTGTGTGTGTGTGTGTGTGTGTGTGTTGTGATGTATGGGGATTCAGTGTCCATCAGAAGAAACCATTGGATCCCCTGGAGCTGGAGTTAGAGGTTGTTGTGAGCCACCTGATGTGTGTGGGCTAGGAAATGAACTCGGGTTACTGAATAATTTCTCCAGGTCTCAGTTTTTCTTAAAGGGGAGCCTTCTCCTGAAGGCCAAGCCGGTGTGCAGTAACCACTGAGCGTAAAATCAGAGCCATCTAGCCAGCCCCTGCCTGTGAAGAAAGCCCACTTCTTGCCTAGAGTATTGTGCGTAATGTTGAAATGAGGAATATAGTGAGAACCCCCAAAGTGAACTGCAGTGTAGCTCAGTTGTAGCTTATGTGGCCTCCTGATTTCAATACCCAGCCCTACAGAAACCAAACGGATGAGCTCAAAGATGCCAGAAGGCAAAAATACCACCCAAACAAGAAATAGCATAATCAATGCATATGACCTCTCCTAGTTTGAATGCTCTCTCACAGCTAAGCAAATCACCACTTCAAGTTAAAAAAGTTTCTAAGGTTACACAACCAACATGAGTAAAGAAAGGGGTCACTTGGGAGCCAAGTTTCCTGCTCACCCCCTTGTGAATTTCAATATTAAAATTGAATAAAAATTCAATAAAAAACAGAAGTCAGACCCCCTCTAGGCCACTTGCACCCAGTTTTGAACTGAGAAAAACACAGAGTGGCTTCTGTGTTCCTGGGACTAATGACCTGAAGGAAAGTCACTCAAGCTACCGGTTTTCAAGAGTCTCCTTGCTGAGAAGCCGGCCAGGTAATCTACCTCTGCAATCCAGGGACCCTGGAAGCTTAACTCTTTCACCAGAATACCTATCATTTCTAAGTAAACAGTATTCACAGTCCTTTCTGCTAAAATAGGTTAAGTAAATAAAAAGGAAAGATCAGGCTAATGCTGTGGGCCTCCATTATAACTTGGTAACCAGGGATAAAAGACACTGATAACAATAAGCAAGTTTCCAGGGTCTACCATTTACAATTTAAATGCTTTACTGGTGAGGTTAAAAGTTCAAAGTTGAGTCACAGTCTGAGGTGGCCCTGCTCTTCCTTTTTAATTATCTGAGGTCAGGAAGTTAATAATACCAGAAATCCCCAATGGAGACCTCCTGTGCACTCTGTGAACTTTAAACCCTGCCTCTCTCGCTCTCTTTTTTTTTTTAAATGGGTAAAAAGTTCAGTAGAGACACAGTGGACTTTTCCTCTTAACCTCCACCCATTCATCCCCTAAGGTCAAAAGTTCAACTGTAAAACAGAAAGCCTTGTTCTCTGATCCACATTTAAACAGATCACTTATTAAAAGGTAAACATTCCCCAACGCGAGCCAAAGTCCGAGATGAATCTGTTCAATAAAAATGAAAATATTGTAATAAAAAGTCTTTGATCTTTATCACTTGCCTTGGAATTGAACATCAGGCTTCATTTTTTTAATTATTTTTTTTTATTTTTTAATCTTAGCAAAAGAACATTCTCATGAGCTTTCTGATCGCCCACATCTTCCCTGAAATCGGCCTATCTAGAAAAGATAAAACTCAGACATTTTCAAGTAGTTATTTTTATTCTCTTATCTAAAGACCACAGATCCCCTACCTTTGAGTTTCTTCTTTTGTGTCCATGGGTGTTTAAGAAGCACCGTGTTTAAGTCAGAGAAGTGTCAAATGCTGTGGAATTGAGACGTGTTTGGGAAGATGCTGGAGAATGCAGAAACAATAAAGAACCAGGGGCAGGAACCTCATGAAGCTCCTGGGAGCAAGAGACAGGCCAGATCTGACATCGTAAAGAACTGTACAGCTCAGACATGAAGCCCCAGGACAGACGCGGAGCTGGACAGGCACTTAGCCATGGTGAGGCTTCCCCTGACTCCAAACTTCCCACCTGGACATCCTACAAAGCAAACCCTGGAGTGTCCCTTTTAGGAAAGCAAATAGAGTCCATCATTTTCAGAACATGTCAGTCCTTTTTCTAAAAGATCTTACCTGTGTGTCACCCCCATTTGGGGTTAGTGAGTAGACAGGTCTTACTGTACAACCCAGGCTGGCCTCCAACTTGTAATTCTCCTGCCTCAACCTTCCAAGTTGATGAAATTACAGGTACTTATCACCACTTTCAGCTCAAAAACTTCTATAGAAAGATTTTTGTCACAACTTATTAATTACATGAGAACACTGTCACTGGCTTCCTACTCCAATCATTTTTGTAAAGATTAATAAGTACACTTAGTTATAGAAAATGATAGGACTTATGAAATATGTAAATAAGGGTGCCGAGTAAATATTCATAATAAATATTATGACAGCTTATATGACTTGCTGGTAACTTTTAGCACGAAGTCAAAACTAGATGGAGTTCTAAATCCATCTAGTTCTAAATCAGTCTGCCTGAGATGGATTCCCACCCACCGTGAGCAATGTGCCTGGTGTCCTCAGGGACTCCTGGCTGCAGCTGGATGACCCAGACCAGGAATGGCCCAGCCAGGAAGGAAGTGTGGGGAGAGCATGGGTTACTTCCTTCTGCTAGGGCTCCCTTCTCAACAGCTGTGAGGAAGAATGGAAATTCCTCATGAGTCAATCTGTGACTTCAAAGCATGGGATAAAGCTTGAGAGACATGATCTTATTGATTAGGATGTTGACCAAAAGGAAGTCACTATATTTAGGAGGCCATTTAAGGAAAACTAAGTATTAAAGTAGTTATTAAAAAATGACAGGGATTTGGACGCTCAGAAGACTTGTAGGCTGGTATTACACGACCAACTTCTGGTTTCAGTTCTACTGATGAATTGCTCATGAGCAGTTCTGTTCCTTCTTTTTAAATTTTGTCACTAAATTTTATTTGAGATAGCTGTTGCCAACCTTCTGACTGAGTGAATTCTCTGATTAAAAAGGGGAGTTTCCTTCTCATTATGTTTTTGTTTTTAAGAAGTTATTGTGCAGCAAGAATCGTGTTGTACTTTGAACATGCTACCCTCACTGTCACTTTAAGATAGAAATGGAATTTGATTTACTCACAGTTAAGGCAGAGCCCAATGGAGATGGTGTGTTACAGGTGTCCTGAGAGTCTGCCTTGTTCTCGGATGCTTCTATAACTTACACACTTGGATCTCTCTACCTGGTGCTACCCTTTGGTCCCACCCTGAACCTCGTCCTCTGCCTCCACATGACTCTTGCCTCACACAGCTCCTCCTCTCTGTCCGCTCTTCCTCTCTTTGTAAATATCTCTTCTAGTAGGGAGTTCTAACACAGTGACTATCATATTGTGTTTGGTTCATTTTTCTGCCTCTAACGATAAACATGATCCAAAAGGGACAGCTCACGTGTAAGCCCCTGGAAGGTCCTCCTTCACTAATAGTGCAGCTCAACAGGAAAGAAGCATAACGCATACTTTCAGCCAGCAAAACAGAAATATGTATGGCAAAGAGGTTTCTCTCATACAGTACTGTCACGGTATGAGGCCTGGAGTTCTCCATAAAACCCAATTCCATGTGAAGGCATTTGCTCACCTTTTCCCAGTTTGGATTTCAGTTGAAATTAAAAAAAAAAAAAAAGTTCATAGCTAGAGTTTAAGAGAATCTGGGGGAAGATCTCATCCTCATTTCCAGAAAACTTGTGCGTGCTCTTAAAACAAGTCCGTTGATGTTCCTAACCTTTCCCTCACTGGCTATTGCTCAGCAAGGGCCCGCTCTGGGGCCCTGTCCATGAATAGTCTCCCTGGGACCCTTCCATCTGTGGATTTCTCTAGAGCTGTGAGACTGGTGTCTTTGGAAAAGATGAGTAGGAGGAAAGGATGGGAGCTAAGAAGGAAGACAGAAAGCCCTCCTGCTTTGACATGCACCTTATTACTAGTGGGCTGCTGTACTCTAACCTGGCGCTGCCAAATTTAGCTTTAAAATCAGGTCTGCATTCCAAATCTGTCCTCACCTCTCACCATCTCTGACTTTCAGCAACACATAAAACTTTTCTGAACCTGAATTTTGACTGTTCTCTCTCTCTCTCTTTTTAGTGTGTGGGGGATCAGTGCAGGACTCAGTGGAGAACAGTATCAGGATAATGCCAATGTCAGGTACTGGGAAGGGCCAGCCAACAGTGCAGATGTTTTTATCTTCCCGACCACGCTGTGCTCAGCACCCTGGTTATTTGTTGATACGTGTGGTCTCTCACTTCTACCCTAAGCTGTGTCTCTTCCTTGGCCCAATAGTACACACTGGGACCTACCATGCTCTATTTCATACTGATCCTGCTGTAGGCAGTATGTATAAAATTCCTCCTTTCTCCTTTTCCTCACCCAAGGTAATCTGGTCACAAACTAGTACAAACAGTGCCTCACACATCCCAGTGGGAATCCCATGGGAGGGTGGCCTAGGACATTCCACTAGTTTTGCTAGTAGAGTTAGTCTACACTTCTAAGACAATGGGAGCTTGGTTGCCAAATTTCACTGAAGGAAAAAACAAATACTTGAGGGGCAAGATGGTCCCCCCCAAAGAGAACTTCTTGGAGTGTTATCTAGTCACTTGGCTACCTGAAGATGGGATTTTCAACCTTCAGCCACACAGGTGAGACAGTTCCCCAGGAATAGGCTGATTAGAAGATGAAAGGAAGAAAGGCCCTGAATAACTCTGTGCTTATCCACCCGATAACTATGATATGCCTACATGGTTTGAGGAAATATATAATTTCTGAGCATTGCAGAAAAGAACACAGACTCCAACGACATTTAGACATCAATGCAAGCCTGAAATACAATGTTTAATTAAAATATTAATGCTGGTTAAATGCCCACAAACGGCGTGTGAAAGCAAATATCCCTGATTCTAAATATAAAGGTTTCAAAATTGGCATTGCAAAATCTCTTAAAGTCTATGCCTCAACCAAATGTTAAATAGTTGTGGTTGCTTTTATGAACTAAATCTATGCTTGCCTCCCCCCAATTCACATATCAAAGCCCTACCTCCCAGTGTGATGGTATTAGGAGGTGGGGATTTATGGAGCTTGTCTAAAGCTCTTCTTTGCCTCTACAAGAGAAGATGAGAAACTGACTAATTTATAAAGAACATAAATTTGTATAGCTCATAGTTCTAGAACAGTGTTCTCAACTTGTGGGTTGCAACCCCTTTGGGAGTTGCATATCAGATATCCCACATATCAGATATTTGCATAGAAAAACTACAGTTATTAAGTAGCAATGAAATAATTTTATGGTTGGGGGGTCACCACAACATGAGGACCTGTATTAAAGAGGGTTGCAGCATTAGGAAGGTTGAGAACCACTATTCCAGAGGCTGCTGAGTCACCAGACTAAGTGACCAGCCTCTAACAACACATCTCGTTGTGTTATATGATGATAAAAGTACCTATAGCTCATCAGTACAGAGATCAATGTCTGTGAGCACACCACTCCTGAGCTAAAGGCATGAATCCATTCTGAAAGGTAGAGTCCTCACTACCTTATCACCTCAGAGGTTTCTACCTCTCAACGTAGTAATTCTGGGAATTGACTTTCCAACATATTGGAAGTGAAACAGACCAGGTTAGGCTTAAAGCCATGAGAGATGACCTTTTCATAGGATGGTGAAGGGACCCCAGTTTCCTTTCTCTGCCATGTGAAAATCCAGCCATCTGTGAGCCAGGAACCCTTACAGAGAATCAAGCTAACACCACTGTCTAGGACTCTTCCAGGTCTAGAATAGTAAGTGTGAGAAATAGATGCCTGTTGTTCAAGCCACTTGTCTATGGCATTTTATTACAGGAACCCAACAACAACTAGTGCAATCACCCTCTTGTTACAAATCATGGAAACACAAACTAGTTCAAAGCAGAGAAACTGTCTGTTTAATATTGCTAACAGCTTTGAAAAACCATTACTCAGGTAGTATTTAAACTACAGATGAATACAAACTAGTCCACACTTCAAGTAAATGCCCTTCTTCATATTAAACAATGAAGCACTATATGGAAAGAGCTAAGGATAATGTTCCAAGTGCTCATGGTTTTTTAGTTCCAACCACAAGGTGGAGAGTTTACTAGCTCAGCTTTAAAGCAAGACTAGACAGACCCCACATAGTCCAGGTCATCTCTAATCATAGGCTTGCTCACATTATGTCTGGAATACAGCCAGACACTGCAGCCAATTTAGAGATTAGCCTAGACTCAGAGCCTAAAATTTGTATTTTTGTAATCTATATTGCATTATGCATGTTTAATTATATATATATATATATATATATATATATATATATATATTTGGTTATATATTTTATTTGTGTGCATGCGTGTGTTGTGTCTAAATCCACAGATCAGCTTCAAGACTGTCCCAGAGAGGGTAAGTTCTAGGACTCAGGTGAATTTATCTGGGTCAGTTACAGACTCCTACTCTCCTCATGCTGGAAAAAGACCAATCTTGAAGATTGAGGACACAGGCTCCATGTAACCAGAGATCTCATGCCAAGGAAGAGGAGGTTAAAAATAGACACAGGTGGCTACATATGACTCCTTTCCATGAGCTTCCAGACCTCCCGGGGGCAAATTTCTTGCTTTGCTGCCAAAATTCTCTGTTTGTCTTATCAGAAAGAAATACTGAGTAGAATAATATACTTACAAGTACCTGATCTCCATGGAGCAGACTAACTAGTTAAGCATATTTTTTCAGTGATTTTTTTAAGTGATGAAACTATTAGGATTGTTCTAGAGAACCTTAGAAAAAGTTGCCGTCGGTGCCATAAGGCAAGCCTTCCCCAGGAACTGTGTTTGCCATGTCTTCTGTGTCTAAAATATTTTCCTAAAGGCACTTAGATCCCAGCTCATGTTGATAATGCAGTAAGGTGTATCTAAGCTCGATTAACGTTTGCCAAAAGTCCCTTTCTTTTCTCACCATGACCTTGCCATATCCCCCACTGACAACATCAGCTTTGTGACAGGTGGTACTGGGTATTGTGACTAATCTAACATCCACTGACTCAAGGGTAATCACAGAATAGTAACAGTTGTTTTGTGTGTATAATGTGTCAGGCACTTTCCGAGCATATTTCGTTTATTAATCAATAGTGTTCAGTACATATGGATGATCATAACCTTGAAGAATGGTTTTATTTTTCCTATTCTACAAATAAGGGATCTAAAACAACTCAGCTAGCAGCATTCCATGAAGAAGCAATCATGGCAATTCCAAAGCTGATAGTCTATCACCAGGATACAAAACATGACAGTGGCAGTATTCCCATTTAACCAAGTCTATCTGTAAAGAAAGTCCTGAAAGTTTGTGAATTGAAAATTTGCTGTCATTAGACGCCAAGGACCATAGGGAACTATAAATAGCACCTGGTACTTCTTGAGTCAAAGATCAATCTAACAGATTAACTGATTTTTCTTTAAATTTAGGTGGTGGGAGAGAGAGAACTGACCATTGTTATGGAATATTTGATAACACTGTGTGAAGATATGTCTCTGTTCTTCCTTGCCTGCCTAAGGCACCTTCTGACTGGTTTAATAAAGAGCTGAACAGCCAATAGCTGTTCATGTCTATGGCACCTAATAGGCACCTGTCTATGGCATTTTATTACAGGAACCCAAAGTGATTAATGCAATCACCCTCTTGTTACAAACCATGGAAACACAAACTAGTTCAAGGCAGAGAAACTGTCTGCTTAATATTTCTAACAGCTTTGATAAGCCATCACTCAGGTAGTATTAAAACTATAGGTGAATACAAACTAGTCCACCCTTCAAGTAAATGCCCTTCTTCATATTAGACAATGAAGCGCTGTACGGAAAGAGCTGAGGATATTGTTCCAAGTGTTCATGGTTTTTCAGTTCCAACTACAAGGTAGAGAGTTTTCTAGCTCAGCTTTAAAGCAAGACAAGACAGACCCCACATAGCCCATAGATGGGCAGGAGAGGATAGGCAGGACTTGTCAGCAGAGACAGGAACTCTGGGAAGAAGCTGAGGCAGGAGATTCTCCAACCAGATGTGGAGGAGAGGTGGTGAGCCACGTGACAGAACATAGATTAATAAAACGGGTTCGTTTAAGTTTTAAAAGCTAGTCGGAAACAAGCCTAAGCTAAGGCCAGGCTTTCATAACTAATGAAAAGTCCCTGTGTCATTATTCGGGAGCTGGCAGTTTAAACAAAGTCTGACTCTAGACCATCTCAAAGAAAGTAGTGTACACGACAAAGGAAATACAGAACAAAGCCGCTCCTAGAAGAAATGTCAAGGAGGCACAGGGTGAAAGGGCAGACATCTAAATAGAAAACCATCTTGGCCCAAGAATAGACTCACTTGCATGTAATCTGTTGGCTGGCTTTATGGCTAGCCAGGAGGGAGTAAGAAATCCAGAGGGACAACAGCTCAGAGAAGGTTTTTGTTTGGTTGTTTGGCAGCACTTAGCTCTAGGAAGTGATGTGGAAATTCTCATTTCTGAGAACACTTGTCATAAGAAAGTCTGAAATTAGACTTTCAGCGAAGAAGATATTGCTGCAAGAGCAGAAACAAGGCTCTGGGGCCAGATGGCATCTATCTGAGGGTTCTGAAGATGTGAAATGGCAGAGATTAATGAGAGCGTATACCATCTCTGTAAAATAGCAGCTAACAGTGAAGACCAGCTTCTAAGACCATCCATTTTCTATGAGATTTGTTTCAATTATGTTTGTTATTGCTATAACTCATTTTTAAGAAAACCAAGAGAAATGCCAAGAATTCAGATGAGCAAATTTTGTCTTGGTGCTAGGATACTGTGGAATGGGTAATAAACACACACACACACACACACACACACACACACACACACACACACACACACACAGGCATGCAGTGGGAGGGAGGATGGAGGGAAGGAGAGAGAGGGGGAGAGAGAGAATAAATTAGACTAGTACTAAATACAGTCAGGTCGAAACTTAACAGGCTCCCATCAACCCCGTAGAGATGGAATTTATACCTCTACATCCTTAAGTGATAATAACCAGAACAGCTCACCATCATGAGTCTGCCCTATCCAAAAGACTTGAGAACGAAGAACCAGATGGTATTTTGAATCTATCACTAAATTTGAATCATGGAGAGTATGCGTTTAGGCAAATGAGAAGAGATTAGCTACAGTTTCCCTGGAATCCTGTGTTGGGGGAAAACATAATTTCATCTGCATCTTTTAAATAGTTAAGAAACACACATGGACCTCAGCAATTACTTCTCATGTGACTGGCAACTTATGGGGACAAGCTGTAAGAAAGAAACAATAACCATTGATCCTGTGATAATTGATAGCACTCTACTGAGGGCTTACTGCATGAGGCACTCTGCTCAGAGTTTATATCCATTATCTTCGTCATCCCTCCCTTGTGAGGAAAGGCATGCTCTCCTTCAGAAACACCTGCTATTTTAGAAAGAAACATGGCCTAAGGTGTAGGACAGAGGGCCAATCAAGGTCAGAGTTCAGATGAGTTTCAAAGAAAACTTGCGTAAAACTTTTTGAGTAAAATGTGGCCTCCATTAAAATAGAATGAAGGCCAGGGGGGATGCAAAGAGAAAAATAATGTGTGGCCTTTTCTTTCAGATCAATCCGGGGGTCAAGCGAGAGCTTTTATGTTCTCCCAAAGCCTCAGTAGTCATGGAACATCAGTTCCAACCTCCACCAGGAACTGTAGAGTTCTTTCTCTTTCTAGTTGGTTTGTTGTAACTTCTTTGTATGTTTCTTTTCCCAGTCTTCTCCTCTGCGGCTGTTCCAAACATCTTTCCCTTGGGTGCCCACGTGGGATTTTAGATTTCTATGATTTTGAAGTGTCAGGAGAAAGTTTGTGTGAGACTCCCAGGCCTTCTTCTACAAACTCCTTTTGCTCAACCAGTGCTGACAAAAGAATCTGGATCCCATAAGGACCAGAGCTGCTCCAATCGGAGTTCAACAAATGACCTTGCCCCGCAAAAGTACTTCAGGGTTCAGAGTTCCTCACACAATGCTCGAAGGGCTTTCTGTGCAGTAAAGGTTTGTTGACTGAATTTACAACATGTGATTTACCATGGACTACAGATCAACATCCAAATTACAACATTCTTGTATCGAGAAAGAGAAAAGGCCAGGTGGTAGTGGTGGGAGGCAGAGGCAGGTGGATCTCTGTGAGTTCGAAGCCAGCCTGGTCTACAGAGTGAGTTCCAGGAAAGGCAACAAAACTACGTAGAGAAACCCTGTCTCGAAAAACCAAAAAAGAAAAAGAAAAAAGAAAGAGGAAAAAAAAGTCATCTGACAGATGCTGCTGCACCCATATAAAACCCCCAAAAGAGGGAAGGAAAATATCCCCAACTTCAGATGGGACACACCCCTTTGCTCACTGCTTCTTCTCCATTGTGTTTTCTCCTTCACAAAACTATGAGCCTTTTGGGAACAAGGTTGAGGCAAATGTCCAATGTTTGGTGACCACCTTTCCAGCTAATCCCCCTGCCACTAGAGAAAGAGCAGAAATCAAACTCGAACTGGCCTCCTTCTTTGTGAAACTCTGAGGAGACTTACATGCCACCGTCACACTGTGAGAGGTAGAAGCTTTGATGCATTCCCATCCTCTCTGCTCGGCTGTCTCTGGAAAAGGTTCATTCTGCACTCTGTGTCTCGGGTATGATAAAACTGTTTTATACAGCATCTGTCTTTCAAATTGGCTAGATTTGAGAACCCAGTTATTCGAGCAGTGGGTATCACTGTGCAGCTGCTGTGTAGATGTGGTTAGCTTCCATGATAAGTTGACTTTCAGTAAGAGAAACTGTCCTCAACAATGTGGGTAGGCTTCATCCATCACTTGCAAGGCTTAGGACAGCAATGAAGGTTTCCCTGAAGAAAAAGAAATTCCAACCCAAGATTACAACATAAACTCTTGCTCAGGAACATCCAGTCTCCAATCTTCCTTATTCTTTAATATACCAGACTCCACTCTCACATATGACAAATTTACACACACACACACACACACACACATACACACACCTTCCTACCTTCTTCTTTCACTTACTAATTCCCAAGATTGAAGCTACAAACATTATTCACCCCAGAGTTTTCAAATGGACAGACTCTAATGAAGGAAGAAGGGATCAGAGTGTAGATGGAGAAGGAAACCAAGGAAAACAGGGTACAGTGCTTTGCAACATAGCGATCCTGTTCCTGCTCTGAGAGTGACACATTCTAGAGGGATGAAGAATCTTTGCCAGAGCCCAGGCGAAACTGGAACCTTAGCTGTTCTCATAGGACGCCCGTTCAGGGACAGAAACAGCTTCTTCCAGACACAGAGCCCTGAAGAACTAACACATCGAAAAGAAAGTCTCCACTGCCCTTTCTCCTGTTCCTCATCTCTGTTGGTGCCGCCAGCCTCAGACTGGCAAAACTCTGACCGGAAACCACTGAGGAAGGGATCCCGGAATGCTATGCCGCCAGTCAGACTCCGCTGACACAGGACAAGAGCGGGTGGGCATGGAAAGAGAAGACAAAGCTACCACACGTCCATGATGGCTTCTAGCTTTTATAGGTCAATCTTGGTTTTCATTGCGTATCTGTTAGCTTAACATATCCAATTAACCCCAAATTTCATCTTCTCCAATGCTATCATTTTCCCCGGCTCCAAATCTCTCTTGTTATGTAGTTTCATGGAAATAACCAAGAATTTAATTGCCCTTCCTTCAATCTTTGTACTTTTAATGAAATTATTTGTCATGATCTGTGAAACCAGAAGCTAAAGTATAATCAATTTATGAAGATACATAGATCCATTTATAAGGAAGATATAAACACATTTTATGAAAGTTAGGTAAAGTCAGCTTAGGATTAAATTGCTATCTTTTAGGCCTGTCAGGAGGCATCCATTACAATTCTAAGCAGATACAATATGAACTCTGAAATATGTGGTCGATAGAGTAATTTTCTGTTTTCTGTCAATCTTTGTCTTCTTTCAGATACCAAAAAAATTATTATTTTGACTGTCTCATTTGTTACAGTTGAAGAGAGAACAGATGGGAAGGGAAGCAGTTCAAAGTTAGCGTGGTTGCTTAGCATGTGTAAGGCCTTGGGTTCAACCCACAATACAGCAAAAAGAAACAGTTAAAGAGATATGGAAGATGGATATACAGAGAGAGGGGCTAGAGAGAAGGAAGAGAAAGGAGAGGAGGAGGAGAGGGAGAGGGGCCCATCATGATTTCTTCCTCAGTCCCATCTCTTGTCTAAAGTGTATAGACCTAGGCTAGGCACAAACAGAAGAGCTCAGCCTTGAGAACATTATATTTGGACGCATCAATTGTTTTTTTGAGTGCATGAACTGTGATTGTAAAATCAGAAAGTCAATTATTATGAGCATATTTCTAATCATATGGAGCAGAGTGGGAACAAAATAAAAGAAATAAAACATAGATGATAGATAGATAGATAGATAGATAGATAGATAGATAGATGAGAGAGAGAGAGAGAGAGAGAGAGAGAGAGAGAGAGAGAGAGAGAGAGAGATCCAGAAAACAGAAGATGTGAGAGCCTTGTGTATTTGGGGCTAATGGGCCTGACCCTCTGAGGCAGGCTATGAAAAACAATGCATGCTCAGGTTCTACTTCTCAGCTCTACCTCAAGACCAGCGGCATTTGCAGGGCGGGGGCCTCCTAAATTCTCCACTTGGCTTGAATTAGTTTGCATGAATTGTTTCTTTGGTTTCAACACACACACACACACACACACACACCACACACACACACACACACACATCAATGAACCCTGGTAAATAAATTTGCTGCCGTCGAAGCAAACAATGCCCTCAATGATGTCAGGGCCAGGTAAAAGGTAACCAGAGAAAAACAAATGGAAGTGTGCTTACCTTCCAGGCAGTGCATCTGACTGGATAGCATTCTGTGTGACGCTTTCAACAGCTACGGGTCAGGTTAAACCCATCATTCCCATTAAGCCTTATACTAGGAAAACATTGAGCCTGAAATGGTTCTAACATATCAGAACTGGAGTGGAATGAAGAACACTGTTATATTGAATCTTCATTTCAAAAGTTAAGTGAGTCCTATTTACCCTGAAACCTTTTCAAGTGGAGGAAATGCGTTATACTCCAGAGAGTCAGCAGTAGCATATGCCCAACATGATTAGGCCAGTGTTAACATCTCAGACACTCATGAGGGCACAACCCCAGTTAAGGTTTCTATCAATTTTGTGTTCCACTTCTCACCAGAAATTTCTTATAGCCTCTTAGTTTCCCTTTTCTCTTTTTGAAGGAAATCTATCTATAGCATAAGCAAATGCAGTGAATTTAGGAAGAATCTAATGTATTCATTTAAGTTTGGGCCCCTACAGGAAGGACTGATAATAAAGTATTCAGTCCTTTGGTCAGATACAGGTAAGGGATATAAATACATTTTAGGAAATAAAAATGACTTGCATTTCTCAGAAGGAATGGGCGGGTGCTGGAAGCTTCTGAATGTATACAGTGGAGCATCATGTTTAACGCTTTGGGATCTGGAGGTCGACTGCAGTTTCCAAATTCTAAGTGTCATCTACCATCTGTGTGACCTTGGAGAACTTACTTAGCAAATCTGTGCCTCAAGTTTCTTAATTGGCAAAAGTAAGAAGCCCACAAGTGTGGTAGTCATGAAGTGTAAATGGGATAATAGATTTAAAGGTCATGGAACAGAGCCTGGAATGTTCTAAGTGCTCAGTAAATGTTAGCTACTGTGGTTACGAGGTCGTGGGTCATTTCCTTTTGTAGCTTTGAATACAGCACACATCTATAAATGTGTTGCTTTATTTAAATAAAAAAAATCAACAGAATAAATGTTAATTAAATCAGCTAATGGCAGAGCGTCGATCAGTTAGGAAAATGCAATTACTTCAAAAATGACTTCTGGGATTCTTGCTCATCAAACAATAAGACTGCACTATACATATATATATATATATATATATATATATATATATATATATGTGTGTGTGTGTGTGTGTGTGTGTGTGTGTGTGTGTGTGTGTGTGTATACACACACACATTTAAAGAGAACATTAAAAAGGTATGATGTGCGGTATGTACATGGCTCTGTCGATAAAATGTCGGCTGTGCAGGTATGAGGACCCACGTTTTAAACCTTAGAGCCAGGTAAAGTCAGAGACAATGGCCTACATCTGTAATCCCTGCACTCCTATGAGGAACTGGGAGGCAGAGACAGGAAAATGACAAGAAGCTTGTAGGCTACCTAGCCTGATGGACACAGTGGTGAATGGCAAGAGACCTTGTATGAAATCAGGTGAGCAGTGAGAATGGATACCTGAGGTTGTTCTCTGACCTCCATGTGACTGCCGTGCCCTGTGCACACACATTTTGAAATTACACACACACACACACACACAGAGCTAAGTATAGTGATCTACTCCCATGACTCTGGCCTCTGGCACTTTGGGACAGTACAGCAGAGAGCATCATGACTGAGTCCAGCCCAGTGAGTTCCATAGTAAACCAGACCACCAAAGGAGACCTTGTCTCAAAATAAATAAATAAATAAATAAATAAATAAATAAATAAATAAATAAAATAAAATAAAAAAAACCCTGAAAAACAAAAGTAATGTTTAACCATTCCTTATTGCCAACTGCTGCTTTTATAATAATTTTAAAGTGGATTTTAGTTTAAAGGATGAATAATTCTCTCAAGGAAATTGATAACTGGGCTCAGTCCCTTGAGATCCACATGGCGCAGCAACTGCCAGTACACAGACATGGGGGAACTGTTCAGGGAAAAGCTGCATCTTTGAAGTATCCTCAAGAAAGAGAAGGGCAGATTGAAACAATTAATCATAAACAAGTCATTAAAATTAAAAGTGTATTCTTAAATAGTTCCTTGATTAAGAACAAATGCCTCATTAATCTGGCACATATTGACTTGAGAACACAAGTAAAGTCAAAGAGAGTAATGGCTGACATGACATGGAACACAGCACACCGTGTGTTCCCATCTCGAGAGCCTGGGAGGAACAGACACCGCAGGAGGTCACGTTTACGGTGACTGAACACGGAGCCCAGTGTCGCCAGAAGCAAAACTGTAAAAATCTAGAGTAAGGTGACCATTTGATAATGAGAACATCGATACTTTAATCTATGTATAGACTCAAGGCATGTTTGCTTTACTCTAGACATGAAAATGAATCCAAATTCAAGATCTCAAAAGTAAAAATAAAAGCCATATTCATGTAAGTTGTGAGTCAGAAGCTAAGTACTAGCCCTTCCTACCTCCACCCTTCCAAGGTCTACTATCTAACTAGGTGTTGAAAAGTCAACACAAATAGCTTTGAGGATGTTTTTCACATAACTGAGCATGGCCATTCTTTGGACCATACTAAAGGTAGATTTCCTAAAACAGTCTATAGTAAATTAATATGAGTATAAAATCATACACATACTTTTTTAAAAACTTTTTCTTTATTCTTGAGACTTTCATATACATACCTTTTAAAACCTGATTGGACATTAAACACACACCTGACTACAACCTTTTGACTAAATGAAACAAGAAACTCTGTTTTACAGTATCAAAATATATGGAATATATGGACCATTCTTTGAAAAGCTTCAGAGTTTCATCTTCCAGAACAGAGTACTATGAGAAAAGGGACTTTTTTCTGTGTCAATCATTACAACATTACTTGAGGCATACCAGATACCCCTTTTGTAGTTGATTAACAATTCCATCAGTGACTGAGAACTTAACCTTCACATAGATTGTGACTTGTGGTCTTCACACTCAGCCTCAGAACTTCCCATCCTTCAATGGCCCCTCATCCACACCTCCTCACTGAGAATAGGATTCCTCACAGTATAGGATCTGTCCATGAAGGATTACAGAGTTCTCAGAGGAATATTATACACAAATAATCTCCCAAATGCCACTCTCAAGGATATACAATACAAAAATTAGCACAATATTTTCACAGTTAAAATAAATTCTTCTGATCCATATCTGTCACCGTGCACAAAACTTAAGTCCAAGTGGATCAAGGACCTCAACATAAATCCAGCTACTCTGAACCTGCTAGAAGAGAAAGTAGGAAGGAGTCTTGAACACATTGGCATAGGAGATCACTTCCTAAATATAACACCAGTAGCACAGACACTGAGACAAACAATCAATCAATGGGACCTCTTGAAACTGAGAAGCTTTTGTAGAGCAAAGTATATGGTCAACAAGGCAAAGCAACAGCCTACAGAATGGGAAAAGATCTTTACCAACTCCACATGTGACAGAGGACTGATATCCAGAATATATAAGGAACTCAAGAAATTAGACATCAAAATGACCAACAGTCCAATTGAGAAATGGGCTTTAGAACTAAACAGAGAATTCTCAACAGAGGAAACTCAAATGGCTGAAAGACATTTAAGGAATTGCTCAACATCCCTAATCATCAGGGAAATGCAAATCAAAACAACTCTGAGATACCACCTTACACCTGCCAGAGTGGCTAAGATCAAAAACACTGAAGACACTTTATGCTGGAGAGGATGTGGAACTAGGGGAACTCTCCTCCACTGCTGGTGGGAACGCAAGCTTTTACAACTACTTTGGAAATCAATATGACACTTTCTTAGAAAACTGGGAATCAATCTCCCCCAAGATCCAGCTATACCACTCCTGGGCATATACCCAAGAAATGCTCAATCATACCACAAGAGCACTTGCTCAGCTAATGTTCATATCAGCATTGTTTGTAATAGCCAAAACCTGGAAACAACCTAGATGCCTTCAACTGAAGAAAAAAAAAAAAAAAAAAAAAAAAAAAAAAAAAAAAAAAAAAAAAAAAAATCACCTAGATACCAACTAGAAGACATGGATGTTGTGGGTTGATTAATGGATAAATAAAATGTGGCACATAATATACAATGGAATACTACTCAGCTAGAGAAAAACAATGACATCATGAGGATTAACAGAGAAAAATGGAAATGGATTAAAAAAAAAACAGAGCAAAACTGAGCATACACTGAGAATAAAGTCTTTTTATTTTTCTGAGTGTAGGTACCAGATCAGAAGGGAAAACTCTAGAAAGTATGTACTCACTCATAGGAAGATGCTAGATGTGGAACAAGGATGACTAAAATAGCTACTCACATCACCAGTGAGGCTACCTGGAAAACGGGACCCCAAGAAAGACACGGAGAAATGGATGAGATCTACATGAACAGCCTGGACATGAGTGGGAGTAATGAAGGGTGAGGGTGGAGGGAAAGAGAGCGGGAGATCCTAGCTGGATCAAGAAAAGAGAGAGAGAACAAGGAATAGGAGACCATGGTAAATGAAGAACACATGAGAAAAGGAAGAAACAAAGAGCTAAAGAGGCCCACAGAAATCCACAAAGATACCCTCACAAAAGACTGCTGGCAATGGTCGAGAGACAGCCAGGACAGACCTACTCTGGTGATGGGATGGCCAAACACCCTAATAGTTGTGCCATAAACCCCATCCAAGGACTGAGGAATCTGGATGCAGACATCCAGACTAGCCCGAGTGGAGCGCTGGGAGTCTAATTAGTGAGAAAGAGGAGGGTTTATATGAGCGAGAATTGTTGAAACCAAGGTTGGATAAAGCACAGGGACAAATAACCAAACGAATGAAAAAGGAAACACATGAACTATGAACCAAAGGCTGAGGGGCCCCCAACTGGATCAGGCCCTCTGAATAGGTGAGACACTCGATTGGCTTGATCTTTTTGGGAGGCATCTAGGCAGTGGTACCAGGTCCTGGGCTCGTTGCATGAGTTAGCTGTTTGAAACCTGGGACTTAATGCAGGGACGCTTGGCTCAATCTGGGAGGAGGGGACTGGACCTGCCTGGACTGAGTCTATCAGGTCGATCCCAGTCCTCAGGGGAGACCTTGATCTGGAGGAGGTGGGAATGGGGGTGGGCTGGGGGAAGGGGAGGTGACAGGAAGGGAGAGAACAAGGGAATCTGTGGCTATTATGTAGAACTGAATAGTATTGTAAATTAAAAAAAACATATAAAATATAAAAAAAAATCTTCTGAAGGACAACACTTTCTTGACACAATTTTCAATTATATTCCAAATATATTTCAATTTGATTTTATATAAATTTCAGTTATATTTAGTTATATATATATATATAATACACATATAATATATTGTTTTACTTAAATAAATTACAATAAAAGGTAGTTTTTGCTGAAATAATTAAGTAAAAATAACATTTCATTACAGACTTCAAAATAAGGAAAAGAGAATTTTTTTTTCTAGAGAAAAGAAAATATGGCATGAAGAGTAATCAGAGAAAGATCCTTAGTACACTAAATAAATTATAATTAAATTTATTTTCAGCAACGGTTTAGCCTGTCTTGTTCATGGTTTTAATCTTGATATCAGGATAGTAAAAAGTGACTGAAAAATAAGTAACAGAAGCCTTTTCTCCGTATATTAGATATCAATTCAGCATTGGCTGGAATACAAACTAACATCACCTCTGCTCAGGAAATACAAACAATGAAAGGCATATGACCGGTGAACTGAAACGTGACTCTATGCCATCTTAGGTCCTCTGGAGTACTCAACCGTGCAGTTAGAACAATTTCTAAACATTGCTCCACCTAGAGATAAGAAGTCATTCCAGGACTTAGCGCAGCATCCAACAAAAACTGAAGATGCAATAAAAAACGAGCAAGTAACTACACTTAATGAGGGAATGAATAAATGAATACTTTTAGAAGATGTGACTCTCTTTAGGGTTCCGGAGACTAACACTCAGCACTTGGCTGGTGTATTCTACAGACGACTTTTAAATGCTTTTTGCCCTTTTATGCACATGACATGACGGATTCTATATCAATCCTGTTGAGAAAGGACAGAAGGGTTGAAAACCCAAGTATCTTCACAATAATAGTCTTCATAATAATAAACTTGATCTACAAAGCTACTCAATAGGCATGCACAGACTTGAGTTTCATCTAATGAAGTCCATCCATATTGTGTATACTGCACAGTAAAGTACATAGGAACCAACAGACATACAAGTTAAATTCTTGCTGGAATCTCCATTGTGCCTTTTGGTTTCAATTGCACACAATTAGGTTGTGAAGTGTTTTTCTTTTCCTTTATCATAAAGTTCTCACCTTGGAAGATATATATTTTTTTTTATCTATTTCCCAATTAGAATATGTGCTGCTCTTCAAGATTTTTAATGGAAAGAAGCAACAATTTTCAAAACATGACTAGAACACAATTAGAATGTTAACTTAAAATCAATGCCATAAATTTAACTTTCCCCCTTAAAAAAAATCACCAGGTGGTGGTGGTACACGCTTTTAATCCCAGTATTCAGAAGGCAAAACCAGGTGGATCTCTGTGAGTTCGAGGCCAGCCTAATCTACAGAGCCAGTTCCAGAATAGGCACCAAACTACACAGAGAAACCCTGTCTCGAAAAACAAAACAAACAAACAAACAACAACAACAACAAAAAAAAAAAACCCTTCATATCTCTGGAGTTCTTTTGAATTATTTGAGAAACTATGAAACACCATGTGCCATAATAAAACACCACTCATAGACAGGAGAAGTTCTTGTTTTCTAGAAAATCCTACCCGGAGCAGGCTTTTGTTATTATCAGAGAAACCACAGGCCTGGGAATCAGAAACCTGGGTCTATATCAGTCCTAATGAACTGGTCAGCTTTAACAGAGCACTTTTATTTTTCTGGGCCTCCTCATTTAACAGATTTGAGGTGGAATAGAATAATCCTTAGTTCCTCTTCAGCTTTGACAGAGGCTGGGAGCAAGGGTACAATCTCTCAGTGAATCCTGCACAATCAGACCTTAGGCAGACCTAAGAACCGGGTTAGCTCCATGGCAGAGCACATTACCTAGTGCATGTAAGGAGCTGTGGTTCACCTACTAAACCACGAAAAG
Source organism: Peromyscus leucopus (assembly GCF_004664715.2). NCBI lineage: Eukaryota > Metazoa > Chordata > Mammalia > Rodentia > Cricetidae > Peromyscus > Peromyscus leucopus. Next base: position 22,020,149 of record NC_051073.1, on the reverse strand, counting down.
CATGCAACACAGAACAGGCTTAGTTAAAACTAGACGGCTCTGCTCATATCTGAACCCTCCTCTAGCTCTTGCCCCAGATACGTTGACCTCTCCACGTATGATTCTCCTGATTCATAAATCCTGTGTAAGGGTCACAAAAACTAATCGAAGTAGGGCACAGAAAACACCCATCACAGCACACGGCCCTTTATCAAATCAAGTAGAGCAGGAAGTACTGTGCAAATGTAAGCTTTTCCATTTTCAGAGGTAACTCAAGCCTAACGTCCAGTGGACGCATTGAGGGCACCCAGCAGAATGCTTGGAACATTGTACTTTTGTCAACAGATGTGAGATCAATGGATGAACAAGTGAGAGAAGAGATGAAACCACCGCTTGTCAGTAGGGAGCATTTTCTTCCGATGTTACATAGGTTCAAGGCACCTGTAGCCACAGCCACTTCCGTCTCAGCTACCGTGTGGTATGAACAACCGTGCATCCTAATCCTGGCTGCTGTTGACTGGATGTGAGAGAAACGTGCGATGGGCAAAATGGCTCCCGTACAGAAAAGACAACAACCTGTGGCTTTCGCAGCCTGGCCGGTCAGTGTGTCCTTCTTAGGAACCAATTCCAAAAGACCAAAGGGCTGCAGTTGATGAACTGTGAACCCTAGAGCGGGAGGCACAGCACAATGCGGGCAGCTATCTGAAAGGCATGAATCATCAGGAAGTAAGCAGACGAGCCAGTCAAACACAGGAAGACTAGAAAACATGCAGATTAGGAAGCAAAGTTCAGAAAACCTGTTTCAAAAAAGGGAGCCACGGCCAGAAGGGAACCAGACATGAGAAGAGCTGATTTAGTCTTGCCATGCTGGGTTCATATTGATCTAGATTTCTCTCAAACAACTTTGAACAGATTTTATTCATTATGGCTAAGAGAGCGCAACTCAAGTGCCCTTCTTTCCACGAATAAATTTTTTTCATTATGCTTTATAAAGTCCCCCTTTCCCTCTTTAGTTCACACCAAAATTGGCTCTGCAGTTATTTCTAGAGTCATTTATCTATTTGCTTCGTCTAAGAAGGTTCACACCCTCGCCGAGGAGCTTAGAACTACTAAGAGAAGAAGATTATCGTTCTTGTGTCTACTCAATCCAAGTTTTCAAATTCACAAATTGTAAATTGAAATAAATCTATCAGCAGAATAAGAATACAAGAATGTCATGTGTAGCTTTGAAAAACATGTTTTGGCTTAGCAGCTAAAAAAATTCATTGAAAAGTAATATTTCATTGGTCTTTGGGAGCTTTTGGGGTGAATTTATCAAGTCCAATATTTTCACAGATCCCAGGGGTCACAGGCAAAGTTCTAAAAAGGACTTAGTGATGGAGTTGTTTCAGGTCCACAGTGCACGGCCAAGGTTGGACAGAATTTTTCTCCACATAAACCATCAAGCTGTTGGGTGATTTTTTTTCCTTGTAGTTTGTTAAAACAGCCCAGGGGCTCCTTGTAGGAAAGCTTACCCCAGGTAGGCCTTGGGTGTTTTGTGTTTGCTTTGTTTGCCCAAGGGTACCTACCTAAGGGTAGGTACATGATGATTTATACATGTCAGTCATGGGAGTGATCTGGGTCATCCGAAGTAATGATTGGCTCTGGGAAACCCAACCTTCATCCCAGGCATACTGGAACAAGACCAAGCAGGTGAGTCACAGAGGGAAGAAGCCACTTGGCCCTGCTGCCAGTGGGTTAGTGTACTTTGCCCCTGGAAGGCATCATTAAGAAAGTACATCAGGGCACATGCTGATGAAAAGATAGGTCCTAGAGCCAGTCCTTACTTCTCCCCAGCATGTTGATGTAAGAAGCGAAGGCCTCTGAGAGAATATAGTACACGCCCACAGGCTCAGAGGAAGTGGGATATTTAAGTGTTGTCTTGATGACCGCGTCACCAGTGGAAACCAGAAGTCTGGTGGTTCTGTTCTTGGAATACTTATACCATGAAGATGCAGTTAAACAGTAAAGGCCCAGGGGCATGTTAGGTTTCCTGCTGGAGCTCCGTGCCTAAGCATGAAAACCAAACACCTCAATGGTCAGGTGGGTTGAGGAATTTTTGCCCCAGTCAAAAAGGGTGCTTCTGCCTCATTTAGTAGTTACATACACAGGTAGAATCCATTTGTATCTCTACTTTTCAATACAGCACCTCGACTCTGGTACCTCCCCCAAAGAAACCATTTTGAAAAAAGCCACTCAAGAACTCCAATAGCTCAAGAAATAACTTCATAGCTTAACAAATGGCTTTCATAAAATTGAAAAGGAAACAATCATCAGATTGAAGAGATAGTCTACTCAAGGGGAGAAAGTTTTTGTCATGTGGACATCTAACTTGGGATAAATACCTAAAAGCTATAAAAAACTCAAAAAGTAAACATCAAAAAAATCATTCAGTATACAAATAAGCAAATCAGTTGAACAGACAGTTCCGAAAAGAAGACAACTGACCAGTTAATATTTTTAAGTGTTCAACATCTGTAGCCATCAAGGAAACTTAAGTTACATCTGTTTTAAGATTCCACCTCACCCTACTCAGAGGGACTATCATTAAAAAAAACCAGATCCCAGTCATTGTGGGGGAAAGAAGCACCCTTATATATTGTTATTAAAAATATGAACCCATTAAGGAGATCAGTCTGGAGTTTTCTCAAACAACTGAAAATAAAACTACCCTAAGATCCGGCTGTGTCACTTCTGAGTATAGACACAAAGGACATTAAGTCAACGCCCTGCAGTGAACCTGCACATGAATGTTGATGGCTGCACTATTGACAATTGCCATGGGACTAGTCTAGATGCCTTTCAACATATGAAAATAAAGAAAATGCAGTACACGTACGTACACAGCAGAGTCTAACTCAGCCACAAGTAAGAATGGAGGCATGTCACTTATAGGAAACTGTATAGAAACACAGATTATCGTGTTAGGTGGGAAAAAGCCAAATTCAAGAAAATAATATGTTTTCTTTCATATGGAGCATCTAGAGTTATATATGAAAGGAGAAGATGAACTTATTGGTGGAGAAGAAAGAGACCCAGAATGTAGAGAGGTTATTAGTGACAAAGAGTGTGTGGAAGAAACACACAATGGTATATATCTATGAAAATGTCCTAGCAAAACCTATTATTTTGTGCACTAAGAAAAAATGAAAATTTTTAGAATTAAAACACATTGGATTAGAAAATTACAACCCAGTTTCAAATACGGACTATTTTGTAAGTGTTTGCTTTCATTCACACTCTTTTCCCCCAAATAACGGACCCAAAGCTGTCTTCTTTCCTTATGTATGATTCCCCAATGTTCTTGAGTCTCATTGTAAACATTCATATAGACACAAGAACTTGCAAGACCTGCTCTCTACACCTAAAAGCCTTATGCAGGACCTGATGAGTTTCACCAGTGTCCCACCACCATGAAATTCTGGCACTTTCAAGAGAGTGTTTTCAGTTTTGAGGAGCCAACAGGTACTAGTGCATTAGATACTGCTGGAGTTCTGCCATGGTGTGTGGGATGCCAGACATCTGCTTGGATTCAGCCACCCGTCCTTAGGGAGACTATTTCTTACCCAGAACAGATCCTGGGGTCCTGGTTCTACCCAATACTGTGGCACATTCTGATACCAGTTTTTCTTCCTCTTCCTCACTATATATATATATATGCTAGCATCTGCTTAGAAATGAGCAAATGTGTCTAATTCCTGGATTTGCAGGAACTGAACTTATAGTAACACTTTCCAGAATGGAGGACATCATATTCTCTCTGTAATTCCTACGTTTTCATCTTCTGAAGTCCTCCCAAGCCTTCAGATGTTACTTCTACTTTCCTCCTCTCTCTTCCCTTTGTTGATATGCAAATATCGGGGGGGGGTTCCTAGCTTCCTCCCAATTTTGTGTGTGTGTGTGCATGTGTGTGTGTGTGTGTGTGTGTGTGTGTGTGTGTGTGTGTGTGTGTATAAATGTACTGACATAAAGTTAAGAATCTGGGCTGGCTAGATAAAATGATATGATACTATTCACAGGAAACAATATTAAACAAAAATATTTCTTACCTTGTCAGACAGATGAATAGAATTGGATAGAAAGAGAAAAATAATAGGATAATTACCAGTCACAAAATCCATGGACAGAATTAATAGGACTTTGTAGAGCAAAGAAATAATAGGCTGAGGTGGTTTATAACTAGAGAGCAGTGAAATCTATTTTACTTGCATAACTTCATATCATCTGGTATTATGCATGGTATAAACAGTGTGAAGGATTTTGATATGAAAGGAAGCAGCAATTCAGTAGCAGATTTGAGTTGGCCCATTGATCTCAGGTATGCTACCAATGATGAGATGATTTCGGAGGGACCAGGACAGGCGTGACCCAAATGGAGATTTGTATGGGAGAACTAAGCCAGGGAAGAAAGGGATGTGGATGCTTCAAGGTGATGTGCCACAGCTTGAAAGAGAGAGAAAAAAGTTGGGGCAGCAGCAGGGATGATGTGTTGAAAGTCAGAAGGGCTTTTTTTTTTTAAAAAAAAAAAAAAAAAAAAAAAAAGGTATTTTAGAGTGTAGTACCCGTGTTCTGCAAGTTCTCAGTTGTTACCACAAAAAGGAAGGTCTTTAATTAGATAATTAGAAAATAGAGAGATTATCACTCTCAACTTCTGAATTCAAAATTTTTAATCTGTTTTTCATGTTATGAATGTGAAGCCTACACGTTACCTTAAGATATGTTTCTGTTCATTTGAACACAGGTGTGTTGTCATCTGAAACACAAACTGGGTCCTCTGGCTCTGTTTCTTCCATGAAGTTTGGCCACATCCTTTTCAGAATCAATATCAGAAGATGTTTCCAAGACACAATATTATGTTGGTCTAGCTAGAAGTGGCCTTTCTAAACTCTGCATATGTGTACATGTGAACATGCTTACTCGTAGAATAGTGAGGAGCCTTAGGCCTCTAAACATTCCCAAGAAAGGCATGTGCTTGTATAAAAAACAGTATAAGGCATAAACTAGTGTGGTTGTTAAAGTAACAGAAATTCAAACATTTCAGTGTCTGCTGTTTTCAAAGTCTCCACACAGGACACTGCTCTCCTGGTCTCATAAGGTTACCACTTACCAAAGCATCATTCTGAAATCTTTTGAAAAATAATCTGCATTTCCTGTGGCACATTCTTTAACTGTCTATGTGGTGATGCATCTGCATTGTGTGAGCCTAAATTTGATTTGCCAACCACTGATGACAGGACGTTGGATATGACTCTTAAGAAAAATCCAGAAGTGAAACAGGGCACCAGCATGAAGGAATAAAGGAGACACTGGAGATGCTCTGTCTGAGTGTTGGCTTTCAAATGTACTTACATTTTTGTAAGCTTCCAATGTCATTAGTGCTTACTCGTCCACGTGTGTGAGATGGACTTCTGGTTTTCAATTTCGAGAGTAACAGATGACCGTGACTTACCAGAACAATTATATATCTGTTATATATCTATATGTTTCATTACTGAGGGAAAGCAATAGTTCCATAGACCTTAATCACTTATGCTTAGTAGGAAAGAAACTGCTACTCAACGTTTAGTTTATCAGAAAGTAATGAAGAAAAATACCATGAACTCCCTTATAAACTAAAAAGATACCATGTACTACAGTGTGAAATTTCTTTCAGTGAGTTCTTTCAAACTTGTATGGAAAGGTCCACACTGCAGATACATTAACAAGAACTTTTAGTCTTCTTTATATTATTAGATCATTTTGTTATAATTCTGTCCCTTTGAAATATTATTTTACAACACATTATATGGAAATGTGACTACTACTGTTTGTATATTTTTCTATGATCTGTATGGGATTTTTTTCATTTTTTAAATTTTATTTATATATATTTTCTTGATGCTTGTGATCAAGTCCAGGCCTTCTATAACTGAGGCATATTTCAGCTAAATTTTGTGAGATGTACTAGAAGAGCTTTAAATCATATTCCAGATTTTGCACTCGGTATAACACCTTTCTCCAGGACTCTATCAACTCCGTCACCTTTGCTCATGCGCCGTGGTGTCTGCCTAGCACAACGTTTTTTGAGAAGGACTGCTGACTAGGCTTTCGTAGCTTCTAAAATAATTCTTCAATGCAATAAATATCAGGCTGTAGAACAGAGTCAGAAATCTCTGAGGTCTAGATATGACCTTGGAGATTCATTTTGCTGTCTTTCAACTTTATTACGCAAACAGAGGAATCCTAAGCTACCCCCACCTCTACAGCTTGCTTCCTATCATACAGAATATTTATCTTGAAAGTCCAGTTGCATCAAAGTCAAAAGTGATGGGAATGGTACAACCACAATAAAGCAAGACTATACCATGAGAGTCAGAGGTTAGCATAGAAGACACTTGGCTGCCAAATGGCAATGAGTAGATGGGCCAGGCTTTCTGTCATGTTTGTGTATAATGTGGGTATTTCCCCCAAAGACATGAAAGGAAGTATCTCTCTGGGATGCAGTCTTCTAGAAGAGTTTTTCTGCTTCTGCATATATTGGCATCTGGGGCTGGGTTTGGTGGTTTGTATGAATAATGTCCCCCATAGGCCCAGGTTCTTATTGTTAGCGCTGTTTGGGGAGACTTAACTGGTGCACCCTGGCTGGAGGAAGTGCACCCCCTCAGGGTGGGCTTTGAGAGTAAAAGCCTCCCAGCACTGGTTCCCTCTGCTTCCTGCTTGAGTTCGAAGAGGTGAGCTTGTTGCCATGCTTTGTCTCCATCATGGACTGAGCCTTCTGGAATTGTAAGCCCAAATAAACTTTTTTTCCACTCTATAATCGGTCTTGCTCATGGGGTTTTATCACAGCAAACGAAAAGTAACTAAGGCACTGAGCAATCCTTTGCTAAGGTCCAGCAGTGAAGATTGCCGTGTTGTGCGTTATAAGATATTTAGCAGCACTCTATTGCTATTCATTGCCTATCTGACGCCACTGATGGCCCTTCTTCCCAAATATGACAACAAAAAGCATTTCCGGACCTGTGAAAATGTCACTGGGGGACACGGCCCTCCTTTTGTGAGATTGTCCTTCCTTCTTATTTGGTAATTTCTGCTCTAAACTGTTCTGTCAATACTTAAATGACTCCTGATGGTGGTTTTATATAATACAGTGGGGTTTATATCATTATTACTTATTAGTCATGTTAACTTGCTGTTTTATCACAAGTAGGTTAAGGTCAGTGAAATATATTCTGATCAATGTAAGTTTTTACGCACTGTCAACCTGTGTTTCTTTTAAGCCATATTCCCACAGTTGCCCAAAATATTTAGAAGTAAGGAGTAACATACAGATTATACACAATAAAAATTTAATATGGCCAAATATAGCCTACACCAACTTTATAAACCACATCATAAAGAATATTTGCAGCATTTCAGAGCACCAAAAGTTTCTGTAGAGTAAGTGGGTCAGAATTACCATCAGGAAAGCTGCACTCAAAATATCTATGGATTATTATAAGCCAAGCCAAAGCAAGAAGTACTCAATTAGAGCGAGGAGGCACTCCTTCCAGACTGCTACAGTCTCACCAGTTAAACTGCCTCTGCAAGAAACACAAATCTGAGTTAACCCTGTGAGCACCTAGAAAGACTTCGAATGTTCTGAAAACCTGACAGGACTTAGGGCAGACAGAATCTTCACATCCATTCTACCTCAGGTTCAGTCCTGGTAAGTAAAAACAAACAGATGAACTCCAAACAGCACTCTGAGAAATATTAGTCTTTACAGACTATAAAATACGTTGGGGCAAAGAAAGCCTTGACTACAAGACAAACTCTGTTAGAAAATGAATTAAAAAAAAAAATGCAGTTGCTGTTCTTTTTCCTTGACAACTAAATCAGCAAACCAGTAAGTTTAAAAACTCACACGTGTAAACACCTGACACTCACAAGAAATAAATACTAAAAAGAGTCAGGCTGAGTGGCAGGGTGAAGATACACTCCCTGCAGCTTCTCAAGTCCAAACACGGTCATTCCACATTCTAACAAGGACAGCTTCCCACGCCTCCTGAAGGCCATGGCCAACTGTGTGGACATTTGCTGGTGTAGGGAGTGGGAAGCTGGCCTAATCGCAACAGAGTCCTCTACCTTTGTGACCTCTGACAAAGTGCACGCTGCCAGAGAAGACAGCGTAAGGACAGTCCTGTCTTACCTCAGGTTAGAAACACAGGAAGGTGGAAGGCTGTGGTCCTTTGTCTTCTTTTGCTAACCAAGAGCTTCCAAAGGTAGAGAAGAGAGGCCCCTCACTACTCAAGCTTTGATGTTGTCTAGTGCTTCATTTAAACCCCAACTCAAATTTTATTTGCAACTGAGACCCGAAAACCTTCTCTTAATGGCCTAACATTTCTTTCTTAACCAATATTTATTTTCCTGTGGTGGTACTCTATTCTTCTATTAATTGTTCTTGAGCGCAGTGTGTTTTGTAACAACCTAAGAACACACTGATCCAAAGCCGAACATTAAAAATAGTTATAATCAGGCACATCAAAAAGTTGAAAGTCAGAGTGGGTTGAAACGAAGTGGGAGTTAGAAAGACAGTGGAGGAGAACAGATAAAGTGATCAAATAATGAGGGAAAGAAGTCATTTTGTGGATAAGGTAGGAGAGAAGCTATTTCCTTAGGCTTCGGGGGTGGTGGATTTCCCACACGGAAGGAAAGGTGAAACAGATTGTTCTATGCCCTTTCTGGGTGCTTCTGGAATTGTAACTAGGGGCGTGGGCAGAGACTTAAAGGCACTGTTTTCCTTTATTTATGCCTACATGTGTATGCACATGTATGTGGATGCCAGAACCAATGTTGGGTGTTCTTCTTAACTGCTCTCCTCTTCCTTCTTTTATACAAAGTCTCTCTCTGAATCTTGATCCAACCAATTCAGGGATACTAGCTGCCCAGAAAGGCCCTCTTGTCTCTACCCACCCTGTGGTGAGATTAAATGCATGTCCTATGAGACCCCTCTTGTGACATGGTGCTGGGGATCAGAACTCAGGTCCTCATGTTCATACAGCAAACATTTTTCAGATGGAGCCATCGGGCTAGCTGACTCGGTTCCATTGCTGCCGTGTGTAGCTCGAACATCAAACAATATTCTCAGTAGCTAAGAAGAGGTAAGTTTCACAAACGAGGGACTCTTTGGGGATTCTTTGAAAAGCTCAAATGTAACAAACAAGATAGTTTTCTAAAATTCAGTTAAAATTAAGTTCCATAATGTGAGACAAATCCACCCTGTACAAACCAGTCCTCAGATTTTGCACTCTCCACCATTCATCCTTACTACATCATCCTTCACATACATATCTTTCTACCTTTCTTTCTTGGTTGTGTGGTGGTTTGAATAGAAACGACCCCCATAGGCTCATATATTTGAATGCTTGGTCATTAGGGTGTGGGCACTACTTGAGAAGGATTAGGAGGTGCGGCCTTGTTGGAGTGGGTGTGGCCTTGTTGACGAAAGTATGTCACAAGAGGTGGGTTCTGATTTTCAAAAGCTCAAGCCAGGTCTCATGGGTTCTCTCCTTCTGCTGCCTGTGGATCATGATGTACAGCTCTTAACTACTTCTCCAGCACCATGTTTTCCTGCATGCCACATGCTCCCTGCCATGAGGATAATGGACTACACCTTTGAAACTGTAAGCGAGCCCCAGTTAAATATTTCCCTTTACAAAAGTTGCTGTGCTCATGGTGTCTCTTCACAGCAATAGAATATTGACTAATGACAGCGTGCTTCAAGTATCTCCAGGACAAGAATTTACAGATGCCTGCGATCAACACACAAAGACAAATCTACTTCCTTGAAACTGCACAAATGGAACCAAAGGAAGGCAGAAATAGAAAAATATCAAATTGTACATAAACTATTCTGTGATTAAATCCTAATCTAGTCATTCTAAATAGCAATCAACACAACCTAATGGTTCAGTGAAACCCTCTCTTTACAACGTAATTTCTTGGGGCTAGAGAGACAGCTCAGTTGGTCACACGCTTGTCCTGACAGCATGAGAGTAGGAATTTGACCTTCAGCATCTGTGTAAAATCCAGGTGTGGTGACACATGCTTGTAATTCCATCGATGAAGAGTAGAGACCTCAGGTCACTGCTGCTCTCTGGGCAGCCAACCTCGCCCAATCCATGAGCTCCAAGCCAACCAGGGAGAGATATTGCCTCAAAAAACAAAAACAAAAACAAAAACAAAGAAGATCGCTCTTGAGGAATGCACCTGAGTTTGACCTCTGACCTCCTCATAAACACACACACACACACACACACACACACACACACACACACTAATATACACAGATACATAATTTCTCATTTCAGTGTCCCCCTTAGGTATGAATTTGGTATTGTTTATGAAAAACTTGTCCATTTAACATTTTTAATTTGTAATTCCTGTCTTGTGTTCTTTCAATAATGTGTCCTGGAGTTCTTAATCATTTTTTTACAACTATCATTATAAGCATCTTTCTTTGAAAACACAATCTGAAACTTTTGGTAATACCTTCAGAAGTAGTAACTATGCAAAAATTTCAGAGAGTCAACACAGATACATTGTTCCCTTTATGTCAACTAAGAAATATAAAACTTTTGACAGTCACAGTGTCTTCTTGCATCAAGTTCTTGGGGGTCACCGGACTTCCGATGCTGAAAGGGCACAGGGAGAAGACAGATGAGAACAGCTACGAAACTCTGGTGAAAACATATGGTGTCCATCTTGTCAGCATACGGCTCCCTGGTATCGTTGCCACATTCCCTGTGCTTAGAAAAGCTGGAAGGGGCCGCTGGGCAATCTGCTGTCTAGTCCGCCGAGTGCCAGAAACAGGTGGTGCTGACCTCATCCGCTCCTTCTCCCTCACTGAGCCCCGGAAAGCCTGTGTTCAGCATCCTCACGCTCTCAAGACACACTGAGAGGAAACCCCAGAGTGAGCAGTGGCCCATCGCACCTGAAATTCCTCTTTACACCTTTTTTTTAATTGTGCAATTTTAGAATTATAAGAAAACACACGTTTTAGTGTATATTCTGCTCCAGCCATCGATTTTTTCCAATATCACGCTGACTTTATAAATCAAGTACTAACAATCCATAAATTTTGTTATTTATCCATCATTTTTTTCTGAGTTCCTTACACCTTTAGACTCAATTTAAAAAAGAAAGCTGCTGAATTTTTTTAATTGATTTTTTTTTAATGTATCAAATGTATAAATGATTTTGGGGAGACAGATACCATCACCACTTTGAATTCTCCAGTTTCTGAATATAGGATTTGTTTGGGCATTTATTATTATTATTATTATTATTATTATTATTATTATTATTATTTGATACAGGGTTTCTTCGGGTAGCTTTGGAGCTTTTCCTGAAACTCACTCTGTAGCCCAGGCTGACCTTGAACTAACAGAGATCCTCCTGCCTCTGCCTCCCAAGTGCTGGGATTAAAGGTGTGAACCACCACCGCCTGGCCTGTTTGAGCATTTTTAAATGTCTGTTGGCAATACTTTAACATCCACTAATTTTTAAAAAATTTTACTGCTCTGCATATAAGGGATTTAAAAGATATTAATACAAGTTTTTGTCTCTGTTTTTCTTTTCACTGTGGTGCCAGGTCCTTACTGGCTTGTAAGCAGTCAACCAGCTTTTGTAAATCCAATTTGTGCAGTGTATATTGAAAAATATCACTTTAATATTACAATTTATATTTGTTCACCTTTAGCAATGGAAAATAAAACCTAAATTAAATACTAGTCCTATCTTAAGACTTTGTTAAATTTGCAGTTTATTAGTTATTAATATGTATATATGAATTAAATTGATTTATCTACTCCCATGTAGCATCTGTGAATAAGGATATGTTCAATTCTTTCTAATATGTCTGTCTCTGGGTTCCTTTTCTAGATTCATTTCATTAGCAAGAACTTTATTTCAATGTTGGATATGTGTGACAACATGAACATATCTATAGATTTTTTTTCTTTTTTTTCTAGATTCTAGCTTCCTCGTAATATAACTTCTATATAGTCCAAATAATTTCTTTTAATGTCCTGTGATACAGATCTACTACAAATTCTCAACTCCTCTTGATTTTATTTTCTTGTTCTTTCTTTTTGTTTATTTATTTCCTTATTTTTTTTTATGAAAACATCATTTTATGTCCACTGCAAGATGGGAAGAGCTGGGCAGTAATGAGAGTCCTGCCCACCTCAACCTTCCTTATCCCTCGGAAACTGCTCCATCTTCTTCTCTCAAGTTATCTTTACAAGAACGAAGTTAAAGTCTGACAACTTTTTTTTATCATTTCGAAGACTTTACTCAGACTTTCTAGTCTTTACCCTTCCTGATAAGAAGGTAGCCATTATTCTTATCATTGTTCGCCACACATAACTGTCTTTGTAAATTATCTATTTTTAAGATCCTCTGTATTTTTTTTTTTCAGTTTGCAGTCATTTTACTATGGTGTAACTAGATAGAATTGCTTTTTATAGACTATACTTAACAGTGTCTTTCAACCACTTTGGGAAACTTTTTCCTTATTTTCTCTTCCTATGTTTCCTCTACCTCATTTTTGTTCTTCTCTCTTCAGGTCCCAGGGAGACATATTAAATCCCCAGATGTCTGCCCCACAGCCTTTAGACAGTGTGTCTCATTGTTTGAATGGTTTCTCCAACTGTGTTTCATTTAGATGATGTCTGCTGATCAAAATCTAAGTGCACCCATCCCCACCTACATTCTGCTCACTCGTCAAGTTCACTCAATGAGCACCCCATCCCACAGGTTTCCATCTTCGGTGTTTCCTCTTCTCACTGCTATAAAATGCTCATATCTAAAAGAAAATCTCCTTTCTGTTGATACACAGGGTTTGCCTTTCCTATATTGACTGGACTAATTTTCCTGTGTGACCATGTCAACTTCGGGGTATCTATTTATTGCTTTGATGATAAAGTGACAATATAAGTACATTGGCTATGTATTTATTCTTTTCGGCTTGCGCGTATTTTCTTCTTTTGTTGCTTGTTTAGTAATTTTTTACTGAATAAAGGAAGAAGGAACAGAAACAGCTAAAGGAAAACAGTTTTTCTCATAGAAAAATCATATCCTTTGAGTGCCCCCCCCCCCCCCCCCCTCCCCGCATGCCTTTAATCCCAGCACTCGGGAAGCAAAGCCAGGTGGATCTTCGTGAGTTTGAGGCCAGCCTGGTCTATAGGACAGGTGCAAAGTTACACAGAGAAACCCTCTCTCAAAAAAAAAAAAAAAAAAAAAAAAAAAATCCTTTGTCATGTCTGAGTGAAGTTTCCTGAGTTGAGGCAGTCTGATGTTTTGTTTGTTTTGTTGGTGTTGGTGGTGGTTGTTTTGTTTTTGGTTTTTCAAGACAGGGTTTCTCCGTATAGCTCTGGCCGTCCTGGAGCTTGCTCTGTCGACCAGGTTGGCCTTGAACTCACAGAGATCTGCCTGCCTCTACTTCCCAGGTGCTGGAATTAAAGGTGTGTACCACCATAGCCAGCTCAGTCTGATGTTTAACAAAACTATGGTTGGACTTTTATTTTTCCGCTTTAATGAAATTCAATTTACCACAGGCTTAATATTATGTGAGAAAGGAAGACAGAATTTTCTTCAGCAGCACCTAGGAATTCAGCACAGATTTCCTTGTAGTGAGGGTGCATGGGAGGAGGGTTGAAGTGGGTGCCTGCTTTCCTTGTAGTGAGGGTTGTGGTGATATATTATGTACCCTTATAAATTTGCCTGAAGATCAGAGAACAAAACAAGCCACTAGATTAAGCATAGAAGTCAGGCAGTGGTGGCACATACCTTTAATCCTAGCACTCATGAGGATCTTGGATCTCTGTGAGTTCAAAGCCACCCTGGACTACATGGGATTAACTCAGTCTAGGAGAGAAACAGAGCCAGGTAGTGGTGGCACACACCTTTAATCCAATACTTGAGAGTCACATGTCTTTAATCCCATCACTAGGAAAGCTGAGACAGGAAATTATATAGGTGGACAGAGTAAAGTATATAAGGTGTGAGGACACAGGAGCTAAAGTCTTTTGGCTGAAGAAAGCTTTTCAGGCTGAGGAATCCTAGAGGTAAGAGTTGACTTGTTCCTTTGTCTCTCTGATCTTTCAGCATTCACCCCAATATCAGGCTCCTGGTTTTTTATTAGAAAGACCATTTAAGAATTCAAACAGCCAGGCAACAGTGGTACATGCTTTAATCCCAGCACTCGGGAGGCACAGCCAAGTGGATCTCCGTAAGTTCGAGGCCAGCCTGGTCTACAGAGTGAGATCCAGGACAGGCACCAAAACTACACAGAGAAACCCGTCTCGAAAAACCAAAAAAAAAAAAAAAAAAAAAAAAAAAGAATCCAAACAGTGGGTGCATGGGGGAAGGGTTGGGGGATGGATATTTGCTTTCTAAAGCATGTCAGGAAGTCAGAACACAACTTTTGGGAACCAGATTCTCTTCTCCGCTGTGAACCCAGGCCAAACTGAGGTCATCATGCTGTTCAGGCCTGAGTCATCTAGCCAGCCCCCTCCTAAATTTATTCAGAATCTAGATTTTGAATTATGATGCCTCCCTGCTTCGATTCCCACTCTCTCTTTCTCTCCCCCATTCCTTCCTCTGCCTCCTCTCCCTCTTTTCCTCCTTTGCTTCTCTCCAACCTCTACATTTATAGAATTTATGTCTTCTTAACAGCCTTTTTTTTGTCTTTGAAATGTTTCGTTTACATTTCCACCAGATTTTCTGATTTTTTTAAATTTGGACCTACCCATGACTGATTATCTGACTTGAGTGAAGCCAGTGAGCTTTCCTACCTTAATAATAAAGGAAGAACTATGACTCCCATAATAGAAGTTTTAAATATATTAAATAGCTAATCTGCAGATAGAAGAAACACACGATGTTCTTATTAAATTGGACCTGAAAAAGGTCAAGTGTGATACAGAAAATCAAAAGTTAATATTTTGAATGTTCTTCTCCCCATCATTATTACTATTTTAAAATCCAATCTTGTTCAATCAACTGTTTAGTCAGCAAAATTTATACTGTATTTCTACTATATCCCATCACCTTATAAGTAAGGAAGGATTATCATTCTTACTTGTCATAAAGAGTGCAGGAGCAATAGGTAAATGAACGCTATATGGATTATTGGATGCTTTTATTATTTGCAATTGTAGTGACGCATCCATTTATAAATATGCTATTTTAATGGATATAAATGGTGAGAGGCGGACAGCATGCCAACTGACAACCATTATGATATAGTCCTCAGCCCAGGTTAGAATAGGGGGAGAGAAGTGGGAAGTCTATGAAATTAGTATTCAGCATTACTTTCTCTGCATCTACGATCTTAGCTAAATAGATAACACAAAATGTCTATGCTTTCCCTGTAACTCCCGTTAGAAAAAGAAGCTTGCATTGTTGAAATCAGACCATATCCACTGCCAAAAGTACATGATCCGGTGGCTAACATGTAATGATGCTATTTCTGAAATCCGTGTTGTAATTAAATGTCACAGGCTTGCATATATTTCAGACAACTCAGCATTGAAGTCAAGTCGGGTCACTGATAGAAAGTTACTGGTCAATGATCCCATTAAGCATGGGAGGGGATGCTCTATATTCAAAATGACTTCATCTTCTCTAAGGATAAAACCACCACATAATCCAAAGGATATATCCTTGTCCTCATGAGAACTCCATTAAAAATTAATACCTCCACCAATTACAATGAACTGGAAGGAGATTTTGCTTTTATTGTGGTGAAACTTTATTATAATGAGAACATTGCTAGGAAATACCATCTCAAAATAGCAGGGGATAAGGTCAAGAGAAGAATTAAAGGTGCCTTCTCTTCACCTTTTTGTCTTACAGTAAGATGTAAGAAAGTATTTGTGACTCAAGATGGCTGCAGTATATGATTTACCATGTCCATATTTATGAAGACCAGCACTGGAAGCTAACTGGACCCTTGATTAAAGAAACTTCCCTGAACTTGGAGAAAATAAAGTTTACTTTCTGTAAGTCCTTCTCATAAGGATGGCTTTTAAGAGGATAGACTGAGTCTGTATTTACATTTTCCCTCCCACTCCAAATCATAATATTTTGAATATTTATTTTGGCTAGCAAAATAATCTGCTTCAATATAAAGTGGAACCAGTGAGTCACATTTTCATGGGAACTTAGGGAGATGGGGAATATGTACTATTGGGCACAAATCGAAGTTTTAAAGGCGTTAAGGCCAGTATCGACACTTTCAAGACTTATGAGCAACTCATACAACAGTCAACGGGAGCTAATTGGAAGTGGAGTTTGGGAAGAGAGCTCAGTCCTCTCCTTCCTCTCCACTGCCTGTGTCTGATGACCTTAAAAATTGCCTAGAGAAAAAGATCACAACCGTGGATGACTTATGAAACCAATTCTAAGAGCTACGTGAACTTTCACATTTGGAAGAAACATTTATTCTAAGTGTAGCTTATGAACACTGGACACAGGCACTAGTAATATAAATGTCATGTAACAGTAATTCTCAAATACAAAGCTATAGGCAGCCAAGCTTAGAATCGTCAACATTATATAAAGTCAATAGTATAGTAACAAGGCATCAACAAAACTAAGCATAAGCCCATCTCCGGGAAAGCTGATAACTTTAGCAAAAGACATAATAAGTTAAGATGTAGTTAGAAAGACTTGAAACTGTCTGTATGTAGAAGTACTTCTTAGGGACCTCAGGACTTACAAATGAAGAACAGGGACATGAGAAGGTTGATACATGGGCAATGAGAACAGGAACACAGGCTGTACAGGGAGTTCCTGGCTTGAAACACTAAGCTGAGGCTTGTTCAGAAGGAGCAGAACTCATGTACAGAGGAGTTAAAGAAAATCCCCAAATCTCTACCATAAGAATTTCAGAATAAGAGGGAAGGAAGTGAAGTATAGTGATGTATGAAACCAAATAAATATATAAAAAAAAATTCTCAAATCTGAAGAAAGATTGGCTCTTCACATTAGAAGCACTCAGACAGGCTTTAAAAGAAGCAAATCCACATGTGCCATTGTGGACTTTTAGAAACTGTTAGTTGCTTTTCTGTTGCTGTGATAAAACATCTAGACAAGATGGGCAGTGGTGGCACACGCCTTTAATCCCAGCACTCCAGAGACAGAGGCAGATGGATCTCTTTGAGTTCAAGACCAGCTTGATCTACAAAGCAAGTTCCAGGACAACCAGGGCTGTTACACAGAGAAAAACAAAAAAACAAAACACAACAACAACAACATTAACAAACCACCATGACCAAGGAAACTTGCAGAAGAAAGGGTTTATTTGAGCTTACAGTTCTGGAGGAATAAGAGTCCATCCTGGCAGGGAAGCAGAGCAGCAAGCAGCAGGCATGGTGGCCAGAAAAGGTAGCTGAGAACTCACACCCTCAAACACAAGCACATGTCAGACAGAGCAAACTGGAAGTGGTGAGATGCTTTTCATCTCCAAGTCACCCCAGAGTGATGTACCTCCTCAAGCAAGGTTGAAGGACGTGAAACTTGACAGACAGTGCCACTAAGTAACTAATACAGAGCCTAAAAGAAAATAAATAATAATATTAGAAGATTTTGGAGAAAGATAAGAAAATTAAAATTTTAGGACATGCATGAAAAATCAAAGGAGAAAGATCAGTGTAACTTCCCAAGACCACAACTCAGCTCCAAAGGGTAAGCAATAAACTTCTTCCAAATTAAAGGAGGCATGATTTTAAGCCTTTCCTCCTATGATCAGCCAAGCTGACATTTGAGTTGAAGAGAATATTTTATATACAGGCAAGCAAAGAGTCCCAGTATTTACCAAACTAAGCAAACTTGAAGGAAATCCTTGAAGAGAAATGCCAACAAAATAGCTCATGAATTCAAAGATGTACCATGTAGCCCTCAATACCCAAAAGAGTAATGAGCAAACTTGTAACACTTAAATACAGTTGCTGTGGTTTGAATGGGAAATGCCTCCTCTTGGCTGTGTGTTTCAACACTTGTTCCCCAGGCTGTCTTGCTATTCACTAAAATTGTGGGACCTCCAGGAGGTAAAACTTATTGGCAGAGTGTGAGCTGTTAGGCTTTAGAGACTGGCTCCACTTCCTCTCTACTTTCTGCCTCCTGTCTCACAAAGGTGTGAGAAGGTGACGAGACCCAGCAGCCCCAAGTGACCATGTCTTCCTCTCAGTGAGAGACTGTATCTCCTCAAACTGTGAGCCCACACAGCCCTTGATTCTCTTCAACTGCTTCCTGTTAGATATTTGGTCACAGAAATAAGGAAAGTTGATATTGAGCAATAGATTCAGGAACACAGGATGTTCAGTGAGTCCCAGGGTTGAAAGATCGAGCTGAAGCATTCTCAGATGAAGCCAAACTTTTAGTAGTCTCAGCCATACAGGCACCAGGACTCCCCCATGAGTACCAAACTCTGCAGAGCCTCACCAAATCATTTAAAATACTTTCATATTTGCACGTAGCCTTTACACATCTTCCTATGTCTTTAAAATCATCTCTAGGTGTTTTAGAGTGCCTAACAGAATGCAAATAGATGTTATAGGGTACTAGTTAGGAAAGAATGAGAAAAGAGTTGCTTTTGTCTTTCCTAAACATTTTCAATCCATGGTTCGTTGAACTCTTGAATGAAGAGTGTCTACTGCAGTTGATGATACACAGGACAAAAGCAAAGCCTAATGCAAATAAAAATTACACTTAAAAACACTGTAGTAAAGTCTGTAGAAAAAATTTCCTTTTAGGAGGAATGGATATAGATATTAACTAAGCTTATATATAAATAGAAAAATACAACTTTTCAAAATTGTGATTAAAAACTTGAAAGAAGAATAAGATGTATAGCTTCCAAATCAGTGTTTAGAAAGGTATCTAAGAAAAACATACTGATGTGAAAGGGTCATGCTTTCCATCTTTCTCCTCTGCCTTTGAGACAGATGTCAAAGGTGGTCATTTTCTGCCAAGAATTCACTCCCCCTGCTGAAGTGTTGGCTGGCCATTTGTCTGTTAAAGTGTATTATTTTACAATATATGCTACACCTTGCCAATGCCAAGAATGCCCTGACAACTTCCAATTCTCTGAAGCTACAGAAGGCTATTAGATCTACCCCAGCGTATTAGATGCGGGCTGTCTGAGTCTTTAGCTTTCTTCTAACTGTGTTTGGTTTGGCTGCAGTCTCCCCTTACCGCCATTGCTAGAGAGGTGGGAAGGGTCGCCGGCAAAGCTATCAAGATTTTGAAAGCATTCGGCCCACACATTGTGGTTCAGTCTCGAGACTGAAAGACATTCCCCTGGATGAGGAATATATCTTCCGGATGTAGAATGTAGGTTTCTTATACGTCTATTTTGATACATGTAGACACACATGCACTCCTACACTGAAAAAAGGAAAATCACAAGTTCTTTCTCTTACGGTGTATTTCCATAGGCAGCCATTTACAAAAGAAACAGCTCTTTTCAGGGCCTCAAAGGAAGAATCCTGGGAAAAGGATGGCCTTGAAAGAGAAGCTAGAGCTCTATGGTATTCAGAAATATTAGTTGACTTTTGGGGGTCTGCTTTTTGGTAGTAGTGAAGACTAAACCTGGGACCTCATTTATTCCAGGCAAGCACTTTATTATTCATCTATATCTCAAGCCCCAGTTTTTCATATATACCTGCAATATTAATGACAATTCTTCTGCCAATAGCTCTATAATTTGCATCATTTTTCACAAAATCCATAAATAGTTTAAAACAAAACCTTCCCTGTGCATTTAACGTAACAAGCCAAAGAAACCAGTGGTGCCCTACTGAAAGTGGGTTGTAATCGACCTACCCCTCAGTTCCAGGTGTGAGCAATCCCTAGACTTGACATCACTTGCGAAAAAACAGGAAATGCAGAGCTTGCATGAGTAAGCAGGTATTTGGTTTATATCAGTACACAGAAATCCCACAATAGAAGGCCTATTACATATTGAATCTAGTACTTGGCAATCAAATAAGAAAAATTGGAGACTGACTTAACTCTCCTCCCCAAAATACCTTCCTTACAGGCCAAGCTTTCACTGTATAACAACAACAACAAAAAAGTAATCAGAGCGTAAGAGCATACAGATGGATGCCCTGCTTCACATAACAGGGTATCAAGGGGTATGCGTCTATACTTCCTCCTTGATAGCCCTAGGGAATAGGAGATCCAGCATTGTATTTCAGACGATTCCAAACGTTGAGCCTCTTGGTGTGTAGAAAAAGGAAAGCTGAAGTTGGAGAGGGGCCCACTGATCTGTGGCAGCAGAGCAATCCTGCACAGTAAATGTTTGTTTTGGAAGGTGTCCCTTAGGGAAACGTGAGACGGTTTACACTGTGGGGGAAGGGAACAGGCCTGAGAAGGTCTACTTTCCTCTGTCTCACACTGCTCCACCATACAGAGATAGATGTACAGCAACACAGAAACACTCACATCTTATACTGCCGTGATGCCTAATTAATACCTACCGGCGGTCCAAATCTGTACTGCCTGAGCTTGGTGAGTACTCTAAGAACAGCAGTTGTCTGGATCTGCCTGGATCTAGATGCAATTTTAATTAATTGGTATAGTAACACAATCTTTGCAATGATCCCATTGTGACCTGTTACTTTTTTACTTTTTATTTTTAGTCTTGTGTGTGCCTGTATAAGTGTGGTCTTGTGCACATGCATGTGATGCTCTCGGAGTTCAGAAGAGGCTATCAGATCCACTGGAGCACCATGACAGTAGTGCAGGGAAGAGAACTCCAGTCCTCTGCAAGAGCAGTAGGTGTTCTGATTTGACCCATTTCTCCAGCCCCAATGATCTATTTTTAATGCAATTAAATTAAGGCTCAGAGAGGTTAAGTCACCAGTTCAAGTTCTCTCAGCTAGTAAGTGGAAAGCCACGCTGTAAAGTGAGAATGTAGCCTCTAAGATATATATATATATATATTAGATAGATAGATAGATAGATAGATAGATAGATAGATAGATGATAGATAGATAGATAGATAGATGATAGATAGAGATAGATAAAACCATGCCTACTTTAGTGTCTCTTAATATGCTGAACTACTTCTCAGCAACACTGTGAAATAACAGAAATACATGACTTATTCCTTTAGGAAGTAGACAAGAATTAAAGAATGGACTTTCTCTATGGGAGCCATTTTGGCATCACAGTTACAGAGGAGGAACAAAATAAACAAACACACAGACCACAGAGCCAAACTCCTTGCTCCTTAGGAAGGGCGAGGACGTTTTGCAATCATGGAGCATGTCTCATCAGGAGCTGCATTATTTATGCTCAATTGCACCATGGAAGCAAGTTTCCAAAATGTGATGGGTTGGTTCCAAGATCCACTTATAAATGTTTACATATTCATTTGATTTAATCTTTAAAATTGTATTTCTACTGTTGGAAAATTAGCTAATTAACTTAAGAGCCTCCCTTCTCCCTGACATGATCTCTTCCTGACCAACTGTACCTCTCTGTGAAAATAAAGCACAGGCATTTTGAAACCTGACTTCTTCTTCTGCATGCCTAAGGGAAGCCCTTTAACTCGGCTTTATAATCACAAAGTCAAAGGGGTCTCTTCCACATCTAAAACTCTGATCTACTAGCTTATGGAAGCTTCTATGGACATTCCTATGACTTCCATGCCTATTCTGATAGTATCAAAACAAACAAACAAACGAACAAATAAAAATGGGGATACAAACTATCGATCTTAGGAACTGCTGCATTTACAGAACTCAGGACATGACCAGCTTTCATACCTTCTCCAAATATAAATAAAAGATCATTCCTTAAATTGAAAACAAAAACAAAAATTCAAACTAAATGTTTCAGAAGGAAGCTCCACAGGGGAACAGATAAATATTTAATCAACAACTGACACATTTTTTTTTTTTAAGGGAAAGACCTGGTAATGATTTCTGCTTCTTCCCATATATTTAACTTTTAAAAAGTTTGAAAGACCTTTGTGTTTTCGACAGTTCTTGATTAATTCATGGAGTTAGTCAGACTTCTATATATATATTTTTTTTAACAAAAATACCTAAAATAACCAACTTAAGAGGAAGGAGGGCTTAGGTTGGTTTGTGGCCCTGGAGGCTTCTGGCTACGGTGGCTTGACCCTGTTATACTGGACCTGCAGCAGAGCAGGACATCATGGTAGGGAGCAGGTAGCTGAACAGAACTGCTTACTCATAGTGTCTGAGAAATATGATGGGGGAGGGGCCAAGGTCCCCGTATCCCCTTCAAGCACCTGCCTATCAATGTCTGCCTACCAATGTCTTAAATTATGTCATCTACTGTGCACCATCTCTTCTAGCCTTGGGCTAAAAGCAGCCTTGAATGTGTGAATCTTGGTGGCCATTTCGATCCAAACATCACATTTATCAAAGATTGACAGTTGCAAGTAGGCATATCTTACATATGTAGGAAATGTGCTGTAACATCATCATTGCCCTTGCTTTTACAGCCCAACCCCACAGGTCACACTGGGCAGCTCAATGCTGTTAGGTGTACGCATTGTCTTTTAGCACTCTTGCCTCACCAGGAACGACACCTTATAGCATCTCCGTCAATTTGTTCTACCAAGGTCAGACTTTGTATGCACACAAATTCAATAGTCTTCTTGTAATGTTCAGTGCTTCTTAGGAACTCAAATAACCAATTCAGAATGGCATGAACTCTTCAAAGGTATTCTAACAAATTTCTCCATTAAATCCAAATAACTGAAACTTATTTATGATCAGTTTGAAGTCCCCCCTTCCCCCTACATTAAAATAATAGAAAGCTTGCCTTAAAAAACAAACAAACAAAACAAAAACAACTTAAGCTCAGTGAGAGGAAAATAAAAAAGAACTGGATATGTAATGTGTATCGTTGTATTTATGAAGCATTCCTTAACAGATGGAGTCTCATGTATGCAAAGTTCTTCAAACTACTTGTGAGGCAACTCTAACAGGATTATAAGGAGATAATGGGATTAAGTCTCAAAAATCAATAAGTATTTGTTTTCGTATAAGTATTGCTTGCAATGTTACATTTTAATGCGGAATGAAATGTTCTTCAAGATCTGAATGGTAAAATTTCATGCAATCTGCTTAACCCAAAGACTAGAATTTTATATTTAGTGATATTTGTTTTTGTTTCTTCTTTAATGTGTATGCACTGCCAAAAACATTACTACTTAATAACTTTTGTGGGGCTGGAGAGATGATTCCATATTGTCCTTGCAGAAGACTCCAGTTCAATTCCTTACATCCACATCAGGCTGCTCATAATTGCTTACAACTCAAGATCTAGGGGAGAATGTACATTCTTGTCTGGACTTCCCAGGCACCTCCATTCACATGTACACAAACTATTGCCCCCTACCACCCACCCACACAGCCACCCACACACACACCCCCACACATACACACATTAAAAGTAAAATATTTTTAAAACTATTTTCTCTGCCTTTAAAATATATTCAAGAAGAAGTAAAGAAGGATGAGGAGTGGAAGTTGAGGAAAAAGCTTCTCCTACCCAATTTGTCAAAGCTCTCTAGAAGACCATAACCAGCAGACTGTGCATGCATTGAATCATACAATTGTAAAGGAGGGATTTATTGAATTGGAGGCTGGATGGTCCTATAATGTCAGTTTTCACTCGAGAGAGGCAACAAACTCTAGTGGCTGATTCTAACAAACTGGAAGCCTCAGAAGAAGTACCAATGATGCTGCCGCAATCGGATGTTGACAACCTCTGTGGAGACTCACTGGCATGAATCTGCCTCAAAAGACTGAAGAGGCTGGAGGGGTGCCTGAGGTCCACAGGCAAACCCAAGAGCAAAACGTGTTTGCTCGTGAACAGTGGAGCTCTCACACTCCACTCTTTAGTCTTCTTTTATTCCATGTGTTCTCCTAGACGGTTGGATGGCATGGCCTACATTCATGGACATGTCCACGTTCAATTGCTTGTCTCTCTGTGGAGAGTGCTCATAGACACACCCAGCAATGTGCTTTACTGATTCTCTAGCTATCTCTCAGTCCCGTCACCTTTACAATAAAGATCAACCACCACACCACTTACATTTAGCGTACTGTGATCCTAATCCAAGCAAGAATCATTTCTTCGTGGGACGTGCACAATCACGCATTCACCTTTGCAGGCTATGGGTCAACATTGGGGCACTTTCTCCCTTGCCTTCTGCTGATTTTAGAGACACAGTTTCAGTGATCCCAAACTCACAGATTGGCTAGGTTGACAGACCAGCATGCTACTCTGAGCCTTCTTTCTTCACCTCTCAGGACTAGAATGTAGGCATATATATTGTCATACCTGGCTTTTTGATCTTATTATGTGGGTACCGGCAATCTGAACTCAGGTTCCTATCCTATCTCAGGAGAGGCTTTAACCACTGAGCTATCTGTCCACCATACCAAAATATCTTTAATAATCTCCAACTCTGCTTCACAAGAACTTAATTTCTCTACCAGAGCACCGTGGTGAGTGGCTAGACCTCTCTTTCCCCTTGCTTTTCCACTGAATCTCCTTTCCACAGAGTAGGTCAGATAGTTTGAAAGGCTAAATCAGACCCTATTGCGATTGCTTCATACCTCTGAATGATGGTTGTGATGGTTAGTTTTCATTGTATGACTGGATTTAGAATCTTCCAGGAGACATGTCTTGGATGATATTCCAGAGAGGTTTAACCGAGGTAGAAATACTCATCCTGGGTGTGTATCACACCACTCCATTGGCTGGTGCCCTAGAATGAAGTTTTGTCTGTTTGTTTGTTTTTGTTTTTTTGTTTTTTGTTTGTTTTTTGAGTAAAGCCGAGTGCCGCCATTCACGTCTCTGCTCCCTGGCTGTGGATGCAATGAGACCAGCCTCTTCACATTCCTGCTACCACGCCTTTCCTGATATGGTGCGCTCAGTGTGTAAGGCAAGATAAACCCTTTCATCTGGGTGGCCCTCTGGAACCAGATGATAAAACCTGTCGCACCTCACACCTTGATGGTGTGATACAGAAGTATCAAGCTGTAATTGGCCAAAAGGCTTCCTCCCTGCTGCCTAGTTTTCACAGTCTCAGAACGTGCTATGCGGTTTACATCAGTAGTCTTACCCAGATGAGACTCCCACAAACTATGAGACTAATCTTGCAGACGAGATGCACTCCTCACGCAACAGTGGAGTTACTGTTATAGCGGTAAACAGTTGACTGTTTTTTTTGAGGCTGACTCCACCAAAGACAATCTGTTACTGGTACTATACACCTGGGCAAAAATCCATGGGCCCTAGCGGGGAACTGAACCCTGTTGTTTAGATAAATTGTCATAGTGCCAAACTGACTTATAAATATTTATGTTTGTGCAACCCGGAGACACATGCAACTCTCAGTCTTAACCAGGGGAGCCTTCCTTCCAGGGAAAGGTAGTGAATGCAGCTGATGCACTGTGCAGAAGGTTCAGAGACTAAGTGACGGATGGAGGCTCATCCCTACACAAAGCATTTACACTATCTCTTCTGAGGCTCAGGGAAGAAATACTGTGGAAGAGGGCAGGAAGGAGTGTAAGAGCGTGAAGATATGGAAACAGGCTGTAAAAGATCACGTTCTGGGCAAGACACAGCCACTCCCCTCACAAACACAGTAGTTGAAGATGCTGGCATTGCTTCTGCTTTAGCACGTGCCTGTCAACAGTTCGGCAGGGTGGAGGAGGGACTCTGGGCATCTCTCCCTCGCTGCTCTACTACTTGCCATTGATCGATTCAGGGTAAGGGGAATTGTTGCCCTCTTTCCGGTGATTCTACCAGATTCTAGTGATCGTTCCAATCCAGTATTCACACACCAGTTAAATACCTACCAAAGCCAACCCAAAGGCTGTGGGTCTGGGAGAGAGACGACTAGGGGTGGTTGGAGGCTAACGGGGATTGGAGGGAGAGAAGAGAAGGGAGGGATAACCAGAATGAATCGTATGCATAGATGAACTTGTCACAGAACAGCATATGTAAACAAAAAACAAAGCAACCCCTTCCTTCCTTCCTTCCTTCCTTCCTTCCTTCCTTCCTTCCTTCCTTCCTTCCTTCCATGATTTTTGTTAGGTATTTTGTCATAACAAGAAGACTGTAACTTGTACACTAATCACTTCACTCAGGGGAAAATGCAGTTGGTATTCTATTGGTAGCCTTTGACTTTATCTGCTTTGTTGCTTGCCCTCCCTCCCTCCCTCTCTGCCTCTTCCTCCTCCTCCTCCTCCTCCTCCTCGCTTTTACACACACACCTTGTGGGTTTTTTTTTTTTTTTTTTTCACTTCAGCCCCACTGGTCTCCTGGAGGCCAACTGGACTTTCTCCCTTCCTTCAGTTCTTTACAGTGGTCACACCAGGGTCTGAACTGCCTTCCCCACATGCCTAAACAACATACCACCTTAAATTTCTTATCACACATCACCTTTTCAGGCTTTGCTATCCAACTTACAATTGCACTTACCCACCCCGACAACCTGAGCTTTGTGATGCCCATGTTCTCTCTTTCACGTTCCCAGACCCCTCAGGATGTCCTAGCATTGCTAATACTTTATTCTGACTATCTCTAATCTTCTTTCCTTACCTACTAGCCTCCTAAATGTGAACTCTGTGAAGACAGAATCTAATGTCTTAAGCTGGGCGGTGGTGTTACACACCTTTAATCCCTGCACTTGAGAGAGAGAGGTAGGCAGATCCCTGTGAGTTCAAGGCCAGTCCTGTCTGTACAGCCAAGGCCACACAGAGAAACCCTGTTTCTAAAAACAAAAACAACAACAACAACAAAAAAAAAGAAGCTGATGTTTTTGAGTTTCTAATGTATTATATTCACTATAGTTAAGGTATTATAAGAATATCAGAAAGGTTTGTGATGGATGAATGCACAAACAGGTATATATTACAATTCTATTACTTAACTTTTTTCATAAAAAAAAAAAAGCTCCAATGGCAAGTAAATGTCATTGCCTTTATAATTTAACAGGGTTAGGGCAGGACCATGTGTCTCTAATATTTTCTTGCAGTATGACTGTTGTAGTCCCAGACATCAGACATGTAGTCAAGGAAGAAAGAATGAGAAAGGCTATTTTTTTATTTTTCCTCAGGAGGGGATAAAAGCTTTCTTGGCCTTAATGACTCCTACAGACTTCTAACTGGCTTAAACTTTGCTAAACAGAACTGGACCCTAGGGTCAACCTCAGGTCTAGAGAGCCTGAGAGGGAGCATCGGGATTCCCATAACCGGATTAGACCACTCGTGAATCATAAGGTTCCGATGCAAACCTGGCCACGGGCTCCACTGAGCTGTGCCCCCACGGGGTCAGAGAGACAGTGGAGAGCTGCTACCACCATGATCTCACTGCTCTCACGGATTTTGCAATCAGCTTTGTTGAGCCAAAAATAACAGGGAGAGTGAGTGAGTGAGAAATAAAACTGTGTAACGAAAGAGAGGAAAATTTGCTTCCTTGAGGCTCACAGACAGGAAGCAATTTGTATGTACTGGATTGCTAATAGAGGGACCATAGAAGGCAGTTTTTGAGTTTATCTTCAGATAGGTGATGTGATACCCAGATGAGAGAGAGAGAGAGGGAGAAAGAGGGAGAGAGAGAGAGAGAGAGAGAGAGAGAGAGAGAGAGAGAGAGAGAGAGAGAGAGCCTTACTTGAGGGCTGCTGGGGAAAGAGATGG
The DNA here is from genome assembly GCF_004664715.2 of Peromyscus leucopus. Lineage (NCBI taxonomy): Eukaryota > Metazoa > Chordata > Mammalia > Rodentia > Cricetidae > Peromyscus > Peromyscus leucopus. Next base: position 21,992,403 of record NC_051073.1, on the reverse strand, counting down.
CCCAGTGGTTAAAGGTACTGGCTTAAACTGGAAGAACACTTGGATTAAATTCCCAGCACCCGCATGGTGGCTAATGTAAGGATTATGTCCTCAATTATGTCACCAGCTTGCGACATTGTCCCAGCCTAAAAAGCGGGCATGCCCTCTCTGTGCTCTCTCTTTCCGCACTCTCTCCTTCCGTATTCTCCCTCTCCCTCTCCCTCCCCCTCCCTCTCTCCTTCTCCCTCTCTCTCCCTCTCCCTCTCTCCCTCTCCCTCTCCCTCTCTCCCTCTCCCTCTCTCCCCATAAAGCTCTAGAAAGCTAACCATGGCTCGTGACTCTTCCTTCACTGATACATCCAGCACTCTCCTCTGTCGGCATGGCTGCTGCCCACAGTGACCAGCCATGAACTCTGCTGCTTAACCAACAGCTAAGAACTGTCTTAACTCCAGTTTTAGGAAATCCAACAGCCTCTTTTGCCTTCTAAGGGCACGAAGCCCATATGTGGTACACAGACATACATGCAAGAAAAACACTCATACACATACATTTTTTATTTTAATTTTTTTTAAAGTCCCATTTATATTAAAGATCCTCTAAGGCTGACTGACTGGGAAGAACTTTCTGATGGTGAATTGTGTGACTACAATATCTCCAAAGTCAACTTGTCTTGGACTGTCTTTGCCTCTGTCCACCTTTTTCTCTCTTTCTTTCTTCCTTCCTTTTTTTTTTTTTTTTTTTTTTTTTTTTTTTTTGAGACAGGGTTTCTCTGTGTAGTTTTGGTGCCTGTCTTAGATCCTCGCTCTGTAGACAAGGCTGACCTCAAACACACAGAGATTCTCCTGCCTCTGCCTCCCAAGTGCTGGGATTAAAGGTGGGCACTACTGCTGCCCAGCTCCTACCTTCTCTTAATAGCTCTTTCTCCCTCTGTATCTGCTCTAACTTCCTTTCAATTATTAGGTAAAATTTTCAAATTGTATTAACTCAGCAAATCACTATTTTCTACTAACCCAAAAGCAACCAGCATCTAAAAGCTGTAGTCGAGATTTCTTGTTTCACCGTACCCCAGATATTCCCACCAACATATTTGAAAAGTACTTTGATTTACGACTGGCTTGTTCTCTTACTCTAAAACTTCACCTAATGTAACAGGAATCTTAACAAGTCTTATTAATAAAAACAAACCCAGAGGTGGGTATTGGGGTGAATGCAGAAAGATCAGAGAAACAGAACAGGCCACACCCAACCTCACCTTGCCAATTCCTCAGCTGCTTTTTTTTTCCCTCAGACTGGAAGCCTCTATGTCCTCATCTGAATGGATCTCAACCGAACTGCTGCTAAAAGCCTAAAAGCTTAACCAGGCTCTAGTTCCTGGTCCTCACGCCTTATAAACCTTTCTGCTTCCTGCAGTCACTTTCTGGGATTAAAGGCGTGAGTTACCATGCCTGGCTGTTTCCAATGTGGCTTTGAACTCACAGAGATCCAGGTGGATCTCTGCCTTTGGAATGCAAGGATTAAAGGCATGTGTGTCACCATCTTCTGGCCTCTATATCTAGTGGCTGTTCTGCTCTCTGATCCCAGATAAGTTTATTAGGGTGCACAATATATTGGGGAACACAATATCACCACAACCTAACCATGTACATGCTAGACTGTATCATTTGGTCCAATCTGAGTCACTGTTCCTGGGCCACAATCACTCAGACTTGGCCCTGGATAAATTATCTCTTATTCCCGGCACGGTGACATCTGTTTGACATGGACAGATGGAAGGAGACATGAGGTTGTGAGCGGGGAATTGGGTGAAAGGAAAAACACTAAGTGAGCTACAAACATTGACAAAATTCAAACCCAATCAGCCAGTTACAAGTAAAGTAAAACTGCAGCCTCTAAGAAAACTAAAGCCATAGAAATGTCATAGGAATGACAAACCTTATGTGATCTTTTGTCCCCTAAAAGACTACGTCTTTCAGGGGCACAGTTGAAAGCTGTTGGTCTCATCCAGGTGTTTTCATTGTAAGAGTAAGGAAGGCAAAGCCCAGAGACATGAACTGACTTCTTTAAGGTCACATGGTAACTTTAATGATCAAGACGGAACTGGAGCAGAATCTCTATCACATCAATATGCTTTTTCAAGTTTCATTTAGCACAAATATGCCCCCTTTCCAGACATTCATCACCACATACGAAGAGCCTACTGTTCTCATCCTGACCCCAACACATTCATTTATGGCTGCAACACTTGTAAGCAACAGAAATGTGTGCGAGCCTTGGATTAGCCCAAGTTAAAGAATGCTTAGACATTTGTCAAGTGATTCACTGAGGGGAAATTGGTTGAGAAAAACTCAGCCATCTGCCTTCACAATCAAGTATCTATCTCTCACTGTAGATGGAATGACTGTACAACACAGAGCTTTGTTTCTGACAAAGTAATTCACTCATGAATATTATGGTATCCAAGTCATAGTGCCTATACTGCACGCTGTTAAGATTTTCTAATATTTGCAAGCCATAAAGATTGCCACACTTTAAAGGATATTATGGAGTATTTATTACTGTTCCTTTACAGAAATTGATCTTTCCCTATTTATTCAACCCTTTATTCAACTGTACTGAGTGAGTTGCAGATATGTTAAAGGCTCTTGTTGAACTAACCCAGAAGAAGCGGGAGGGTGCTTCATCCCACAGACAAAAAACAGGGATTTCCAACCACGAGCTCATTTTGTACTGATCTCAAGCAGCTCCCTTTTCCTCAAGAACTCTGACTTCACATGGTGCCTAAGACACAGTTGTCCTGTTTTACCCTGAATGAGTAAAATGCCTCAAAGGACTGTGAATGTGGTGAGGAAAAAGTCCCGAAACCCCTCCCTGTGAAGAATTAGGAAATGAAGTCACAACCCAGTTTTCCTTCCTGACCTCAGGCAGATGATTGACTTTCGAGGGGAGAATGACCTGCTTCGAGCTGTTCAGAGTTCACGGGCCTCCTGGTTACAGGTCATTGAACATGTAACAAAGCACAAGAAAAGCGAAACTGAGGTAATAGGGGAGGAAAGGTGTGTATCAAATTACATCCCGAAATCTCAGTCTCTCCCAAACAAATGTAAATCCTTAGATGCCTCTGAATCATTCACTTTGAAAACCCAGTGGGGCCTTTCCTGGTCAGGTAGGACAGATTGAGCAACAATAACCCCTGCTTCGCTCCAATGACTTTCTCGATGGGTCTAAGAAAACTTCTCTGGCGGAAACTTGGCCCTGCTTCCTTTCCTCTACAGAATTACAACCCGCCCCCCCCCCTCCCGCGAGCCCCTCTTCATCCGGGTGCCAGAGAAACCCAGAAAGCAGGCCAGGGAACTGAGAATAGAGGTCAGGTGACTGAGGAGTGGCTGGCAGCTGAAAGGCTGCTTTGGGCCCACACTTCGGTCGCTTTCATTTGGGGTGTTATGACACTATTCAGATTCAGATAATCATCTGGCCAGAACCAAGTTCCCCTGTGACTTGGGTCTGTCACCGACTCAGTGATCATTCTGGTAGCTAGACACCTAGTGCCACCTTGCCCAAGATGTACATGGTGCCTGTGGCACCTGTCACAGATTCGCTATTTCCTGGTAAAGTCCTTTCTGTTGTAAACGTAGACGAATCAGTAATCATTTTTATTTTTATTTTATGTTTCAGTCTGTTCTTTAATTTAAAGAACACAGAAGGAAGACCAAGAAAGGCTTTTTCTCCAGGAGAAGATAAAAGCTTTCTTTCCCTTAGCCCCTCCTACAGACGTCAAACTGGTCATCAGTTTGTTTGTTTATTTTTCCTAATTGTATTCTTTTATTCATTTTTTTCTCCATTTGCTGACTTCTGTACGCCCCATCTGTACCCTCAACAGAAATCTTTCTGAGCAGAACAAGAAGACTTGGTGCTGACTGTGGGAGAAAAAAAAAAAAATCAAAGCACATGACATTTGCCAGATGTGGCAAAGGAGATTCCAAGACAGACTGGATCAACGGGAACTTTACGGAGGAGAGTCTGGGCTCTGTACGGAGCCATTGACCTTGAAAAATGGCCAAGAGAACAATGGCAAAGAGACCAGAAAGGAATGAGCTGGAAGGAAGAGCCCTGTTAGGTAGTGAGAACAGTAGCCCCGAACGCTCCAGGGCACTGAGCTACTAAGCACTGGAGGTCCTCATGAAACTTCTGGCTAAATGCAGAAATATTTAGAACGCCTACAGAGTAGGCTGGACACTCGGGGCCCGCAGAGAAAGAGGAAGTAATAGCTATAAAGCTGGAAGAATAGGGACCGGTGAGGCCTGTTTTTCCACACACTGGTTCTCAGCCCAGGCCAGAGTCCCCCGTCTCCTCTCAACTGTCTCTGTCAGAGTGACTGGTGACCTCATTATGATGTCTCCAGGGGTGATTTTCAGGTTTCATTTTACTATCTTATAGGTCATCATGCAACCAAGTTTGGACAGTGAGATCCATGCACCTAAGGAACAGGGAATAAGGAGGTCCCTTCTCTGCACTTCTATTTTAAAAATAATAGAAATGATCCGATCAAAGTTTACCAGCCCTTTATGATCACAATATATGAAAAATTCTAAGCGACGCTAGTATAAAAATCTCTTCCCAAAACTCGCTGAAGAACATCATCGTTAGGTTTATGTAAAAGAATGCATTAATATTTATGTGTGCTACTGTATGACATATTATATGTGTCTTACTGTAAACTTTCTTAAAAACATCATTTCTTTTTGCTTTTGATTTCGTTGTGACTCTGTGCATGTATGCCATATGTGTGTAACTGCCCTTGGAGGCCAGAGGAGATCTCGGGAGCTGGTTTTAAGCTGCTGTGAGCTGTTGGATGTGGATGCAGAGAACTGAACCTGGGTCTTCCAGAAGAGTAGCGAACTGTCTTTACTGCTGAGCCATGTTTTCAGGCCCAGATTTCTAATAAGTACACTCTCACAAATTCTTAAATATATCTAATACATACCCGGGAGTTGATTTCAGGAGCTTGCTGTTACACTGCCTACCCAAGACATATATGGACTCTACTGTATGTGATCATGACATACAGCATTTCAGTTTTCCTCCTACATACCAACCTGTCTCTTTTGCAAATGAAAATTAATAATGACTTGGAGTCACTGAAGCTGGCTTTGGGCTGAGTTTATCTCCAACCTTGCGGTGCACAATCCATCAGTAGACAGCCTATGTTTCGTCGATAGATCCAAAATAAATAAGGACAGCCCAGAGATTCAAAAGACAAAGATACAGAAATAGGTTAATTCTGTCACTTTGCTACCAATAGGAGTTTTTTTTTTTTCTATCAGTATTTGAAATTGAAACAACAAAGGAGTGTAAACTGTAAGAAGTCCTTTGTTGACTTGGCTGGTAGGGATGATTTAAAATTCATATTTGAAATAGTGTACTAAATTTGAATAAAACCCTTAAAATAGAAAAGCTTTCCTTTGAAAGGGTGTTCATTTTTAAAATAAAGAAAAGATTAAGAAAATAAAAATGACTACTAATTCATCTATGCTTGTAACATAAAGGGATTCATCTGATAACAAAAATACTCATCTGAAAGTATCACATGCACACTGGGCACATGTTTGATCAAGGTGGCATTAACAAGCAGGTCACTCTCTCATCTTCCTACGTTTTCCCCCCTTTGTTCTTCCATGATGTACATTCCCTCAATTGTTCTTGTATTTCCTATGTCTCTTGCAAGATTCTTTACTCATCATTCTTCAAAATACAAAATCTATTAAGGTTCCATGTGAGTGACTACTTACTTAGCTACAAGGTCTCTATTGAGATGATCTACCTACTCTAAGTTACAGCATACTGCAAAAATTGTGGTTTTAGGCTGTACAGTATGCTAGGAGACTCCATTCACAAGTATCTTTCCTTCCTTCCTTCCTTCCTTCCTTCCTTCCTTCCTTCCTTCCTTCCTCCCTCCCTCCCTCCCTCTGTCCTCTCTCTCTCTCTCTCTCTCTCTCTCTCTCTCTCTCTCTCTCTCTCTCTCTCTCTCTCTCTCTCTCAAGCTGCTTCTGACTCCATTTGGGAGGAGAATGACGTCTGCATCCCTGTATAGATCTAGAAATTACACCTTCTGTGAGGGACCGCCCATCCATGATAGACAGATAAATGACTTAGTTCCTGGGAGTAGAAAGGGAGCCTCCATATACATCCCTTGAGAAGTGAATCTGAGAGGGCACACAAATGTACTAATTTCATGCCAGAAACACCAGGCTGAAGAACTTATCCAACTAGCCATACCAAGAAAAGAGTCTAACTCTCACCTGCACCCCATAGCGTGACGGACACCCAACACTGCAATGGCATGATCTTGCAGCAACCTATCCCCTGATACCTGATGTGTGCATCACCCAGCTCAGCTCAGCCCCCCATGGTTGACTGCTGCCCAACCACCTGTTTGTCCATCTGAATTTGGACGTCATCTGCTGGTTCTGTCTTCAGACTGTGATGGACTTTTCACCTTGTAGCTGAATTCTGCAGCTTTTTTCTCAAACCTGACTCCAGCTCTAGTTCCCTCCAGGAACTGGTCTAGTTTGTTATCTTTTTAAATACAGACTCTTTCTCAGCCCACTTCTGAAACTGCTTTAACTTTTATTCCTTCTGTAACCCCCACATATGTATCACACGCACACACACACACACACACACACACACACATAGGTCAGTTTACTGTGTGATGGGTGATTTTAAAGTTGGTATTAGTAATTAAGATGTAAAGAAATTGCTTTGGCCTTGGCCAGGTTACCAAGTAAAATAGATTTTATGATAAATTGCTGTCACTGAAACTAATAAACCACTAAATTAAAGAATTCTGAGATTGAAGAAAGACATAAATGCATTTGTCTGTATTTCTGACTTGCTAGCACGGTGTGCTTACAACAGTTCCTGAGGGAATTCTTTGGCTCCATGACTTCCATAACCGACTGACTGTGAGCTGACAGATCTCAAGACCTTAACGTTGGTCAGAGGTCTCTTCTGTGAAATCACTCATTTATCCAACTTTTTGCCAAATATCTTTTAAAACTAATTGAGACACATCCAATTTAGTATCTGAAACTGAGTTCGTTAGCTTCACCACCTGATCAATTTGGAAAACTAGAAGCCATCCTTAGTATGTCCTTTTCCTTTTTCTCTGCTCTCTCCTCCATCACCAAGGCTTCCAAACATATCCCACAAATATCCTTGCGTCATCCACATCTCTGCATCTTCAGCATCTCTCCACAGCATATATACTCACCTCCGTATACTCCACAGCTGTCTCCTGTGGTTGGAGAACTTTTTTTATGAAGAATAGATTGCATCACATCAACCCACCAGAGTACCACCATTTAATGACTTCTATATTCCTTTATTCCTTCACTATAGGATCTATACCAAGAGATCTCAGCCACTGTCACACCATTTCAGTTATTAATGTGGCAGCTCTCTCTCTCTCTCTCTCTCTCTCTCTCTCTCTCTCTCTCTCCAGTGCTAGGGATCCTATGCAGGACCCTGAACACGTTAGGCAAGTGCTGCACTAGTGAGCTACTGTGTTGCAAACCCAGCCCCAGGTTTCGGGTCTTCTATTTCTGAATGGCTAAGTCTACCTCTGTTTGCTATGGTCTAAGGTCATGGTTCTCAACCTGTGGGTTGCAACCCATTTAGAGGGTTGCATATCAGTTATCGTGCATGTCAGATATTTACATTATGATTCATAATGGTAGCAAAATTACAGTTAAGAAATAGCAGCAAAATAATTTTATGGTCAGGTGTCACCACAACACGAGGAACTATATTAAAGGGTCACAGCATTAGGAAGGTTGAGAATTATAAGTGGATACTAGATGTAAAGCAAAGGATAATCAGAATACAACCTACAGCTCCAAAGAAGCTAGCTAACAAGGAGGATCCTAAGAAGGATACATGTATCGTCTTGGGAAGGAGAAACATGAGATCTCCATGAGTAAACTGGAGATAGGGGGCAGGCAATAGAAGGGAGGGGAGGGGGGATGAGAACATGAGGGAACAGGATGATCAAGCTGGGGGAGGAATGGAGTGGGAGAGCAATGAAAGATATATCTTGATAGAAGGAGACATCATGGGGATAGGGAGAAACTTGATGCTAGGGAAATTCCCAGGAATCTACAAGGATGATCACAGATTAGACCACTAGCAACAGTAGAGAGGGTGCCTGAGCTGACTTAACCCAGTAATCAGATTGATAAATACCCTAACTATCATCATAGAGCCTTCATCCAGTAACTGATAGAAGCAGATGCAGAGACCCACAGCCAAGCACCACACCAAGCTCTAGAAGTCCAGTGAAGAAAGGGATGAGAAATTACATGAGCAAGGAGTGTCAAGATCATGATGGAAAAATCTACAGAGACAACTGATCCAATGTTGTAGGAACTCATGAACTTTAGACCAACAGCTATGGAGCCTGCATGGGACCAGACTAGACCTTCTGCATACGGGAAACAGTTGTGTAGCTTGATCTGTTTGAGGGACCCATAGCAGGGGGATCAGGATCTATCCCTGGTGCATGAGCAGGGTTTTGGAGTCCATTTGAAGGCATTTGATGCAGGGGGGGGGTCTTACCATTTCGGAGAAGGGGATGGGAGGGTGGGGGTGGTAAGGCTTGGGGGAGCGGGAGGAAGGATGAGAGGGGGGATCTGTGGCTGCTATTTAAAATGAATAATATTTTTTTTTACATTAAAAAAAGGAAGGTTGAGAATTACTGTTCTCAGGAAGTATTATTTCCCCGATAAAGTCTGACTGTCCTTCATGTTTGGGTTTGATGCTTTCCCACCGGACATTATCTTAACACTAACTGGTGACTAGTTTGGCCTCTCTAGTATAGACATAGGCACCAGCTCTGTATTAGCCTTTCCTATTCCTAGGACTTTGCACAGTGCTTTTATAAAGTGGATGTTAGCAAGTATTCTGTTGGATGAATGAATATATGTATGAATTGCTTTTCCGCTGACTAGAATTTCTCTATACCATGGATCATGGCTGTTTTGCCCATGGCTTACATCATCAATTGTTCCATTTTGACTTATTTCATTCCTAGAGAACTTTTTATATGTTTTATTATTCATAATCATATTAATGATTTATTTCGGAATGTATTATAGTATAAAAGTGATACATGCTAAATGAAATCTGGCAGGTTTTATTTTTCACCCTAAGGAAGGAAGTGGGGGATATAAATACATTTAAGATCTACCATGTGGTGATGGAACACAGGGCTTTGGGCCAATCTTAGAATTCTCCTTTTCATTTTACATCCACACACCAACAGAGACGATCACTCTAATTTTCTCTTGGTTCCGAACTTCCCAGAAGAAGTTTGAGTTGGATATTTTCCGATTACAAAGGAAGACATACACAAAACTTGCAAAGTCAAGGCAAACCAGGGTGTTTTCTTCACGAAGGAGGTGCCCCTATAAAGTCTGGGGCTCGTGGTTAGAAGGGGGCTGGTTCCTCACATTGTCTAGTCAGGACCGCTTTCCCTTCCGGTTTGTATCAACGGTGTGGCTGACACTATCCCAGCAGCCTGGTGTTTACACAGAGCTGAGAGGTAACTGGCTACCCTAGCCCCTGCTGGCCCCAGGCAGAGCTGACAGCAGAGGTAACAGGTACCTGGATGGGGCTTCCCGTGGGCCATTCGGGCTTCTGATCCGCATGCCTTAGCTGGCAGATTTTGAACAGTGGGTATGTTCCAAATGTGTCAGGGCATATTTTTCAAACATCACTGCTGATTCATTTGGTATAGTTTTCATGTAAGAAGGAAAGGGGAAGCCAGTGTGCACTGATGTTTTATGACATGCTCTGAGCCACATTGAGATTAACCTACTTCTTTTAGGATCTTTGGGGCTCTGTTATCTGTGATGCCTTGTGTGTGTGTGTGTGTTTTTTCCATTCCATAACTGCAATTGTATCTCCAAAGGGGGAAGAATCAAGCTATAGTTTCATGTTATGTGCTCTGAATTACTACATACATCAAAGTGTATGCCTCAGGGAGGACCCTAAGGAAATACGGCACCCAGGATTCTGTTTATACAGGTGTGCTTATTTGTACACATGCAAGTTTATGTATATGCATGAAAATCTCAGCTTAGAATATAAATACCTAAGCACAAGAATCCTACCTTTGCTTTATGATTGTTACAGGACAGCAAACACACGCTACTTATCACTACCCCATACACATAGACAAAGCACAAATCTCCAGTGCAGTTTGTGCCTGCTTCCTAGGGCCTATACCTACCCGAGAAAGCCATTTGAGGGATAGAAATGGATTCTCCCATATTTTGCTTCTATCTCATAAAGTAGCAAGTGATAGATGCTTAGGCCAAATCAAAAATAATAGAAATTTTCAGTGGCTTAAAAACAACAGAAATTTATAGTCACCGTGTTCTGGAGACTAGCTGTCTCAAATCAGTGTGAGTGGGCCAAAGTCAAGGTGCCAGCAGGCCACACTCCCTCAGAGTCACTAAAGGAGAATGTTTTCCTTGATTCTTCCAACTTGAGGTGACTCCTGGCATGCCTTGGCATGTGTGCCTCCAATGACGGGTCCCTGCTTCCATAGTGACACTGTCTTCTTCCCACAAAGAGGAATATAAGAACATTGGTGATTATGTTTGGTACCTGTCTGGATTATTGACACTACTTCTTCTATCTGAAAATCTCAACCTTAATTACATATCTATATCTATGATGATATATCAAAAATATATTTATCATATAAACCATATACACCATATATCTATATTACCATCTAAGGTAAATTTGTAGGTTCCAGTGATTGGCAGGTGTTTGGAGACCATGTTCACCCTACTGCATGTGGTGAAGACACTGCTTCACTACAACCCCATTTCATCTGGGGTACAAGCACCCCAAGGAAACATTAATGCTTAAGACCACTTTTATTCTACCGAGCCAAATGAAGTTAATTAATGTAACCAAGAGATGGAAAACATTTACTTTTATTTTCTAAAATTGATACTGTGAGAAAAAAAATCAGAATTGTAATACTCAACAGAGTGCGTGAAAAGACATTTTTAGCCATCTTATGCATCGACAGCAATTGGAAGGTTGCATCTGGGAGGTTGAGGCAGAAGGATTAAAATTTGAAGTCAGCCCAAACTACATAGTGAGATAATTCCTTATCCACTCCACTCAACAAAATACACACACCGCAAAAGAGAGGCTAGCATAACTATACAACAACACAGAGAGATTTATACGGCACAATTGCCATGCCACCACATTGAGTTGATAGAAAAGGGTGATGAACATGAGAAAATGTGCGTGCAGGATTTAGCTGAAATGATGACAGCGTTTGTTTTGCTCATGAATCTGTCACTATGGCATGGCTTTGTAAGGACGCTTCTCTCCATTGCATTTGACTTTAGCTAGAGCAGCCTGAAGGCAGGAATCATCCAGAGCTTGCTTACTTCTGACTGCAAATGATCTGTTGGACAATACAACGATACACAGGTTTTCCTTGTGACCTAGCCTTCCTCACAACATGGTGGCTGGGGCCCCAGGGCCAGTGGCTTGAACGTGACAGCCAACAGGAACTGCTGCATCACCTGCTGTGACTCAGCCTTCTGGGCTAATGAAGTGTTACTTGTGACATGATCAGTCATCAAAGGAGTCACAGGGTTTGGCCAGGTTCATGGAGAACGAAAAGTAAGAGCCCGCTAAGGAATATCATGTGTTCATCTTTGGAAAAGAGAGTCTGCCACACAAGACACAACCTCCATATACAGGGTGATCTTCACAATGTAAAGCACATGCATAATTATTTATAAGATTAAATGAAAATAATACTACTACTTCATATTAATAGAGATAGTTTTCAATCTAGTGATGGGAGAATTATGATATCTCAATTTTCCCTTCACATACTCTCCTGAAATTTTGATGGTTTTCAGGAATGGATATAGTCGTTATGATTAAAAACATAGACATACTTAGAAAAGGGAAGAGTTGAACACTACTTTGTCTAATATGCCGATGCAGAGGACATCATATTCAGGATACTAAAGTCTTTTTCAGATCACAAGTCTGAAATGCAAACAGATTCACTTTAATTTTAAGTATCTTTAAATTCAAGACTTTAAATTCCAAGGCCCCCCCTTAAAATGGGTTGGGCTGGCATCGAGTGTGTATCATGCTGGAGGGATAATGGCTCCTGCTTCCTTCAGGCTCCAAGTTGCCTCACACATAGATCAAAGAGTCTCCTGCTCCATGCCTGCTTGGAGAAGTTTCTGGGAAAGCTCATATGGAAAAAAGTGAAGTTTGAGATAGGAACAAGGGATTATTTTTATGGACTGGGGACCTACGTCGGAACACCAGGATGTTGGCTCTGACTGAATTGAGGCTCACATGGCACTGGAAGGGCCTGGCAGAGACATGGATTATCCTTGACCGCAGCAATGCTGTGGTAACATATGAGAAAGAAGAAGGAAGCAGGGCGTCATCGTGCGAGGTCAACAGGTCGGGGTGGAAGAGAAGTTTCTCTAGACAGACGAACAAAGGAGCAAACATCTAGTTCTCAGAATGGTTCCAACTACAATAAAGAACTTTCACGAGCTAGATTCTGGTCATTCAGAAATTGCCAGCAAACACAGAAAAAGAAATCATTTATTCAGGGGAAGAATTCAAGGGCAATGAATTGAAATGCCCTGAGTGAAATGTGTCTTTTGAATTAAAATTTTCTTTAGGCCTTAGTCACAATTCTGCTGCTGTGAAGAGATAGCATGACCAAGGTAACTCTTATTTGGGGGTTTGCTTATGACTTCAGATGGCCAGGTCATTGTTATCATGGGGAGAAGCGTGGCTGCAGGCAAGCAGGCATGGTGCTGGAGAGGTTGCTGAGAGCTACATTCTGATCTGTAGCAGATAGAAGGACACCAGGCTGGCATGGGCTTTGGAAATCTCAAGCCCACCCCAGTGACATGCCTCTTCCAACAAGGCCACACCTCCTACTCCTTCCCAAACAGGTCACTGACTGAGGACTAAGAATGTAAATATATGAGCTTCTAGGAGGTCATTCTCATCAAATCACCACAGGTATGTATACATTCAAATGAATATCCCACTTTGAAACTAGCAGAAACTTTTAAAAACTAAGACAATAAGATGAAGTATTGCAGATACACATTTACATTGGCCCACAAGTGAGTACCCCAATATTCTTATACCAAGCCTACATGAAAAAAGAATTTATTCTCACACATTTTGAGTTCTATGGTGTCAGAAACGCCAAACTCAATCAACGTCTTATTAGATGAGCTTATCTGCCTTCTAGTAACCCCAAAGAGCAGTCTCACAAACTAAGCCTCTTCTTGGAATTAGCAAATATTGCTTTGAGTCCTCAAGGCTGGATAATTTTTGCTTCTAGACACGACTGTCCACAGTTGGAAGAAGAAAGGCAAACACCAAAGTAGAATCAAATTTAATTTAGTGATTATGGATCATTATTATGCACTAGAAAACAAAGTATTAAAATGTATTAGTAAATGTTTATGATTATTCATTTATGTAAGTGACATAATTGTTCTTCTTATCCCATTAGAACAAAGTAGAACAATATACTGGCAGGATAATATAATGTTGTGTTCTTTAAAATTCAGCACTCATTTTACCATTTTCTCTCCCCTCTACTGTGGCTCTTCCATTGATAGTTTGAGGTATTAATGCACCATATTACTAAACTCTGCAGCGAGGACAGGGTCGAAGAGCGCCTCTGCTGATTCAGGATGGGCAGAAACCACGAATATGAACTAGAAGCGTGTGGTTCCTAGTCACCAAGCATCTAGGGTTGTGTAATACTACAACAGAAGTTAGTCCATCCTGATACAGTCAATGAAACTGACTGATTTGGAATGACTGTTAAGTATCACTTTATTGCCAGAAAGCTGGGAAATTTAAATTGCAGAAAGGCTGAGCTTTCTGTCACACATTTAAAAAAAAAAAAAAGAAGAGAGGAAGAAAGGAGGGAAGGGATGCAAGGAGGGAGGGAGGGAGGGAGGAAGGAGGGAGGAAGGAAGAAATGAAGAGAACAGTGTTCTCCTAATAATCCCACACTAATGTTTATAGAATTTTATTCATAATTTTCCAGACTTGGAAACAGCCAATACACCTTCTACCAGATCAACACATAAGCAAACTTTGGCAAGATTCAGAAATGGATCATTATTCAGCAATAAGAGGAAGTGAACCATCAAGCCACTAGATGTGACCAAAACAGTGCATGTCACTAAGTGAAAGCAACACCGACGAGGCTCTGTGTCCATAGGTTCTGGTGACAGGACAGTCTAGAAAAGGAATAACTCCTGTGCAGTATGGGGATTGTGGTGGGGGTGAAGTGGGGGGCCATGGCGCATGGAGGAGTCTTTGGGTGGAAAATCTGTTCTTTATGATAACATAAACATTCATAAAATTTTATATAATGAATAAATACCAAGATTAAAACTCAATGTAAACTATGGAGTTTAGTTGATAGTACAATATTATTCGTCCATCAATTATAATGAATGTACCACAATATTCAAAATGTTACTAATAGAGGGGAAACTTGGATGGGGTGTGTGGTAAATGTTGGCTGCTTCTGTTCAGTTTTTCTGTAACTTTAAATAATAAAGAGTGTTTTAATGTGGGAGATACGGAAAAGCCCCTGAAATATTGTCAAGTGCGTGTGTGATTAACACCTGAGACAATTGACTTATGATGCAGAATGGTTTGTTTGGGCCTGTAGATTTAGAGTTGGTCAGTGAGTAGCTGGTCCTGTTGCTTTGGGTCTGTGATAGTAGGGCATGATGGGGAGCATATGACAGAGCAAATCATTCACCCCATTGCCAAGGAGGGATGAAGGGATGATGTGAAGGCTTCCTGCCAGGTAACATAACATCTGCTAATGCTTCACCCCTTTCCAACTGTGCCACCCGTGGGGCCCAGCACTTAACACATGGGCTTTGGGGGCACATTCCAGAACCAACTTCTACCCATAGGGACTTTTATCCCCATGAAGCCCATGGTTTCTGTGAGCCTACAGTCTTACCCCAAGACAAAAGACACTGGAAATAAATCTGACTTAAATGTATGGATTCACAGCAAACTTCTTATCTTTGATGAAGGAAGTAGGATTATCCTTTAAATAGTTAAGACTAAAAGATATCCTGTTTTTCTCAAGTGGAAAGAGTTCCCCCCTCCCCCTTTCTTTTCAGTCCTGGAAATCAAAGCTAGATCAGAAGGAAATGACTTCACTCTTAGCAAAGGCAGGACCCTGGACTTGTAACTGCGGTTCTCACTGTTACTATACTCACCTGTCCTCATGATTCTTCAACCAACAAGGACTAACTTTAAAATAGCCCTTCTATTTTAAAAAGCCTTGAAGCCAGACACCCATTCCGTCCTCCTTACAATGCCCAGCCTTATAATGAGTAGAAATCAGGAATGACATTCATCAGCACTGCTCGGCTAGTGAAAGTGAACTATTACGTCTTCACTGCACACATCCAGTCATCCTGAGAATGCCCTAGATTTACACTTTCAGGGCCAGTTGCAAAGATTCTGAGTACAACAACATTTCAGACAAGATCATGTTTCTTCTTTTGAGGGCTAGGAAATGAATTTTTATCCCGATCCCAGGAAAACAGAATGTACTCGTTAAACACATTTATGCCAATTCTGTGGAATCAGAATAAAGAAAAATCATCTCTAGCAGCCTAGCTTCACATGTGAAATAAGCTTTACATCAACCCATGTACAATTTTGTCATGGAAGAGCCACCAAAATCGTAGGGATTTGGTCATTATAGGTAAGTAGCTACATTCAAAACACTCTAACAAAAGACTAGTGAACTAATTAATATTTAGTACTGGTTGTCATTTCTGTACCCAAGGAAATTCCTTATACTTCCTTGGGGTCTGAAGCAGGTTAATATTAATTGCAGCTTCTATGTGGTTGAGTGTCTTATCATTAAGAACTTTGTCTGCCTACCTACTTTTTTTTTTTTTTTTGGTTTTTCGACACAAGATTTCTCTGTGTAGTTTTGGTGTGTGTCCTGATCTCGATCTGTAGACCAGGCTGACCTCGAATTCACAGAGATCCACCTGGCTTTGCCTCTCAAGCTGTGGGATTAAAGGCGTGTGCCACCGCCGCCCAGCTCTACCTAATGTCTTTCAAAAGGAGCCTTGAAGTACATTATTCATTCTGCTAAGTGCAATAAGAGAAGTTTACAGAAAGCATTGTGGATTTGTAGAGACCTGGACAACACATCGGTCTCACAGCAGTGAAATATGGAGGGTTTTCTGAAGAAGGCAGCTTTTAAAAGGGAATGGTGGTTTACTACTCTGATAATGGAAACACAGGGAATGGTAGTTCACTCCTCTGGTAATAGGAACAAGTGGGCAAAGGTGAAGATCCTTTGGCGAAGAATGGTGGAGAACTGGATGTACCAATGGCTTGGAGGCAGGATTGCTCAGAGGCGGTGAGCCATTTGCGAAGTTTCTAATCTGCAAGACTGAGAAAGACCAGGAGGAGAGTGGGAGAGGATGGAGAAGTTGAAAATGTGAAGATGCAGATGAGGCGAGAAGTCTACAACCTTGGATAATGGGCACTCTAGCTAACTAGTCTGCACTCCCGCCAGGCTTCGGCTGTCATCAACAGTCATTTTGTTTGAAAGCATGGTGGACTCTGGACCTTTTTGGAACTAGAATGTCTTTAGAGAGACAGGAGGAGGAAGACCAGGCAGATGACGCTGAAGACTTGAGATGAGGTGGGCTAAGGCTCAGAGTGATGGCATGGTAGATGGGAGGGGGCAACAGGCTAAGGAGGACTCAGGTGAGCCAGAGTGGCCATCAGCCAAAGCTACGGAGGAATGACATTTTTAGACGCCAATGGTTTTCCAACATGGAGGAAGGTTGTTAGAACAAAGTGGAAGAAAGCATGCATGCTGAATTCAAAACTGGAGAAATCTGAAGTTCAGATGTTAATAACATGACAAGGTAGATAGACACATAAGTCAGAGGAAACAGACCAACCCTAGGACGACTATATAACTAGAAGGAACTTGAAGTCCTAGCTGTTTGAAGACAGGGAGGCTTAGTATCGCTGAAAGCAGATACAAGAAGGTACCTTGATGGCAGAGAATGTTGAGCAGTGAGGATGTTCTTAAGAGGACTGTGTGGAACTGAGTTATGAAGGTAGAGATCACTTGCTGACAGCTCTCCTAGGCCAGGATGGGAGGGAGTGACAGCATTTGGTGTTAGCCTCCGTTTGCCCGGTGTCTGAATGGGTGATCTTTAACTTGTGCAGACTTTTGACATCCCATCATAGACTTCCCAACACAACTTTGTGAAAAGCAGGTCGGGACTTCCTCTCTGGAGCAACTCTGTTCTAAGCACACATTTCCAACGTGAACAGGAAACATCCCCTTCAGAGGGTCATGTTCTATAGCAGAGGGGCTGACTAGATACTGAAGGAATAATATCTCTTGAGTGGCAAGCAATCCCAAAGAGGCTGAAAATCCCCACCTCATGCTCTTCATATTACGAAGATGATTATAATGACCTTTAGTGGCACTACACTAGGCAAAGTGAGGTATTAGGTGCACCCTCTGCGCAGGCTATCAGAGCTACCTATGTGGGACGCTCTTTTAGACTCTATCTAAGATGTATAAGTGTCTGTGTGTTGCTGCAAGTGGGGAGGAATGGAAGATATTTGCTTCTTATATTTTAACCACCTGCCTTTTAAAGAGCATGAATGAATAGGGTATGGGTAGATCATGTGTGTAATCCCAGCCCCTGGGAGAATGAAGGAAGGTTGCTGCAGATTTCAGGCCAGCATACACTACCTAAGTACAGTACTACATACACTGCAAGACTCTGCCCCGCCTCTTCCTCCTAAAAGGCTTTTTAGAAAATACCCACCATGCCTTTAAAGTTTCTAAAATGCTAAAATGGGCTAGGAGACACTATCAAACCCAAAGCCATGGTCTCAAGAGGGAAAGTTTATTTTCAGTAGCAGTAAGGAAAACCATTAGGAGAAGGGAAAGGCCTCAGGTGGAAGTTCCAGCTTACGTATGTGAGTTACCGCATTCATCACACTCACCGGAGAGGCTCCTGATGACTGCACCGAGTCTTGTTTCCACATCTGTTTAGTTTTTGGCACTCTCTTTAAATAAGTGAACGACACTCTGCCCCAAGTTGACATAAATGAAAGAGACTCGTGGTTAAGAGCTTGAGGAAGGAGCAAAGGTAAGCATGACAATTTGGTGTGTGTATGTGTGTGGGGTCTCTTAGGGTTATTATTACTAGGTGACAAAACACCATGGCCAAAGCAACTTGGGGAGGAAAGGGCTTATTTGGCTTACACTTCCATGTCACTGTTCATTGTCAAAGGAAGTCAGGACAGGAACTCAAACAGGGCAGGAACCTGGAGGCAGGAGCTGATGCAGAGGCCATGGAGGAGTGCTGCTTACTGACTTGCTCCTGCTCCTGGTGGCTTGTTTTTTTTTTTTTTTTCGAGACAGGGTTTCTCTGTGTAGCTTTGCGCCTTTCCTGGAGCTCACTTGGTAGCCCAGGCTGCCCTCGAACTCACAGAGATCCGCCTGGCTCTGCCTCCCGAGTGCTGGGATTAAAGGCGTGTGCCACCAACGCCCAGCATCCTGGTGGCTTGTTTAGCCTGCTTTTTTTATAAAAACCAGAATCACCAGCCCAGAGGTGGCCCCGCCCACAATGGTCTGGACCCTTCGGCCATCAATCACTAATTAAGAAAACGCTTTATAGGCTTGCCTACAGCCTGATCCCATGGAGGCATTTTCTCAATTGGGAGTTCAGATGACTTTAGCTGGTGTCAAATTAACACAAAGTTAGCCAGCCTAAAGGGAGTCTTTGAAGTTATGAAGGGGACAGACTGCAGATGTCTCTCACTTTCTCCCCAGAAACAGCTACTATTCAAAGGTGCAAATGTGACTGTGACAAGAATATAAACAAACTCACAAAATCAGGCTAGAGGCAAAGTGGCCAGCAGGCACACCCCCACACACACCTGTAAAACACCATAGGGTGGCTAACATCAACAATGGGATGTTCAAGCTTTAGGGAAGATTCACACAAGAGGTGATGGAGGAAAGCCTTCAGACTCTGGACAAAAGAGTAGTTTTCTGATTGTAAGAAAACCATCCCAGTGTTACTTTTAAATTAAAGAGCCTCAGGCAGCATGCCCATACCAGCCCTCTTCTCTATAAAACTGTTCACACAGCTTTCCAAAGACAGGATCCATATCTGTAACACATTCCCTTCTGTAGCAGCGGTCTCAAGGGCCAGAGTTTATAAGCAAATGAGAGAAGGTTTGTAGAAAAGGATTGCACAGTTTTCACAAAGTCGGGGTAACATGTCCATTATGTTTGGTAAAACCCATAAGAAAACAGCAGCTCCTCGGGAGCTCTGTGTCATTAAAAAAAAAAAGCTGCAAAAAGGCTCAAACATTCTAAAACATGTACTTGTAGATGCTCACAGGAGGGGTCAAGTGTGGCAGAGCTTTCAGGATTTTAAGATTATTTCCAATTGTTTTGCTAACTCAGGACTACATTAACTGACTTCCAGAGCAGGCGTCTTTAACTTACTCCACAAGATAGCATCTTGAAAATGCTAATAGTATTGCATTAACGGTGTCCAGAATTGGAGTATTATCTCAATATTCCATGCTGCCAACAAAATACCAACCCTTAAGAGACAGCATAGCACTAGCTTGCCTACAAGTTCTGTGGAATAAAAACCAAAGGGGTACAGCACATGCACCAATTTAACATTTAAAGTCTATTTTCTGTAGCAGAACAGGTCAGCTTAGCGATCTCAGTGGCAGGCAACGAAATTTCGATCTGTTGTTGATATTACCACACCAATAAGCATGAACTAGAGCCTTGCATAGCATGGGTAGTTCTAACTCGATTTGGTTTTGAAGACTCTTCATATTAATGTTCAAAAAATTTGTTAACTAATGGTTCTTTTAAAAATCCATCTCAAGCAATGCACTTAGGCTTTCTCACTTTGAAAATAATAATAATAAAAAAACATGGCTTTCCATCTTTCATTTTGAAGTTAACAATTATGGTGCACGAAAGACAAAAACCGTCAATACACACATGGTATCCAATAGCAAGGTGTGTCTTTAAGACCTAAACGTTTCCATTTTTAGTTTTTTGTGCAGTGACGGATACTGATGCTGGGCTGAGGCTTTGTGCATGCTACAGAGGGCTGTGCCATTGAGTCTAAATGTCTGTGAACATGTTGAGATACCTGTTTCGACTATAAGACAATTTTAGTCCCAGGAAATGGAATTTGTTGTTGGGCAAATGCCTCCCTCTTCAATGACCAGCAACACATATGTAAATATAAACTGTTAATGCATCAGATCGGAAGAATACAGAGGTTTAATTTACTCTTTTCTCCCTACATAAGCTGATCTTAGATGGATCTGATGGCTCAGATCTATAAATTTTAGCTCGTTGGGAGGCCAAAGCAAGAAGAATTTCAGGTCAAAGCTTGTGTGGACAACACAGTGAGTTCAAGGATACCCTAGGCAACTTAGTGAGACCTTGTTTCAAAATAAAAAGTAAAAATAACGTTGTGAATATAGCTCCATGGTAGAACACTTGTCCAGATGGAGGCCTTGGGCTAAGTCCTCACCACTGCAAACACAGACATAAAGTAAAACGGTCTCCATCATTGACTATATATATATATATACACAGCTTTCCATGTTTAATTTTTTCCTGTATACAGTTTTACTTGGAAAGGACTCGAAGTTTTTCTTGCATTAAAAACAAATAAGACCCATTAAAAATAAAATGAAAACCCCTGATAAAAATCTTAAGACCAAGTATATGTATCTAATTAGCTTTATTTTGGAACATTGTACAAACTCCAGTCTTAAAAAAAAAATGTAGTGGTCATTCAATTACACAGTGAGAAATGGAAGACAGACCACAGGCTGACTGTCAGTTTGAGAGATGCTTTAATTACATGTTTCTAAATATACTAACTTGCTGGTAGTTGCTTATTTTTTCCCCTTCACTTTTCTGAGACAGACAAAATATATGATCTATTGCTTTTATTATTTATTTTTTCTTTTTAAATGACCCGGGAGTTAGACATTAATGGATAACCTAAAAACCAGACAAAACTCACAAAAATAAGCCATTTCAAATTAGAGACAATGCATTTTTCTCATTTATTCAAATTCACTGCAGGAAGTAAACACTAAAAGATTAAAAAAACAAAACAAAAAATTCACACTGCAGTATGTACAATTCATGACATCATATGAAGAAATTAAATTTCTAATAAAAATGGCAAATTATATTATTAAGCAGATTGCATCAAAACTGGCTGTAAACCCCAGAATTCTTACCATGAATGGTAATGTGCCTGCATTCCAGCATTCAGAAACACTGGACTATTCCTGGTTATAATGTTTCCAATGGGATTTTAAGATTTGTGAAGTTGTTGTGTGAATTCTTTATGTTGAAAAGTGGTTGATTTAAAAAAAAAAAATTAAGACCCTTGGATTCAAAGCACATTCTCTCACAAAGCTTAAGCCACAGAAGTCATGTCCAGAAATGGAATACTGTCGTGTTGGGATGAACATCTGATCTGACTTGTTAAGACATTTTTGCCAAATGCACAGATGCACAGGGTTCCCCATGCACTTTTCATGCAGCAGGTAATCACAACTTAAATAAAAGGTTTATTTTATACATTTGTCCAGACTTGCAACTGTATACATACATGCACAATTTTTTAAACCTGTCTGATTATATTTACACTTATACATGGAATATACAGGAACCAAAGAAATTAAAAGGTTTTTCTGTTGCATTAGAACAATACAAAATATGTATTTTTTTTATTAAGGAAATCACTATTTACATTACCTTTAAAAACCAATTTTAACATCTTCATGTAACAAGTCAATATATATATATATACATTATATATATATATATAGAAAATATATACTCTCACCAGTTTATTCTTCTGTAAGATGTAGCAGAGAACAAACAGGTAATGCTACCTTACTGATGTCAATGAGAGTTGTAGTACCCTTTCACAAATGACTTTATTAGGAAGAAATTGCCTAGGTATCGAAAATAGTCCTGGAAAATGTGTATGTGTGCATATCTGAATCTACATATGCATAAACAAGGTAAATTTGTGGATGTATGCACTTTCTCTTCATTAGGATTACTCTAAACTCCACGTGGGGGTATTCTCTAGTAAGTCAGAACAGCATTCTTTAGAGTCACATTGATTTCTGTATTACATATTCCCATTCCAACCAAAACCAAACAAACAGACAAAACAATGCTGGCTCTGGACGTTTCCCTGACCTAAGTGCTGCTCCACTGTAAGAAACCCATTGCCTCCAACTGAGGATGAACACCAGCATCCTACAATATACTTCCAAGGCTCCAACCCTTTCACAATAACTGAGAAGAATGACTTAGTGTAAAGCTTATTTATAGAGTGTAGACAATGAGATTGTCACAGTATGGACATGGAGTAAAATATCTTCACTGGCCAGTGGAATTTTTCATAGCAGAATAAGCATACGCCTTCCCCTCCCTCTGATGTAGCATAATATACACTCCAATTACCATATACCATTTCCATTAACTATTTACAAATCATCTTGAGAAAAAAATAACCATTTAGAATTTTAGATAATTAAGAAATAATGTCCATTTGCAATATAAAAAAATCTTAGAAACAACATCAAGTACATACAACAACTTCAAATAAACTTCCTTCTACTTAATTATTGAGTACACAATAATGTTTTGATAAGTTGTTTGCTAACCTGGTTCAAGACTGAAAATAAAATATTGTCTGGTGGATGAATTGTGGGCTATAAAAACTGAACTTATAAAGCAACTTGTTTCAAGATTGAAATTCCACGTGGCTCCATCATACATTAAGCTCTTCCCAGACAGTATCAGTGTTTACTTTGAATACATGTGCAAAACGAGTTGATGCCATGTAGTGACTGTGTAGGTTCTATTATGTTATGATAAGTGCCCTTTGATTGGTTTTCAGGCAATCTGAGCTTAATGTCTCTCTTGGGTTGAAACTGGTATCCTAAGAAGCACTGTTCCGCAGAAGACTGTTTGAATAGAAGGTAAGGATGTATTCAGGAGAAGTTTCCCAACCATCCTGGGATCACCTGAGTTTGCTAAGTGGCCCTGTTATTCCATCCCTAAGGCTAATTAAGTTGATGTTACTAATTAGAACAAATAAATAATCACAGATTTTCCTGAGATGTTGACCCAGATAGGAAAGTTGTTCCCTCTACCTGATTTTTTTTGTCATAAAAAGTATTCTGAACCTGATTTCCAAAGATATAACAGCAATATAGGAACTACGATATTGCAAATTTGGAGTTGACGTGTGACTGTACTGGGGGTAAATATAGGCATCAAATAGTTTCTTTAAAGTTCCATGTTCTGGAAAAGTTGTATGTGGTTTTCCAACACATACAGAACATGTTAAGGTGCAGGCCGAAGACTCCCAGGTCCAGCAGAGACCCTGTTCTGGAGACCTGAGAGATGCTGCCTAGCAATCTGCATTTTAAACAACTGCTCCACATGGTCCTAATGCAGTTTCTGTGCCCAGAATTAAGAAATCCTGGTCCTAAGATTTACAGGTACCACAGGAATGGGGAGGATTAACTTCACAAGAGATGCTGAAAACTGTCCAAAGAAAACCCATTTTTGCTTTTGTTAAAAACTATTTCTAAGTAGTCAATTATTCAGGAAACTGCCTGAAGATGAACATTACCTTCTCTAATTTTGTAAAAGGAGGAGTATTAATTTAGGAAAGTAGTCAAAATATAAAAAATGGAAGTCTGCCTTTTATTTTGAAGGATCTATTAAACTGCCCTCCATTGTAATCAATTTTTACTAAATAGTACAAGGTTTAAAGAAATACACATTGAAAAGGTCTGGGGTGGGGCAGACACAGTGGGAATCTCAAAACCTTTTCCAAGAGTTAAAAAGAATTTTTGTTTAGCAAAAGTGAAAAATGTAAGCATTACTACTTTTTCTTACTTTTGAACTGATGTGATGTGAATCAGCAGAAGGCTTCTGGGTTTTTCTTAATTTGATTATCTTTCAATAGTTAACAATTTGGACTTTAAAAACATGTTATGTAGGCTGACTTCTGAGATGTGAGATGAAGTACCCTAATAAAGAGAGCAAGCAAACTGCATCAATCCACTATTGATGGAGTTTTTGCATTTTAATGTATGCCTCTTATTTATGACTATAAAATCGTTTCGTCCATAGGCTACTCACAGTTGTCATCTGATGTATACAGAAGTATTAAACAACCAACTTCTAGTTCAATAGTTTCCTCATGACATCTAACGTTAAGCAAAAATTAGTATGCATATTTAAACATCACCAGTAACCAATACTTTCAGAATGAAGAAGTTTCAATTATACCATGCTTTTTCTCAAATCATGCTCTTATTTATACAGATCTCAAGTTCATACTGATTAATTTTAAAAAGATCCAAAAATGGTATGGCAGATAGACATTATTCTGATTCCTTTTTTATTGAGAGCACGTTTCCCAGAAGTCCATAAACTTCTCCATTTGTACTGTGTGGGCGAGAAGCATTATTTCCCATATGGCTATTGTAAGGGCTTCTTAGATTGAAGAAGGAACCTTTAGTTTCTGCTGCAGGAAGTAACTCTTCTTTGATTGTCACCTGTGAGACACTCTCAGCAGATGAAGGCTCCCTCCAGACTTCTTTGTCCTGTGTTTCTCGAGTGGTAACAGAATTGCCTCCTTTCTGAAGCATGTAATAGAGGATTGGGTTCGTTTTGGTCAGTCTTGGCGAGTCTTTTTCATACTCATTCTTATCCATATCTGTGATGACCCACTTGATGGGTCCCTTCTCGTTGGGAATGGGCACAGAACACCCATTCAAAAGACCAGGTTCTGGTCTGGACCCCACACAGCTCAAGTGCTCCGGGAAGGGAGGACTCAGAGGAGTTTTTCCCGCTCCTGGGTATGGAAATGTCCTGTTATCCACACAACTGCTGGGCTGAGGGGAACTATACATCAGTCCATTTAAAGAAGAAATGCTGAAATCAGGTTTGCTATTGGGCATGTTATTTTTATGTCCTTTCTTTTTATTGTCGATGACAGAGTTACTCCTGTGTGGGGACAGATCTCGCACACAGTTCTCTGAGAGAAGCAGCTGTTTCAGAACATTGAAGCTTTTGCTCTCTCTGGCCCAACTCCTGTGTTCACTATCACTGGCTGAACTATGACCAGCAGGGTATTTATAGTCAAGATCATTTCTGCTAAATTTCAGTTCTTCCTGATTAAGTAAGGACCCATACAGTACTTCTGGGGCATTGTGATTACTGGCAGTATCTACAGCACTATTTTTCATTTTTTTAAATGGATTTTCTAGTGGTTCCGTATAAAGCTTCCTTTTCTTGGGGACCATGCAAAAGTTCTTTGACTCCAGGGGTGTCAACTCACTATTTCTGTGACTCGTGTCCTGATCATCCACTGGGTAACTCTCTTGATTCTGTCTCAGCAATCGACTTAACAGACCGTTCTTTGAGAAAGAAAAATCCTGAGGTGAAGCGGGCTCTGATTTAAAGTCCTCGGACACTGGTAAGGCAGCTGTGCTCCTCTGCATGGTGGAAGTGACGCCCGAGAACCGGGAGCTCTTAGCGTCATGGTTTAAATGCACGTTTGTGTTATGAACCTGGAAGTCATCGCAAGGCTCGGATTTGATTTTCACCATCAGTATCTGTTCACTCACAGATCTCTCGGCGTGTTCCTGGGTACCTTCCTCTCGCAAAGGAATTTTCTCTTTCCTGTCACTCTTCCCCTTGTTGGAATTTCCCAGGAGCAGCTGAAGGACAGTGCGTCTTTCCAGCAGATTCTCTATCTCACAACCAGGAAGAGCCGGGTCAGGTCCTGCTGGCTGCTGGCTGAAGGCTTTGTTTTCTTCAACTGCATTGGTTTTGTTTGAGAGCAGAGGGCTATTTAACCTATCAATCATTCCGAGAGGTTTCTCTGCATTTCCACTTAACAGCTGTTTGCTGGGTCTCTGCTCTTCCGCGGGCATGGAAGACTGCATTCCACACTGTGCCAAATTTTGTAACAGTTTACTGGCACTGAACGTTGCCGGGTTTGGTGCACCTTCACTTGGGGCTGGTTTCTCTGCTGGCGCTTCTTTGCTTTTTGTGAGGTCCATCAAGTGGCCAGCCGCGGTGCTGGTTAGCTTTGAAGAGGGAGTAGTACTGCAGGCATATGGCGGGGGGGAATTCCACTTGATGACCAGAGAGTGCTGGGAAAGATTGATGGGAGACTCCGCTTTGGTGGATGTATGCAGTGGTGGAGTGCTCACGGGGGTAGTCCTGTTTGTACTGGGGCTTTCAATGACAGAAGTCCTTGTGTAATTCTGTGGACCGAACTTCGTCACATCACAGGGGACTTCCTGAGGGCTGGCGTTCCTTTCAACGTTCTCTTCACTTTTATGGCCGAGGAGCAGCTGAAGAAGGGTGACTTTCTGGTGTGAATTCAGCTTGGAATTTTTTGAGGTATCTTGATCTTCTTTGACGTCCACACCAGGGACTTTGGGGTCCCACGTGTTTAACAAGGATTGAGTGAGGTTCTCAAGGGAAACGGGTCTGTCGGCCTCTGGCTTCTCCAGGCGGTGTTTGCAGGACAGGTCTATGGGAACACAGTTGGAGTAGCAGCTCTCATCTCCGCTGCTGTCATCTGTAAAGCTGGGGTTGTTATCGGAGTACTCATCGATCGTGGTGGGGGTGCTGCTCTCCTCGAAACGACTCCCTCTCTCGTTCTGGCCGTGCCCATTCATTGGCGCGGGGATGGTCTGGCTTTTGAGGAGATGTAAAAGCAAACTGTTATTGGCAACTTGCTTTATGCTGTTTCTTTCCAGTGAGTTTTTATAGCCCGCGTTTTTGGGGGAAGAAGGAACAACACTCATTGGATTCTGAAACGTTGTAGCATGATTCTTGCTAGCCACCGGTTTGCAGGATGACGAGGTTCTGGCCTGCCCATTGAGATGGCCAGACATCCCTTTGGGGAGCTGGAAACTGCTCACGTCCTTCTGACCATTTTCTTGCAGTCTGGCCATGGCAGCAAGTCTCTCACTTGCTGCTTGATGTGCATTCTGGGTTTTTAGAGCGTGTTCCCGAGAGTACTGCTGTAGATGGGCTTCACTGGAAAGGAGCAGAGCTAACTGGCTGCAGGCCACGCTAGGCTTAGGGGAGGTGGCGGGGCTAGCCCTTTTTTCCACCATGCTGGCAACAGCCTGTAATCTTGCAGCACATGACAAGGGTTCACTCATGACCTTTGTCCCGCTTTGTCCGACATGATGAGGTGACTCCACCACAAAGCTATCTCTGATGAGGTTTGGAGTCACATCGGGGAGGGTGGCGCCGGACTTTTGATCCTTGGTTTTACTTTTCTTCAACAGAGTTTTTAAGTGACTCGAGGCCACGCCGTAGCACCTTAAATCCTTTTCCACTTTTAAGGAATCGTGACTGAGGGCATATCCTTGCTCTTTGAGGCTCTGTCTAATCTGTTGTGACAGAGCAACAGTCTGCAGCCTGGAGCTGAATGACTGAAGCAAAGAGGCCAGTAATGTGCTATCCTGCTTGCCTTTAGGCACATTGTCAACCATGCCAGCCAGCAAAGCTTCCTTCTTTACATTTAAATTCACGATGGAATCAGACAGCCTCTTCCGCTTTGCCGCATTCCAGTCCTCAGAAGACTGTAGCAGTCTGGCTTTTTTGAGATGCAGCATGCCAGATCCCTGGTACGTATGTGTACTGAGAGCGGGACCATTGCTTTGACAGGTAGGAAACGCACTGCCAGAAATGTTAAAGTTCTGGTCTTCCTCGTTGTGGCCAGCAGACTTTTTGTCAACGGCAGTACCTGAGCCCCCCGCTGCCTGATGCATTAGTAATCCTTCTAGGTAAGTTAAAACAATAGAATCCTGATGCACATCAGAGCCAAGCTCTTCTCCATGAGTCATGTTCAATACAAGTGTCCACAGGGGCTTGGCTTCTATTCACTTTAAAGATATGTTTTTTGTTTTTGTTGGTTTTTTCTTTTTTCTTTTCCTTTTTCTTTTTCTTTTTTTGTCTGTAAGATCCAACTTCAGGAAGTTAATGTCAATCGATCACCTTCCCTAGCAGTCAGAGAGTGATGTGCTGTTACATTCTGACCAGGATGTCTTCTGGCAGTGACAGGTTAAGAGGCGGGCAAACTCCAAGGCGGACCTCAGCACTGATCTGCAGCTAGGGTAGCCGGAGAACTCCCTCCTTTAGTACAGAGATATGTAGTGGCACGGAGGTAATACTTCTTAGGGAATATGCTGCTTTTCTTTCTTCATCGTTTGTTGTTCACCAAATGCACATGTCAGTATCTAAAAATATATAAGTAAAAATAGTTAAGGAGGTACAGAACCAGACTCATGCTTATTACCTACAAGGAATAGAATACAGCACCATGAGTTTATACATATAAACTATACATGTGTACTAGGCACACAGACACATGATAGCCACATCCGTCCGATATGTGATTTGTCAGTAAGTAGCCTTAAAAATACTCCACTGCCAGTGAAGGATGAGATAAGGACTTGGGAACTTCTATGCAATTATTCAAAGCACAGTTTGCAAACGGGCTCCAATGCTGTACAGTAATATCCACTCACCTGTCTCATTGTTTATTTTCTACCTTACCAGAACTAGATGACAGGCTAAGAATAATCATTTCCTAAACCAGAAAGCACACTGGATCTTTAGCTTCAGGGACGAAAAAAGACATGCAAAAACTCCTTCAGAATGAGACCTACTACACTAATTGTAATTTGCACACACAACACACCAGATACAAAACTTTATATATTAATTATAATTCTAGAAAGGAAAACAGTTATAAAAAACACACATGCATGAATAGATGTTCTTGCCCTCTGAAGTTTGGATAAATGTGAACTCAAAAGACTGAGGTCACAAATTTGAAACTGGACACTGTAACCTCATCGGCATTCCACGGGGAAACAGCAGGAAAAGGCCATCCCGAGTATTCACTTTGTTCTTGTTACAGCTCAGTCTCTCTGATCCTAGTCTGCATGGAGGGCTGTGGGACGACCTGGGAAAGGGAGCTGTGACAGGGAACCCCAGCACTGGGTAAGGGAGGCCTGCACCCACATTCCTAGCTTAGTCTCAGTATAAAGTCCTTTCCTCCTTTTGCTTCGTTTTACATGCCCAGCAAATACGGATACATTTAGAAAATACATGTGATTCAGTAAATACTCTCAGACTGCTTTAAATTTTTAAGTGGAAAATTTAATGAAAGAAAAATATTTCCTTAAAATAGTTTCCTTTTTTTGCCCCAAATACCAAAGGAAGTTGACAAAGGAAGGGTTCCCATTAGATGAACTGAAATCTGAGTACAGAGACCCTTAACTCCGGGGTCACGGATGACGATGATGTTATTGACTTCTATATGCCATGCCTTGCCTAATGTGTTCAGATATCTTAATATCTAGGTGTTTTTTTTTTTCTCAGACTCAAGAATAAAATGTAATTCTAAAGATAACAAGAAATATGGTGTTTTCATCCAGTTAGTTACTTAATGGGGAGGACTTCGTCATTCAGCATTCTTACTGTCTTGAAGACAGAACCCCTCTGCCCACCAAGCCTCTGAGCATCTTTCAGGCTTTCAAGATGTTGAACAGCCAAAATCCACGTGAGACTCTTCATTAAGTGGAAAAAGACTGAAGGCAGGCGCGTAGCAAGAGAAGGTGGAAGGGAAGAGATGATGTGAAAATGACATCATTTATTCAATTGGTTACCGCTAAAAATAAAAAATATATTTACCAATTATAAGACAAGAAAGGTCTCTGCCCTCTAGGTAGCATAATTAGATGTTGAAAGTTTTCAAAGGTATGCATTCTGGATAGAAAAATTTTTAAAAATGCTGAATTATAACTTGTGCTTAATAAAAAACTTTTAAATATGAGTATGGAAGTAGGATCTGGCAGATTTTTTACATCCTGAAAGATGACGCAGCAGAATGGGTTCCACAATGGCTCTGCAGACGACTTTTAATGGTGGAGACATGCCGGGATTGCCTCATCTTGCTAGGGGACTCCATTATTTTCCTTTTGTCCCTTTAAGTACAGTGAATCGCTGTGATGGTTAATCTTGTCATCTTGGGGCGATTGAGAAACACTTAGATTAGTAAAGCCCATCCCTGGGTGTACCTGTGAGAACTTTCCAGAGAGGATTAGCGAAGTGGGGGAGCCACCCTGGATGTGGACAGCACTATCCCGGTCTAGGACCCCAGCTGGGATAAACGTGTAAAAAAGGGAACGCACAGAGCACCAGAGTCTGCTCCTGTCCCACCATGATGTGAGCTGCTCTCCATGCAGAAGACTGAAACCTTTGCAAGTGTGAACTGCATAAGCCGAAATCTTTCCATTCTTAACGTTGGTTTGCTCTGGTATTTCAACACAGAATCATCAAAAATCTCACGCCACTCCAACAAGAGCAAAATGGCAAAAACACTTAAAAGAAGAAAATTTATAAAAATACATAAAAGGCTTATATATATATATATATACACATATGTGTGTGTATGTGTATATATGTGCGTGTGTGTGTATATTCCATATATTATATGGATATATATACCATATAATATGATATATATATATATGTATTGATAGCAAAATACAGTATTATACTCCATTATAAACACATTCCTGGGCTGGAGATGCAGCTCAGTATTAAATACTTGCTTCAAATGGACAAGACACAGTCCGAGGCCTTGGGTTTCATCCTGAACAGCACATATAATCACAAATATACACAAACACACAGATTGCTATAACTTTAAATGTGAATTTCATGTAATGTAATCCTTGTTATCAATAAATTTTAAATAAGTCTTGAAAACCAGAGTTGGGTCTAAAGACCACAATAGCTATCCAGGCACTCATTTCACAGATCAATAATGCAATTCAAGTCAGTTATTCAACATTAGAATTGTAAGTAAACCCCGCTTTCATTAATTTAAAATTGTTTATAAGCACAAAAATATCTTTTAGATCTTACTTATGAAAAAAAATTACTAGTTCTTAAGTATGTAGTATAAAAAAAAGACAGTATTTCTGAAAGAATTCTACAAAAAAAACCTAAACTATGAAAAAATTTATGGAATCTTGATCATATGCTTAGCAGATATTTCAACACAAGAGTGTTTTAATGAAAAACCTATCAATGTTTGAACTGTAAGAGTATATTTTCAAAAGTAATGTACTTGGTATTTGACATAGTACTTGAAAAGTACCAAGTTTAGCTCAAAGTGTGTGTGTATGCTTTATAAGGGATAGATCAATAAAACAAAAGTTGTAGCTGGGCAGAGGTCGTGCCCGCCTTTAATCCCAGCCCTTGGGCGGGGTGCACAGGTAGGTCCACTCTGTGAGTTCCAGGCCAGCCTGATGGACAGAACTAGTTCTAGGACAACTATTGCTGTTACACGAGAAACTCTGTCTCAAAGAAAAAAAAATAAACAAGAAAAAAAAAGTTGTAAGTTGTTCATATGTGAGGAGTTCACAAATGTTCACAATATTGATTCCTTTAAATGACTAGATTATTTCCAAAGCAATGTTTTATATTCTTTATTTAAAAGTTGTTTATTAAGAAAAATGAAACTGCTGAAATTTTATATACTTCAAAACAGTGAAAACAAATACTGAGGTTTTATTTAGATATTAAAAGATGTAGTTCACTGAATTCTTATTTGTGAGTGAGCTTACCTTTGGTTGAAGAAAAACAATAAAGACCACTAGCCAGATGCTTTTACATTCCGTATCTTTCTTTCAATCAAATTCTCCATTAAAACCACACTTAAATGATTGACATCTATAATACCACATAGCATGCTATTTAAGATAAGTCTAAGGAATGACTTCCAACTGTTTCTATTAAAATTTCTCAATTTCTTCATTGTCAGGTCATAATTATCTGAGTATTAAACTTCAAGGAATTTCTTCATTGAAGCTTTAATGAACATTTTGATTCTTTGCTCTAGTTTCTTGAAAATATAGAAAGGTACAAGGATTACTTCCTTGTGCCATTCAATAATAACTCCTGTGACAATAACATCTACTGTGGATTATACTTTGGGTCCCTTGAGGGGTCTTTCTAGGCAAATGGTAAAAAAGAAAAATACAGTATTCATTAAGCACTAATAAAAAAAAGAAGTAAGAACATCCTAAAGTCCTGTTTATTGACCAAGAAAAGTTTCAAAAGTTGAAAAAAAAAATGCTACAACAAGCAGCACTCCATCCAGAGAGAAGAAAGTACTTCTCTGACCAGCACCAATTAGAAATTACTACAGAAGAACTCAACACGTAACTTCACAAGGCAGGCAGGACAGGAGAAAGCACTTGAGATGAGGGTCCTCAACCCTTACTAAGAGGGGGGACTACTGTGCCTCCCCTACTACAAATCGAACATGAGGCTGTTGCTGGGAAAAACGCTTCACAAAGAGTAAAACAAGCATCGTTTTGCAGCTACTTCATAACAGGGATGCGAACTGGGAGGTAAAAGCATAACCTGAAATACAGTTCTCAGTAAATTCCTTATTTCTCATCAAAATGTGCATCTTTTGAGAGAAGCCAATGCCAAGATAACGTTCTTTTGAAGCGCTGTCTTTGTCAAAAAGTAGATGTGGGGTTGGACAGTTTAATGAGCAACAAACAAACAAACAAACAAACAAACAAACAAACAAAATCCCCAACCAACCAACCAACCAACCAAACCACCTTATTTAAATCAGTTTGCTCAAATGAGACCCTCACACCCTCTGCAACTAAAACTTAAAGAGTCCCCTCCCACAACCCGGGTGAAGGTTCACAGTTTGTATAAGTGAACCACAGAGGTAGCGAACACAGAGGGTGCCCACTGACACCCAATTTCTCTCTGCTGAAAATGGTGGGGGGTGGGCACGTTTATAGGTTTTTTTGCTCAAGGCCACACTTACTCCTAACTTCCAGGTCTATGGCTGGAGCTTGCCTGTTGGCTTGCACAGGTGTAACACTGTCACTTAAATTCCCCATTCAATAAAGCTTCCAAGGGGGCCATAGTTGTTTGACTAACTCAAGCATTCACCACGGGCTGGGCTTATAGGGACCTCTGCAACTCTTCATGAGGCCAAGAGATTTGTTACATTGTAGTTGACAGAGTAACAAGCACTTTAACCAGAGGATACTTTGTCATAAGAGTAATACAAAAGCCGGGCAGTGGTGGCGCATGCCTTTAATCCCAGCACTCAGGAGGCAGAGCCAAGAGCATCTCTGTGAGTTAAAGGCCAGCCTGGGCAACAGGGTGAGTTTCAGGAAAGGTGCAAAGCTACACAGAGAAACCCTGTCTCGAAAAACCAAACAAAACAAAACAAAAAAAAGAGTTGTACAAAAGACGAAA
The DNA here is from genome assembly GCF_004664715.2 of Peromyscus leucopus. Taxonomy (NCBI): domain Eukaryota; kingdom Metazoa; phylum Chordata; class Mammalia; order Rodentia; family Cricetidae; genus Peromyscus; species Peromyscus leucopus. The sequence goes on along the minus strand of NC_051073.1, from coordinate 21,958,829 downwards.
CAACATGTTTTATGAATTTGACCTTCACAGTGAATCCTAGAGGAAGAAAATGGTTTTGAAGTCCACTCAGTCCCCTCCAATTGTTTAATTTTCACACAATATTTGAAGCCTGTGTTTATTTAAATGCTAAATATGAATGTATACTCACATTGGAACTTTTATTTCATAATGGTTATATCGTAAAGAAAATATTCAGGATCTTCAAGTACCCACATAAACAAACGCAAGAGAGACGACACAATCATCCTGGTGGCAGAGATGAATATGTCTAGGTTGATATAATAAAATTCTGAGCTTGAATGCTGAATTCAGAAGACTTGAAACAACAGAAAATAATCACTAACAAATTACTTAGGTACTAACACCAGCTTTCTTTTCTTTTTTTTTTTAAAGACTAAATCTATAATGACACAGGAGACAGTTTCTTAAGGCTTTCTGCAACATTTCCTCAAAGTAACAAGTCCATTCTTTGAGTTTTCAAAGTCTGTTTCCCAATCCCTATCAATAATAAGAAGCGTGGCAAACGACCCCCTTTCTCCTGGCGTTGCCTGTTTATAATATGTATACATGGGAGCATCTTTTGAGATGGATGCATAATTTCTTCTGAACTCAACTCCAGCTTCTCCATCCTTAAAATAGATGTGACATACAGACGGCGGGCAAGCTCAAGGTCACAGATCAGCAGGAAAGATTACCAGGAGGACTGACGTAACAGCTGGCAGTTGATCCGAGCTCCCCAGGTTTCCAGCATACCTCTCAGACATTGTGCCTCTACTCACAGGATGCACTCTGCTTTAAAAATATTCTTTACATCCTGCAGACAAGCTCTTCATGTACTGTTTTCATTACAAAGCATGATCCTGCTGAATACACTGCCTCAAATCAAGAGTGGGAGAATTCTTTGTGTCTCAGAACTGTGAATGTTTATGTGTGCTGATGTATAAGCCTATCTATGCTTGTGTTTTTGTTTGTTGTGATTCATCTCCCTCGTGTGATAATTTTGAAAATGAACTTAACTTGCATATATCCCTAAACATAACCTGCTCCCTTACAGGTTCAATCTATATGAGGTTGAATCTAATACTGTATTTCCCAATATTTCAGACCATGTGTAGATTTAATTGTTGAATACTGGTTCTGTAGGAATGTTTTGTAATATTTCCATCACTATTTCCAGCATATATTCGGGAAGAAAATTTAGTTATCAACAATTGCTACAAAAGTGCCTTATAATGGAATTATTGTCAAAGTGCAATTACCTAACAAAATAACGTAGCTGGGCATGGTGGTATATGCCTTTATCCTAGAGCGGAAGCAGAGGTGCAGCTGGATCTCCACGAGTTTGAAGCCAGCCTGGTATACATAGAAAGTTCCAGAACTACATAATAGAGACTGTCTCAAACAAACAAACAAAAAAAATAAAATAAATAAGAATAAAAAAGAAAGCTTAATGTATAATATGTAAGTTATTATACATTAATTATTTTGATAAAAACCACAAATTATTTCTGCCAAGTAATAGAAGTTCCATTGATGAGTTCTTTTGGAAAACAGGGAAAATTCCTCATAAAACACATCACCCAAGCTGTCTTAGTGGGGACACTTATCAGTGAACGATGTGTTCCTTTTTACATATTGCCTGGGTAAAAGTGCTGACTAGCTGTGAACAGACCATAATTTTCCAGAAACGGTAAACATAATGTACCATTGCTCTTGCCAATGCTGGCCCAGAACCCAAAGGTCTTTAGAATGGAAGTTTCAGCAGGATATGGAACAGGTATCACTAGACACAGTCTATGGACAGACAGGCATGGATGGTGAGGACACATCTAAAAGGGAGAAGTTATAAACCTGAGCCCAAACGTTAACCACAGAACAGGAACACTACACGCACAAGGTTCTAGGAGACTAACTAAGCCTTTAAATATTAGCAAGTAACTGTGTCCTTTAACTGGTAAGTGGAAGCTACTGGCACGCCACTATTAGGCTACTTTAACGACTTCTTATTTATTTAAGAAATAGCCATGCGTACTTCTCTTGGACCTCTCTCTTGCCTGTCTGTGCATATGACCCAGCGTTTGAAGTGATCTCAGTAGCCGCAGCCGGGAACTGCTAATCTGAAACAGCTTTACTGGTGTTCAGATTTAAGTCTCCACCATAGGGGTGGCTTGGAGATAGCCCTCACCATGGCAGCTGCCACTGGGAAGAAGATGCAGACGGGGGTCAGGCAGGGTCAGGCTTAGGAAGGGGGATTTAGAAGAGCACTCTGGTGAGCTGCCAGAGAAACAGGAAGTGCAGTCAGTGGTCTAAGTGACATGGGTCAGGCTTTTGTGACTTCACAGACTGGGTCGAGAACATTCCTGAATGACTTTTTATTTAACAATGAAGATAATAAAAATTACTTAACTTTTACTACTTGTATCATTTAATGAAAGTAACTGTGCCACAGCTAACGAACTAACTACGTCAGCTTTGTGGAAATCTCTCACCATTCTTCCAGGCTGCTCTGTTTCCGGCAGGAGGACGTGTGTGCTGTGGTAAATGGACTACGGTAATCACCTCAATGTTTAGTTTGTTCGTCTCTGAAATCGCTTAAATTCCTACAGCAAGAGTTCTTAATATTTACATTTTGCTTTGAGTTTTTGTCCTCACTGTGCTCTCCACTAGAGCATTTATACAAATGGATAATCTGTTTATGTAATAAGGACGTAATAAGTGAGCAGGAAGAAGTGCTATGATATGGGAGACGGGGTCATGTTCAGTGATTTTCTTCCCATGTGTCCATCTAATCCCTATGATCACCCTCATTTCATAAACTGTCTCAGTTAAAAACAAAGAGACCCATGCAGGCACCTTCCCCAACTTGCAAACCAGGGGTGGCTTTTTATCTGTGACTCCCCAGCACTCAGAGGAATTTTCAAAATTAAGAGTTTTTGTTTGTTTGTGCATGCCTGATCCCTCAATACAGGCAGGGTAAGTTCCTTACAGGCAAGAATTAGATCTTTTCATCCTTGTGTCTCCAGAACTGGGCAAATTGGGCACATACAGTCTTTTTTTTTTTTTTTCCGAGACAGGGTTTCTCTGTGTAGCTTTGCACCTTTCCTGACTCTCACTTAGTAGCCCAGGCTCTGCCTCCCAAGGGCTGGGATTAAAGGCGTGCACCACCACAATGCCCAGCAAAGAAGACACTCTTTTTTTTTTTTTTGCTTTTCGAGACAGGGTTTCTCTGTGTAAGCTTTGTGCCTTTCCTGGATCTCACTCCGTAGACTAGGCTGGCCTTGAACTCACAGAGATTCTCCGGGCTCTGCCTCCCAAGTGCTGGGATTAAAGGCGTGTGCCACCACCACCCGGCTCAGATATAGTCTTACAATGTGCAAAAAGTCAATCTCTGGGAGTCTTAGTTCTGTTAAATATGGTGCAAGCCATCATAACTGTGAGAGAGCTCAGTATTAAAAATGATACGGTGCTAGTGCTAACATCTGGCTTCAAATTCAAGACTTGCTTCTTCTGCATATGAACTAACAAAAACTACAAAGGTACAGAGTAATAGGTTGGTTAGGAATTTAACTCAGTGGTAGGTTGCCTGTCGTCGAACAAATTGCAGGCCTTGGGTTCAGTCCCTAGCAACAGAAATAAACAACAACAACCCCCCCACCCCCAGAAGTAACGAAAGTTGTTTGCTTTAATCTTAAACGAGTGGCTGCTATTCTGGTAGAAACCCAGAAGATATACAAATTTTTAAAATGCACGTTTGATTGCTGTTGTATCAGTCATGTTAGGAAGATTCAGCATACAAAGATGACGGTCAAGAGTAAGCATATGTTTCAAAATACTGGTACCCTACATTTTCCATCATATTTCTTCTTCCCAATTGTTGTCCACATAGAAAGATGAATAACACTCATTTGTAACTGAAATGTTAATGTCTTTGGATGAAGACATATTAAGAAATGAAGTTTCACACTGAAAGATTTGTTCTCTAAAGTCAGAGAAATCACATATATTATAAAAATAATGATAATGAGGCAAAATAAGGAAACCTTTCTAAAAGAAAGCTTTTTGATTTTTACTGTATCAAATATAACAAAGAAATTACTCTTTACGCTCATTTTAACTATTAAACACTGAGGTTAATATTTATTCATTAAAGAACTTAGATTTCATTTATATCCATATGTTTGGAGAGTATCAAATGTTAGCTTTCACTTAGTTTGACTAAATACAAGTAGTGTCTTCACCTAAAGTGATTCTATCCGATTATGTAAGAGTGGGGCTAGAAGATAGTTTGTGCGGAAGAGAGCTTGCTGTGCAAATGTGAGGTCCTGAGTTCAAATCCCCAGAACCCACTGAAAAGCTGACATATCGCAGAAGTATCTGTAATCCTATCACTCCTACAGGAGAGACAGTGAGACTATGGCTCCTTGCGAGGTTGTGGGCCCGCTAGTCTGGTGGCATTCACAGCAGGTAAACAACAGAGACCTTGTCTGAAATAAGATGGAGGGTGAGGATCCACACTGCGATTTTCCTCTCACCTCCACATGGACACCAGGGTGTGTAGACACCAGCATTCACAGACATGAACATGGGCACACATGTGCACCCACACACACTATACACATGCATAAGTACACCCACATATCACACACACATAAACACACATGCATACACAAACAGGTATAGCAAGTCAAGTCACCCTTTAAGACCTAAATTAGAAAGACTGAAAAGCAATTCAACAAGAAAAAACATAACCCAAGCTGAGCTTTCTTGAATACCGACACAGACAATGAGCACTTCTTCCCTACATCTTTAAAACAGCCACCAGCAGAAATACAAGGGAAACGGTTCCTGGGACCTATATTAAAAACAAAGGGTTCACTCTTGTTGGCCGAGTCTGCAATATGATTAAATAAAATTAATTCTGTGATTTTCAAAAATCTAGCAAAAGAACTAATTATCCCGTGACAAAAGTACAGACTATTTATTAGTAGTGTTAGAGTTAAACCTTACTAACACCAGGAGCTCAAAAGGCTGAGAGGTTTGGGTTCAGTTTCTGGGTCTTTGATTTATCAACTGTTTAACCTTGGGCAAGTCAGCCATTCTTTAGTGTGCTATTGTTTATAAATGCACAAAACCTCAGTGGGGAGTAAATGTGGTCACACAGACACAGTCTGGACACAGCACAGCAGAAGAAACACACTCGAGAATTTGTTCTATACTGGCACAAACGAAACTATAAAACTCCTCCAAGTACTCGATTACAATCTGTAGCATGAATCTTAAAAAGTCTTATTAATAAAAATAAACCAGGGCCAGGTATTGGGGTGAACACTGGAAGACCAGAGAAACAGAGCAGGCCACAGCTAACCTTACCTCGCCAACTTCTCACCAACTTCTCAGCTGATTCTGTTTCCTCAAACTGGAAGCCTCTGAGTCCTCATCTGGAATGTTGAGGACTCAGAGGTTGAACTCAGCTGAACTGTTGCTAGAAGCCTAAAAGCTTAACCAGGCTCTAGTTCCTGGTCCTCACGCCTTACATATGTTTCTGCTCCCTGCCATCACTTCCTGGGATTAAAGGCGTGTGTCGCCATGCCTGACTGTTTTCAGTGTGGCTTTGAACTCACAGAGATCCAGATGGATCTCTACCTCTGGAATGCTAGAGTTAAAAGTGTGTGTGCCACCATGTTCTGGCCTCTATATCTAGTGGCTGCTCTGTTCCCTAAGTTTATTAGGGTACACAGTATATTGGGGAACACAATATCACCACAACAATCTCTCTCTCATCTTATGTATTAATTTATTCTTTCTTCCATTCACTTATTTGTGTGTTGGCACACATGCATGCGTGCCCATGGAGGTCAGAGGTCAACCTTGGGTGTTCTTTCTCAGGAGTCATTCCCATCTTCCTCTTCTGAGACAGGGTCTTTTACAGGACCCAGAGCTCACAATTAGGCGAGGCTGCTTGGCCAGGGAGTCCCAGAGATCCTCCCGTGTCTGCGTCCTCAGTATGCAGCACTGCATCTGGGTGTGGGGATCCAGCCCGAGGCCTCATGCTGAACGTGGCGCACACTTTACTAAAGACTGAGCTACGTCCACAGCTCCTACTCGGTTTTTTTTTTTTAGTCTGATCATCAGTCTGTTGGGCGTCCCGGAAAGAAGGCCAATCACTGCAAACAACAGTGTCATGCCACTGGCTAGCTCTCTCACCCCGGAGGTCTAGGTGAGACAGTAAAAACCTTCTGTTGATAGAAGTCTAGGAAAGGGCACTTAAAAGATGACAAACACTCCGGGTCTCTGGGTGCCATAAAGTCACAATTTTTTTTTTTTATCAACTCTTGACGGGGTCAAAATAGTGGCTTCAAAACTCCTGGGAAGACTGTGTCATGAACTGCTGACTCGTACTAAGTGTGCCAGACCTCTCAAAGCCCTGCTTTCTCAGGGGTATGCTGAAGCCATCCACATCCCTTCCTCCAAGGAAATACGGGGGCATATGTTCTTCGATTTCCTTCAGGAGGTGGTTGGTGTATTATTTACCCTCACTAACATTTTTCCAGGCAAGGGCACGAAATTTGGGAACAACCAAAAGGCTGGTGATGACTGCAGTCAGCGGCTAACCCCAAACCAAATGAAGGGGCTAGGGATTCCAGCCTTTCCTGTCATGTCAGACCACTACAGACAAGAAGAAAAAAGTGCTGAAAACATTCGGCCAACCAAATGCTTTTGTAGCCCTTGGGAAATACAAGGTTACTTTTCCTATTCCAAAATCTTTTCTCTGCTATCCCAATGTCTTGTTTTTTATTTGAGGAAGGCTACTCAGTGCAGAGCTGAAGAGGACGGTCTCAGCGTTCTTAACTCTGCACCTCAGTAGGTCGGCAACTCTGGTCAATTTATTGCTCTAGTTTGGGGCTCAGTTTCTTTAAGCTGTGAAAAAGGAATGATAGTGTTTACTTCACAATACATACATATTCATATATATCTAATATAAATATTGACTATATTTACCTAGCATTTTCTAGATGATTGTTAACAATTCTGTTACTTATAGATGGATGACACAGCACCAAACTGAGGAACTTACTCTCAGGCGTTTTATTTGTTTGTTTGTTTTTTGTTTTTGAGGCAGTCTTACTATGTAGTACAGGCTGGCCTTAAAATCACACACTTGAGCTGGGTGGTGGTGGCACACGCCTTTAATCCCAGCACTTAGAAGGCAGAGCCAGGCGGATCTCTGTGAGTTCAAGGCCAGCCTGGTCTACAGAGTGAGATCCAGGATAGGCACCAAAACTACACAGGGAAACCCTGTCTTGAAAAAAAAAAAAAAAAAAAAAAAAATCACAAACCTGCCTTAGCCTTTTGAGTGCTGAGATTACAGACAAAAACTACCATGCCTGGCTTTTTTGACTTGGTTGACACCCCCATCAAGTTCCTAGAGGTTGGGTCAACTGTACATGCCTTTGTATTCCCATGGGTGATATTTTACAGGTTCTGACAATTATCTGTTGAATCTTTCAGCATATTCAATGTATATCTGTAGAGGTGGGAGCATTTGGATACACAAGTTTGTTAACCTAGGAAATTCTGTAATTTTATAATCTTTCACTACAGATTTAAATCAAGGGGAAATTGCACGTATGAAAGACGCCTAGTAAGTTTTCTTTCCTTAGACCTTCTTCTTCAATCACTTGAGAACTTAACCAACACGGACCAATCATTTGCTTTCCTGGGACGTATAATGCAGAGAAAGAAAATGTCATCAGTAGTGGCTTTGATGAAGTCACATTTCACAAGCATACAGAAGAGTGAGTGTGCAAAGAGACAGGAGTGGACTGGTCACACAGTGAGAAGTGGAAGAGAGAGAAGACCAGCCCGGAAACGGAGCCGGGCTTTCCTGTTTCACGGAGCAGCAGAAACCTCCTGTCAGTCAAGTTCCCGAAGAGCTGGTGCGCGTCTGTTATAAACTCTCCCGCACCTGGACTTGGGTGAGGGGGTATCTGCCCCATGTAATCACGCCTTTGCTGAGATACTGCGTTCAGAACGTGGAAAACAGACCACACATTGAATCTCTGACCCTAAAGAATTCGGCCAATAAAAGTGCTCCTATAGTAACTTCCCCTCATGAATGGTTAAAGAGCAATCCACATCTCCACTTTTCAAAGACGGGAAGTTAATGACACAGAGAAGAAAATAAGATGTCCAAGGTCACACTTAAGTTGGTAGGGGCAGAGTTGATGATAACAGCACTTCAGATGTCTTACTCCCAGGGGTCTGCACTAACCAAGAATCTAGCTGCTTCCCCGGATGGAATGAAAGGCTGCCAATTACTCAAACTGTGTAGGAAACACTGACCAAAACAGGGGTTAATTGGACATTGGTTGTTTTAATTCCATAATCAGCTCTTTGCCTGCGCTACCCTGGGAGGGAATAACATATCTTTTGCAGGAATGGGAAGAGGGCCAGCACAGGCCATCTGGCTGCCCATGTCCTTTCCTGAAGTTATTCCTGCAGCTGTGTGACACTCAGTGATGTTGAAGAACTTTTTACTTTAAATCGTTTTACTATTTCCCTTCTGTCCCAGGCAACGTATTTCAAAATTTTATATTAACTTTACTATAACACCCCCCCCCAAACAAAAAAATCTTCGGAAAAAAAAAATCACACATCACAGTGAAATGAACCAGACCCAATGTCTATACATCTCAGTGGACTTCTACACTCTGAGAGGAGGCATTCTGAAGCTGTGGAGCTGCACAGTGGATTTTGTACTTCCACTGGCGAATATATTTGGGTGCCCTTATCTACCAGCAAAAACAACAACAAAAATCCACAGCAGTCAGACTAGAAAAACAATTATCTTTATGTCCGTTTTATTAAGTCATCATTACCTGCCTCTAGTCATTCTCATCTCATGAAATGTAAAAGTAGATAAATCTTTATTTTCCCAGGATTCAGGCAATTTCAGTGACTTTGAAGTTACTGCATACACATGAACAGAAGCACCATGTATGTGTGAGCACATGTGCCTGTGTGTGCGTGTGTGCCTGTGCATGTGTGAGTAGGCGTGGTATTGAGGCTTGACTTTTTTATATATATAAAATTCTCATTCACAGAGAAGAAAATCAGGCCAACAGCCAGTCAATACTCAGACTTGGGCAATTCTTTTCACAAGAAAACTAAACATATGGGTCCTCCCATCAACCCAAGGAAAAGGAGATGTGAGAGAACCCAGGTACTCTACTTCCTTGTCCATTTCCCGTCTCTCATTTCTTAAGTCTACTAAATGACAAGAATCGGGACAATCAAGTTCAAGAGAGCTGCCCAATATCTGAGACCAGATGGACACCCATCCAGGGAGATTCGGTCATGATTTTCAGTGCCACTCCAGCATTAGGTATGCATACATTTATTTCTTCCTCTTCTCTATTCCTGCCTCCTTCCGCTCCCGCTCTTACATGGTTTGTTCTTTCTAAGTCTCAGTGCATAAACTCCCAGCATTGGGAACTAGAAAGGCTTCCAACAGGAAGTGGGAAGTAGCTGAAGAACTACAGCATTAGCACCTTCATTCTCATTTTCTTGACAAAGAGGCACTTAAAAAAAAAAAAATAACCCCGGGGAATGCTATACTGGGCTGATTTGCTCTTATATTTCCAGTTGTGAGCTTGGCCTTCAATGGCTGAGCCATCTCTCCAGACCATGGGTTACTCTTAAGAAATGCAAGTATTCATGCTTAACTGTGGTTGAGAGTAGGATGTTCTAAGTCTTAGTGTTGGATATATAGTATGTGAAGAGTCCATGCCAGGAAGCATAAGCAATAACCAGAAAGGAGGTGATGAGGAGGTCTCCTTACAGGAGACCATGGAATTCAAGCTATGTGGGTAGGCAGATGTGTAAAATTCCCCGCAGAACTTGGAAGAGATGGTGAATGTTGCCACTGGCTAGCAAAGGCCAGATGTTTCCTCCTCAGACGGTGAGACAGATCATGATTTAGCCAACTCGTACTGTTGTTAGACAATTATGGCTCCATTTCGAATGGAAAATAGACATAGCATCTAACAGCAAGCAGCCCTCAGACTACATCCAAGTTCATCAATGAAGTGGAACAGGGAGAAGGGTTACCCTGGGCCAGGGAAGGCTGCCTGTACCTAAGCGCCTTTCTTTTGCTACTGTAAACTACTGGGCTTTACATGTCTCCAATGCTTTCTAAACTTTGGAAGTTCCTAGTCTTAGATTACACACAGCCCTGGCCCAAAATGTTCCGACAGTTGCTAAACTACAGAGTTAGGTGCATTACTAGTCCATGATGGAACAATCTGGAAAAACGGAGGCAGAGGATCTACTGCTGGAGCTCTCCAGCCACACTGCACTAAATCACGTCCTTCACGCACCTTGCCTTTTGCTAATCGTACCGGGCTAAGGAGGTGAGTCGGAAGCATAGAGAGGCCACGTGGGCCGATTTTCTGAACTCTGGCGCTACAAGAGATGCTGAAGAGAAAGAGAGCATATTATTTCCTCTGTGTCCTTTGCTTTCCTCACTGAAAAGCAGAAGGCTCCTAAAGATCCTCCGTATGATTCCTCTGCGTGTTCCTGGCACCTCGTTATTTCACCTCCTTAGTGCAAAGGGCTAGCACAGCCGAATCTGATCCCTCCGCCTGCCTTTTGTTGCTCGGCTCTGCCCTTTAGCATAGACGTTCCTTCCAGGCCCAAGCATGCACCTCCGACTCCAGATGGAATAAAACACCGATTTAATCTTCCTCCTTTTCTACAAAAGAAGCAGTACTTCTGGGTAACACGGCAGACCTTTGGTAGCTAAGCTTTAATGATAATTATGACTGATATTAGAAGGAAAGCATTTATGTATGATGCCACGTTTTCTTCTAATGAAGAAGCTAATAGAGGGGGATTGGAGAGAAGACGGAGTGGTCAAGAGCATGTACTGCTCTTGCAGAGAAGCGGAATTTGATTCCCAGCAATCAGGCAGCTCGTAACTGTCCACAACTACAGGGGATGCCTAGCTCTAGGGGATCCCAGACTTGTGGCTTCTGCAGCACTGACACTCATGTGCACACACTTAAACTCAGACACACACACATAGAAGCAATTTAAAGTAATAAAAGAAATGTTACATTTTAAAGAAATTAGTGGGGTGGTGGTGGCGGCGGCCGTGGCGGTGGCGGCTCATGCCTTTAATCCCAGCACTCGGGAGGCAGAGGCAGGCAGATCTCTGTGAGTTCGAGGCCAGCCTGGTCTATAGAGCGAGATCCAGGACAGGCACCAAAACTACAGAGAGAAACCCTGTCTCGGAAAAACAAACAAACAAACCAAAACCAAAACCAAAAAAGCTCATCTGTGGAGGGAGATGACCCTCCACAAAGGTATGTACACAGAAGAAAGCTCGACACAAATAGAGGAACAAGAGAGAAAACAAAACATTTCGTTATGATTAAAACGAAAACTCTCCCTGTATTTGCTAATTTATTTTTTTCTAATTTTATTATTTGATAGCACGAACATTACAAAGTAGAACTGCCTGATGTTTATAATGAGAGTAACAAGGTCAAGTTGACTTCTGCATCACTGCATCCCACATTGTGAGATTTAAACACAGAAAACTATGATATTGGTAATATCATACATGGTATGATACGTAGGCGAAGATTTATATATTGGTAAGAATTTACTCTGCATTGCCTTTTAACTACACAATTTTAAAAGATAAGCAGACAGATGGTGCTAACAAACACTTAGCAGAGGTATCACTGAGAAGAAAAACAACAGCAACAGCAACATTGGTTTAACTTCCTTAAAAATCTCTGTTTAAGTCAGGGAGAGATGGTCACATAGTACTCACGGTGAGAAAGCTGAGGCAGGAGGACTGCTGTGAGCTCTAGGGCAGCCGTGGCCACAGAGTGTTCTCCAGCCTAAGTCACAAGGGAGACCTTCTATAAGGCAAACAACGAAAACAACAACAAACCGCCGGTAAAATGAAATAATTGATGTGTAGGCCTTGGAGATCTGGGACGCACACAGCTCCCAACACATCACCGAGTACGTACGCACTTTATATCATATGTGTGTGTTTATGTATGATTTTAAAGCAGTAACGTTTATGTGAATGCACAACTGCGGGAGGCCGGGAGAGATGGAACTTGGAAATCTTGAGTACGCTCACACTTGTGGACCAACCCGAGGCTGACACACCTTTACGTGCAACCGTCGTGCTGACTGGCGCTGTCTGCGCGTGTGTGTTTTATTGCACTTATTCCTAACTGGACCCTTGTGACACATCCTATGAATTGTAGCCAGTGCTCTTTGTAACGCATCCTACCCTGTCCCATGGTTTGCTTCTGACTGCATTTGGGCCAAAGCTGAAATTCCTCTCTAGCCTACTCCAAGGCCTGACTGTGAATCTGAAGAATGATCTCAAGTCATCCTCTCTTCAGGCAATGTTCAGTAAAATTGAAAAGAGGACCACAGACAGAATTTTAATTTTCCTAATAGGAACTCTTTTAAATGTTAAAAGAAAGGTAAAATTAGAGAATGTTTTATTTAATTCAAAATGTTATTTTATCATGTAAAAACCAATAAAAATTCTCAAGCTTTACCAGATTCTTTTCATTGTATGCTGTGTGTCCTTTGTCCTCACTGTCTTCTGCATTGGGAAAAGCCCCGGTGGCTTTCTGCTGCCACACAGGGCCAGCAGCTCTAGGCACACAGAATCCCTTGTATCCTTGACCATGGATCGATAGTGTATTCCTACCGCAGGCTTGCATGTGCACAATTCCTCTTCCCAGAAAGCTCCTCTTGGCTCCTCTCATGACTGGCTCCACAGCCTCCCTAAATATCACTTCCTGAAACAAGCCTATCCACCTCTAAGTCTCTACGCCCAGTCCCTGAAAAAGTGCTCCGGAGACCTTGTTTCCGCAACTAAACAGTGTCTACATCCATGTCTGGACAAAGTGCCCAGGAGACCCTGTTGTTCTGGGACTTCTTCATAGTCTAACTTCTGCTTTCTTTAAAAATAGTTATCACCGTCTTCCACCATCCCCAGACATCTGAGGCACATTTTATAGAGTTAATGCATGTCTAGTCATGAAGTACACACAAACACTCCCATACAATTCCGAGAAAACATGGGAACAGCTTCCCTGCAAGGGGATAAAAGGAAAAGATGCACACAACTATTCAAATTGCCATGTAAACCCAACAAAGGTGCTTTATACTATGTAAGTGAAATGGTTATTTTTAAGTACCGTGCTTTTATGTCCTACAGAATTAATAATTACTTCTTTTACAATCAGAATACTCTATGATGAAAGAGGAAAACATGATTTAAACTCACAGCAAATCACATGGTAGCTCTAACATTCCCATCCTCCTGCCTGTTGGAAGAGACCACCCAACTGCTATTCCACTGGGCATTTACTCTTATAAAGTCATATCACCCCTATTTTCTTTTTAAAAATAATAATAAAGATTACTCAAAATTACTTAATTGCTCAGAAATGTCTGCAATTAAAGGAAAAAAATAAAGAAGCCTCAAGTCTGTTAATTGAGCAGTACCTAAAGAAAGCAAAATCTACAATTTGAGCAAAACAGTCTTTCTCTATTCTCGCTGTTCATTTTTCCAGAACATCACTGTATTTTTGACTGAGACACATAATTCCCTGACATATGGGCATGTGCTCATTAGAAATTATGTACAGACTTGATAAGTATCTTAATAAAAACAATACAAATAAAAATTCCATAACGGATAGAGACAAAATGTGCCCATTGGAGAGACTCATATTATTAATGAAGCCACAGCCTTTATTTGAAGGTTATTTTAAGTATTGAGCAAATATTAATAGGTAAAATCAGTAAAAGCAATGTAAGTAAAGGGGGAAATTGCAGCAATAACTGTGAAGTTCCAGAACAGCTCTTAGATGCATGACAGAACAGTGACCTGGCCAAGGCCTCTGCAGTAAGTGCAAAAGAGTACAAAAAGCAAACCTTGGTGGAGACACGTCTGTCTTAAATGGGAACTATGCAAAGTCACCATCCCATACGTGATGCTCCACGACTAGTCTATGTCTTTCCAGCTAACCCTCATGGTCCCCAGGAGAGAGGCTGAAACAGCCCATTTTGCAGAGGGGGAAACTGCATTGGAGGTTAATTTGCTGGTGCACTTTGCCCAACTGTTGAACTAAAGGACCAGACCTGCAGATTTCTTTTCCACAATGGCATGGAGTGGAAAGGGTTAGAAACAGCTAAACTGCCAACCCTAGTAAGCTAATAACCGTATCTGTGGTCACGTGACAGCCCAAGTCCCCAACCACATGTCCAGTGCACACTGGTTTCCTCTGTGCCTCCATGCTTGGCTGATTTGGCTTTCTACGAGAATCTCTAACTCCTTGCTCATTTCTCCTCTGTAAATAAAACCTAGTCATCAACCCAGACAGATGAAGGACTAACACACCCATAGCTAAATCAAGTTTTGTCAACTGCTCGAGCTAGAACTTCATTTGTGGACCTCCTCAGATTCCTCTCTGCAGGGACAGACCTGCAGACACCCACTCCACCCCGGCAGTCTAACCTCTCTGTGAGATTAGAGAGAGCACATTTCTTGGATTGGACAGCACAGTATTTAACTGGCCTTGAAAGCATCCATGTCTAGTAAGTGTTTCCTCCCTCAGCTCCGGCATGACTACACTACTAAGGAACATACTCTCCTAACATTTTAGGTATCCAGAGACTACACTGTGGTTGTGAATGTACTACTCAGAAACTGATTACAGGTCTCTGTAAAATGTTCTTTAAAATTTTAATTTTTCTTTCTTTTTTGTTTTTTGTTTTTTGTTTTTTGAGACAGGGTTTCTCTGTGTAGCTTTGCGCCTTTCCTGGAACTCACTTAGTAGCCCAGGCTTGCCTCGGACTCACAGAGATCCGCCTGGTTCTGCCTCCCCAGTGCTGGGATTAAAGGCATGCGCCACCACCGCCCAGCAAAACTTTATTTTTTCTTGGTGATACACAATATTTTGCCACCCATCCTTGGCATAAAGGTAATTTGGGTTTTATATCCGTAGTGTATCACGAATCTTAAAAGCTCTTTTTAATAAAATCAAACCCAGAGCCAGGTGTTGGGGTTAAAGCTGGAATATCAGAGAAACAGAACAAGTCACAGCCACCTCACCTTGCCAATTCCTTAGCTGATCCTGTTTCCTCAGACTGGAAGCTTCTGAGTCCTCATCCAAATGGATCTCAGCTGAACTGCGGCTAGAAGCTTAAAAGCTTAACAGACTCCAGTTCCTGCCTGGTCCTCATGCCTTATATACCTTTCTGCTTCCTGCCATCACTTTCTGGAATTAAAGGTGTGTGTCGCCATGCCTGGCTGTTTCCAGTGTGGCTTTGAACTCACAGAGATCCGGATGGATCTCTGCCTCCAGAATGCTAGGATTAAAGGTGTGTGTGCCACCATTTTCTGGCCTCTATATCTAGTGGCTGTTCTGTTCTCTGACCCCAGATAAGTTTATTAGGGTGCACAATATTTTGGGGAACACAACAGCACCACACTTAGGAAGCAATTCATAATAGTATGTGGTATATATGCACAGCACACTCACATACACACACACACACACACACACACACACACACACACGCATATGTGCATGTATACTGCCATTTTCCTTTGATTTATATTCTAGTTATGCATAAACTAATTGTGGCTACAGGTATAAAACACAGTTGATATCATAAGGCAGAAAGATAGCTTAAAGAAGCTAGGCGATGTATGTGTCAGGTCCACCCTTGGTACTAAGCTAAGTAGCAAGCTATGTGAGGCCTGGTGTTCTCAAGGTTACTGAATTCTGACGCCAGTTTATATGTTCCTTGTGTCTATGATAAGAAACGAGAAAATAGGCTGGTTGGTAGTGGCGCACACCTTTAATCCCAGCACTGGGGAGGCAGAGGGAGTTGGATCTCTGTGAGTTCGAGACCAGCCTGGTCTACAGAGTGCGTTCCAGAATAGCCACAGCTGTTACATAGAGAAACCCTGTATCAGAAAAACAAACAAAAACCCAAGAAAATATAAAAATCAAACTTCTCTTTGGTATTTGCATTCTTCTATCCTTATTTTCCTTGGTTCTGGGGCTCAAGGAGCACTGGTCCATGCCCACATAGAGTTAAATGCCAAAAAAGAAAAAAAAAATGCTTTTTAGGTAGGTTTAGGAAGGTGTCATACACATAATGTTGTCCTTGTGAATAATTTTCACGTTATGGCTTCAATTAATCGTCATAACTAAATATTGACTTTCTTCCTAACTTAATTACCTAGGCCTCTCGGACTAAAGTAGAGGTATAACTTTCCTGAACTTTTAAAATAACTAGTTGACATTAGTTAACAGACATGTAAATTCACACATGAAACTACAAGAAAGTATTATAGCTTTAAAAGAACCCAGCTTTTAAAAATATTCAATATCACAATAGGTCAGCATATAAGCAGAAAAAAAAGGGCTCTAAGGATGCAATTGAAGAGGGCCTGCATGAGGCTCAGTCAGACATCTGAACCACGACAAAGCAGCCAGACATGGTATTATGGCTGGTTCTAAAAAAAATCCCGAATTCCCGCTTCCTCAATACCTACAATACGTTCAGAAGCGAACAGACACTACAAATTCACTTCTCTGGGCACAGTCCAAACTGGCAATGGAAACAGACAAGAGGGAGGAGGTTTCACATGCAGTCTATCTTCTGTTGTTCAAGAACAATTTACTAAGCAGCTGTTATGTGCTGGGCAACAAGTAAGGATCATGGAGACTCTGAGAAGCAAAACATAACCCTTGGTTCTCGATAAGAAACAAGAAAATATAAAAACCAAACCTGTTTTGGTATTTGTAGTCTTCCATGCCTATTTTCCTTGGTTAATTATTATGGTATATATGTTCATATACGCATGATTGTACATGCATATGTGTATATACATGCCTAGTATTTGCTTTTAAAGTGTGAAAAAACAACAACTCTTTTTTTTGGTTTTTCGAGGCAGGGTTTCTCTGTGTAGCTTTGCGCCTTTCCTGAACTCACTCTGTAGCCCAGGCTGGCCTTGAACTCACAGAGATCCACCTACCTCTGCCTCCCGAGTGCTGGGATTAAGGGTGTGTGCCACCACCACCCGGCTTTTTTTTTTCTTGTGTAGCCCAGGCTGGCCTTGAACTCGTGATCCTCCTGCCTCTGCCTCCTTCAGCAAATCCTACCGGCATGCGCCACCACAACCGGCAAAACCAACAGCTCTTAAGGGATATTTTGGGAACTCTGTTTAATAACTCTTGGCCTTCAGACAGACCATCTTCCAGCCATGTATGATGCCATCCCTCTATCTTTTTTGAAGTTATATTTTTTAAATTGGCTTATGATATAGCAGGTTTCCATGAGGCTTCATCCAACCTTTGGGTTAACCTTCCTCCTTGCCTGCCAACTCCACCCTCGGGCAGTCTTTGTCTTCAGCCCTGTTCCTATGGTGGGCCCACCAGGCTCCAAAGAACAGTTCCCAACCCATGGGAACAACTTGGGTCTTCAAAGAAAACAAAAAGACAGAAAGAGCGGGGCAGTGGGAACGAAGATGTGATGGTGAGCAAGAGCGGGAGGTGAGGGGAGAGCGTGGTGGGGAAAGAGTAACAAGAAATCATCACACACTCATGGGAGAGTGTCAAACAACACATCGAATACAAAGGAAAACGTGTAAAAAGAGGTAGAACATTCCAAAAATTCGTCAAAAACTTAAAGTAACTAAAACATGTAGAGCTAAAGGCAGGACAGTCTTTAACAACTTTTTTTTTTTTTAATTCTGGAAAAGAAAACATTGCTTCTTCCTTCTGTACTTCTGTTTTCTCTCTCTTTTTTGACGAAAGACACCCACAGACTAGCTGCATTAAGATACCGTACTAAGACAGTTGATGGCTATATTCAATTTAAAATATACTTAATAATGCTAATTTCTCCATGTAATATAAAGGGATTTTTAAAAAATATATCATATCCTCACCAGGCATAATGACCTAAAGTGGCTGATTTTTAATCACTGTTTTATGTCAGAATTTGTGTATTTGCGTTTGAGTTGAGCAAATGTGTGAAATGCTTCCCTATTCACCCATTTTCCTTAAAACTACACAGAGCAAATGTAGATTACTGCCTAGAGCCTGTACCTGGAGGTCTTTATGAGGCTTAAAAGTTAGGATGCACAGAACAATCATGCGTTCATTTACACGAAAAGCAAAATCTAATCTACAGCATGCAAAGCAGTAGATTCATTTCAACAACATAGAAGTCAAGAATGGACCAACTTTAATTCATCACTGTGCTAACAGACGCTGTTCTGCTCTGAGATCTAGTGCTCTCGGACTGTATACAGCAGACTGGGACATGGGCGAAGGAGGCAAAGGACACCCACAGTTCACATGTGGCAAGAGACTTGGACAAGAGGGATCACTTCTCTTCCCTCACAGGACAGACGCACACACAGCCAGAAATGCGGTGACCAGGTTTCATTAGCACCTCAGAATGGCGAGGGTTCCCACTCCAACTGCAGATATGTGAGTCGGATTTAAAAATAGCACAACGTCCATTCAGTTCGTATAGACAATCCCAAATTGCCCACTACAAGCCCCTATCTGAAAAGAATTCAGTTTTCAGTTTTTTTATTTGTTTGTTTTTAAAGCTCTCAGAAAGGAGATCACATAATTCTTTTCCTACCACAGAAATTTAAGAATATAATGTCTATACAGAAGAACCATCGAAAGAAAAAACTAACACATTTCTTAATGTAGTTTAAGACTATATAGCAGCTGTTTCTCTTCTATTGAAAATGAAAAATCTCTTACTGATCCTCTGCTCTCCACTGGACCTTTAAGAATAGGATGTACTGAAAATAATTTCCTAAACTAATTATGTGCATAACAATTTCCATGATCCCTCCCACTTTGTAGTTAAAATCTCACAGAGTTAGCGTGAATCCTGTCTTTGCCTGACACATTTCGAGCAAAGAAACACATTAGTGCCTCAAGAATTGCCAGGGTTTCGCTATCAATCAGGTTACGTTCCCAGTGGCTGCCTTTTAGCAAAATTATCTTACTCGAATGAACTCACGGCTGAAGTAGTCACCCAAGCCGTAGCCTACGCCTCCTATACACTTTCATTCATTCCTTTCTTTTTTTTTTCTTTCCTTAGACTTATAGCTCGTGCCACAGAAAGAGCGCATGTTAAATATTCCTGGAGTGTCACAATATGTCATACAATCAAACAGATCACAGCCCTACCTTTCTTTCACAGCAGTAGTGCCAAGCACAGGTACACCGGAGCAATCAATTTGTTCTGCAGACAGTAAGGCTTTCATAGAATACTAATGCAAAAGCTCTTTGCTTTCTCCTTTGCCTTGGCTCCCCAATGCCCGGGTCCCGACCAATACACGGAGGAGGGCGGTATGTCTTCTGCTGAGAAAACCACAACTACTAATCAAGTATACATGTACAAGGGCACAGGATTAAACCTCCACCAAGCCTGAGTCAGGGTTTGAGAAGAGCTCAACACATGCACAGCGCGAGCAAAATCACCACACACACACACACACACACACACACACACACACACACACATGCACGCACGCACACACGCACGCCATGAAAACACAGATGTGTCTACTTCTGTGAAATAATTCATCATATTTGATCATTCCTCAGTTTTTAATCTCAGGGGGATAAAATTTCCCACTGTTCAGCTGAGGGCTTCTACCTAACAGCATCCAAAGCAATTGTTTTTCCACTGAAGAGAATCATGATCTGTTCTGTTAAAATGCTTCCTGTTTATAAAAATGAGACATTCTTACAAATTGTGCTATCCACTACATAACTCACAGATACAACTTACAAGCATTATGATAGGGTTAATAGGTTCAGCATGGATTCTTCTGATTTTCACACTTAAAATGGAATAGCTCAAACCTACTTCAAAAAGAACATGTGCCTTAATAATAACAATGAAAAAAATTCCATTTATTTTGAAGCTATTACCCTAAGTCTAAGTCTATGCTATTTAAAAAATATTTTCAGTTCTCAGAAATGGTTTCAAGAGTATCTGTAACACTGTATAATTTGGAGGCACAGTAGTGTATTTGATCTCTAAAATCTAGCGTTTTAAGGCTCTTTTTAATTAGGCATTTTCATTTGGCTTATTTTTCTTTTCTTCACCACACAAAAGGTATGCCAGTCATTGGGTAGGGCGATGACAGAAGTTGTTAAATACTTTTATAACAACACACATTACCTCATTTTAATTTGTCTGCCTTAATGTTTGAATACCTTGAAAAGTCCTGATATTCAAAGGGCTGCAAACTAAGCTGTAATTAAGAACAGAATAGAAAGCTCCATAGAACTGAACCAACTTCATTAGGAAGCTTCCTCAACCAAGTCTATTTCCATATAAACAAATGCTCTACCATTGTTAAAACACTGCTTATCTTATTCTGTATTCTTCCTTTCTGGCTCTGCATTCTTTTCTTAAAAAAAAAAAATAGTAGCAACAATTAAGAAATACTAGGGAATTCAGTAAAGTATTGCAGTATTGCTTAATCAATACCGATAGCTTTGTCCTTGACATGCTGACCATGTCATCAGGCTACTGTCATGTGATATCATGTCATTTCTCCACCTGGCTCCTGACCTTGTCCTCCAAATGACCTAAAGCTTCCCTCAAGTAGCAGGAGGCCCCTCCCCGCTGTCTCAGCAAGGTCGACTGGGTCAGCTTGTCCTCATCTATAATCCACCACCATTTGTCAGCAGGGAGGCTGGAGGAGGCAGGCTTGCTACAAGGGGAGAATGCCCAATTAGGCAGCTGTCACACAAAGCATAGGCTGCAAAATTATCCCCTGTCAAAAGAAAGAGCAGCTGCGGGGGCCAATTAGAGCCACCTTTCAACCCTTTAGGTACTGGGAACTACACAGAAGTAAATGAAGAACAATTAGCAATAACAAATCGATGAATTAGGACAGTAAATTAGAAATGACGAGCAGGTGAGCTTGGGTCATAGATGACATTTAGGGCATAGGAGACTCCAGGCAAGGGCAAGACTCACCGAATCACCCCGCGTCCTTGCACACAGATTCCCTTCCAATATGTCTTTTGGCAAACCTGAAATCCTTTAAGATCTCCACACCTAAAAACACGTGTCTTGATGTGTGGGTCCTTTTTCTTTTCATGGACTCAAACAAATGTTTCTTGACAGGAAGGAAATCCTTTGGAATATCAGGTCTAGTGAATTCCAGGTAGTCCTTATGCAAGCTACCATGTTATCCACTCAAACCTAAAAATTGTAAGTGTGGCCCACAAAATCAAAAATATCTGTTAAAATAGTCAAGCTGATCGCTATACTAGTTGACTAGATTTCCTATTTGCAGAAAAACATCAATTTGGGGGAAGCAATGGGGTCTGAATTCCAAGGAAACTGTTCAGCTAATGTCATAAAATTGAAATAAAATTTCTCTACCCAAATGTAATTTTCACAAGAGAAAATAACTATTTTAAAAATATATATACATATACATATATATGTATATATACACATAACCTATAACACACATACATATATGTGTGTGTGTATGTATATATATACACACATAACCTATAAAGATAACAACAGTAACATTATTCTCTTTCATTATTGGGTCTCAATACTATACCAGTTATGCATGAAATCTTAAGTAGAAGAAACCAACTTTTCTGGCCTCTACCCCACTGGATACTGGTTAGTTTGCACTAGCCCACAACAGAAAGGGAGCCAGGCAGAGTACCAATGCCTAGTGGAAAGGTAATCCAACAAGGCTGCTGAGTATTAATGGACATGGTGGCAATAGCCTTAATATGTCAACTGCGCTCAGGAACAAATTTTGTGAAGCCTATTTCAAATGCACTTCAGTTCTTTGAAACTTGAAAAACCTGAATGATATGGACTGGTGATTTTAAAGAAACAGAGGCTAAAATGCTTAGCAAGCCACCTAAACCGGAACTGGGTAATGTCAGGAGGAGAAAGGAAGGTGACCTTTACTTCCCTCCCTCCAGGACAGCTGCCAGGGAAAAGAGTGCATCAGGATTCCCTAGTTCTTCCCCAGGTCAGCTGAGAACATTTCCAGGACATAAGTGCCATGGAGAGAAAACTCAATTCAAAGTTTATCTCGGGATTAGATTGACAAATGATGTTTTGCCTCAAAAAAAAAAAAAAAAAGCCAAAAAACTAGACATTAATGCAAACTTACTTTATTTTAGAATGTAACCCTGAAATGTCAGACATGAAGCATGCAAAAAAAGAAAGAGCAAGTAGTCAGGGAGGAAGGAGTTAATGCCTTTAGAATTCAGTTTCCATCATACATGGGTGACTATCTCTTTAAATAATTTAAATCCTCTCCATCAACTACAAAGCTGTTTTGAAGCCATTTAGCTTTGTTCTTTACATGTGTTCTAATTAAGAAATGACCTTGTCATCACACACACCAGAAATCCGGGATTATTTCCTACAGCAAAAATTCATAAAGCCCCCCAAAAAAGAAAAGAGGGAAGAGGGGAGGGAACAGACTTCTTTCCCAGTTCCTCACTAAGGAAGTTTTTGGTTGGCTGAATGCTGAGGCAGTTTCACTGCATAATTTTTTTTCTGTTGTTGTTGAATGTCACAGGGCGGGTTAGTGTGACCTTGAGCCGCATCAGCAACCCAGCAAGGGTCGAGATGCCTGCAGGCGCCCTTGTACTGGATTTGCAAGACAAAAACCTTCAAACTGGCTGAAGGACATCTTAAATCTCTTCAAAGGTTTCCCGAACTAATCTGGGCTGCTCTTAGCAGGATCAGTGCCAGTGTGAGAAGCAAAATTAAAAACAAGGTCTTTGACAGGATGTTGTCTCTTCTTAACCCTTCCAGAGCAGAACAGAAGGAGGCACAGGCATTCTGGAGAGAGGGCTCACCTAGGAGCATTCTTTCATAACAAATTATGTAAGCAAGAAATCAGAAAAAGGATGGGGCAACTATTAGTCCTCTAAGGTAAACAGTCCTTCCATTTTGCTTACAATGAATTCAAGTTGGATATTTTTGTTGAGGAGACATACGTTAGTACCATAGAGCTAAACCTTAAAACTACAGTTACATCTTTCAGATTTGTAGCACAATGACAAGCTAAGTCTATGGAAATCATCCCATTGACATTAATCCAGCAGTTTCGGGCTTTGAAAAATAAGCTTTGGGCTGGTTAAACCACGGACTTTATGCCATTGCAAATATCTTGCTAAAATGACAATTAAATATGGTATCATGTAATCAGGGACAGATATGCTGGGAAGGACCATCAGCACACTGAGAGTGGCCATGAGAATAACACGGGAAAGCCCAGTCCTGTGTGTTGTGAGAGGTAAACCCGCCATTTTTGTCACTGTTCTCAGAATCTCCATGCACAGGCCCAGAGAGAAGATAACGGCAGTCCAGGCTTGCCCTGGCTAGAGTGCGCCTCCCCCAGTGTGTTAGAAACCGCACCCTCAATTTCATCCACTAAAGGTACTAAGCAGATGGAGCCTTCTCTGCTGAAGGAATGAGGATTAAATGATGGCATGAAGGCCAGGCCCCATCAAGGAAGGCTTTTCTCGCCCCATGAGATGTCCTCTGCTATCTTAGGATGTACCAAGAAACCTTCACCAGATGCCAAGCAAAAGTCAGCGTAATGCTCTGAGAACGCTCGACCAGTCTATAGCACCCTGGGACACACTCATTCCTCCTCCATTCGTCAGCCTTGGGTATTCCTGTTGGAGCAACAGAAGACAGACTAAAAGAGGTGGGTCTTTCCTAGGCAATGCCTTCGTGTTTTAATTTAACAGCTATAGCAGGCAAGTTGTAAAATCATTATTCAAAAACTAAAACAAAAAGAGGATAAAAAAAAAAAAAAACAGTCCTAGAAATCAGAATGCAATGGAGTGGAATAAACTGGGCACTGCTGTCGCTAGACAGGGAGATGGCGAAGCAGCTAAAGGCGCTTGTTGATTCCTGGTAAAGGCTCCTTGAGTCTGGTTCCTGGAACCTAAGTAAAGAGAATGAGAGAGAACGGAGTTGTCCTCCGACCTGCACATGTACCCTATGGCATGTGCACACTCCATCCCCACAATTCACAAAAAAAAAGAGTAGTTAGTATAAGGCTTGGTATTTATGAGGGCCCAAGAGGTTGTAAATGATTCCCTTTTAAAAAAAAAAAAAAAACAGAATAAATAAGTTCGAGATTCTGCTGGAATCTCAACTACATTTTCATTCACTTGAATTCAGGTATGTGGTTGCGAAACATAGAGTGTGAGGGCTGTAGCACCTAGTGAGTAGTACCAGGACTGTGCATTGCACATGCAAATCCTTTCGTGGTTCTCCGTGCAAAAAGCCAGGGAGCATATGTTCCTAAGCCATAGGATGGAAGCATGTAACGGGGCACTGAACACACAGAGTAGGGGTAGGCTCGGCTTTAGTTCTCGGGGTGTATGCAGATGGTGGGGAATGGTGGCTGAGGACAGGAAGGACAGGAGTAAGAGCGGACACCCCCCCCCCCCAGAGAATGGCAACTCTTCTAGGCCACAGAGACGGACCTGAAGGCAGGGCAGGGCTGCTGTTAAACAGGAAGGGGTGACTGTCTATTGTGACTGCAGATTAAGCTAACAATGCCACCAGGACCAAGGACTTCGGCGTCAAGGCCATGCCAAGGAGCTCAAGCCTTTATCTGGTGGGAATGGAAGGTTTATAGGAAATGATATGATGAAATGATGTTTTAAAAAGAAAGCAAACAAACTAAAGAAACTGTGGGGTTGTGGATGGCTTAGAGAGAAGCTGCGGTCGACCAGTTGGTGCAGAGAAAAAAATCACAGTCAAATGAAGGTGTGGGCAGCCAAGCTACACACATCTGGGAAAATAATGCAACCAGCACTGAATATTTAGGAAGCAATCTGTGTCACAGACAGAGCTACAAAGTAGATATTATTTAACAGGAGAGGATGAAAGCAAAATAATTACTAGATTTCTAGCAAAGGTGTATGAAATATTGTGTTGATATGATCTGTATGAAATTTCAAGAAAAACCAACACTTTGGTAGAAGTAAGAATTTAAATTATGAGCCGGGCGGTGGTGGTGCACGCCTTTAATCCCAGCACTCGGAAGGCAGAGCCAGGTGGATCTCTGTGAGTTCGAGGCCAGTCTGGGCTACAGAGTGAGTTCCAGGAAAGGTGCAAAGCTACACAGAGAAGCCCTGTCTCGGAAGAAAAAAAAAGAATTTAAATTACAAATAGTGTGTAATTCAAACACAACCTTTATTACTAGGTAAAGGTTTTGCTTATTATAAAAGCAGTGTATACCATTTTATAACAATGTGAAGGCATATTTCTGTTTTCCTTTCTTTTTGTTTTGTTTATCTGAGAAAAGGTCTTACATCCTACACAGTCTGGGCTGGCCTTGAACTCATCATTCTACCTGCTGAAGCCTCTGAAGTACCGTGATTATAGGAATGCGCCACTGTGCCCAGCTTAAAGGCATATTCCTCTGGCTATGAGTGAGCACATGGAGTAGAGATCTGGTTTAATTGATTAAACATTTTCTAGGGCTAAGGTTTTTTTTTTTTCAACAGTAATGAGGAAAAAAAAACTTCCTTGGTAAACATTTACTGAGGGCCTACTATGTTTAGAAGAAAAGATTAAAAGACTAAAAGACTTCCAATATTCTGTGGGCTTCATGCTGTGCCTTGAGATTATCACTGGTGATCATCCTAAGTCCCCAGATTCCTGCTCCCATCATGATGACATCACTGTACAATAGGAGACTATGAGCTGTTAGGAAATCCAGTGTCTGATGAGTAGCCATTTTGGGATTACCATCCAGCGGCAAGGTACACGAGGCTGCATTCCCAGAACTCTCGGGAAGACCCAGTACTCAGGGACTGGAAGAGTCGTTAAATACTCTAGAGACTGATTGTCCTGCTAAGACCTCAGAAAGAATTTAACAGAGTATCAGCCAAGGTAAGAGAGCAAGGAGTGAGAAGAAAAAAAAAAAAAAACCAACCAGGAGTCACTGGGGCCAAAGGAGTATCTGCCAGAGAGCAAAAGAAGAGCCAGCATCAGGGGTCAGGCTGAGGCCAGAGAAAGGGAAGGACACACAGAGGAGAGGAGAATGGAAGACTTGAAGGCGAGCCTACCACCGTCCTAAAGGAAGATGCCGACTTCATCGTAAGACTTTATTAATGACCCAACTTCCACTGGAGAAGGACGTGGAGTTTCAGAAGTCATAAAAAGGGATAGCTCTTGAAAGCCAGGGTTACTGACAGTGCATGACTAGGAATGACCTTATGAGTATCCACAAATAAAATGACTTCTCCTTGAGTAAGCATCTCTGTCTTACGACTGCCCAGCTGACACTGGTACTAGGTTCCAGCACATTCTATGTCTAGACATTAATAGAAGAGTGGGTAACATGATGAACTCTGTTGAAGTTAAGGAAAAAACTAACAACTCTAAAACACAGAAGTTAGGTTACATTAGGAAAGATGGATAGAACACTCTGCTAGAAATTCAGAAAGTGAATTTACATAACAGTGGTCTCAGAATATGGGCCAGCGAAGCTCAAGAGTCCTTATTCAGAACGCACAAGAGTCAGGACTACCTTCATGGTACTAAAATGCTATGTGCTTTGGCGCATCGTTCTGGTGCGCCATGTGTGTACATGGTGCCATTCAGAAGTCACGTGCCATCATTTTAATGACAAATGAAATGCATCTTGGAGGATTTTTGCACGTCAAAATTTCTCTCAGTTCAAATTTCTCATATGGTAACTAACAGGGGTTATGGCTGACCTAGACAAAAACTTACCTGGGTCCTCAACGGATTAAGAATATAAAGTAGCCTTGAGAAGTCCGAGAAACACTGATGATATACGGGGACAAATGCCAAGAAGTGGTACTTTCACTGCCTTCACACAGAATATTTGTTTTCTAGTTGCCTGTAACTAGGACAGATAAAGGATGCCCTCAGATCGGGGTGTGGCTCGGTGGGAGAGCCCTTGCCTAAAATGCACGAATCCTTAGGTAGGTTCGATTCCTGGTACTACAGAAGACAAAAGAAAAAAGAAGAGAAAGAAGGGGGGGTATTCTCTCTGTTGAAATGTCCCCAAGACTTAGTTGAAAGAAAAGAATACTTGCTTTAAATGAGTAGAAGATGAGGGACGTTTCCCATCTTCACCGTCAGCACCATTGCGAATTCTTCACCGTCAGCATCATTGCGAATTTACCATACCATTAAGACTGTATTACTACACAGCTGATAAAGAAGCTGCCGTGTGGTAAGAACTGGGGCGGCAAGAATAACCCATGACAACCCTGTCCGCACAAGCTTCACGAGCTTTTCAGTCAACAACATACTGGGACAACAGTTCAACAGAACATGGAGAAAATGGAGAAAGCTCTGAAGATAAATTCATGGCGCGAAGAGATGGAGAAAGAGAAGGAAGTGTTTCTAAGAGGTGTTTCTACAGAGGTGGCATGTGAGCTGGCTTTGGGGACAAACAAGGGCTCTGGCAACTGGAACGCTTTAGGGAGTGGAAGGGTCCTGAGATCAAGAAAGGAAGAAATGGGTACACATAACCCAGCACACTCAAGAAACATTGTTACCTCCTCAAAGACCAGAACTTGCTAGTAATTAGGAACCTGCACACTAATATGATATCCTTGGGCCTGGTGAAAGATTTGGACAAACAGCCTTTTGCTTAATTTCCTCTGACACATGAGAAGCCTTTGAAAACCAGAGTGTGTGCTCCCGTAGCACTAAAATGGCCTGCAAGCATAAGGGAAACTGGGCTTTGACTGTGCACACACTGAAAAGCATCAGCCTGGAGGCCAACTCGGTATGTATGGCAAGGGGAGTGTGGAGTCAGTGGCAACGTAGGAGGCAAGACTTCTCACCAAGTGTTGCTCAGGCCACTCCATGAAGGAGCTTTCTGTGTGGAAGCGCAAAGGGACCAACAGGACTTGAAAAATGAGAGTTGAGTCTGATACCAGAAGTGGAAACCGTGCTACCAAAATCAAAAAACCCTGCTGTTAGAAACATGCCAAGTTTGGATGGTCAAGAGTGAGGTAGTCAAGAAGATCCAATTAGCCAGCCAAATGAAAAAGACCAGGGTCTGTGCAAGACAGTGTGGGCTTCACAGCTGGTTCCGCATCATTGTTTTACTTACGTCATTTGAACCCATCACAGAACAGCAGAAATTCCAGGCCCATCAGGAAGTTTAGTACAGTAGGGATTTTCCTCCCCAATGACGTTAGTTTAATTATTCAGAAGAGTCAAGGAGAGGCCATTCTTTACAGACATCAAATTTAGAAGAAATGTTAATTATGCTTTTCCCATTGTAGTGGTAAGTCAGGAGTAATTAAGGAAGCCTTGTTATTTTTCTAGGATCGTTAAGCTGGGAGAATGGCTCAAGTATTAACTGTCTAGAAAACACAACACAAATAAATTGGAGTTGGGGGGAAACTTGGTGGTTAAGACATTGGGGCGAGGACCTCGGGAAAGAGGAAAGGTTAAGACGCCTCTGCAGTAAGATGGCTGGCTGTGAGGAAGGGAATTAGAAGGAGATGGGAGCAATGCTGGAAATGAACAACACCTCACTGGAGCCAAGCATCTAGATCCTCTTACCAGGGTTGCCCATAGCCAGCGAAGCTCCAGTGGGGGCAGCCAACCCGGTTGGTGGCAGCCAACTTGACTTATGGCAATTAATTCCAATTAAATTGACTGATCTGGGTTTTGCCTGGACCACATTCCTGCGGCCTTGTGTAGAAGTTGAAATGCCCTCCATAGGGTTATGTGCTAAGCAAAAGGCGATGCATTATTAGCGCTACACAGCCAAGGGTTTGCTTTCCAGTTTGGGGACCCTTGGCCTACCACAGTTAGCACAGGGTAAGGCGCGTCAAGACAAAGGCTTCTCCACAAAAGGTTTCTTATACCATATTTCTAGATTATTCTTTCTTATCATTAGCTATTATTGTTAATCTCTTATGCCAGCTCGCTTTAAATTAGACTTCATCACAGGTGTGCACAGGACCTAGGGAATTCTGTATTAATACCTGAGGTCAGGCCTCCACTGGGGCTCTCTGGATCTGAAGGAGTACAACTCTTTCAGGAGTGTTGGCTTTTTAAAAAAATCTTTCTTTCCATTTATCTAGTCTATGTGTGAGCACACACATGCCACTGTTGTGTGCGTTAGGGAACGACTTGCAGGAGTCAGTTCTCTCCTTCTACCGTGTGAGTCTGGGAGGTCACAGTCAGGTGTCCCAGACTACATCCTTCCGTACTGAGGTATAACTAGCCCCGGACGTGTTTTAGAAAGACATTTCCATGTATTTTTTTCTGCTGACCCAAACAGCCTGGCATCCCAATCTATCAGAACCAACTCAATCTCCGGCCATTTTTCTGTCATTAAACAAATCTCTCTCTCTGACATAAAAGTTGAATACTCAAAACACCGGCTGAAAGTCACCCACAATTTAATCAGACTACCAAGATTACAGAGTAGACAAATTTTCTTAGTGAAAAAGTCTATCACAGAAAGCATTTCCTTCTCTGGAAAAATTATTATGTTCAGATATTCAAGTCAAGTTGACTCACAGTCCGTCAGTTAGCATTATCAATTCTACTCAAGATACTCACTTTTTGTTTAAGTGGGTTTTTTTTTTAATATAAAAATAAGCTAATGAATAGTGGACAAAGAAAGTGAGTAGTGCTCAGTGTATAGAGTCCTATAAAATTCCCCTATTAAGGGTAAATTTCTTTTGTTAGTTACTACATAAGATGACTCTGTTTCTTGAAAGAGCTGAGCTAACAAATACAGATAAACTAGCATAGGACATTAAAAGCTCCATACACACTCCATGCTTTATATAGTTCTCAATAATTAATAAACTAATCGTTACTTCAATCCTCTTCTTCATTAAAAAAGACATTACTGCCCTTAAAAGTATAGCTGGTTTTAGTGTGGTTATATGATAAACTCTGAATTAAAAAAACCATAAATATCTTTAACTTGTCAAACACTGGCCTACCAGATCTTGCTGAGGGTGACACTGTCCACTTATTGAAAGCCAGCTAATGACATTAGAAATCATGACTCTGCCATAACAAAGCTTACTTGACCATGGCTCTGACGAACAAGTGTTCCAATGTGTGTGTGTGTGTGTGTGTAATACACTATATATATATACATACATACATAGTATCTCAGACTGTGTAACCAAGGGTGATTTTGTACCCAGTCTCCTGCCTCTGCCTCCTATGTGCTGGTGTTACAGGTCTGGGTCTTGTGGCCCTGTTTTCATGCGGTGTTAGGTCAGAACCCAGGGCTTTGTGCTTGTATTTTATCAACCAAGCTACATCTCCAATCCTGATAAACACATTTTAGAAAATAAGAACCAGGCATATTCACCTTAAAAATCGTGACCCATGTTAAGTGTCTATAAAAGATCAAGAGTAAATAAACAAAGAAATCACTACCAGTGATGTATTTTTGTATTTTCAAAGTTGTTCACTGTTCTCAATGATCTTATTTTACTGAGAAGGAAACTCTACACTGATAGTTTGCCCTCACCCACTTCTCTTGAGATAGGCTGTCTCACACCACTACCAGGTAGCCCAGTCTGGCCTGGAACTCAGCACTGCCTTGTCTCGGCCTCCAGTGCCGGATTACAGGGCCACCAGAGCAGATAAATATGCTGATTTTCTAAGGACTTCATATGGCCTATAGGTTTATCTGCTCATCGTCAAGGTCCTGTTCAACTCGAAGTGACAGCAACTTCTGGTAACTCCGTAAACCAAGGGTGTTGGCAAACACCGGCAAACTCATCACACCTGGGCGGGGTCCACCTTCTGGAATTCATCGGAATCAACTTAAAAGTTGAGAAAGGAGTTCCACGTTTTCACCGTGTAAATAGATTTCAGCGTGGGAACACAGAATGTTCATGAATGAAATAAGCGTTGTTAATAAATAGAAACAGTTCATATAGTTGTAACTTAGAGGAACAGAATGTATAAAAATGTGAAAAATAACAAGTGACCAAATACTGCTAAATTCATGCAGTTTTTGAAACAGAACATTTTAAGGATTTTCTTTATAAAATGACAAGAAAATATAAACATTAAGGAGACAATTAAGCTACCCTCACGGCTAGGTTTTCTGAACAGCAGTTGGCTCAAAATGACCACTCCTGTTTCCCAGGAGCATGTCAGTTAAAACACGGTGAATCTGGGGGAAGCTGCTACTTTTTCTGACCAGAGATTCAGTTCTCTAGCAGAAAGCAAACTCTTCCTGAAAACTTACAGACACAACAATGAATCCCTTTGCTTTTTCCTAGCTTCCACAGACTGCTGGAGCCCACGAATAAATCACTTAAGGTCCAAGGCTGCACTTACATCAGAAAAATAGTACTGTTATTTCAACTGGAGTTTCCTGCTCACCCATCACTTTTGTTAACTCAAACCAAATATTTTATCATTTCTCAAAAATGCCTTATAGGAGGCAACCATTTTATACAGCTCCGAAAGTAATGACTGACCTACACTATGACATGCCCACAATAATTAAATATTTCTATTTTTGTTTCCAAACAATAATTATATTTTTGTATAAAATAGGATCGCTACTTCTGTTAATACCTTTACATTTTCTATGGGTTTGGATAAGAAATTAAATATCATCAACACAAGCACTATTTTCACTTTTCAGTCCGTCTGCACAGAAGTAATCTACCCGTTTCTAGTCACAACAATTTTTGGTTTTTGGTTTTTCTTATGCACTTAACCTTTGATTCTTTACTGTACATTCCTGAGATTGGCTCTTACGTGTTTTCTTAAGTATACTGCCGAAAGAAATAAGTGATACAGACAAAACACAGAATACATGTCTGGTAACTGCAAGCTCATTCACAACTGCAAAAGAACTGTCCAAACACATTAAAGCCACAACGAGGAAGCCAAAGAATGGAGGGAAAGGATTCTCACCGTCTGTCTCCGGCTGAGCCTCTGCTATGTGGGAAAGGAAGCTGAGAAGCTTGCTGAAAAGTACCTCTGATGTCATCGGAGTCTTCAGATTCTCCCGGCCTCCTCAGTCAACTGCGTACCTTACCAAGAGGAAAAGGACAGTTTGGCAACTTCTCCAGACCGGATTTAGGAATATTATTTTGTGACATTCAATACTTTAATCTCAGAATCTTTCTTTGTTCAAATTTAACGCAGAAGGAGTCATTTGACAGGTAAATATAAATTTTTTATGAATATCAGCTTATTAAAGGAACGAAAAGGGAGCCGGGCGGTGGTGGCGCACGCCTTTAATCTCAGCACTCGGAGGCAAGCCAGGCGATCTCTGTGAGTTCGAGGCAGCTGGCTACCAAGTGAGCTCCAGAAAGCGCAAATACACAGAAAACCTGTCTCGAAAAAAAAAAAAAAAAAAAAAAAAAAAAAAAAAAAGGAACGAAAAGGGTCCTTGCTATGGAGAAATACATTACCTTATTAGAAGAAGGTGCTATAACAAAATAAACCATAACAAAAGTGTGTTGTTGCTATAAAGTGCTTGTTAAATTACGTAAATTGCAAATTTCCTAGTGTTCTGACAAATTCATCCATTATGACCCACGCCATAATTCTATGTGCCCCTAAAGACATCTCCAAAAAAGAAAATATGAAAGAAAAATAACTGTAGGTTTTCTCACACTAAATTTCTTCAGTTTCAAAATATCAACAATTTAACTTGGCTAACACAATAATATCGGCTGTATTACACTTGTACAAAGTCAGTAGAGCAAAGTTAGAACCAGGTTTGGTATTAGCAGCGTCAAATGGAAAAACAAAAACAAACAAAGAAAAACACAATGCCAGTTGAGTTAACTCTGGCAAGTCCATGCAGCTGCAGAACCCAGCACTACTATATTATGGATATAACAATAATGAACAGAGAAATTACCTTGAAGCAGAAACTAGATAAATGCAAGCTTGCTGAGTGTAACTCCATTTGCATACAATCCCAGACAATGTAAATTAATCTACTACGGAAAAAATGAGATCAACGGGGTTTCCTGGGACAGCGGAGTACACCGGGAGGGAACTGAACAGGTGCTCTCTTAACTGTGGTGACAGGCTCATTTTGACCTGAAATGCCACAAAACGTTTTATGTCCCTTAATTGGCAATTGCAAGCCTAAGATTTACCCTATTTTAGAAGAAAATAAAGAACATGGAGGGTATGTAAAAATATTTAGCAAAAAAGAATGATTATCATATACATTGTTTCTAACAGCAAAAATTAGAAAAAGCTGTTATATGTCAAAATTTTAAAAAAGCTAAAAGTAGTTAACAATCTATTACACCATTAGATAGTATATACAACACAGTATCTTATATGGAGTATTATATAAAAAAAATTGAGTTATACTGAATATTTATTAAGGATTAAAGAAACAATCCTATGTTTAGCATAAATAGACTTTTGCATTAAAACTGTTCAAAAATAAAGGCATCCTTCCTGCATTCAAAAATAGTATTTTTTCCTTTGTGCTGATATATATTTTGTAATTTTCTTCAATGAACATATGTTGTGTAGTAATCTTTTTGTACACTGTGAAGATTTGTCTTTTCCAATGTGCCTTCTTATTGGTTTAATTAAAAAGCTGAACAGCCATGATCTAGGCAGAAGGTATAGGGAAGACAGCCCAGCACAGAAGACTCTGGGAAAAAGAACGGCGGCGAGGAGATGCCAGCATGCAAAGCAAGCAGAATGGACAGTACGCAGGTGAGATAAACAAGCCTTGGTGCAGCACAGAAATGGATGGGAATGGGTTAATTTAAGTTATAAGAGCTAGTGGGACAAGCCTAGGCTATTGGCCATACTTTCCTAATTAATAAGTCTCCATGTGATTATTTGGGAGCTGGCAGGCGGGACAGAAAAATCCACCCACAAACATACATCACTAACAAATAAAAGATGAAAATAACAACCATGAAAAATTGTTCCCGCCTAGTAGAGGTATAAAGCAAAGGCATCTAAGAGGCAGCCCAAGTCACAGAGGTGGCTCTGCTACCACACTACCTCCACCAGTGACCTACTAAATAGGGAGGGGAGGGTGAACCGGAAACACAGAAGCAATCATTAAGCTGCATGTTTTCCCAGTTACGAAGCACTTTATTAGGCTTGAGCATAATTGATCGCTATAGTGAACTTACATGGGAACAGCAGACATGGAGGAAGGTCCCAAATTC
This sequence comes from Peromyscus leucopus, assembly GCF_004664715.2. Lineage (NCBI taxonomy): Eukaryota > Metazoa > Chordata > Mammalia > Rodentia > Cricetidae > Peromyscus > Peromyscus leucopus. Next base: position 21,924,525 of record NC_051073.1, on the reverse strand, counting down.
TATATTCTGGAGTCAAATCAGACCCTGATGCTAAATTCAGACTGGAATTCTCAGAAGAGTAAGGGGGAAAATCACTTTTCTTTTTCTTTTTTTTTTTTAATTAAGAAAATTTTTATTCATTTTATATACCAACCACAGATCCCCCTCTCATCTCTCCTCCTGCTCTGCCCTGCCTTCCCCCATCCCCTTCTCCAAAAAGGTAAGGCCTCTTGTGGGGAGTCAGCAGAGTCTGATACATTCAGACTCTTCCCCGGCATCAAGGCTGTGCAAGGTGTCCCACCATAGGATATGGGCTCCAAAAAGCCAGTTCAAAAATCACTTTTCTTGATTATATATAGAAGGAAGTTATTCACATGTGAACTTACAACCATATTTGCAAATTATATTTATTAGAATACCATAGAGACCCGGGGAGTTCTCTACATCATAATTCCTAGTCTTGGAAACTACTACAAATATAAATTCTAGGGGCTGGAGAGATGGCTCAGAGGTTAAGAGCCCTGGTTGCTCTTCCAAAGGTCCTGAGTTCAATTCCCAGCAACCACACAGTGGCTCACAAACATTTGTAATGAGATCTGGTACCCTCTTCTGGTGTGCAGAAAGAACACTGTTTACATAATAAAGATTAAAAAAATTATTAAATATATATGTATATATGTATATATATAAATTTTAAGTCCACCTTGCCTTGGAAGACAATACCAAACCTCAGACATTCTACTAAATGTAGGTTTTCAGTGTTGTGACATTTCTTCTCTTCTTGAGAAATACCATTCCTTGGTCTTCACTTGGAAGAAGAACATGACCTGACTGTGTTTAAGTATGCAGCAAAGACGGAACTTTCAAAGCTCCGCTGCAAGCAATACCTTCCTTTGTGCTATCTCCGAACAGGGATGTTCTATGAGGCACACGACCCGCTCCTGACAAGAGGAAAAGCAAAGATTTGTAAAGTAACATATTAAATGGCTGGCCAGTGTCTGGTGACAATGGTCAAGCATAAGGAGCCTTTACAGCACAAAGCTTGCTTACACTCTCAAGGACAACAGACAGTTATCATGGTCCAGCACAACTCGAAGCCTTCTGCACACAAGCAATTTAAAAGAGCCCTATAAAACTATTGTTGCTATTTGATGGATGAAAAAAACTGAAATTAAGTTATCCCAAATCACAAAGCTAAAGAAGAAATCAAACTCTGGCCAGGTGTGGACATATATGACTTGTACCTCAGCACTTGGGAGGCAGAGGCACACAGATCTCTGTAAGTTCAAGGCCAGCTTGGTCTATGTAGTAGGACCTGTCTCAAAATAGAAACAAAAACGAAAGAAAAAAAGAAGAAACCAAAACCTGGGAACATTTTACTTGAAAAACTTCTAAACCTTGAAAATTATCTGGAACATTATTGTTTTCTGTAGTAATAACTGTCTACAGCCTTCTTGAATCACATGCACATTGCAAAAATAAATAAAAAAATAATAACAATGACCCAGATAACATCTGTACATTCCACGAAAGGAGTTAAAAATCAAGTTTATGTCTATGTGGATACTTACTACATATTCTAGGACTATTTATTTCAATGACTGCTCTCCACCAGTGTTGTTATATGTCTTTTGAGCTATGTATGGCCACAGAGAAAACATATAGATACTTAGACATAACAACAAAGGTTAATATAAAAGAGCAACTTTCACAGATGAATATTTACAAGTTTCTTATGTGAATAAATGTTTAAGTTAGTCTCATGCACAAGTCTACAACTCAGTGTTTCAGGTGTGTTTGAATTATAACAACAGGAAACAAATTTTTTAAGAGGAAAATATTTCTTCACTATCAGCTGTGATATCAGTGGAACATCTGTGCATTCCTGTCCATACTTGTCTTTGAGTTTGTTCACTTGCTTTACTCCTGTGCTGGACATTGTCACCTGCTCTTACTAACAGCTCTTGACATGACATGAGTTTGCCGTCTACTCCATTACTAATGTGCATCGCATTATTTGTTTCAAAGTTAAAAAAAACCCCTTCCTTGCTGGTCTAAAGAGTTGATATCATAGTAATGATAAAAGATTGCAGACCTTGCTCCCTAAGGTGGAGAAATACTATCCACTCAATGCAAAACAAGACATATGAAGACATAGAGCTCATGGAAAGTTACGATTATCCTATCTGGGAGCTAAAGAGATGACTCAGAGGGTAAAAGCACTTCCTCATCTAAAGGACCTGGGTTTGAGTCCCAGTATCCACACAGTGGCTTACAACCACCTGTAACTCCAGTTCCAGATCTAATGCACTCTTTTGCTTCCATAAGCATCCAGCACAGATACATGCATACGTTCAGACATATACCAATACATAAAGTTTTTTTTTTTAAATTATCTTCTTTGTTGCCAGGTAGTGTGATCTTATATGCCATCTACTATATATCTCCTAAGATTAATGAAAAGTTTACAGTGTATATGAGAAATGTCAAGACGTAAAATAAAAGAATTGCATCTCATCTACTTGTTAACAATAAAGTGATTGCAAAAACCAGATACGTTTATTTAAATAGTGGTAAAAGAATAAAAGACAAGAACTGCTGTGGGATATCTTTCTGTATGCTGTGAATATGTGTTGCTCTGATTGGTTGACAAATAAAGCTGTTTGGCCAATGGTGAGGCAGAATAAGGTTATGTGGTACATTCAAACTGGACAGACAGGAAGAGGAAAGGCAGAGGTGGGGGACATACTGCAAGCTGCCACCAGGAGAAGCAAGATGTGAAAGTGCCAGTGAGCCACGAAGCCATGTTACAATGCATAACTTAATAGTAATGGGATGAGTTAAATTATACAAGCTAGCTAGCAAGAAGCAAGAAAGCAATGGGCCGTACAGTTTGGAAGTAATATAAGTCTCTGTGTGTTTACTTGGGTCCCAGCAGCTACAGGACCAGGCATGACACAGGAAAACTTCCAACTACAAATAGCAACCTTAACCATTGGTGAAAATACCAGTACACTGCCAATTACTAAACACTGCTAAGAGAAATGAAAATGATCGAGGGAAACAAAGATATATACCATTGTTCTTCAAATGGACTATAGATTCAGTTGACTGCAAGAATAAATATGATTTTCCTCAGTGTCTCCAACTGGTCCTGCAAATGCCATTATAAAGATTTTTTTTTCTTTTAGTAGGCATAAGTCCTGAGAATGTAAGTGAATGCTTACGTAGGCCAGGCTGTCTAAAAACACTTTGAACATGGAGATGAGAACTGGAGAGGTGACTAGGTAGTTGAGAACATTTAAGGCTCTTGAAGAGAACCTGGGTTTGATTCCCTTGTGAGGCAGCACACAACTGCCTATGACTTGCTTTAGGGCAGTGGTTCTTAACCTCTGAATTACAACCCCTTTAGGGGTCACCTAAGACCAATGGAAATGCAGATATTTACATTACAATTCCTAACAGTAGCAAAATTACAGTTAATGGAATAGCAACAAAAATAATTTTATGGTTGGGGGGGGTCACCACAACATGAGGAACTGGATTAAAGGGTTATAGCATTAGGAAGGGCGAGAGCCACCGCTCTGGAGGATCCAACACCCTTCTCTGGCCTCTGCAGGCGCCTGTGCTCATGTGAACATATCCACACACATACACATGCACAAGAACACAATACGGACATCTTTTAAAAAACTGAAAGTTAACATTCTAAAATCACCCACACCCAAACTTACTCTAAAGCTAATGTGAAACCCACACAGTATGTAGTGCAGGTATAAAGCAAGGTCTACTATACAACAGAACAGAAGCGAGAGACACAAGGATAAATTCCCAGACCCAAGGTTGGCTTCTTTCTGACAAAGGGAGAAAGCACAGTCTTGAAAGAACACGGTCACAAAAGCATGCACATGAGTAAATAAATCCTAACCCTCAGCTTCCACCTAGAAAACTAATGACTGGGGCTGCTGTATGAAGCAACAAAAAGATCAAGACTTCTAGAAGAAGGCATAGGAGAATTTAGGTTAGAGGAGATACGTTATGTAAAGCCGTGGAAGCACAACCTATAAAAACTGAGCAAGTGAGCCTCCCTGAAGTCCCTCAGAGATATCTGTTATCTAAAAAGCCAGCAGCATACCAGAAGAAAACGTTTGCAACTCATATGCACGATAAAGACACTGTGTCCAGCACGTATTAAAAGTCTGAACAATGAGATAATCTACCCAAATAAAAATAAGTCAACTGGATGAGGATTGAAAAGCATTTCAAAGAAGGCTTAGGCCTCACACGACAAGGTGACCATCCCAATTACTCACTAGAAATGTAGATGAAGCGAGAGAGATCTCAGTACAAACACTGGAGAGTACCTATCATTTTTTTTCAATTAAAAAAATAATCAGAAGTCGGATGAGGTGGGGGGTGGTTCTTGTTGTACTAACTCACTCTTTCTACTGGGATAAAATGCCACCAAAAAAAACCCACACTGGGGAGGAAGAGCTTTACTTCATCTTACCCGTTAAGAGTCCACAAACAGGGGACGTCAGGACAGGAACCCAAGGAGTAACTAAGGCAGAGGCAGTGGAGGAGTGCTCCTCACTGGCTTGCTCCTCCTGACTTTCTCAGCTTGCTTCCCAACCAAGTACCACCTATCCAAGGGTGGCACCCCTGCACCGTGGGCTGGGCCCTCCCACACCAATCATCGTCAAAAAAATGCCCTCTGGCTTGGCTACAGGCCAGTCTGGCAGAGGCATTTTTTTTCTCACCTGAAGTTCCCTCTTCTGAGAAGGCACTACCTAGCTTGGGTCAAGTTGAAAAAAAAAAAAAAAAGTGACCAGCACACTCCTACACTCCTGGTGGGAACCTCAGAGTCCTGGCCACATGGGGAATGAGCTGGGCAGTTCCATACAGTCCCATGTACACAAACATTCACAATGTCCCACACGATTATTTAAGCAAGAGAAACCAAAGCCAAGTCCGAAGCTTGTATGCAAATGAGATCAGTATCAAGCCTCTTAGCCAAGACGGTAAGCAAAGCAAACATCCACTGATGAAGGGATAAGTCTAAGGTGGTAACTAAAAACAAAACAACAACAAACCCAAGGCACTAATGGCTAGGGAACAAGGCTCAGAGATTAAAGATAAGTGAGGTTAGGGAGCTCCATAGTAGTACTGCCTTATTCCCGGACGTGGTACAGTAATGAGAGCTGGATTGAGGTAGGAAAAGTAGATTGTCTTCTGGGTAGTGGAGGGACAGTGCTGTAGATGAACAGGGGAACATTGGGGAGACCCCGCTCTTCTAAAAAAAAAAAAAACGATGGTTGCGATGACTGACTTGAAATCATCACACTCAATACCTGTCAGTGTGTGAACTCCGTGGTGTTTCAAGTACAGCGCTAGCTGGAGCGAAGACTTAAGAAAACACACGCTATAATATTTAGCAAACTAAACTGCCTTAAAGGGGAGCTGATTAAAATAAGCCATGCTGTTTTTCTTTATCTAAAGGAAAAAAATTACAATCTAACACACACATAATGTATATTACATTTACTCTTCAGAGAATTCTGATGTAGTCTGAAACTGACGCTTCCTGAACACTTGGGGAGGAGCAGTGTGGGGTTGACGTGGCCTATGGTACAGCAGCTGTGGGAAGGGTTAAACAGTCCTTTAAAATTTAATGGTTGCTACAGCCCCCAGAAATTCTACTTCCAGGTATAGGGAGAAAGGAAATGAAAACTTTGTCCACACAAGAATTCCTTTTATCCCACGGGTGTTATTCATAATAGCAAATAGCTAAAAGCAACCTAAGTGTCCATTGTCCAAACCATAAATAACATCTGTTAAATCTCACCAGTGGAATATTACTCAACCATTAAAAAAAGAACGAGGTACTGCTGCATTCTACAAACATGTCCATTTTATGACACTTACTGAAAACAGTCAACACAACAGCACATTGGTATAAAAAAACAAAAACAAAAAAAACAAACAAGAAACCAGAAACTTACATGAAAACCCTCAACAACAAAACATACCTAAAGAATAAAAGTAAGTTCTAAACACCGTCCACTCTTGTCTCGGAAAGTATGTTGGAGACATTAACAGCAGAAACTAAACAACCCACCTCATCATGAACAGGAAGCCCCAGTGGAAGAAATGGATTCTTCCCAATGCACGCCACACAATGTCCATCTAATTTCCAAAGCCTTTATAAACCGACTCTAACGGACCTGAAACAGCCAATCGCATTACTCCACTGAGCCACAAAGACCACAGAGGGGCCCCGCGCTCTGCCAAACACTGGGAATCGCCGTGAAGCTCTGAAATTTAAGTTGGTGGAGTCAGCGTGCTCTGCGGAAACGGACAAGTGACCTCTGGATAGAGCCATCACATGTGACAGGAGCCGCATCGTAGCTCGTGGCAGAGCAAAGGAGGCAGTCACTCAGTGTCCTGAAACAATTAGTTACCTACTGACTGAGAAAAACAAACTGGATCCCCGAGGTTGTCACAAAACACACATTCCAGAAGAATTAGAGTTTCAAACATGAAGGCAGGAGTCTAATGTTTTACAAACGATACATAAGAGATTATGAACCCTGAGCTGAGCGGTGTTATAGGCTGAGGCGGAAGGATGGGGAATTCAAGGCCATCCACAGCTACATACATAGCAAGTTCAAGGCTAGTTTGGGCTCTTGTCTCAGAGAAAGGGAGAGAGCAAGAGAATGATGTAGAGAGAAAGAGAATATGAACAACCAGGGAAGGCTTCTTAAGACACACAAAGGGCTAACTAAAAAGAATAATGAATCCAATTGCACTAACATTAAAAACATCCATTCATTAATAAATATAATAAAGAAAAACAAAAAATAAACCGTAAAACTCATGGTCAAAAAAAAAAAATAGTACCAACACACATGTGCAAATGTATGTGTGTGTTTCCCACAAAATTCTACTTTAAAAATAAAATGCAGAGAAGGTAGCCTTAACCAATTTTCAATTTCTATGTGAATTATTGAATGAAAAGTTTTAGAAGACATGAATAAGTCTTCCTTTCTTTTCTCCTCTTAAAAAAAAAAAAACCAAAACAACAACAATAACAAAAATTGAAATTATTATTATCTGTAGTGCTGGCACTGAAGGACTTGTGCATGGTGAGCCAGCACTGTACCAACTGACCTATATCCACACCACTCACACACAAACACTTCGTGGAAGACTCTAACAATAGTGAACAGTGATGCCAAGCAGTGTTTAACACCTTGCTAGGAAGCACAGAAAAGCAAATAATACCACAAAAAGATGCCATCTCCCAGAACTCCTCTCTCTCTCTCTCTCTCTCTCTCTCTCTCTCTCTCTCTCTCTCTCTCTCTCTCTCTCTCTCAAAGTTCTTGGGATGTGCTACCATCATCCTTTAAAATAAATTAAAAAAATTTAAAAAAACCCCACTTCTTTAATTAATAAATTGCAACCAGCTTCAAAAAGAAAAACCCTATGTGTTTCCACCAAACTGGGAAATGTTAAGGCCCCTGAGTGTGCCAAGATTTGGCAAGGCCGTAGCCGAATGGCAGTTTCTGCTATAATACTGGAAACATAAACTGGTCTAACGCCTTCTGAAAACACTTTAGCACAGGCTCAAATAACTGAATACTGTTGACGTTTCTCTTTTGGGTAGGCAATCTAGAGTCTTCCCTATGTGAAACCAAAGTTGACTTCGACAATGCTTTGTAACAGCTATCGTGTGTGTGTGTGTGTGTGTGTGTGTGTGTGTGTGTGTGTGTGTGTATACATATGACTGTAAGTGCATCATACGTGCGCATCAATATACCAATACAGAGACGGCTGCTGTGGTCATAATGGACACTGGGTTCCCAGTTGGTGACACTGTTTAAGGAGGTTATGGAACCTTCAGGTGGCGCAGCCTCGCTGGAGGAAGTACATTCCTAGGGCAGGCTTTGAGGATGTATGGGCTCACCTCACTTCCCGAGTGCCCTCCTTCTCCCTCTGTCCTGTGTATGGACGAAAGATGTGATCCGCCAGCTTCCCGCTCCTGCCCCCTGGGGCTGTGTCTTCCTTTGCCACAGTGGACTCTAACCTCGAGAACACCCGCAAGCCTGTGTAAACTCTTTTTGGCTTAGTTGCCTGTGGTCATGGTATGTTATCAGAAAAACAGGAAAGCAACAAATCCAAAACCAAAGTGAAGCAAGCAAACAAAAGCACCCACATATCAACCAACAAGGGAGTGAATGAATTCCCGCAGCGTAATACTATCCAGCTGAGAAAATAAATGGACTAATACAGCAGTATAAATGATTTCCCAAAAAAAACCCACAATGAATTAAAAAGAACAAATCTCAGGAGACTATGTACAAAATACTATGATTTCACAGTACTTAACAAAAGCATAAAATTAAAATACATAGTATTTAAAGATCAAGGAGAAAAAAAATCAGCACTATTAAGAACAAGCTAAGTTATTTACATAAAATTCAGAAGCGATAGTGGTAAGGCAAAGGTGTGGGTAAGGAGAGATGCTAGCTGGCAGAAGCATTGTGCTAACGAGGTTCTCTTTGTAGTAGGTGGCCCGTTCTTGGGATATTGTTTCAATGATGTGTCTCATAATGCAAGCACAGGTGAGGATCCTTCCTTTGAGAATCGGAAACCCAAAATGCTTCACAATCTAAAACTTTTAAAGCCTCGGACACGACATCAAAAAGCTTCCGATTTTGGAGCATTTCATAGTGTTCAGTTGTGAGCACCAGTAAAAATCCAGACAAATATTGGAGAATGATATGGACTCTGAAGTCTGGAGCACAGGGAACAATCAAGTGTACCCCCATTTACAGAGAGCCATAATTAACGCAAAATGAGCAGCTGCGTTTTGGCAAATGGAACTCTACCATGAGAAGAAGCTGCTGGGGTGTGTATCTCAAAAGTTTTCACATAGGCACGCGAACCGCTCGGCCGTAGATTTTTCCTTAATTAAGAAGGAATAATAAATGCAGAGGCGTATATGAGGAGATGCACACACTCAGAAGAACATGAAAGCAGACTTGCAGGTGAAAGCTTACAGCTTTACTAATCTGAGAGTGAGGGTAACACATTCTCATCAGGCACTGAGGTCTCAAAAGCATCCAAGTGCTTACTAGCTTGTGGCTCATGTCAGCGGATCTCATGGGAGACGGTCACAGGAGTCACCCAGTGCTCTTCAGGAGCTCCCAGATCTTCATAGCCTTCTCTCCCCAGTTGATGACACAGGCCATCAGTCATAGATACGGCATGGTGAGCAAAAGGGTCATGAGAAAAGCCTAACTCAACCTTCATAGCGAAGTATTTGCCCAACAAAGAATTCCTTATATTCCTTATAGACTGCTTTTAGCCCCAAAGCAATTAGATCCAATGTTCCCAATGGCATTGCTTCAGGGTTGGGGCCTATCACTCAAGGAAAACTGTTGTAGGAAGCCTATTATTATTTTTAAAAATTTAAATAAAAAAATGATAATAATGTTCTAGATCAAGTTTTCGATTTAAATATTTCCACAGTATCTATCATGTGAAAGGTACTTTGAAATGCTCCGAGCAGGTCATGGAATGTGCACACTGAAGTTTTTAGCTGCTGTCCTTGTCTAGTTCAAATGAGTGCAGTAATCTGACATCTTGACTAACACCTCTTCCGAAAAAAAAAAAGGGAAGAAAAGCCACCCATTTCAACATCCCATGGCGACACAGCACTGATTCACCCTGATAGCTTTCCTTTGCATTGAATTCTAGGTTGACCGTGAACCATACTAGTGTTGTGTGACAAAACTCCCCGGGGAGACACAACACACTCATCAGTTGGTCTAAACCTCTTCCAGACAGCTCGGCTGGTTTCGGCTTCTCCCTGGGTCTACGAGTCTTCTTCGTAGCTTGGCTTGTCTGGAAGAGACTCTTAGCTTTTGCTGCTTACTCTGAGCCTTGGGATGGGGGGTGACCACAGACGTCCACCTATGGCTAAGACATAGGCTACCATGCCCTAGTAACAGTCACATGATCTGAGAAGCCTCACCAGTGGTTATGTGGTGAGGCTGACAACCACAAGCGATCTATGGGTGGAAACACACATTTATCAAAAAAAAAAAAAAAAAAAAGAGTTGTTTTTCCTATTGGGTTCTATGACCTCTCTGGGCACAGGTTTTTATCCTGGCTTGCAGTTCCAGACATGGTGAACTCTTCTTGTAGAACAGGCCTTAAACTCCAGAGAAGGCTATTGGTCTTACCCTTGAGAGCCGAGTCATGATTGCACAAGCGGGCACTTCCTGCCTGGCATGTGGTATTTTAGCACGCAGCGTCCACAGCCGAACGGGAATGTTGGTGACAGTTTTCTACCAGCAGCCTGCATGGCAGCTTCTGACACTATGAAAGCCAGCCTCCGGTGGGAGTTTCCCGGTCAGTCCCAGCCTAACTTCTTCACATCCTGGAGCTCACGGCAAGCGCATGCGCTGTCCTCAGCGATAGGGCTCGCCATTTCATTTTGGCATATAACCACAAGAGTAGCAATAACCGTTGAGGTTTAGGGGGGCTTCAGGGACTTCCCTGACCAACAGTTCACAGGGAGGTAACCCATCCCTGGCACCAAGGTTTTCATTCAATAAACTTATGGCTTCTGGGAGTGTCCTTTTCCACCCAGGTAGGGTACCTCTTGGATTTTTTTTTCTTAATTAGCCCAGTCCCATAGGGTTATGAGGTAGGCGAGCACACCATCATACTTGGTTGCTTCTCCAAAGGCTTTCAAAATCAGGGAAATACCCAGAGGTTATCAATATTACATCATCTATACAACAAAACCTTTTTCCAAAGGATGGGTCGGACAAGACTACGTCCTGAACCTCCATCCCATAACAAATAGTGGGGTTACAAGGATAGCCTTGGCGAAGCACTGTGAGAGTCTGTTGTCATCTGTTCTGAGCAAGTGTCAGGTGACCCCAGGGTCTCACAACTAAGATTATACTAAGGTCAAATACTGCAAGTTCTAATACAGCATAGAAAAGGTATAATCCACTTTCACTAGCTGCTTCCTCCACAGATCAAAGTGGATTGGAGGCACTAACTTAATTAGCTCCCTGGAACCCTCGGTCATTCTCTCTTGAGCCATTACATTTCCAGATCCTGGAGCTCTTCCATGGAGCACCCCCTCCATTTCTCCATGCAGGATGAACTTCAAGGGTGCGACTTAATTGGCTCAGACCTCCTCAGTGCCAAGGCGGGAAGAGGACCCTGCTCTGCCCTGTTGCGCCTGCTGGCTCCCTGGGTCAGAGCGGCCCTGGGTCAGCACAGAGGGCTATCTTGCCTCTGCATTCACCATACTTGGCTGTTAGGGAGCTTCTGGATCGGCAAGCCATCTCCAACCCTAGCATACCCTCTTATTGGAGGGAAATGTAGCTTCCCTTACTCTGGGTGGATACATACCCACCCCTGGAACAGGCTTAATCATTTTCACTCATACCGTTCTGTCATCGCTGTCTTCCATGAATTGTTCCTCAGGCTTCCAAGCCTCCCAGCAGCTCTTAGCACACAGTTTGGCTTTTTGTCATTTTTTTCCACATGAACTCTAGCTCGAAACAAACCGTCACATTTGTCTTCCAGTCATCCAGACAGACCTTTCTCTTGTTTTACCTTTTCCTTATCTCCCCTTGGACGCTCTCTCACTTGACCAACTCTCTTTCCATGTTGGTCTATGTTCCTGAGATCTGTCGAAGCCATTCCTGCTTCATAAAGATCTTGTCCCACCAAGAGACCCAGCGAAGCCGCCAACCCTCAACGCCAGCCTCGAGCTCCCTGCTGGATCCCCTTTTCTTTAATTGCTCTGTCAGCCTTCTTCTGCATGGCTCAGTGCTCCAACACAGCTTCTCTTATTCAAACACAGCTTCTCATAGTCCTGGCTCCTCACTAGCATCTGGCCTTCCTCTACCAGCCTCCGGGCCCCCGCTATTTGTAGGCACCTCAGATGGAAATAACCCAGTACTCCTAACGGATCTAATAAACCAGTCCATCAGGCACTGATTTCCCTCATATTGTCTCAAGATTATACAGCTTTTGTCTTGAGAGAGGATGAAAGGTTATCAATATAATATTATATATATAATATGATATTACTCTGCTTTTCTGCCCCCACAGCAGTCAGGATGATCCCGTCTGCTCCCGTGGCCAACAGCCTCACCAGCTAGACTGTGACAGGCTTTTATTGCTTGTTGAAAAGTCTTCCCCAGCTCCAACAGCCCAAGGGCTGAGTATTTCCTGATGACACTCGTTTCTTACTCTGGGCCATCATAAAGTCCCCCCTCCGAACACTGGACCACAGGTGTCTCCACTTTTTCTACTGAAGGATACGCCTGAGGGGTCTCTTCTATTGTTTTGTTTTATTTATTTATTTATTTTTTTGAACCAGCTGTCTCTTAGATAAAAAGAGGTTTCATCTAATTCACTTGCCAGCTCAGAAGCTACCAAGGAGGATGCTAGCCACATCTCCCTTTCTTACTGCAATTGTCCCTCTACACAAACAAGGTCCGTCGGCTGCCTCCTCAGGGCCATTCCGAACCACACATAACATCCGGCCAGGCAACTTTTGCTACTATTCATTGCTGAGCCCCACCCTTGCGCACTACACCTAAAGACTGCGAATTTTTTTCTCCAAACCTTTAACTGTTTCCCGGGTACCTCCATATTCATGTGGTAGACCCCACTCACCCAGCAGGCATACCACCACATACTACGTAGACAAAGGCTGACCTCCCACAGACACTCCTAATACTGATGGCTTAGCTACTTTCAGGTCTCGCTACACATAGCAAGAACCATGCAACCCCTGTCACGGCAAAAAAGCACATTAACACACACCGTGTAGGAAAAGGAAACTGCCAGAATTTCTTCCATGGATGCTCTCCCCTCAGGCTGCCTGACCTTGGTCGCATGACTTGCTACCCCATAGCCAGCACCATCCACTACTCATTCCTCCCAACTCATCTTTGGTTCTGCCGTGTCCCTGTTCCGGTGCCAATTATGTTGTATGACAAAGCATTCCCTGAGGTGACACAACATGCCGCAGGTCTACTCACTCCAGATAGAGACTGGGATCCCATGACAGAGCAAAGTACAGATACCACCAAAGTTCAACTTGGCGAACCAGTGAGTCTTATCGGGGTTATTTACAGGAGTATATGGGTAAAGGGTTACTTAGAGAAGCAGGAATGACTCAAAGACAAGCTGCTTTACCAAGGTCCACGCCAAGTGACAGCTCACAAAGCTGGGAACCTGGAGCACACTGCACAGCCTGCAGGCAGCTTAACAGGTTGGAGAGTGTCCTTTCTAGGTGCCTTGATGTAAGGTTTTTTTTTTTTTTTTTTTTTTCCAGTGCAAGAGCATCTTGGCAGTCAGGAGCCAAGAATACCACAAAATCAAAACACTTCCAATAAGAGATTTGCTGGGGAGAACAGAATACTGGCTGCCTCTGAATCAGAAGAGACACAACAGAGGTCTGAACAGGGAGAAAGGCTCTTATAGGGTTTTTGGATCATGCGCCATGAGCTTAGTGGGAAAGTATCCTACTATAGGGAAAATTACCTGTTAACCCTGAGTCTGCATCAAGGGTGTAGGGATTTCCAAGTCTCAGAACTCTTTGTCTCCGGCTTGGGGTCAAGTCAAGGTCAGGGTGTTCTTTCCTTAGGCCTGGTCTCAGGGTCAAGTCAGGGTCAGGGTGTTTTTTTCCTGGCCCTTTTATCCTACGCTCAGTTGATCTAAACCTCTTCCAGGAAGCTCAGCTGGCTTCTGTTTCTTTAAGGGTCTCAGAATCTTCTTTGTAGCTTGGCTTGTCTGATGGATTCTCAGCTTTTATGGCTTACTTTGGCAGAAAGGGTCCTAGTGAATCTGGTCAGTTTTAGGGACTTCCTGAAGCTATTCTGAATTGTTTACCTTCTTGCCTAGGGAGCTTCAGGGTAGCACCGAACGTTTCAATCTCAGAGGAAACAGTTAAACAATACCTAGGAAAAGCTGGGTGGGGATTTTATCTGTATATACTTTGGAAGGTTTACCGCATCACATTGCTGAGGAAAAGGATGTAAAAAGAACCCACACTACTGGTTCTGAGCGATATTAAAAAACTACCATGTCTATTACTAGGTTTGTGCCTTCAAAAATGAGGCACTGATTCAAATAAATACATTTAGTATGTGATTTTTAAGACTAGAATAAAATGGGCCCCAGATCTACATTCAACATCCAAATGATTTGACTACTTTAAAGGTACTTTCATTTTTTCACTTATTAAATGGAACACAGACTACTCACTGCCCTATAAAGCTTCTTTCTTTCTTGTTTACATTGGATTTTTTTGTAAGTGCGTACAGTAGGTTTATTTATGGTTTTACACTGCTGTGAAAATGATCCATTAAGATGCTATATCGGGTCACTCTGCTGCTGCAAACTGTCTAACAGCTTCCTTTCCCTCCCAGCTCATCCCCTGTGACTCCTCCCCACTCACCCACAGAGGCCACGTGACCCCTGACAGCAATGCTCCCACCCAAAGAACTGTTTCCACCTTCCGAGTCTCAGCCTTCATGTGGGCGAGACCTTTGGGAACACAACCCGACCTTACACTTGCCGTCCTCCAGGTCTTCCGTGCCGCATCCTCTGCTTCAATTTCTACTTAGCATTTAAGAAGACACCATGAGGTTGAAGGACTTTATCTGTCTCACCAACCCCAAGCACGCTCTGGGAAAGCAGCAAAGCTTTTCACTTTGGAGTTCTCTATCCTCACAGGCTAAAAGAACTAGAATCAAGTGTCATTGCCTAAACATGATGGCATTTTGGGATCACACAAGACAGATTCTGGAAATCAACCAAACTGCAGGCTCCACTGTGAAACACTGGTGTCCCTCCCCGACTAGCTGGCCAAAATCGGGTACCTTCTCTCAGGAGGTGAATCCAATTAAGTCCAACTATGTCGAGCTACCTGTGATTGACAAGTAATGTTTTCTCTGATCGTAAAGGTCATAGTATGAGTAGATAATGAGACTTTGCCCCTTGAGTTTACTGGGAATTGTTTTCTCATTCTTAAATAACAAGCAAACAGCATAGGCGAATGGGCATCCTGAATGATGATGAGCTTCGCAGCTGAGACAGTCAACATGGCAGTTATCAAGAGGGAAAGCACCAGGCTCCATCGTCCTGGAAACTAACTGCCCACAGTTTCCATGTGTGGGGTGAGGACCACTCACTACCGCAGCTGCTTCTAAGAAGGACGTCAACAGCCTGCATCATAGTTAGCACAGAAACATTTGTCAATTATGCAGGTTCCTACAATGTGCTAGATCAAATTAAAAAGTAGATACATGCATCTGATGGACGTGGGCTTTTAAATTAACTTTTGTTACGATCCATGCCAACAGAACATGACCCAAGACAAGGAAAGCAAGACATTTATTAACATGAATCCATTTTCTTATCGTACTATTATGAACGTCCCTATGATGTTCATGGTCCTAAGAACAGAAAATTAGCTGAGCATGGCAGTGCATGCCTTTAATCCCAGCACTCGGGAGGCTGTGAGTTCAAGGCCAGCCTGGACTATATATAGCAAGTACTAGGGCAGCCAAGGCTACGTAGTGAAACCTTATATCAAAAAGTAAAAAACAAACAAAGAACTGAAAACAAATATGACCAGAGCAGAGGCCATCCACATGTATTATTTAACATAACAAAATCATGCTCAAATTGCTATGTGTCTAAAACAGTCTGCAGAATGGTAAATGTTCATCCAAAGGAGAGGAAAGGAGAGGAAAGGGGAACGTCGTGTGGTAAGAACATAGGAGGGAAGGGTCTCAAGGCCAAATATACGAAAGTGATGACGAATTAAACAAAGCTAAAAGAGACCACTATGTTCTCCGTGTGTGTGCACACTCCTTAGAAGGCAATTGGAGGGCATTGCCCTTCACCACACATGCCACCCTTCACCCCAAAGAAATCCTGGACTGGATACGTGGTGGGGAGAGTGAGTAATGTCAGGTGCAGTCAAAAAGCCCTTTGATTCTTAATTCAAAGCCAAACCTTTAGTTGGCTACAAAGCCCAAACTTCATCAAGCCCACACTTCATTGGTTTAAACTGAGGTTTAACAGGTCTCAATACAATAACATAAGCATCACAATGTAAGAAAAATCTTACAAATTTATATAATTCTTATGCTAGGAAAAGAAATTACTCTAGACATAATCGAATCAAAATAGGCGATGCTAAAAAAAGATTTACTATAGGTTCAACTTAACCCTACATTTATGGTATCTATAAATTAGTTAATAACATTTTACTAGCATTTATTTTTAATAAATATTTGATTACATTTTATAGTTATTGGATGCTATTTTATTTATGTATTTGTGTGTGTGTGAGAGCAGGTGGGTATGTATGTGGAGGTCACAAGCGTCAGTTTTCTTGTTCCATAATGTGGTCCCAGGGATGGAACTCAGGTCATTCACCTCTATGGCAAGTTCATTTGCCTGCTGAGTCATCTCACTGGCTCTAGGCTGTCATTTTAAAAAAAAATATTTGGTTAATTATGGCACAGGGAAAAATATTTAAGGCCAATATTTAAAGCAGATGTTTCCATCAATATTTTCTCATTGTATTCTCTGGTAGCAAACAAACACACAGGAGATAATTCTGTAGAGCACCTTTTAAAACAGTCACTGACTCCATTTAAGAAAGCAGACTGAGCAAGCCCTGGGGAGCAAGCCAGAAAGCAGCACTCCTCCATGGCTTCTGCATCAGCTCCTGCCTCCAGGTTCCTGTGCTGCTTGAGTTCCTGTCCTGACTTCCTTCGATGAGATGACATGGAAGTATAGGCCAAATCAACCCTTTCCTCCCCAGGTTGCTTCGGTCACAGAGTTTCATCGCAGCGATAGAAACCCTAACCAGGACAGGATCAGTCATTTGCCAACAGTCAGACACAGCCTCATTTAACTGTAAAGTAGACAGTAACCAAGGCTCAGCAAATCTGAGGAACTTGTGGGTAAGAGGTAGAGCTAGGCTTTGAACTTGAGCCAGTTTGGTTTTGTAATGCAAGTCACACAGACTCCACAAATAAGCCCCCTCTATTGTCCCCCCCCAAACAGCCTGGTCAGCCAGTCTCCCACTTAATCATTTCATCAGAGACTGACGACCTACTCACAAACCAATGTATTCTGTACCAAGAACTGTGCCACAGACACCAATATATACACCCAAGTCCTTGAAGAGCCAGACTGAACCAGGGAAAACACACACTCTGGAGTTTCCTTACTGGGATAAAGTTGGTTAAAAGTTTTGCAGGAAAATCTCCAAGACTTTTTATAAGTATGAAAAAAGAAAAGAAAAAAAAAATCCTGAAAAAAAAATGTTGATATTTTAAAATACATCTTGACCCAGTAAGAACTAGAGGCCTTTCTTTTTGTTGCAGTCAGCAAAACTATAACCCTATAAGAATGCAAACAGTAGTTCGGGACATGTGTTTTGAAGCGGCTCCATGTGAGGTAAGCCAACTTCCCAACTCACCCTTTACACGGAAAGACGTCTTTTAACCTGGATATGTCAGAAGAAATCACTTTGAAAACCTGCAACCTACCATGAGAGGCAAATCAAATCCAGATGTGATTTTACTAATTATTTACCTGGAAACCATTTCCTGAGAGGAAAAACGAAAATCCTCTTTGTTTCCAACATAGCGCTTTCGTTTTACACCTCGAACTCAAAAGACTGCCATTTCTAGCTCCGTGCAATCGAGATGCTTGCGGAAATGAAAGGAGGGTTGGTTTACACCCTGCACACACAATGAGCAAGCGGTCCTCAGGACGGCTGAGCAACCAGGAACTGTCAGCGGCAGGCAGACCCTGACAGGTTCAAACTCGAAAGGAATTAAAAAGCACGGAGCAGGTGGGGTTGGGACAACCCTTGAAAGTACGAGAAAAGAAAGGGAAGCTGACGTGTGGAATGACACGTCCTAATTTAGAAGGATGCGCAACTGAGTCACAAGGATTGCCTAAAATGTCAAGTTACCAACAGTACTCAACGTGTTTCTCTCTTTCTCTAACAGTACTCTGAAGACAAAACACTCTGTTTCCTTGTTCATTTCTCACAGTGGTCCAGTGATGTAGTCTCAGTTTACATATCAGGAAACTTAAGAACCGGTCAGTGAAGAGGCTATATAAAGTTAATGAAACTCTTAGGCCCTTAAGGCCAGCATCCGCCATGCAAATAAATTAAATGTGGCTGTGATGTGGTTACCCCACATGTCTACACAGGTCAAAGAGAAATACTGTGGATGCCCCACCCCTATATATAAGGGTTTTGCATCTGTGGATTTAGACAAATTGGATGGAAAATATTTAGTGGGGGGTAGCCTATTCTCCTGAGAATGTACAGATTGTTCTGACCCCTGATACAGTTTAGAGAGTAATGACATTATTATAATAATATATAATATTAATTATGGCATAATAATAACTGTGACATTCTTCTCTACACTGTATCATGCACAACTATTTACCCGCCATTTATATTGTATTGGGTATATTATAGGGGTGATGTAAAATATAGTAAGAATGAAGTGGGTTCTGTGCAAATGCTACAGCACTTTATAAAAGATGTGAGCATCTGTGGATTTTCATGTAAGATCCTAGAACAGACCAGAGGTTCCCTTCCTGTGAATTCAGTTTTCTACACTCAACTCTATATCTATTAGTTGGGAAAGTCGAGATACAGGATTCCTAAGTCTCAAACCACACACAGCTGAAGAACACAATGAACTCCCAGTCTCTTTCCACAAGGTGAAAATCCCTTTGTCCAGCATATCCACTTTGTATATGCTACCCACCCGCTGGTCAGGAAACCATTTGCTATTAGAGTCACCGTCAGGGTATCACATTATTTACCTAATAATGGTCCTTTGTGCGTCAAAGGAACCATAAAGTCCTTCCTTTAGTAAAAAAGTAAGAGTTATTTACTTAAAAAGAAAACAACGCATATTGAGGTTGCTATAGTGGTGTTGGGGAAGAACACATCTACCTGTGAAACTGTGAAAAAAAAAATTAGTTAGTTTTGCTTTAACACTTTATACTGCAAAAGTCATGGGTACCTGGAATGCTTAATTAAGAGAAAGGGCACTGTACTGGTGCATGTACAGGGGAAGCCAGTACACAGAATCAGAACTAACGTTCAGTGATTCACTGGGCTGGGGTACAGCCACCGCAGAACCAGGGGATTGTGTTTGTTCCATATCATTCCGGCATAAAAGTGAAGCTCGAATGATAACCACCGTTTGACATCAAAGTGACCAGGATGACAAGAGGCCGTGCTAGTAAAATGGCTAGAAGGACAAGGAAGGGACGTCCTGTGCTCACCAGATGGAATTTCAGTCATACGTGACTTCCAACAAGTGCCAGAAGGCTGCTTTGCACACTGCCTAGAAGAAACTTGGACACACGCGCAGAGCGTGACGCCTGAGACACACACTTCCACAGAGCTCCCGAGGAAGGATGGCTCCCTCACGGGATAAAGTTATGCTTCGGTGAAGGAACGTCTTGGAAGTGAGCAGTTTTTTAAAAGGAGCCTCATGTATTGTGTCTTCAAAGAAAGTACTTCAAAACAATTCCTATTTTGAATTTATAAAAGGGGTTGTCCACTTAATACTTCAATTCAACGCTGAGTTTCTCTTTAATGGTGGCATCCAGTTCAATGCTCATCATACACTCTTCTTCTGAGATAATGATACATTTTTCATAAATGAGGAACAATTTCATAAAAGTGGAACAATTCTCTTTATCATTACACTTGAATGCTTCTCTCTTTAAGTGTGTAATTATCATAGTTATTTCTTATCTTTGGCTAATAAAAATGATTCCAAACTCCTTAAAACTCCAAGATTTCTGAGCACATAATTTTTCCCAAAAAATAGTAAAAAATCTAAGAATTTTTCAGAGCAAAACATCTCAAAATGAAGATTTCCTATATTCTGGGAAACAAAGCAATATTCACCCTGTCCTCAGTATTCATACTGCTTGGGAACTGATTAAGATAATTTCTAAAACCGGTATTTGCTGTTTCACATGAGTGTAGACCATGAATATTCAGTTAGTGATCACACAGTTTAGCGGCTCATTATTCACTGTAACCTTAACAGATACATTATATTATCAATTATATTAATGTAGTCTTCCATGATCTATTGCTATTTCAAGCAAGAGAGCTAGCAATGTTGTTTAAAGGAGAACATTTAAGTGTCTCCTTTAAAACAGAAGAAGTAGGAGACAGGTCGTTAAGAAGGAAAGCTTTTCATTGGGGTTTGGCTGCCATTGAAGTGGTCCCCAGGAAGATTCATTCGTTCAAGGTTTGTTCCAGCTGTTGGGGCTTTTGAGAGGGGACTGGATCATAAGGGTATTAACTTCATCAACGGATTCAACCTCTGATGGATTCACAACTGAATGTGATTAAGAGGATGGGCCTGGTTAGAAGAAGCAGGTTGCGACAGCTACGGCTTCCTCGGAGGGTGTATCTTGTTGCTATTCCCATCCCCCCCTACCCAACCCCCACCTCACACCTGCTCCCTATCCATAATGATGCCAGTGGTTTTGCTCCAACCCATCTTAGCCATCATAACCTACTGCATCACACCTCACAACAAGCCAAGAAATAATGGGCCGGATGGGATGGAAGTTTATCAACAGATCAAAGTCAAAGAAAATAACAGAATAAAACATAATAGTCTCATATTCCTATCGCTGAAAGGCTTGACTATAAGTAATTTCTTTTCAAAATGGATCAATGAGACAAAGCACAATACCTTTTGGAGGTGCTTCTCCCAAATGTTTAAAATAATGGGTCCTGAGAACAGACTTCTGCAATAGCTCGCAATCCACACGCTCCTGAAAGAAAGAGAGATAGATATGTGTTACTTTGAATGCCTGTAATGATTTCAATAATGTGTTTGAAAATGGGGTATGAACTATGGCCTAAAATAAGCTGTCTCAGAAAAGCAACAAATAAGTGTGCTGTGGGGGATTCTCACGCACGCACGCCACGTTTTCCTTGAGTGCGGCTGCTGACCACATCTAATTCAACTACCTGCCTTATAGAATTACTTGCAAAAAGACACGACCGTCTTCACCCTAACAGCAGACTGTCCCCTGCTCTCCAGGGTGTGAGAAGTTAATGCTGAGGATACAGAGGAATTGCGGCCATGGGAGGATTTCTGGGAGAAAGCACATGGGCAGTTTTTGACATTCATTGAGGAGTTTGAAACACCTCTCCCAGCAGGAACAGGAAGTTCAACTCAAATTAGATCCATCCTCAATGTTGAAGACAGCGACAAAGAGAGGGTTGCAGGTGTGGCCAACCTTTTGAGATCCCAGCTCAACAAGGTCAAGTTCAAGAACTGCACAACTGGGTCTCCCTCCCTCCCTCCTCCCCTCCCTCCCTCCCCCTCCCTCCCCACCCACTCGCCTTTCTTTCTGTGTTTCAGGTAGTTGAGATTTTGTGTTGGGCTCTATTCGTAACTATCTTGGGGTGCGGGCAGCCCAAAGCTGACAGCTGGATATGCTTGGCTGCTGGAAGCATTTGGCCAGCAGAGCCATGGCCACCACTGGAACAGTCATTGGCTTTGGAAATGGTCTGCTGATCAGTGGGCCAGCAAGCAACACAGTCAGCCAGAGACAGGGAGGTATGGCAGACACACCCTGATCTCACTGTAGCATTGGTTCCACTGGGCTCCCAGTTCACACCGTGGACCGCTTCGGTGTCTAATCCATAACTCATGATCCGTTCTCCAGGATCACAGCTATAACTAAAAATAAATCCATACGCCAGAACACGAACCTATCAAAATCAAAATGAAGCAGCTAGTTCATCTTTATTTTGCGAGTATCTCTCGGTCTCCTTAGAATCATACACAGACACTCAATGACTCAATGTCTTGGTGCGGTGCTTTCCTGGGCTAACCAAGCCAGCTCGTAACCACTACATCTCACATCTCCACATTCACACTCACTTTCAGCTCGCTCTCAGTACAGCCCCCCCCCCCCATGTCTACAACAGAGCTCCCTCCATCCCACAACTGCCTACCCATGTGGCGGGACTCTTAATTCCTACAGCCTGAAAGCTCTGTGCCAACTGTCACGTCACAAGGTCTCTAAGGACATCCACTAGCAAGCCCAGAGCCACCTCCCATCAACATCCAAGATGCCAGCTTATATGTGTTAGTCAAAGACACCTACAATTATAAGTCTGAGTATGATGCTCCATGTGTTTTACAAGTAGACAAAAGGTAGCTCCTTAAAAGAGTTTATTTATAGAGAGAAATAGTCAAGCAAACAACAACAACAAAAAACTCCAACCAACCAAAAACAAAAACCTGATGAAGGCATCCAGACAATTAGAGAAAAGAAAAAAAAAATTAAGATTTTTCTATTATGACACTGGTTTTTCATCGGCTAAATAAAAACATTGCTGTATCATTTTATGTAATAAAATTTAACCTTATTCTGACCTTCCTCATAAGGCCAGCAAACCTCTCTATCCAGTAAGGTTCCATCTGAACTATGTAAGATGATAAGCAATACCTTAATTGCATTCATTTACATGACTTTGAAACTATTCTGGGCTGAAGTCATGACTGCAAGGTCACAGAATACAAAATGTAGAATGTATGCAATTCACCTCGGAGAAATGATCCACTTCAAACTGAGTGGAAGCCCCTTCTCCATCCCTCATTAGGAGACATCAAATGCTTAGTGCAATCAACAGGTGCAGACATCTGTGCGCACACACATAAACTCACTGATTTTATAAACATATACAAAGCAATAAGAATATGGTTGGCTAAGTCTATCACACACCATGGCTTTCTTACTAAAATTCGCCTGCCTAAATAGAGGCAAAGAATAATTCCATACACTTTGGCAGCATTTAAAAAACCAAAACACAAAATACAGCTATTATTTTCTACCATCCCACAAACTTCTGGAAACTAAAAATAATCTATATAGTTTAAGAACAAAAAAAATACAAACAAAAGATGTTATGTATATTAAAATACTAACTCTTTAAAATACATAAAACACCCTTCGTTTATAATTGTTTTCCTAATTGACACATTTACAAGACAACCCCCTCACCTAAAGCTCAGGGAACATTATGGAAGAGAGGAGGTGAAAGATTATAAAAGCCGGAGGGCCAGCAAGTCTCCTGTGAGATGGGATCTGCCAAACGACAGGGAAGCGTCACCCAGGACTCCTCCACAATACGACTGCCGAAACGTGATCTGAACGGTGACAACACCAGTGACCACGCTAACATGGAAGAGGGGAATTTTACCGGGCCCTACCCTTAGACAAAGAGCTATAGCTAACTAAGAAACGCTAAGAGCCAGAGGACTAGTCTTCCCCAGGGACGAGTCTCCTCAATGGCTATCCAACAGCAAGGGGTCACATCTGAAATCATATACGCACAGGCAACAGGAAAGGGACTCAGCAGGTTGTTTCTATATGCTTTTGCATTTATAGACATACATAACGGTAACAACTAAAGAAAAAAAGGTCATGAATTTGAACTGGAGCAAGTGGGGGTTCCATAGGAGGGGTTGGGAAAGAAAGGGGAAAACTGATGTAAGTATACTTGAAGATGTTCTTTCTTCTTTAAAAAAAAAAGCATCTATGAGGCTAGGACTGTAGCTCAGTGGTAGAGTGCTTGCATAACATACACAAGACCTTTCCATCCCCGATTGGAAAAAAAAAAAGAAAATGAAGAAAGAAAAAAGGAAGCCAAGAGTTTCTGTTTCATTTTTAATAAGTGGAACAAGCATGTGTTCCACCAACTGACTAGAGGCCTGTGCTTCCCATGTCTCAAGGCCAATAACACCACATTAATAAAAGAGAGGAAATACCATCGAATGAAAGAAATCCACCATTACAGATGACAGGGCACAAGGAGTGCCCTCCAACCTTCCAGAACATATCAAAACACGCTAAAACAACAGCCACACAAAACGGTTCCTCTACTGTAATAGAATGCAATCCTAAAATCAATTAGATATCATAGCACTCGAAGTCACCAAAGAAAAGAAAGGAGACTATGAAGATGGGCTGTAAGATACTTTAAAAATACATGTGCTAACACCAATGGGGAACAACAAACA
This sequence comes from Peromyscus leucopus, assembly GCF_004664715.2. Lineage (NCBI taxonomy): Eukaryota > Metazoa > Chordata > Mammalia > Rodentia > Cricetidae > Peromyscus > Peromyscus leucopus. The sequence goes on along the minus strand of NC_051073.1, from coordinate 21,900,364 downwards.
CTTGTTTGGGGTTTAATATAATGTCGCAGGAAATTCCCCCAAGATGCTTCTATCTGTTATGCTCAGGAAGTCTCCTATATTTAATTGACTAACCAAGCACTTTTATATTATAATCACCCAAGCCAACCTTTTGCAATTTAAAAATGACTTAAGGAAAGAAAAACAATGACATTACAAAAATCAGTCTGTCTTCACCTTCTCTCTCCGCGTTGAAGGGTCAGACTTGATGTCATAGGCCCAGGCCACTTCAACCCAAAGAACATGGGGGTGAGTGCGTACTTACTATTACATTTCTAAATATACTCCAGTACCATGAGATCACATGTTTTCTAAATTTTTCTGTGTGCTTGTGTGCACGGAGGTCAGAGGTTGATGCTAGGTGTCTCCCTCTATTATTCTCCACAGTATTTTTTTGAGACAGAGTCTCTCTCTCACTGAGCGTGAAGCTCACCCATCCAGCAAGTCTGACTGGTCCTCGAGCACCGTGGATGCTGCTGCCTCCACATCCCAAGTGTTAAGGCTGCAGGATCCGTGGCTCTAATTCCAAATCTTCATGCTCACACAGTAAGCCCTTCAAGCCTTCTCCCTGCCCCACCACCTTACCCTTTTAAAATAATAAATTAAAAGGCTTCATTTGTATCTATAAATTGATTCACGTTGGATGAGCTTAGTTTTGAAATACAATTCAAGGTCAGACAATTTGTAGCTTTGTAAAAAGGACTTCTGGTTCGTAGTCTTTATCAGAAAGGGTGTGAGTCTGGACAGAAACTTCTAGCACTGCTCCCAGTGTTCTTGGTTACCTTTTTTTTTTTATTTCAACTAACACCTCGGATGGAATATTAGCTTCTGATAGAAAGGCCATCTTGTTTCTCTGCACACTTCTCACAGCCCATCTCATGAGACAGTGATTTAAGCTCCTCAGCACGTCCATTATGATGACATTATCCTAAGTTCTAAAGCGTCCACATAAAGTCAGGATTTTTCCATTCCTTGGACATTAAAAGATGTAGACCCCAATTTTCACAATCACAGTTTAATCACTGTATATTGTTAAATATTCCTATAATCTTGAACTGACATCCAACTATATTAACAGTATCACACAGCTTTCTGAAAAAAAAAATCACACAAAATGAAAAGTAATATGAGATCAAAGTGATCTCATGGTATTGGAGTGTATTTAGAAATGTAATTTAAGTACACATTCTTCCCCATGTTCTTTGTGGAGAAGCATCAGTTGAAGTGGGCTGTGTCTATGACATAGTTAAAGTTCTGACCCTTCTCTTCAAAGAGGAAAGGTGAAGAAGCACAGATTTTCTATTCCTCCTCAGATGACTATAAGAAACTCCACCCATGAGGCATGTGTGCACACAGTTTACACATTTTACTTTTCATTTTCTGTATATCATGATGTTTCAACATCTTAATGATCTTTTTATCTTAAAGTCTGCCCCCTTGGAGCAGCAAAGGACTCCATATGCACAGTGATCAATCCAGATCACACCCCTTTCATTTTGGCCCCACAATCTAGGAGGCAATATTTTTCTGCTTTCTTCACACACGGAAGTAAACTAAGGCTGCTCCTGTCTATCAGTTATTTATCTATAGCTAATTCAGAGCTACTATGTAATACCAGCCATTATACTGGTACATATATGAAGACGTAGCTCATTAGTATCTAACCAATGTTTACTAAAACTCTCTAGTCTTGAACTTGGTTACTCTGTCCAGCCCTACGTTGCTTGTCCCATGGAAATTCCAATAAAGGCCAAAGACCAGGCTGCTCCCTAGCTCCTCATGGGGTCTCTTGGCAACACTGTGGCTTTCCCACAACCCCCTGCATGGCCTGGAGTGCACTAGGAAACTTGGAGTACAATAACTTCATTTTCCTGAGCCTTTCGATTCTCTGTGACCACACATTCCTGACGCAAAACAGTGTATGTGCACGATGATGTACACACTTGCGTGGACTCCTTTCATTTTTTTTTCTCTTCTTTTTCCACCTTGTAAAATGCATATAATGAGAGGGGACTAAACCATCCACCTGCTTTTTTAAAAGGGGGGCCCAAATAAAGATGCCTATCAATCCTACAAGCAAAGGGCAATCCTGGACCGACAATGTTGTTCAGGTCACACAAAAGAACAATATGACACAAACTGTAAGAGAGAGGTCAAAGGCACTCGGTATAATTAGAAGCACCTGCGGCAGAGAATGCTAAAACACATTTCACCTAGGAAATATTTCCCCTGCCTACCTCACCTGCTCACCCACCCATTCTGAAAGCAACTCCATAAACAGCGGTTACCCCCATTATAAAACAGTTGACGGTTAAAACCATGAGCCAACCAAGAAAGTCCAATATTCCATAACTGACATTTACAGCACCGGCCTTGGACTTCTAATCTTTACCAGACGGGCACACAAATCAATCCATCAGCTCATAAAGGTGTGCTTTTTTAACCTCTAAAACAGATGGGATTGGCCAGAAGTGTCTGGCATGTCAAACTGCTAATCACTGCTGCCCTTTGCACAAAATAACCCACTTAAGTTGAGGCATGGCTGCACTGTAACCGACATTAGTCTGTGGGAGAACCATTTAACTGTCACACACCCCTGCCACTCCAGCTCCCCCTTAATTAAGCCTAATGCCTTATGCTTTGACCTTTTGTTCTAGCCTATTAACCCTATCCAGTACAAGTTCAATTATGTTACACTAAAAACTTTGCTGTAAAATATTAAATGCCAAGCTCCAAAAATCACAAGGGCCATCAACCTAGCTTTAGGTTCTACACACCTTGATACTCAAGGCATTAAAAAAAAAAAAAAAAAGAATCAAGCTCCCTTCTGAAGGCATGCTGATTTTTACAGACTTGAGAAGACCCACATTACCATTTTCGCCCAGCCTCCTTATTTTATAAAAGGAACAAGCCAGAAAACATTCAATGACTCACCCACAGCTTCGCCACGGCTATCAAACACCATGGTGCCTATGATTGACAGCTGAACTACCCCGCACAGCGTTAAGAATACTATTTTACTTCTCAGTATCCTGTAGGATACATTAAAAAATATATACATTCCTGAAACAAAATAATCCAGGACTTCAGGAGAGTTTAGAAGTGACTGTCCCTTTCTCCTCCCAGACACCAACACTTCCTCTTCCTGTTCACTTCTCTTTCCCCTTTAGCAATCCCAAGGCTGTGGTCACCAAGGACTGTCAAGGACTGCAACACCCCCTAGGCAATGTGTGCAAAGGTAATTTTTCTCTGATGTTTCATTGACGAGTTCAGCTGAGCCAATAATTTGAGCTGCAGCATTTAACATCACCAGACAAAGTAATCGCTCATATATATTTCTGAATAGATCTTTTCTACGCATATATAAATATGGATTTCTGCTCAGTTACAAGAATTACAAAAACCAGAACCGAAAAATTTTTAAACTTCACAGTAAAATAAAATCAAATACGGTCCGAATTGGCCTGCTGGTTTTATCACAGAGTAATCTATGTTATTTATATAGAGATATAATTCACACCACTACAGAAAAGAAATTCTTTATTGCTTTCACTGTGACATAATAACGGAAACATAATCAATGTCATATAATTTAAAATGTCTCTAGCACCTAGGAGGAAATGCATATTGTTTAGCTTTGTGGGGCTGGGGAGACAATTCGGTGGTTACAATGGCATACTGCTCCTGCAGAGGACCCAAGTTCGGTTCCCAGCACCATTATCGGACAGCTCACAGGCCAGGGCAACTCCGGCTCCAGCAGATCGGATGCCCTCTGGCCTCCACCTCCACGCATGGCGCATATAAACTCACACAGACGCGCACGCATAACTATAAATAAAAATAAATTAATACATGTTACCTTTAGTCTTTCAAAGAGCAAAACAAAGAAAACAAAAAAAAATCCAAGATTTTACCATTTTGTTCACCGCCAAAAGGACCAATTTTTAAACTCATTTTTCCATTAGTAATATTCTTAACTACTTTTAATTCTGAACTTCACAGGTTTAAGGTTACCTACTATGAAATGGAACATGTAAGTCTGCAAACACTATCATTTAGACTTGTGAAAAACAACTAATACTTCTAATATTAAGGGCAGGCGGGAGCTGTAAAAAGGTAAAAATAAAGTCAGTGAATATATCCATGTTATTAGGACAATGCCCTCAGAGAAAGAATTCCTGGCCATTATCGGGAGGAATATACAAGAATGAAGAAAAAGTGACACTTGTGGATGAATGACTCGTCAAACTCAGGAAACACCTGCCAGTCCCAGCCAGGTACAGGTGAGGCTGTGCTCACTAGAGACTTTGTCTCGGGCTGGTGAGATGGCTCAGCAGGTAAAAGCCCATGCTGCCAAACCAGAGGACCTGAGTTCAATCCCTGGATGTCAAGTAGTGGAAGAAAATCAACAGTCACATGTATGCCCTGTCATGTTGGCACCCCAACCAACACACACACACACACACACACACACACACACACACACACACACACAAATGCACTAAAAACAATATGTTTTAAGCAGGATAGTGGTGGCTCATGTTTTTAATCCCAGCACTCAGGAGGCAGAGCCAGGCAGATCTCTGTGAGTTCGAGGCCAGCCTGGACTACAGAGTAAGATCCAAGACAGTCACCAAAGCTACACGAGAAACCCTGTCTCAAAAAACCAAAAATAAATAAAAAATAAAAGCAATATGTTTTAATAATGTATATACCTAGATGATGTGTTTTATCTAGCATTTAAAACTAAATCTCACAGCAGCTAGTTATTTCTAAACTCCATTTCCACATAATTTTGTTTTCTGCATCCTATCAGCAATTATTAATTATCAATCAACACAATGCCACTATAACAGGATTCAAGTCCAGAGACCGGTCCTTAAACCCTACAAAGGACTCCGAATGCTGTCATCCTTCAATGTTACCAGGCTTTGTCATCAATCATTGTTGATAAGTTAACTTTGTAAGGGTATTAAAAACCAAAATGATCCAGGTGTGGTGGCCCATGCTGTTAATCCCTGTAGTCAGCAGACAGAGGCAGGCAGATCTCTGAGTTCAAGGCCAGCCTGGTGTACACAGGTAGTTCCAGGACAGCCAAGCCTACACAAGGAAACTCTACCTCAAAACCAAAAAAAAAAAAAAAAAAAAAAAAAAAAATAAAAGAACTCTAGGTAAGTTTTGTCCCATTGACCACATTCCCACCCTCAAAATTAAGTCTATACATAAATTTTGTTATTTGGTTTTGTTTCAGACAGGGACAGTCTCTCTCTCTCCCCCCACTTTTCTCTCTCCCCCCACCCCCTCTCCATAACCTTGGAGAACTCACCGTGTAGACCATGCTGGCCTAGAACTCACAGAAATCTACCTGCCTCTGTCTCCCTTGCATCACCACATCTGGCTAGACATAAAATTGTAATATGTGTTTTTAAAGATATGTCCATCTTCCTAAGCAGTCAAATCCACATGATTAAACATATGCCGAGCCGGTCAGTCCTTTTGGTTACTAGAGGTTAATTAAGGAAATGGTTTTAAAGGCTCAGAAATACTTTGTTTCACTTTCTTAAAAATTAATAAGGAAGAAAGAAATTAAATATTGTCTACAGATTTTGCTAAACATATTTTCTAATCTAATTTGTATAATTTGAAGACTTTATTTATTATAAAACAAATTCTCATTGCAAGTGTCAATTAATTATGTCACCAACAGTTATGTTCACTTTTCTCTCTCATAATTAATACAACTGAAAAAAGATATATTCTAAGCATACAATATTATTCCTTTTAGAAGTGCTAATTTAAAGAGACCAAAGAAACGCAGAACAGCTATGGTTGGAAAGTTCCACCTAACCATTAGCAGCTGTCATGAAGAACAGACTGAGGTTGGTGGCAATTCTAGTCAACAATATTCGTGGACTGGACAGTCTCCTTGGTGGCAGGCCCCAGGGCATGAACTATCTGTCAGGAACATGGTCTTCTGCATGGAGCTCACAGTCTACTGAGAAGGCACAGCAGGCAAATGGGGCCACTGTGATCAGTGAATATGTAACCGGGTGAGGGAGAGATCACGCTTGTGGGGGTGCAGTCACTGCCTGAACTCTCTCATCCACAGTCACCGTAAGCAAGACTTCCAAATTGCCTTCCAAGGTGAGGCTTGTGGCCTGTGTAAAGGGCTATGGTTAGCTTTTTGCTCTCTTCCTCTTTTCCAGGGGTGAAGACTATATTTGACTCTAAGCACATTGACCAAAAAGACCCCAAGCAACGCCTTTGATAGTTTTAAAACATTGGTCCTCATAAGACGAGCTGGTTGAGAGTATTCTCAACCAATGACGCCCGGTTCTGCCAAGTCTGCAAACAGAAAGGTCTCCTGTTGCTTTTTAAAATTGTTATTTTATTTTATGTTTTTTTGGGTTAGAATTACATCATTTCTTCCTTCCCTTTGCTGACTACAACTCCTTACGTATCTCCTGCCTTGCTCTCTTTCTTCTTTAATTGCTGCTAGTGGTGGTGGTGGTGGTTGTGAGGTGGTGGCGTGTGTGTGTGTGTGTGTGTGTGTGTGTGTGTGTGTGTGTGTCCATGTGTCTGTGTGTGTGTATTCCTAAATATATAAATACAGCCTGCTCAGCCCATATAATGGTACTTGCATGTACATTTTCAGAGCTGGCCATTTGGTATAGGTTAACCAACGGGTGTGTTCTTCCCTGGGGAGGACTATCTCTTCAGCTCTCAGTGTTCCTTAGTTGCCTGGAGTCCCTTTTCTAGGGGAACCTCCAACTACCACTTTACTAAACCTGCAGAACCCCTAACTACATCCTGACTGTCTGTCCTTACACCCCCAGTAAGCGTAGTGCCCACCACTCATCACACTTCTCTCTGTGACAGACACAGACCACCACAGAAACCAGAACTGATCAGGATGCCGAGTCCTGCACCCAAGGCTCGGGGATCATTTTGGAAGATGGGGTAGAAAGGTCGTTAAGAGCCCGACGATCAAGGAGTTTGCTTTGAGATCATGGCTCCCAGAAATGTCAGAGAAGCCGCCCCCTGCAGTCTCACCAACAGGACTTCCTAAAAAAAGCCCTGAAAAAGGATATCAACCGACACCAACGTGGAAGGAAGAAAGCTCAGGAAACCTCAACCCTGTTGCTATTTAAGCAGAACTGAAAATGTACGAAGACTCAAAGCAAAGGATTTGCATGAACACGCACATACCTGAACTACAAAGTGGCCGAGAAATTACATTCAAGCCATAGGTCAATGAAAAGAATCCTAAGGCTACTCTGAGGGCCACAAGGAAATGAAGGACCAAGACCACAGGGAGGTAGCTGCCTACTACTCACCCCTCAAGACCCAGCACTGAGGACCAGTCTCTCCTTGGCCTTAACTTGCACTTTACTGCTGTATCCTCCGCCAAAGGATGCATTCCATCATACCTGTTACCCTCTCTCTCCACTCCACCCCCTCTCTTTCCTTCCTAAACTTCAGCGAGAAAACAAAAAGAGACACAGAAGAGTTCGAAGTAAATCAGGACATGGCTTCTCCTCCTGGGTCTATCCCACTTCCCACTAGCTAATTTTTATAGTTAATTTAAATGTTCATAGGCTCAGTTTCCCCCTTTGGGGAACTTTGAAGTTAGCAATGACAAAACCGACTAAAAGATTTAGTCATCATTTGCCCGGTTGTATAACATGGATCCCTGGTGGGGGCGCGGGGGTAGATGAGACGTTCCAAGGCGAAAGGGAAAAAATACTAAACAGAAAGGACTGGGAAGGAGAGAAAAGAAAACCACGCATAAGTACAAGGAGGAAGCAGGATGAGAGACCCTCTGGATAGTGTGCTTATCTTGACCCTACCTATGGCGTCCTGCCAGGTCCTCTCCAGCCTGAAAATACACCACGGTATTAGTTCAGTTTGTGGAGATTCAAAATTCAGGGAAGAAGCGATGATACTGAGTCACACGGGGGAAGGGGAGTACCTCCTCAGGATCGGAGCCATGCTCTACCTTGGGTTTTGCCTCAATGATACAAACCGTGGAGACACAAGAAAGTGCCAGATGGTAAAGCAGAAACCCCCAGCCCAGCCCTTCCGTTTGCTATCACATAGATTCAGTCTATTTCAAGAATATCAATACACAATCTGAAACAGAAGATGGCCCTCCCCAGACTGTTTACTTTGAGAGTTCCTCTCTTATTTAGCCAGAATAAAATATCTATTCTCTTAATGAAAGATAAAAGCAAAACATTCTTTCCCAGCTTTTATGGGAATCCTTTGTTGCCCAACTTTTACTTAGCAATTCAACATTCAAAGTACACCAGAAAATATTATCTATATTCACTTTATATCTCATTCTATGTCTCTAATATAGTTTCGGTTTGTACCTTTCAGTGTATAGGGAACCACTCAGCTAGAGTGGTTTTGGGGTTCCAAATTCCATAAATCTTAAATGAGTCAAGTAAAAAAAAAAGGGTGGAGAGGTTTATAACTCCATTTCTCGTCTCCTCGACAATAAAAGCGCACGACTGGTGTGTACTTAAAAATGCACTCTGTGCCCCAGCCTCTAAGTCAAAGTGCTCCCTCCTCACCGAGGTCTACTACCCAAATGAAGCCAACTCTCCCTTATCTCTGTCCTCCCAATAAACTCACAAACGCATTATCCACTTCCTGTGTGGAGTTCAGGTGGTACTTTATTAACATATCACAGTCTTTAACAAAACCATGGTGGGTGAAGAAAAGGCTGTACAAAGAAGATCACATTAAGGATAGTCAAGAGTTGCAATTTGTAACCAGGCGAATGGACTTTTGCTACAGCAGCTCCCTGAGGTGGACAAGCACAGTTAGCCTTGGGAACACCAGGATTAAGACCATGACGGGCTATTTTAATGAAGTAGATCAAGAAACGCAGCAGCAGCATTCACCACCTTGAAGAACACGGCAATACTTCTGTGGTGCACGTCCCAAGAGCTGGAACTGGTGGGGGAGAGTGGCCAGCCGCCCTTGCGGACTAAGATTGGGGAAAGGAGCCAGCTGCCTTTGAAGTTTCCCTCTGGTTAAGGGTAGGCAGCTGAGGAAGCCATGAAAGAGAGGCCTCCCCGGAGAAACTGGGCTGCGAGCATCAGACTGGGAGGCTTGTCCTTGGAATCTGGGGTTTGTGGCTATCAGGTAGGAGAAGCAAGCTCTCCCTAATGGCTTCCTGAAAGTCAGCTGGCAGCTGGTTTCCCTTTCCAAAGATGGCATATTCTAGTGGAAAATGAAATTAGCGGTGTGTGACCTCAGGCGAGTGACTCTGGCAACTCACAAACTGGGTTTCTGTCTCTATACACTAGAGGAAACAATATCTATGAGTCCCTGGGGGGAGTTGCAAGGATTAGAAGTGAAAAATGCGTGTAAACTGGCCAGAACGGTGCCCACCCGGCATAAAGCAGTTGCCTGCGAAGGATGAGTTCACTTCCCCTCCCTGCTGCCCCTCCTCCTGAGGGTGGAGGGGGGTCAAACAGCACAGGCCACACAGCAGTGCAACTTCTGCGCATGCCAAGTCTTCACTCCATCATCTCTACTCCTTCTAAAACCACCAGTTTGAAATCATGAACAATATGCCCTGACACACGGCAGCAGAACCTCAGAATTTAAAATCACATCTGACCTCTCGTGCTACGGATGTTGTTGCCCAGGGAGACAAAAGGACTTCCCTTTTAGCAGAATCAAACACTGATTTAGCAGAAGACTCTGCACTAGAAAATGAAATGTAGAGTGAAAAAAACAGAAGTACTATTTTTAATGCATTTTTTCTTTTCTTTTTCCTTTTTTTTTTTTTTTTTTTTTTGCAAAAATCAAACCCAATCCTTCATGACCCTTTTGGTGAAATACTGCAAGAGGAGTAATTAATACTTTTCCTTCTATCTCTCCTTTCTTAATCTGCTTCTTTTCCAGTGCATAAATCAACTGTCTGTTACTATATTACTAAAAACTCAAAATTCAGGAATCAAAAACTTAAACTTTGTTTTCCCCCTTCCAGTTATCATGCACTCCTTAAATGCATCACCTCCAAGGTTGCAGGTGTACTTCGGTGGTAGACCACATATGCCTAGGCTCTGGGTTCAAATCCTCACCAACACACACACACACACACACACACACAGAGAGAGAGAGAGAGAGAGAGAGAGAGAGAGAGAGAGAGAGAGAGATCTCAATTGCTAGAGAAATTCCTCAAGAAGTCCCATTTTGCAGAACTTCCAAATCTCAAATTTTGATCCTAACAGTACATGCTAGGCTCTTACCCACCTCAGCCCACATTAAAAACTATATTACAGCCGGGCGGTGGTGGCGCACGCCTTTAATCCCAGCACTCGGGAGGCAGAGGCAGGTGGATCTCTGTGAGTTCGAGGCCAGCCTGGGCTACCAAGTGAGTTCCAGGAAAGGCACAAAACTACACAGAGAAACCCTGTCTCGAAAAAAAAAAAAAAAAAAAAAAAAAAAAAAAAAAAAAAAAAACTATATTACAATATTATTCTCCACTTAAGCTTGTATCTAAGCATAATCCTCCACCTCACTATTGTAATGCTAAATTAGCATCTGATATTTTTAATGCAATGATATTTAATATGTTCACATGTTATGTCTAGACAAATTCAACAATTAAAAGTTCATAACCATAAGCATCTGGCTTAACCGCTATTCTCAACCATAAGTTTTCCTCCTAAGTTCATTCTAAAGATAATCACCACAATGTTACCCCGTACCTTCACAGAGCTAGTAAAGAACATGAAATAAAATATTCAAAGCAAACTACTAACAATACAAGCTCCAAAATCCTTAGCTCCCGAGTTGCCCACAATCCTTTGCAGCAGATGAATATTGCAGGCTTCAAAAGGTGTAACCCTGTCTGTCATTAAACGGGCTTTCTTAATTAGAAGTCTGAAAGTGAGAGGTTCCCTTCCATCAAAGCTCTCAGTTCATACCAGCATGAGGCTCCTAGTCTGGGTGGGAAACTCAGGCTGAGGACTTAAGTACCTAGCAGACTTCTATCTAATGTTTCTTGAAAGTCTGGGCTAGTCACACAAAACTTAAAGCAAATAAAGAATAGTTTCCTTTCATCCTTAAAGGTATTTTTTGGGGAAAGGAAAAAAACCTACAAAATTAAAAAAAAAAAAAAAAAAAAAAAAAAAAAACTACCACAACAAAAGTTGGGTTTTAGCTTAGAGTTTTTCATTCCTAAGTGTGGGCAGTAGAAAATTTGAGGGAAGAGTGAACCGTGATAGGCTGAAATTTCAAAAACAACTATTTGTTCTATTAATGTTAATTCAGTCTGCAAATTTCTAGACAGACTCCTTGCTTTGCCCCAGTCCCATGAACTGAAGGCCAAAGGAAGAGGAAAGGAAGAGAGGCAGAGGTGATCGGTGTAGGGATGCCACAAGTCCCTGCCCAGCCTTTGGTTCAATACATGCTGCCACCCTGCTTGGCATTATCTCAAGCAAGAACAAACCAGATGAACCATAAATTCTAATTATCCATCTGATTTTCTTCAAGAATAATCTATCTTAAAAAGTGACATAATACATATTTTTTAGCCTACTAATGTAGATAATATGCTTTTCCTCAGAACCCAAGTGGCTTTCTTTCTTGCTCTTTGGGTTGTCAGCCTTCTAAATTCTTCAGATTTTCTTCTCTCTATAGCACCCCTAGAGTTCTAGGCTAATATCTCTAACATGATTCAAAACCCTAATATAACTGTAAAATGGATCACAGTTTTGAAAATCCACTTCTGTTCCCCAAGAAAATTGTCTTGTTTAAGGCATATTGATGATCAATAATACCACAATCTTTATAATGTTTTATCTGACATGACTGTAAGAAAGTGTGAGGACTAATTAGAATGTCAAGGTCCATGATACAGAATATATATTAACAGCTCCAAAAAAATGACATGACTTCCTAGTGATTTACATACCAGTTTTCATGATGAAAAACATACCTTCCATACCCATAGCAACGCAAAAGTTTTGTTCAAAATAAACTCCAATCCAATTTTTAGAATTTCTACCCATCCAGTATATATAGAAATTGAATACGATGGAGAAGAAAAAGAAAAAGGATGGGCAACTACGTAAGTTGTAGATGAGACTTCTGGTCTCTTTGCGGTCCATTCCCCCTTGAATGGTAAGACAATATACTTAAGCAGAGCATTCTTTCTTCAGCCAGTTACACCAAGCCATCTCCATCAAGATTCTGTTAACAGAGGTCCATGTCACCACCCAAACCGCATCACTCCGTTTTCCAAGTCCACAACAGTACTTATTAAAACTCCAGATCTAAGTCGGGCGGTGGTGGCACATGCCTTTAATCCCAGCACTCGGGAGACAGAGGCAGGCTTATCTCTGTGAGTTCAAGGCCAGCCTGAGCTACCAAGTGAGTTCCAGGAAAGGCGCAAAGCTACACAGAGAAACCCTGTCTCGAAAAAACAAAAAAAAAAAAAAAACAAAAAACCTCCAGATCTAAGAAAGAAAGAAGGAAGGAAGGAAGGAAGGAAGGGAGGGAGGGAGGGAGGGAGGGAGGGAGGGAGGGAGGGAGGGAGGGAGGGGGGAGGGAGAAAGAAAGGAAAGGAAAAGAAAAAGAAATGAAAGAAAAAGGGAGATAATATTCTTCTCCTCCTTCCAAGCAATCTGTAGCTCCTGGTTCTATTCTGGTACCCAATTTTGACCTTCCATTTCAGATACACTTAAGGACCATTTCAAAGCTCGCTCTCACTGTGAATCTGCACAAATGGTGAACTTGTCATTTCATTCCCTCGAACAATCACTATTTATATAATATTGCTGGCCTCATAAAAGGGAATCCATTACCATCAGCAGTTCATGTCCCCGCCTCAGCATCAGAGGCAAACAGGAATGGGAAACAAGATCAGCCTCCTCCATTTACTTTTCGGTCATTCCAACTTTTGCAGGGATCCCAGCTCCTCTCCCTTGGCCTGCTTCCTCCTCTGACATGCCCGGGTTCTACCTTCCTCAGGTCCATCCTGGTGTTGGGTTTCTGACTGTCGTCATCTAAATACTACTGAATGAACATGCTCATCCCCTGGTTCCTGAAAAACTGCAACGTAAGGAGAGGAGTCCCAAACTGTTCAATTCACAGACCCAACTTCGTATATCTAGGAGGTGACCCCTACCACGTTCTGTTGAAAATATTTCAACTCTTCAACAGAAGTCAGGATATTTGAAATGAAAGTATGTCTCCAGTGGGAAGACATAGGCACACAGGGTTTTGTGAAGAACAGCAAATGCCTTTTCCTTAGTCACCATCCCTGTAAGAGTAAATCATTATTTGGAAGTACAGAACCCACTCGTGACTATATAGCGGTCACCTGAAAAGGAAAGACTACAAAATAAACTCCACCCTGCCACAGACACAGAAGAAAGTTCACGCATTAAAGCCATTTTCATGGAAGAGAGAAAAATGGCTAAAGATATGCAATTTGTTTATTTTAAAGAGGAGGGGTAGGTGGGGAGGGAAGGGAAGAGGAGTGGGCGGGGGTAGAAAGAAACTGAATGACAAACCTATGCTTTAAAAACTGTCAGGAAACCCAAATTTTAAAACATAAAAGGGACTCATCACAGTTTAAAATGAATAACTTTTACTGATTAAAATTTAAATCTCTTAAACATATTTTTAGCTGAGTGATCCTTCAACTTCCTCCATCAAAGTGCTTTTGCTGAAGTTGCTTACAATCTTTAGGCTTACAAATTAAAAAAAAAAAAAAAAATCTAACACCTTTAACCTCAGAGGTCCTAAGCCACTCTGATTTCACACGATCTCCAGGCCATCCATGCTCTCCTAACACTGGTGTGCGATGAAATCTGTGCACATTAATAATAACCTCCTTTTCTGTCAACCGTCTAGAGAGCCGAGGATGGCATGTCTATCCTGATCTCCCTATGTGTTCCATTAGATTGACATATTTTGCCTCATCTGTCACCTTCTATAAAACTCTGCTTTCAGATATGAGTTAATTCATTTTTAGTTGTCCTCAATGTTCTAAAATAGTGATGTTTGACAGAATTAATACAGTGCTCTAGTTCTCGCTGTTCAACTGATATTTAATTAAAGATCTTGGAGGCCATCTTTCAGGCTACATGCTTCAAGGAGGAACATTACTTCCTCCTTGGCCAGTGTGCTAAGTAAGCCACATGGCAGAGGCTGCCTCCCTCAGGTCCCCTCTTCAGGCTTCAGCACCACCAGCAGGACAGACACATTGTCACTTTGTCTCACGTTGACTGTATTCTGCCATATCTGAGCCCAAATTCAACTCCTGCCTACATTCCCTCTAGCCGCTTCAACGTCTAGAATTTTTTTTGTAGTGGCAGTACTCCTCCATCTGTATTTTTATCATCGTTTCCTCTGAACCTCAAAAGGCACTGAGACCACTTATTTCATACTATTTCCTGAATCTCTGAAAACCCAGAAAATCTGTAAGCAGTCAGAGCCACCTTAGGGCACAAGCTTAAAAGGCTCTCTCTTAAAATTTTGAATTAATATCTTTTGGAGAATAGCCCACTGGAGTTGATATGTCATAATTTTCTATTCGGAACGTGCATGGGTAATTTAAATTGGCACTTGCTGTTTATTACTTAAACAATTGTTCTCCTGCACGGCCTTTGGAAAGCCTGAACTTCTCAATCGTGTTTTGACTATACAGCAGCCATAAGGGCCATGTCGGTGGAAGCAAACTCCAAGAGCCTTAAACTAACAAACAGACTCTAGGTGGTGGTATAGGTTATTTTTTATCACAATGTTTTGCTCTAAAAACTGGAGGACTCAGAGGAGTCCTAGCCTCATCCACAAACACTTCTCCACTGCTAACTCACAATATTTCCAGATACCTCAATTCGAAAAATTCAAGTTCCACAAAGTTTGGAAACAACAGATACGTGGTTCTAAGCCTTCTTCTCATAGGCTTTAAACCTGATTCTCAGCCATCTCAAAGGCACTACACAGAACTCATGTGTATAAAATCAGCAACCCGACTGCCCTCCTTATTGACTTCTTAAATCTATTTTCCTCCTGTACTTTAAAGGCTAAGTTCAGAAAGAAATCTCCCCACCGGAGTACGAAACAGGATGGAGTAAATAAGCACGCAGTCCTGGAGTATGCAGGTAATGCCTGCTGCTTGACTGATTCTTCTTTGTCTGCAGGAACTAAGTACAAGCAGAGAAAGTTCCTACCGCTGTTGAAGTCAGGCTCTCCGATTCAATTAAACCCTATGGACATTAGCAAACCGCTGGGCAAAACCAGGGCAACTCACTTGGAAGTGGAAGAACATTTCAACATCCTCCAGGCAGCCGCCACATTTGGGGGCCATGCACATGAAGCACCGTTTGTTTAAAAAGTCGACTTACTTCACTGTCTCTTACACAAAGGTGGCAAACGGATGATTAAACACTGAATAATAGCATCGGGAAGACGCCGCCCACTTGCTAAAACCTATGATTCACTAATAAGCAGGTTCAATGTAATTCATAACTTTAAAGAATGAATTACTGAAGCCCCTTGCTTTACAAAACCCAAGAAATACAAAGACTACACAGCATTTATGCATATATATGTGGACACAGACAGACAGACATAGCAATCTTGTTTTACTTTTAGACAATGTCTCTCTTCCTCTAAAAACACGGTCTTCCCCACCTCAGTGTCACAATCATTTACACTAGCAGACAAACTCCAGCCTAGTGCCACCAAAAAAAAAAAAAAAAAGAGTTAAAAGTTCTTGCACCTAGGAACGTCGGGACTTTCCCCCAACTAAAATGACCCATTAATTAAAAAAAAAAAAGAGTATCTTAACATAAAATTACCTAACATTCTGTTCCTCGTTTACGACCGCCAGAACCCAATTAAATTACTGACATGATGGAAGGTAGAAACTCCTGGAATGCCTCAGAGATCAACATGTGTCAGACTCGCTGCCTGTCCGCCTTTTAAACACAGTGGATTCCTTTGTTCCTTCAGTCTGAACATCAACTCCTGATTAAAATTTGGAAACTACTTTGGGGAGAATGGGAGGGTCTGGGGAGCGTTTCCACGGAAGAGAGTGCCCTCAAACAACAATAGTAGTAAGGAGAGAGTGGCAGAAGAGAGAAGAGCGTCTCCCAGGACTTCACCAGCCTCACGCTAAAATGCTAGCCCGGCTCTCGGATGCTGGGGGACACTAGGCTGAGGCCTCGGGTGCAGGGGACCTCGCCCTCCCTCGGCAGGCGGGGAGCTGGTGCCCAGCAGGCCGGGCCTGGGGCTCAGCGCTGTGCCCGTTCCCAGTCACTTTTCCCTGCCTGGAATCGGCGGCGACACCGCGCGGGGAGGCACCGGCGAGAGGCGGGGAAGCAGCGCGGGCGCCACCGCGGGCACCGCTGGGCGGCAGGACCGAGCGGCGCGGCAGCCAGCACCCGGGGCTCGGGGCCAACAGGGGCAGCCCGAGCGGGCTCGACCCGGGCCCGCGACCCGGCCACCCGCGTGGGTCCCGGCGCAGAACCCCCGAGCGGCTGCGCCCCTGGCGCCGGGGCTGGCACGGACGAGCCCACGGCTGGGAACTCTACAACTTGGCGGCCGCGCCGGCCGGGGCCCGCGAGTTCCCGGGGAGAGCCGGAGCCAGGCACGGCGGCAGGCTGTCCCGGGATCCGGGTCGCCGGCGCCCCCCGTGGGCCTCCCCGGCCTCCGCCGCCTCCACGGGCCGCGCACCCAGGCCGTGCCCGGGCGACGAGGCGTCCGCTCCGCGAGCTCCGCACGGAGCTCCGGGGCCGCGATCGCCACTCACCGAGGCCGCCGCGGCTCCCGGGGGCCGCCGATCCGTGTCGCTCCCTCCTTTCCCGGTGAGCCGTGCCCTGCGGCCGCGCGAGGCCACGGGCGGTGCGCACGGGTGGGCTGGGGCCGGCTCGTCCTCCGCCTGCGCCGCGATCGCCGTCGCCTCCCGAGTTCGGGGCTCTGCTGCAATGTCTGCGAGGCTGACTTTGAGCGCCTCGCTCGCCGCCCGCCCGCCGCAGCCGCGCTCCTCCCTCCGCCGCCGAGTTCGCGGCGGCCGGGTCCCTCCCCTCGCTGCTCCACGCCATTCAGCTCTTCAGCCAAGTTTCTTAACCCTTTTCTGCCCCTCCCTCCCATTGTCACCCCGGCTGATCGCGTACCCGGTGGCTCGCTGGAGCTGGGGAGCCTACCCGGCTCCTGCAGGCCTTCTCTACGGTTCTCCGGGTGGGGTCCCCGGGTCTGCGCGGCCTTAAAGGCAGAGAGAGGACGCAGATCGACCGGGAGAGGAGGAGGGTGCCTTGCGCCCCGAGCCGGAGCCCTGGCTTTCCGGCCCCGTCCAGCCGCCTGGATAGATTGTGCCTAAGGACCAGGCGATCGTCCATGTCACCCAGGCTTGGGCAGGCGTTGAGAGCACCGTAGGGGAATCAGGGCGTTCTAACCCTTCCTCAGGGTCCCCACCTAGGGGCTGGCACCTTAAGCGGCTCCCTTCCTCCCATTTCACCCCACAGCACGCGTTCTCTTGGCTCCCTTTTACCCACCCTCATATTTCCACCTCCTTGGAATCTGTGTCCCGCTTAAATTCCGGAAGCTACGGCGCTATAACTCTAGGTCATTTTGACCCCATGCCCAGCACCTAGTAGGACCCGGTTAATTAATGTGGCGTGATTCCAAGCGGAAAACTGGGAAGGAGACCTGAGGAGTGCCCAGCTCAGCTCCCTAGACGGACGCAGGACCCAGGAACCAGGGTATAATCTTCAGTTGCTTTGTCACTGCGAAGTCTCCAGCAGGGTCTGCCGGCCAATCTGCACCACCCCCAAGAAGGATCTGACCCAACAGGGCTAGGAGATGGGCTGTCACTTCTTTAAGCGGCTCCGCTCGGTTCAGAGTCTCAATAAATAACAATTACATCACGAAGCCAGGGTGGCAGTGCAGCGAAACCTGGGTTTCCTGCAGCCTCGTCTTTCTGAGCCCGCCTCTAAATGTGAGGGGGGCTACAGATTGGTGAAGCGAGAAAGTGGAGGGAGGAGAGAATAATACGAAACCATGATCTCGCCCTCTCGTGTTTTCCGCTTTAAAAATCCTCTTCTCTCCTAGCGCTTCTTACTTGTGAAGACTCCTTCTGACGCTCCCCCTACCCCAGATGTCACATGTCACGTTTCTTTTTCACTTTAGTATCTCGCCATGAAAAGAAGTACCAGCAGGGTGGGGGGGGGGTGGGGGAGAGAGTGATTGCAGAAGTTGGTTTTGTTTGACATAAAAAAAAAAAAATCAACACTGAAGTACATCATTAGTTCACCCTGCTCTCTGAAGTGGTATCCTGTGTTAAAACACTCACTGAATAAGACAGTTTTGTGCATGAAGCTCTCTACTCTCATGCATTTTCAGTAGCATTTGGAAACAGTTATTGATGCACATAGAAACCAAAAATTACCCAAGTGATCAAACTGTATTCTTTACTGTTATGTAATAGTTGTACAGCCAGCTATGTTTCAGATTTTTCAAATGAGCAAGGTCTGGAGTATCTTCCCAACCTTGAAAGCGAAAGCGGTTTTTCAGATTAATTCTTAATAAAGCAATATCCCAGCACAGTCTTGAGCACACGTTAGGAATATTTTGCTTAGTGGTGATGGTGCATTTTAAGGTACTCATTATCTCTCCCAGTGATTCACCTATGTGATCTGTTGTCATCTAGTGCCGTGTAAATCTCATGTAAGAGAATAGCATTTGTGTATGCCACAGTTCAAGATCTGCTTAAAGCAAATTAGTAAAGACAGCAGATCTTTGGGGCATCATTCATCCTGGATTGACAAAAAGCAAATAATTGCAATTAAATGAACAGCATAATTGGAACTTGGCTCCTTTGGGGGAGGGGGAAAACATTTTTAAATATTACACAAGGACTTTCTAAAATGTACTATAAATGTGTCCATGTTCTTAAGCAGTTTATTGGGCTTTGTTTGGCATTTTATTGAAAATTCAATGTCGGTTTCATGAAAAGATCATCATAGTGGTGGATTGTAGTGGATTCAAGAAATGATTCCAGTTTGTCATGGTGGCACCAGCCTATAATCCCAGGAATTGGGAGGCAGAAACAGGAAGTGGGAAGTTGAAGGCCAGTCAGGACTTTTTAGCAAGTTCAAGAACAAATTTTCAAACTGAGAGACCTAGATTTGTAAAACTAAGGGCTAGGTATGAAGCAAAGAGGTATAACACTTGACTAGTATGTCTAGAGCCCCTGCAAACACACACACACACACACACACACACACACACACACACACACACACACGAATTCTGAGTCTGTATTTAATTTCAAGTGTCTGTTACCCACCCATAGGCAAACATTTTCCTCTCTTTTGATTGGCAGCTTCTTCTCTGGAGCAGACTAAGAATCCAGACAGCTTGTCACAACTAATACAAAATTAAACTAAGTAATAGATTCTTGTGAGAGAGTGAAAGTCCCACCAAGGAGCAAGGCGCATGCACCACAGTGACAGACCTGAGGACAGATACTGGAGCAACTCAAATGTCACTCTGAAAAGCATTAGTCTCACTTCTTAACCAGGTTTTGGATCACTTGACACTGTCCAGCACACCAAGTCTTGTCCTGCTTGTCCAATATCAGTGCTGAAACTCCAATAGCTGTATGTTAGATGATGTACCAAAGCTGCTCAACCTCCCCCAACATAATAATTAAAATCCTAGGCTTTTTTGATAATATGTTTGTGCAAAATTAATTGCCTACCTCATGTGGAATGCATTTTAATGTACCGTGCTAATTGTGTGAAGACCATTTCATGTTTGTTTTTCTTTTTTTCTTTTTCTTTTTCTTAAATGCCTGTAGTGGGTCAGTAAGATGGCTCGAGGATGCTCACTGGGACAGCCTGGCTGCCTGAGTTTGCTCCTTGGAACACACTCCATAAAGTTGTCCTCTGACCTCCACACATGCACATAGCACACACATCCCCACACAACCAACACACTTGCGTGCAATTTTTTTTTCTGCTCTCAGGGGTTGAGTCTCATACATTCTGTCTGATCGATGTCCCACTAAGCATCGTCTCTCATGGTCACACAATAATTTCTACATTTTTTAAAAAAAGCAATATCAAAATTTTCTGGCTAAGAGGACCAATCATTGCCTGGATGTTGGAGTATATGCAATGTACCAGTGCCTCTGTAGTAATTTGTGTTTGAAAGCCAGTTCTCATGGGAAGCATGTGTAATGTGAGAGGATGTCATTCGGCTCACATACCTAAACATAGATGTATTATAAAGTTTGTCCTCTGGAATTCAGTGTTTTAGTTTATCCTCTTATGCATATCTACAAGGAGTCTGAGAAAGACAGATTTTGATGTGTTCTCTACATCTCTTATGTCCAGCATCCATCAAGCCATTTTTTATACTTGTTCATTTATTAGCATTCCCTTCTAGAATGAAAGTGTGCAGGCAGATCGTCTAAGCCCCTATTGCTCACACTAGGCTACCTCCAACACTTATCTCTGTGCTTAGCAAATAGTAAGCATTCACTAGCTGTTGGCCAAGTTACTGTCATACCCTAGAAGACAGAGCGTTTGTTTCTGTCTGAGGTATGGATGTGAGGCCAGAGAGTCCAGAAAACATTTTACAGGAAAAAACGGTGCTTCAGCTGGCTGATGAAAGGTTAGAAGAATTTGCTAAGTAGACAGAAGGAAAGGAAGGAATAGACTATTAATAGTATAAAGTTATGAGAGAATAGAAATGTCCATTAAGAAGACCTGAACACATATGTTCTATGTGTATGTGTGTGTGACTTACCACATCCAAATGGGATGGCTAGTGTAGTTACTAGCAGTTTGCCTCTTGAGCAGAGTGAGTCACAAAAGTGAGTTTCACATGAGGCTTAAAATTTTCAGTAGCTACATCTCACGGGTAAAGAAGTGCTGTTAACTTGAATTTTATTCTCCAATTAATTCAATACATACAAAACATTCAAATGTGTACACCACAAAAAAATGAGGTATTTTACTATCTTTTTTTTTTTAAGGTATTGTTATGTAGCCCTAGCTGGCTTGGAACTCATGATAACTACTGAGGTTGTAGGTGCACACCACTGCGGTCCGCTCCTTTATTCTTTTGAACACCAGGTCTCCAAAATGTAGTGCCTTTTCAACTCTCAACACTCTTCAGTTTAAACGACTGGAGTGCTCAGCAGACACTGCCATATTGAGCCGTACAGTTCAAGACAAGGTCCACTGCAGAAACAGTTAATGAGATCAAGGAAAAAAAAAAACTATTAAATGAAAATCTCAAGCTTGTTAAGCATACGAATTTATTCGCCAGTTGCTGGTGTTTATACTGTGTTGTAAAGTCCACTTTGCTGTGTGGAGGCTTTGATACCAATCAGAGAGTCAGTAGAGTTGACATTTTATGTACTGTGTCTTCATTAACCATACTGTAGTTACAACTGCTCCAATTTCTATTAACTTTCGGTGGAGGTCTGTAAGTGTAAACCTTTTATAGTAAAAATGCAATGCTATAAAGTTTGGGTTAGATAAGCTAAAAGCCAAAAACAACAACAACAACAAAACCCACCAACTTCTCTAGAACACATACTTCCTCTGGGCTAGTTCCTGTCAAGCATCGTCCTAGCTGCGGAAGTGTGGGGATTACAGATGTGGACTTCAGGATCCATCCAGACAGTGTTAGAGGCGGTCGGCTCCCTGATGCTGCCTCAGTGGAGGGGTGGCAGCTCACTGAAAGAAGTCTGTAGAACCGGAATGGAGACATTTAGCCGCCCCTGGCTCTTTTCTCTCTCTCTGCAGTTGTCCTTAGTGGGACTCTTGCCCTTTCTCTCTCAGTGGTCCTTGATTTCCAAGGTCTGCCAAAAGTAGGGCGCTCCATTTCTGCACTAAAATGGGTCCTGAAACACTTACTCTCAGAGAAAGGCAAGTCTGGAAATGATTATCTACAGGCAACTGAACGTGTGCAAGGAAAAGGCAGACACGTCCACAGAACGTGCATGATGTGCCTCGTTCTTTCCCCCAACAAGGAAGTACATAGAATAGTTTACGAGGCCAGAAAGCCAAGAGTTCCCGCTGAAGCAAGGGAGAGCTGCCAATTTTGATGGTAAATCGGTTTACTATGTATAAACAATTAAAGTCAATATTACACAAAATTTTATTTTCAGGATTTCACAAACACGCGTGATGATGCAACATGAAACATGATTCAGTTCAGTTAAAAACATAATCCTATTAATTTCTGAGCATGTATTCAGATAACCTTCAATTAAAACAAAGTACACATCTTGTTTTCCAAGTTATTCCGAGGTCTATTGTGAAAAAAAAGCTGTAAAGGAACTGTAGTACACACATTTATTATTTGTGAATTGGTTAATGCTCCAAAGAAATAGATATACACATACATTCTCCAGATTTATTTTGTTTAAAAAAAAAAAGTCTGATATAAATTATCTTTTCACAAATCCAGTCAAATTATCTTCACTCTTGACACACAACATACTCTAAAGCAGGCACATGTGCAGGCATATCTTCCATCAAGACTTCAGAGAGTCCAACAGAAAAGTAATTTTTCAACAAAGGATGCTGGGACAGTTGGAGATATATGTGCATCGATGTATGTGAGCAGAATGAAAGTGGAGCTATTCTTCACCTCATATTCAAAACGGATCAAAGAACTAAGTGTAAGAACCAACCTAGGAAACTCGGGAGAAAACACAGTTTAGTAAATCCTGACGACCTAAATCCCTGGTGAGGCAATAGCTGGTGAGGTACAGATAAAAAAAGAATTGTGACAAAAGAGAAAAAAATGAGCATGCTAGTCCTAGATTGACAGCTAAATATTTTATGGGTTTAGAGTATATAAAAAGACAACACATAGAACAGCGAAAAGTATTTCCAAATACATATATAATAAGGGAAATTTTTAGAGAATGTAAATAACTCTTACCACTCAAAAACACAGGAAACAAATTTCTTTTTTTTTTTAAATGAGTAAAGTATCGGAATAGGCTTTTCTCTGAAGAAGACACACACAGAGCACATGGCAACATGCTCCATATAATTAACTATTAGGAAAATACAAATCAAAACAACAGTGTGACAGAACTTCACACTCAGTAGGAAGAGCTGTAAGGATGGGTAAAAATAGCGCGGCCCAAGACACAGGGAGTAATTGGAACCCTCTGTTTTTTATTCCTCAGTGGTGCAGAACAGGTTGCCTCAAAATACAGTGCCTTAGAGCCACACATGGTTATATCGAAGATCCAGGGGTAACAAATGCCGGGACTGCTTAGTTTTATACCCCTGAGATACACTGTCGCTTCTGGTTGCAAGACATGCTGGCGAGGCTGCAGCTATTGGAAGGTTTATATGGGTCTGGAGGACCCAATGTTAAGAAGCCTCCCTCACATGACCCTTGGTGGCACGTCTCAGGTCAGGACAGCGAGATGTCTCCACAGGTGGCCTGAATAACTCCGTCCCGTGGAAGTGAACTTCCACTAAAGCGAGTTACCCAAGAAGAGCAATGATGAAGTCACAGTGTCCTTCGTGACCTGGTCTAATTCACACACAATTACTTCCATTTTATTATAATTAGAAGTGAGTCACTGGGTTCATTCTATCCTCAAGGGGAAAGTCACCGGGAAGGGGGGGAGTATCATATCATTTGTAGACATGTTTTCGAGCCACCGCAGTTGGGTGTTGGCGTTTCTGTTGTGATCAGCCCCTTTGGTTTCCCAAACAAACCTGCGTAGAGCAGGCTCACTGCTGCCTTTAGGGAAAAAGACTTCAATGTCCTCCTGATATAGCACCACATCTACTACTGCCCAAGATTATAGCATGATATTGGGTCCTCTGCAATAGGTCTGAACTGGGGCTCCCTGTAGGCTGACAATAAAAAAAAAAAAAAAAAAAAAAAAAAAAAAAAAAAAAAAAAAAAAAAAAAAAAAAAAAAAACTGGAAATATTTTCAGTTACCAGCATACCAATTTTCAATGGTGGAAAAGGAAGAGAATCATTGCGTGAAACCTATCCATTTGGAAAGGGAAGAATGTACTACCATTCCATAATAATTAGCAAAACCTCCTGAGCAGGAACAGCCAAGACTCTGCCCGTCTTACCTGACCTGTGCCATGCTCACGAATTCCTTCTCCTAAATGTTCTTCTTTTCTTGTTCTTTGATGTCTCTGGATCTTCCGTTGGGGAATTCATACTTCACCATTTTCCTCAACAATCATGCCTGAAATGGGCACATGGGTGGGGGGGGGGGGAATGACCTGTTCTTGGAGAGCTCACAGATTTTGAAGTACTATGACACAGGTCTATTTAAGTTTTCACAATCACAACCTGCATCAGAAAAAGTTGGAGATTTCTTTGGCAAGACAGCTATTTCAGTCATATCACCAGATTGATTTGTTTCCGCACCATGGACGAGTTCCACAGCTGAAAGTCTGGCCCGGTGTGCCTTTCTTGCCTACAGCCTCTCCGCTTTTATTTAGTAGGCCCTGGACTCTGCGCATCCTCTGGTCTTTAAATTAATGGTGGCTACCTTGAGATCATCTGAAATAATAGGCTGAGGTGGAAAAGCAATACAATTTATCACCTCTAGCCAGCAAAATGGCTGCTGCTTTATGACAAGGCAGAGGCTCGCCTCCCTCTAGGCCTGCGGTTTCACGGTCACTGCGGAAGCCTTCTTCAATTTGGGGTAGAAAGCAGAGCATTTGCACGGCAAGACCCAAATCACTGGGCTCTCCACCAGAGCAGTTAGCCAGCCGACAGGGAGAGAATGCCTTTCCCAGCAAAATGCTTGCTTTCTTCTACTGCTGCTTCCAGAATGCTTCTAGTCAGAGTTCATCCAACTTATGCGCATCTGCAGGAAATGGCAAACTTCTGGTATAAACTACTTCTACCAACATTGTGAATTTTTATGCCAGTTCTTGTCATGCTATAGCCTATGTTAGCCAACAGCCTGTTCTTCAAAGTAAGTAAACAGCAGCCTAACCAAATATATTTTTTTAACCACCTCCCACATTAAAAGTGAATCTTCATTGCTGCCGTGTCCACTCAATCAATGGTACTGGTATCAGGCAGAAACTCAATACTCTGGCTGTGATTTTTTTTTTTTTTTTAACATAGGGTCTCTCTATTATGTGTTCTGACTGTCCTGGAACTTACTAGATCAGGTAAATCAGGCTGAGCTCAAAGCTCCCAGAGATCTGCTCACCTCTACTGGAATTAAAGGTGTGTGCCACCTGACCCAGCTAATGACTGTGATCCTTGATTGCAAAAATATAAAATTTGCTTTCTCTCGACTAAGTAGCAATGGGTTTATTACGGCCTCATAATTATATAACCCATGCTGTCCAAGGATCCAGGCTTGGTGGTACCTAGGAAAAATGAGTAGCTGTACAAAAAGGCGGCCAAGTGGCAGCCATATGTCACTCAGAACTAGCTTTCTATCGCTGGAACAGAAGGCTGACTTTGGACCCTGCCTTCAGAAGCTTTAGTTCATGCATGGCTGCTTGGCCTCCTTCCTTTAGGCCTTTCCTCCGCACAGCCTGTGGCAGAGGCATGGCTTGCAGCAAAGTTGCTTGTTTTATGGAAGGAGAGAGATAAGAACCTGTGGCCTCTATATACCCTTCAAGTGCACACCCTCATTGATGTACTTCCTTGAACTAAGCTCCACCCCCTAAGGTTTCCAGGGATACTCAATAATACCACCAACCTTTGAAGAACATTCCAGATCTTGCTCCTACCTGCATTACAAGCATATGGAAGCAAACACTTCAGTCGTGTTTCTAGACAAATAGCACTGCAGATTTGGCCTCACAATATTTATACCCACCTTCCTGTGTCAGTTGGTTGATAAAAAACAGGTAAAACCCCCATTTTACCTAAGTCTAAGATATAAATGTAGCATCTAGTCTTCTAGGCTCTAGAAGTCAAGAAAGTACACCAGAAAAAAATTATTATTATTCATTATGTCATTCTCCAGTCACTCTCATGGTATCCAAAAATTTATTTCTGAATTTTAATAGATATCATAAAATTTAAGTAAATTCATGACAACACATGTTAAAATTAATACATAATATGAATTAGCCTGACTTAATTAGGCCCTCTTTTCTTTGGGGCTCCTTTTGCCTATCTCTTAGGGCTAATGGTGTTACAATGTCTTGGTTCGCCTTTCTATGTTAAAAGCACTAGTGACCTTTCATATATTGCCTTTTAAAACTGAATCTCAGCTCACTCCCCTGTCTTCTATTCTAATGGAGGGTTCCCCTTTGTATCAAGCCCTTGCCCAGTAGAGACAGCAGGAATGGAAAAGAATGTGGGGCTATCAGTGGGGCGAATACCTGAGGACTGCCATTGTCTGATGGAAAGAGAAAAGCCTCCTCCAGGGCAAGCAGGACTCCAACTCCAACAGGCACACAAAGCCGAAAGACCAGCAGCTGATTATTTTAGATCCTAATATGTGATTACCAACTCATCCGATGCTCATTAAGCTTGAGTAAAGTTAACGTTTATATTCCACTGTGTTTTAGTTCTTGCAACATTGGCTAATGACCATGAACCAAATGAGAAGAAATACCCTACCTACTCTTGGACAAGGCTCTTTGAGTGCTATAGGATATCTATGTCAGTGGATATAACAAAAGAAATTTATTTTATGATTATTTTAGCATAGACTAATTGTGCAAAACAATGGGTTTCATTGTTACGTTTTTCACACACACGTGAAAAATGTATATGTAATATATATATATATACATACATACATACATACATACATACATACATACATATGATGTAGTTTGATCAGATCTTGTCTCCCATTATTGTCTCCAAAGGATCACACTTTTCCCCCGATGCCCGACTAGTTACTTGCCTTGCTTCTTTGTTTACTTAGACCATGGTTGTTCGTCTAATTCTCCAAAGGAGAAACTCAGTTTGCTCAGAGACAGTTCTTCTGTGGTTTTCACCAGCATAGTTCTTTTACGCCCAGGTGTCTACCCTGGTCTATATAACCATTTTTAGGGAAGGTGAGGAAAAGTTCACTTAGTACAAACAATTGACATTACCAAGCCAGTGTATAGGGCTACCCAAACAAGAAGGCTAAGATGGTTGTGGTAGGAGATTAAACTAATTCTCTAGTATAGGCAGTATCCTCTTTTCCACATAAGCTAGGACCTGTGATACTGAAATGGTATCATTAATCTTATTTATAAATTATCTGCTTGAAAACTAATGTTGTGATTTTTCTGTACAAAATGCACCAAACATATTCATTCTTCTACCAATTATTTGCTAATTGCCTACTAAGTCCACAGAGTACCCTATATCTTGTTTCTTTGGTAGCCAATAAACAAATTATGGTTACTTCTTCTGTGGTATCCACAGGAAGAGACATATAATATTTACTTTGATACTTTTTTGTTGTTGTTGTTGTTTTAATAAAGGTATAGTTAGGATAGGTGCTGTAGGGAATAGGAAAAAAAGGCACAGTCCATAGGTTGGAAGTCAGAACAATGCTTTTCTCTTTTGAGCAAATGCTTTTGATTGAGAATGTGAATGATGAATTTACTAACCTACTTTATTCTTATAATTAGAATAAGTCAGCTTTTATATACTTCCTATGACATCTTCTCCCATCAGGCTTTGCAGGGGCTATTCATTCTTCTCTTCCTTCCTTCCCAGTGTGCCACTGTACAGTGAGAAGGTTATTCCCATGGAATGCATTTCTGCATTTAAAATGAATGTTTAGTTCTTCTGAAACATGAGTTTCATGTCTTAGGCCATGGAAAACCACTGTCGTTGATACAGCATTTCTCAAGGGTTCTCTGCTGCTATTTCTGGAGTTTTCTTTTCTAAAAGAAAATCTTTTTAAACATCTCCATGACTTGCTTATACATCCAAACTTTGTGTGTTTACCAGCAGAAGATGCTGCTATCCTATCACCCTGCTTTCTTCCTCACTTACAAGGCTGGCCTTAAATAAAGCTGTAAATCATTCTAAACTTACCTTTTATGCCAAAGCATATAATATTTCTAATTCACTTTTAGGACAACATTCCCTTATCTCCCCAGTAACTTCATAATGACACTGTAAGTCTATGTATCATATTTCTTTGACCTTAACACACCATCAAATATTTCATGGACTCCTAAGGAAGAAGCTTGTAATCAATTAAACAATGCCACAGTGCTATTTCATATTGAGTAGAATTCTAATTTTATACTTACTGGGGGAGCTCTTTTAAATTTATGTACAAATGTACATACACAATCTTATAGCACTCTTCCATAAAAATACAAGGATAATGTAAGTAAAATACCTTTTTAAACATATCCCAAAAACATTGTCACATTCAGTATTATCTCCCAGGAGTTTTTTTTTTTTTTTTTTTTTTTTTAATTTGGACTTGAATGTTTAGTCTTCTTAAAGATAAAAGTTGATTCTTTGTTTATCAAGACATGTTGTTGATACAGCGTTTCTATTGCCTTGTTATGAATATAAACTGCTGAATCAGTGCTCTATGAGGTAGAATCAAAGATAGAGATGTGACATCATCTGAGAATTTCCAAAATGTCCCTGGGCATACTATATATTGTATGTCAGGTAGACACTGAAACTCATTTGACAGATGAATTACTGGATGGCCCCAAATGAAATATCCTGCCCCAATGACAAAGTTAAGGAACCAAAGCTCTGGTCTCCTTGGGAATACTGCTACAGTTCATGGACAGTCCAAGCCTCTCACAGAGTTTCATGATACAGCTCATCGTACTTCTTGTGTCTTCACAGGGCTCCACTATCATTCTCAATCTCTTTCCTACTTAAAATTTTAATTCAGCAGTTCACAAGTTATACTGTAAAAACACCGGTGTTTGAAAACTTTCAAACATTTTCTTAAAAATGAGATAATAGTGGACAAAGTTAGCTCTCAGGTAGTCATCAAAATTAGCATTTTCTCATGTTTGTCTGTGGTTTGTTCTAGCATTAGGGAATCTCGATTCTTGCTTCATAGGGTATCACATTTACAGACAGCATAGTCATGTGTAGTTTAATATAACAAGCTCTTAGAGGACTCTGGAGTAAGGGTTCTATAAGTGTTTCATTTCTTGAACAAATATAAGGAACCTTGAGTTCAGTCATTCTTCAGGGAGCCTACCCAAGGTCCAGATTTGCTGATCTCTGTTAATAAGTAAAAAAACTGTCATTTTAGACTCCTTATTAAGAGTCTTTAGAAAATTATAAAGGTTGTCTTGAAAAGTGGGAATTTGATATATACCAAAAGACAACAGAGGATATATCCTTTGCTGGCTATATTTTTCATAATTTCTTCAACTACACAACATGAATGAAAAATTTTAAGATGAGGGTAACCCTGCCTATAATCAACATTTTTCCTGGGCAATTTTTGGGGGAAGCTGAATATCCAGTTCCACATCAAAGAACTAAATTTATATTTCTTCCTACTCTAGAGATTGTTGATACACTTAATCAATCCACCCAGGAAGCCAGGTAGACTCTCAACACATCTTCTGTTTAAAGCATGTATAATTTAATCCTGTCTGAATGGTGTGTGAAAGTGAATCAATATAAAATAGAGAGAAAGCTCCGACATGAACTGAGCTACGTAATTTGGACATAAGCATTCTCAACATCACCTTTAAGGGGGCAGGAGATGTATTTGGTGGTGGGAGAAATTGTGTAGATTGGAAAAACTGCCTGGCAGCATCTGCCGCTTTCTCCGTCTTGATGAAGACATGCTCACAGGGGAAGGAGTGGTTTGACTGTGAAGTCAAACACTAATGAAACATTTGCTAAAATAATCTCCTTAATGTGGACAACATTTGGCAATAAAGTATACTCTGTGGCTCGTTTTGCCTGTATTTTGAGCCTTCAGAGTTAACTGAGCACAGCTAAGTCTAATATGGTAATGAGCTCTTTGTTGAGACCTGGGCATATGCATTTCTCATGCTCTGCTGTGTTCGACTCTGGTGAAGGGAGATAAGAAGTGCTATT
The DNA here is from genome assembly GCF_004664715.2 of Peromyscus leucopus. Taxonomy (NCBI): domain Eukaryota; kingdom Metazoa; phylum Chordata; class Mammalia; order Rodentia; family Cricetidae; genus Peromyscus; species Peromyscus leucopus. Next base: position 21,870,321 of record NC_051073.1, on the reverse strand, counting down.
GTGATGGCATTAAAGGTCTCCCATTGACATATCTAAACACCATGAGCCGGAACAGTCTCATTTCATCATGTCCTAGATGTTTCTAGATATCTGCTAGATCAAAGGCACCAAGCCCATAAAAGGTTCAGGTGAATAATGAGAGTGCGTGATATTAACCAAGTCATCCACATAAAAGTTAGTCATTAATGTTCAAATGCTTAAATGCCCTTTGAATTAGTTCTACAGTAGTTTGTATGCAAATGCCATATTTATGACAAGTGAAACAATATAAATCCCATGTATAGAAACAGCAGAAAGTAGGAAGAACTCCTATCACCACGAAACACTATTTTTAAATTTCTTTTGTAATATTTATTTATTTATTTTTATGTGTAGGGGTGTTTTGTCTGCACACACACACACACACACACACACACACACAATTGTGCTTCATATTACCACTCACAAAAACTTAGGCAAGTAAATCTAATGTACATAAACAAAGGCCATAGCTTCAGTTCTTCTAGTACTTCATAATAACTACAGCTTCCTCCAGGAGTCCATTTCGAAAACCTGACTTGCTGTGTCCTTCCAGAAGACACAGCCGTCATCATCGCTCTGTGGTGTTTGTACCACCAAAAGAGCAGCCCAGTGACAACCTCCGGGGAACGTTCTGCCGTTGTCATTGCCCGAGACGGTCTTGCTTTTACTGTTGGCTGCTAAAAAATCTGCTCTCCTTGAAGAGTCGGCTCACACGATCCTGTCACCACGAGGTCCTTTTTTCCCGTGTTTGTTCCTGACATTCCTCTGCCAGTGTTTACTTCAGCCAGGCTACAATGCGGTCACATGGCTATGCACCTTGGTCCCGTTAGGATCTCAGCTCCTGGGGGGGGGGGGAGACTCTGATGATCCTGGAAGCAGGAACGGAGGCAACATCTGGAGAAGTGGGGTGCCAAGGGGATGGCAGGGCTGGGGTGCTGCAGAGCGAACACAGCTGGCATCCGGGCGGTCCTAGCAGTTGACAAAGATACCCAGGAAGTGGGGCTGGAGCAGCATCCAGGGAGATGGGCTGACTCCCACAGTGGGAGCTGGTTCAGATTCTAGTGTGCAGCCCCCAGGCACCCCTCACCATGGAAAATTTTAGAAGGAACTTTTAGTTGGCGTGTGATTATGCAGACAGTTGGGATACTTTGGTCATGGTGCCATTAACACATATCTTGCTGTGGGATGGTCTGTATGTCAAATCTGTTGCTCTGATTGGTCAATAAATAAAACACTGATTGGACAGTGGCCAGGCAGGAAGTATAGGCGGGACTAACAGAGAAGAGAAAAGAAAGAACAGGAAGGAGTCACTGCCAGCCGCTGCCATGACAAGAAGCATGTGAAGATGCCAGTAAGCTACAAGCCATGTGGCAAGGTATAGATTTATGAAAATGGATTAATTTAAGCTATAAGAACAGTTAGCAAGAAGCCTGCCACGGCCATACAGTTTGTATGCAATATAAGTCTCTGTGTTTACTTGGTTGGGTCTGAGCAGCTGTGGGACTGGCGGGTGATAAAGATTTGTCCTGACTGTGGGAAAGGCAGGAAAACTCTAGCTACAAAGTCTACTATTGTCAGTATTATGAATCCTCCCTCATTCCCAATAGTAAAAAAAAAAAAATGTAGTTTCTACAAAATCTACTAAGTGGAGAATCAGAGACTCTAGTGGATGTGTGTGCGTGCGTGTGTGTGTGTGTGTGTGTGTGTGTGTGTGTACACTTATCTCAGAGAACATCACTGTGCACAAGTTAATTGTTTAACAGATCATTTCTCTCTTCTTGGCCAAGTATTCCCAAAAATGAGCACAGTACTCAAGTTACATAAGTATTTGTTAATAAATAATTATTTGCTAGATAGTCACCTAACAATAAATAATATTTACTTGGGGCTTATGAATGTCAGACACAATGCAAAATTTTATAAATTTTGTGTCATTTAATAGCAATTGGATACTTTATAAATTTTGTGTCATTTAATAGTGATTACTATTATTCCTGTTTTATGGATAAGTAGTCTGGATAGTAGGTGGTAAATTGGATTTGAACCCAAGATACATATATCCAAAGACAGACCTCTTAACTGTATACTATACAAGGAGACAGGACCCACCCCTGAAAACACACAAGAATGAATGGTTGAGCACTGCACACTTGACAAGAAAAATTAGACTTTCATAACTCAATAAAAGACATTCATGCTTTGGGTCAATTACTCTTTATGAGTACAAAATTGGTTAGTATAATTTCAGGGACTCTGGGCACTGCCCATCTTTATAAGCAATTTGTTTTCAAATAGCAAATAATTTTTGCTTGTATTTTACTTGAACTTGAATGGCATGCTCTATCAAAAATTTCCAACATTATTTTTAAACCTACCACATCTCCATGATAAAAGGAAATTTAAGATGACGACGACTTCAGTAAAGAATGATAAGTGAAAGACCAGATGCTACATATTTTCAACTGCAAAAATATCACCAGAAGCCAGCTGTAGCTTCTAAAATTTCATGATGTCATCATATGGCTTCAGGATCTATTTAGTCGCTTCATAATCGTATTAGCTTATCTCGGCTTCCAGTCATGCATCAAGCCTTAATTGCATAGGTTTGTTTATAATATTGCTAGAATTAGAGGTCTCGTGTGTCATGCAAGAAGCCTCTTACAGGATAGTGCACAAAACCTTGTCACCCTGAGCAATCTACGGTGACCCATTGCAAACTGATGTCACTGTAGACATCGTCCAAAAAGGTCATTGCTTCCTGGCATTGGGTTATCACACTAGTGACTCAGAGTTTTCACCAGTCTTGTTCAACTTTTCCAGTTCAAGTCTTGGATGATGACTTTAAGGTATGATGGGTGCTGAGTGCTGCTGCCCAGGTAGTTGCAAGGTCACAGCAAAATCCGCAGTGTTTCCCAGCGTATATTACACTCTCAGGTTTAGAGAGATTTTTTATTATATTAGAGATGAAAATAATTTTGCTTTTCCCAAACTAAATCCACCGCCATTGTCACTTCTTTCCATACCACCCCAACTTTATTCACCTATTTTCCTTCAGTCTCCAATATATGTTCTTTCACGTGTAAACATTCTCCTATGGGTACACTCTCAATAGGCCAATGTCACATATTTTCTTAGAGGTCTCAACGATGAAAGATCTGCCACTTTTAAAAGCAGTTAAGTGGCACCACTGGCAATCATTGCCTAGTAGAAGAGAGGGTTCCCCTTAGTGTTACGGGAGCTAGGCTGAATCTTCAAAGCAAAGTAGTGGTAAATTATCTGTGTAAGACATTATCATAACCCATGTCCCCTGTTAAAGACGATATTTCATTTAATATCTTTTCTGTGTAATATTCATATATTCTTCTTTATACAGTGGAAGCATAATCTGCATTGGCTTAAAAAAGGAAAAAGCTTGAATTGATTCCCTCATTGTATTTAAAGTTGGCAAGAGTAGTGTTGCATTTGAGTTGGGTTAGGTAATAGCTCCAACAATGTCGTGTCCTGTGGGTCTTGGTGTCTTTCAGTCCTTTTGGCCCACCCTGTTCTCGACTCTGGTGTAGGCACTACCCTCAGCTTCATTGATAGGGACAACATGACAGAAACATCACCCACTTTAAATACAGCAATACCTTGTCCAGCTGAAATGAATTCATCCGGTATCTAAAACAGGCAATAAATGTTCCCTCCAATCAGTGTCAGTGGCTTTGATTGGCCTCACTTGTCCCCTTAGTTAACCAGGAACAAATGTGGTATTCTGATGGTCAATTTGAGGTCATGCACTCCTTTTGAAGTAAGGATGCCATTTTCTCCTTCACAGAGACCACACAAGAAGTTAGATGCAGGGAAATACAGACTTCCCAGGGCTTTCTCTTTTCTTTTTAAAAATTTCCCTCTCTCTATTTTAATCACAGCCCTTTCTTTCCCCAACTCCTTCCTTATCATCCCCTCTCCACCAAACCAACCTCATTTTCTTTTTCTTTCTGAAACAAAAAAAGACTAAACCAAACCAAACAAACAGCAAAACCATGGAGTCTGTTTTGTGCTGGTTGACTGCTCCTGAACATGAGGCTCACCTTGGAGTATGGCTGATATGACCCATGTGTCACTCTGCTGAAGACAACTCAGTTTCCCTTTCCTAGCAAGAACCAATCCCAAACAGTTTCTTGGCTACAGACGGGACTTTGTGCCTCCTAACCCAGCTCTGGGCTGGGCTTGTGTGTAGTGTCACAGTCTCTGTTAGTTCATGTGTGCATCAGTCCTGTTACATCTGGAAAAGGCTGTTTCTTTGCAGCCATATATCACCTCTGGCTCTTATAATCTTTCTGCCTCCTCTACATACATTCCAGGGCCTTGAGGGGAAGTGGATGATAAAGATATCCCATTTAGGGCTGAGTGCTCCAAAGTCTTTCACTCTGCCATTATACACTTGTGGGTCTCTATGTTGATTACTGTGTACAATAAGAAGCTTCTCTGATGAGCAATGAGCAAAGCACTGATCTATAGGTATAGAGATGTGTCATTAAGAGTTGTTTTGTTGCAATGTTTATTTAGCAGAATAATAGTAACAGGTTTCCCCATAGGCCCATATCTTATCCAGTCTCAGATTCTTGGCCTCATTAGCAGTGTCAGCTCCATCTCATGGGTCAGGTCTTAAATCATAAACAAACAAACAAACAAATGTAAAAAAAAAAGGTAACAAAAGAGCTGTTGGTTGCTCCCATAATGTGTGCACCATTATTGCACCAGTGGGTATATGTTACAGGCAGGTTGCTTTGTAGCTCTCAAAGTTCATAGCTGGGTAAGACTAGTTGCTACTTTTCTCCCCCAATAGAATGCATACTATCTTCCAGCACTAGAAACACTAGTCAGTAGGGGTACAGCTTCTACTTAAGCACCAGCTGAAGCTCCCCATGTTCAATGACACAATTATGTGTTGTCTTCAGTGTCCGGGTCTTCCCATCAGGTTATGGAGAGTAGCAAATAGCATTGGTAATAGCCTGCAATGTTTGGAGGGGATCTCCAGGATCCTTTTAGCCAACGATGCAGAAAGATGTAACCCATTCTTGGTATTGGAAATTTTGTTTGTTAGCATAGGATATCTAGTTAATTTCCTCCCCCATTATATGGTAACTCCATTTAAATTCCTTTAACATTTGTATATATTTTAAGAAACTTTTATAGTACTATAATATAGTAAGTTTCCTCTGAACTTAATGCTCCTACTCTAATTTCCATTTATCCCTTTATAACATTGTATTTCTCCTTCTTCAGAAGATCTCTTCTTCCCCACTAATCTCTTACGATCTTCCTAACCTCCATGGATATTCTGAATGAAATTAAAGTTTTAAAGCTAATATCTACATATAAGGGAAAACATGCAATGTTTTTTTGGGGGGCGTCTGGGTTACCTCACTCAGGATAATTGTTTGTACGTCCATTCACTTACCTGCAAATTTTATAATTTTATTTTTCTTAGCAGATAAAAAATATTCAATTGTGTAAACATACCATATTTTCATTATTCATTCATCAGTTGTTGGACATCTAGGCTGTTTTCAACTTCTGGCTATTATGAATAGAGCAGCAATGAACATGGATGAGCAAGTATCTCTAAAGTAAAATGTAGAGTCCTTTGGGTATACGTACAAGAGTTATATAGTTGGATTTGTGGTAGATTGTGGTGGTATTCTAATTGTACTGAAATGTGATTTTGATTGTATGTTAATAAATAAAGTTGCCCAGGAGTCAGAGCTATTAGAGCCATAGACAGAGCGTGGCAGTGGTGGCACATGCCTTTAATCCCATAGATCTCTGTGTGTTCAGGGATACAGCCAGCATTGGAGACATATGCCTTTAAGACCTGGGGGGGGGGCACTGTATATACAGACAGTGACGAGGCAGTCACGTGTTTGGGTTTACAACCAATGAGAAGGCAGAATGACTATGAAATGACTTACACACAGGAAGTAGCTCTCTTTCGGGAAGCTAAGACCACCGCAGGAGGAAGGGTGAGATTTTAGCTCTGAGCTCTGATCTCTTGGCTTTCTCTTTTACATTGGTTCTGTGTTTCTTATTTAATAAGATGGTTGGTTACATCTACAGTAGATCAATTTACAGTGTTTGGAGGAACATCCACACTGATTCCCATAGAAGCTTTTCTAGTTTGCACTCCCATCTGCAATGAATAAGTGTTACTCTTTCTTTGCATCTTTACCAGAATCTGCCATCATTTATTTCATTGATCTTGTTCAGTCTGACTGGAGCAGGATGAAATCTCAAAGTAGTTTTATTTTGCAGTTCTATGATGGCTAAGGATTATTAACATTATTATTATTATTATTATTATTATTTTAATATTCCTCATCCATTTGTGCCTGACCTTTTGAGAACTGTTATTTTTTACTTCTATTTCCCTTTTTAAAACTGGGATTATTTGTTTTCTTATGCTCAGGGTTTTTTGGTTATTGTTGTTGTTGTTCTTTGTATACTCTAGATACTAACCCTCTCTTAGATGAAAAATTGGTTAAAAATAATTCTCATTCTGTAGGCTGCCTCTTTGCTTAAGTGATGGTATCCTTTGCCCTACAGAAACTTTTTAGCTTCATGAGATCCTATGTATTAGTTGTTGTGTTTAATGCCTGTGCTATCAATGTACTGTTCACAAAATCGTCTTGTGCCAATGAGTTTCAAGTAGATTTCTCAAGTATAAAACTAAACTGAAACATTCATCACAACAGGATGAACAAATAGTAGTCATCAACTTAAACAACAGCTGTCCAGTGCAGTACCATCTTTGTTAACTGTTGTGTTCCTTCACGTCTTTGTGATCTATTCTCTTTTTTTTTTTACAGTACCTCAGAGAGGTGCATCACATAATTGGTCTCTCTTTTTCTATGATGCTGCTTTTTAGCAAGCATCTTATAGCTGGCCTTTTAATATTCATTCTTGGGTCATGTTTACACTACTTAACTTTGTGCCTTTTAAACGTTATTAATTGTTTTATGTTGTTTTCTTTCACTAGATCCTGAATCATGAATGTCTTTTCTACACCTGCTACTGTGTTATTTCTTCCTTTTCTTATGGCTGATATTTGGGAACACGGGGTAGAAAGTTGAAGGAGTGGCTAGTAAAAATCCAATTAGTCCTTTATGCAGATAATATTTTTAGTAACAAAGGAGAAAGGGCAGCACTCAGAATGCATTGGTGTAAAGAATTACGAATGAAAATAAAATAATGAACATTGAAACAACTCTTCTTAATCGCCGCCGCTTGAAAGAAACCCTTTAACAAGTCTAAGTAATTAAATAGATTTATTTGGGTTTTGCCTTCACTTTATGCCCATGCCCATTGGCGCTGGTAATGAATAGGAACATAATTGAGTGGCAGGTGGCAGGGGAGCTTAGGATATGAGGTAAATCGTCTAGATAACGCACATGCTCCACAGTGGATGCTGAATAATTGATCTATGGGTGTATACAGTTCACAAAGCACAGTGATACACAGCTCAAAGTTCCATTGTTACTGGTGGTCTCGGGTCCACCAAAAACATTTTTATATTCAGTTCTTAATGATAAGAAAATCCATGGTTTTAAGATGGCATTTTCTAAGATGAATCAGTCAGGATGCCTTTGGGTAGATATATACTTACATACCCATATCACTTGATAAAACAGCCACTAGGTGACCACAGGATAGGTTCTAAAATCTGTTATTTGCTTTTTTTTTTTTATCAGTATAAGATAAGGGAAGCAGAGGGGGCAGTAATTAGACTACCTGAAGCCCATGTATTTATTTAAGAAAAGTATCATATATACGTATAAGTAAAATATAATTTATGAAGTCTATATTATAGACAAGGCCTATAGGGAAAATAAATTTCTCCTTGTCTCCCAGCTACCCAGTTCTCTTTAAGAAAACTGTTCCTGGATCTACCATAATCTAAGCATTTTAAAATATGTATGCATCAAGAAATAAAAAAAAATGTATCATTTTTTATGTGTTAAAAGCAGGATGCACATTACTTTTTATTCATTACTAGTATATATCAACTATCTCTAGAGGTTGAGGTAATAAGGTACTAGCTTGGTTCAGCTTTTTTTTTTTTTTTTTTTTTTTTTTTTTTTTTTTTTGGTTTTTCAAGACAGGGTTTCTCTGTGTAGCTTTGCGCCTTTCCTGAGACTCACTTGGTAGTCCAGGCTGGCCTTGAACTCACAGAGATCCACCTGCCTCTGCCTCCCGAGTGCTGGGATTAAAGGCGTGTGCCACCACCGCCCGGCTTGGTTCAGCTTTTTAAGATGAACATTAACACTTAGAAAAATGGTCTTAAAGTTGCTGGAGTAGTAGGTATAAATTATTTGGAACAAAACATCATCATGACCAATAAACTAAGGGAAAGAAACACTATTCAAAACATAAATGAGAAAATCATTGCTACCTATTAAACATGTAAAAAGTAACAAAAACAATTATGCAGCAATATAGAATCTTAATGCCAGTAGTCAATTGTTGAGACCAGAAACCTAAGAATAAGTTCTAATTTCAAATATGTATAGTAGATAGCTCCAGAAGACATGGCTAAACTCCTCCCAGATCCCGACTCAGAGAACTGTGGGGTGATAATTGCTTTAAGCCACTATGCATATGGTAATTTCTTACACAGTGATATGGAACCAATACATATATGTCAAAGGGCTTCTCTAAGCTACATTCCTGGTCTTGTATCTCTTTTTTAGCCTTTATATTTGAAATCCATTTCTTGCTAAGTTGTTCAGACTGTCCTTGAACTCACTCTGTAGCTGAAGCTAGCCTTAAACTGGCAGTCTTCTTGTCTCAGCTTCTAAAGCAGCTGAGACTACAGGTCAGTGCCACTATGCCTGCCTAGTAACTTGCTTTTTTATGATCATGATTCACTTTGAACTTTGTCATTGATTGTTCTGACGCTTACTTAATGTCTATTTTCTCATATTTTAAAATCAATACAGGTAGAGCAAAGACTCTTGTATATTTGATTCTCAAAAGACCTGTGGCATTTATCACAATTTTGAAATAAAACAATAAGTGGGTTAAAAACCACATGTGCTCCTGATGAGAAAATGGAAACTTATTATGAACTTTTGACTTTTATTCCAAACATCTTAACTATGCAGAGTCCTTGCAACAATGATCTCACTGTCCAGAGCTATTCCTAGAATATAGAAGTTGAACTCGAATAATTTTTTGTAGCTGTGTTTATAACAGCAAAATAGTGTAAACAACTGGAAAATAACAAGTATGTACAAAATTGCTGTGTATTCTATACTTAAACGTCATAATGCCAAATCATTGTACCAACACTGAACATATTTACTCTATGCTGCTGAGTGAGGCAAATAACAAGTCATAAATATGGAGAGCTCATTTTCTGAAGTTATTGTGTTGCAGTAAATCACTGTAATAAGAACTTCCCGTGTGTGTGTGTGTGTGTGTGTGTGTGTGTGTGTGTGTGTGTTATATGTAGTATGTGTATCAGTAAATCTAGAATAAGTCTACTAGGATATGCCACTGAAATTCTTACAGTGACGACCTATGAGAGAAAAAGTGGGATTATTTTTGCTTTTGGTTTCTTTCCCTCATTTTTCTATGATGAGAATGAACCTAAGACCTGAAATGTCAAAAGAAAAGCTGCCAAATGATAAGGGTTACAAATACCAAAGCTAGCAAATGGAACCAGAGAGACAAAGAGCAGGGTAATAGATCAGGGATTGGGCAGCTCTCCAGGACATGCCTAGAATAAGGAGCTATTGTTAATGGTTCTGCTGGGATATGCTGCCACTTTTCTAAGATAATAGGGATCCTGTAAAGTATAGGAAAGAACTCTGGGCAGTACCTTGGTCAGACACCGATTCAGGAATTTATAGGCCATCCAAACAGAACTGTCTCCATCAGTTGCTCTATAGTCTGGTGGGCCAGAAAGTCCCAGATCAGATGAGTATTAATGGACATGTCTGTTCTCCTGAGACCTACTGGATCATATGAACTGGTTATCTGCTTCATGTTGACTACCTAGGAATGAGGCAGTAGGAGAGTCCACACACCTAAGGAACAAAGACCATCTCATCTATCTACAGTGTTCTGGTTGCCTCAGCTGTCCTTAACAACAATGTTTGGATGTCTTGTCTTCACTTGTTCAGAGACTTGACTGAAATTTGGCATCAAGTGTCAGAACTTCCTGTCCCATAAGCAGCATTGATTTCTTTACCATGACGCTCTTGCAGAAGCACTTGTGATGTTGGTGAGGTGCCAGGTGGTGTCAGCATATCTGTCAGAGTTTTTGATGGAGAGACTAGTGATAGATCATCCATGGGCTGGATTACTCTTTTAAGAACCAGTTGGAGTAGCACAGTTAGTGTAAAAGTAGGGCGCACACCATGACTTCTGGTTCTTAGAAAATCAAAGGAATTATTATACAACATTCTCAGCGATTACACCCCACCATGGTTACAGAAATTGTGTCATTCTAAGTGTTATCTCTAAACTTCTTCATATGTGTTACTGGTCAACAGACCCATTATAGTCAAATTATCTTTACAGCAGTCCCAAACAAGAACTTGAGGGAAAGAGCTCAATTATAAGTGTATGACAAGGAGACATCAACTTTTATGATTCTGCTTGGTCTAGAATCCTTAGCATCAGCTGTTGGACACTTAATTTTATTCACCCACACTCAAAAGTTGGGAAAAAGTCAGCCATTTGCATCTTCTCAGATCAAGGTTCAAATTCTGAAGATTGAGGATTAAGATGGAGCAAAGGATCCAAATTGGTACGAAGCTGGTCCTCATCTATCAGCTGCGACCCTACTTCAGAATCTCATCAATGATATGACAAATTTGGAAAACAGATTTGTGTATTTTTCAAAAGGGGTGATATGGGACCTAATGATTTTCCAAGAGACAGCTTCTTCTGTGGTACTTTAAATATGTGCAACATAAATGTACCTTCTAAGCAGAGACTTGTGTGATAGGAAATGAACCTTTTCCAATGATCCCGATGCACAGCTTGTACTAGGAAAGTTCTCAACTAGAAGCCCTTTATCATTGCCCATCACTTGGTAGTGGATTTGCTTGGAATTCTCACTTGCTCCAGTGGATCGCTGTTTAACAAAAGTAACTTTTTGATGATTTTCAATATGTCAGGGTCCAGAATTGTATCTGGCTTCTTTCTAGATTTAATTCCATGCAGTACAGAGTATTTGTCTTGCTTTTCCATTTGCTGTGTGATCAAATATTAAACAGGGCCAAGCCTGTTTCTTTCCTCCTGGGCCAGTGACCCTTGGATTACATGTGTACATACAGCACATTCTGGTTTGACCCACTCTGTTTTGGACACCGCCTGCAATGAACAATTCTCAGATTTTGTTCTCTGGTGTCACACATGTAAAAGGCATGAGGATGGGCTACAATTTCAAGTATCCAGCTCAGACAACGGGATGAATGGGTCAAGGCAGGTCACAAAAGTTCACTGGGTCATGCACATAATGGGTAATGATTCTAAAATAGTATTGGCAGGCATATATAACCAAATTGTCAGTATAAGTATTGTTTATGTCAATAGGCACTGTTAGGTAAACAATTTTGTTTAAGTCCTTCAGCTGTTTCAGGGGACAATGGCCTCCTATGTAAATCATATGTAAGGACTAAGGATGAGGTCAATGGGCTTCCTGAATTATTTATTTTAATTTAAGCACAAACTAGAAGCAAAGAAACACTGATAAATGCAAGTGTTTCCTTTGGTAAACATGTAATTTTGCTTCAGAAAGTAGTACAAAGGTAATTGAAAACTTGAAGTTTACTTTTAGAGATGTTCAGAGTTAGAAATCCTTCTGCCAAATGTTAAATGCATCAGAATTAGACCTGAAACTAAAGCCTCAAATATCTGATACTGAATCTTTTACCTGGTTAGATTATTGACAATGGTAGAGCTTAAATTTATCATATTGATCTCCTAAGATAAAAAGAGATGAAATTTCCTGGAAAAGGATGGCTATTTTTTTATTATCAATATTTTTAACTTGACATATGTCAAATCAAATCCCCATTTGTTTTTAGGCATTCAGTTATTAAAAACTGTTGTTTTTGCTATCACTTCAGAATGCAAAACCATTGATCTTTCTGGGAAAATTACAATAAAGGATACTTGATCACCTTTCCCCACAATCCAACTTTGTTCATCTTGGGCAGAGGAAAGGTCTATGGAAAAGATCTATGTCGTTATCATGAAAAATGTTTCTTCAAAGCTCTATTGATTGCCAAAAAAACTATTACTGTGAAAAAAGAGATCTTCAACTACTGTTAAAATAATTGACTGGACATATGTTATATGTGACCCAGTGGCACACAAAAAGAATGTCATTTAATCAACAAAATAGATCCTTCACATAAAACTTGGCCTCCCATAATGACATGAAATAATCACCAGTTTTATAGTGGACTCCAATATTAAAAAGCTCTTCCAAAAGCAATTGGATTTTAAAGGTCTTTCTCCCCCCCTCCCTTTTTTTACATCACTGTAGTCACCTGCCACCCAAATTCAATTGTCTTGGTCAGTTTTAGTGTAGAGTGAGCAGCTAGAAGGGGCTAGGATTAGGGAAGCTATCCGAGTGAGAGGTATCTGCTCCCCTGGGCCAAGCTGACTTCATGCAATGCAACATCTGCTTGGTATTGCTTTCCTAGGATTCAGTATGTGAAGTCAGCAGAAAGACAGGGCAATAGTACCGAATTCCCTGAAAGAACTGGGTTTGTGTGTATATTTCCTTAATTGGAAAAAAAAGTAGATTGAGATTTAGGGCTCTTCAGTCCCAGTGCAAGCAGGTGACTGGTTGTCGTTTGTTTTTTATTTTCTTATTTATAGGAAGAGGGATGGAATTGCGCAATGTCTAATCCCTTGCTGGTCTGTAAGACACTATGATTTATCAGTGCACACAAGTGCCTGTTAATACGCTAGTGATGCCAGCATGTTTGTATGTCATCATCTCTAGAGGAATTTTCCTTCACCCTGGATGTGAGATCACTTCTATGATTCACAGCCTATGTTATATAAATAAATTTCAAATTAAATTAAAATTTTGTTAACAAATTATTTCAGCGACAATAAAGTATAAGACTGGAAACAGTTGCTGCTCCCCCAGGCACAGGGAAGTTTCTAAGGAACTGACATTCCTAACTCGGCTAAGCCTGATGGTCTATGATGATAGATACAAGGTACTCAGAGGCGATAGGCGGTCTACAATCAACTAGGAACTGAAGAAATGAAATGCAAACCACAAAACCTTCCAGCTGAAAATTATAAATGTGTGCTATCTGTCCACAGGCTTCTAAATAAAAATAGGTGAAAGAATTAGAAGAATTTCTAAGATGAGAACTCAGGAATTGTTCCAAAGCATTTCTGAATGTTTTATTCAGTGACTAGTTATCTCTATTCTTCTATTTTCTCATTCTCTTGATCCTGATATTGACTGTATGTCTATACATGGCCACTGGATCAGTGATTTTTAGCAGATTCTATTTTTGCCACCTTGATCATTTAGTTGGTTACAGTCAATCACTGTAACGCGCTCAATTTGTTTCTGTGAAAAGACCACTGGAATTTTGAAATGAGCTGCTTTGCATATTCATGGCGTTTCCTCCATATCAACTCAGGACAAAGGTCGACTCTTCAGCCACTCATTTATATGTACCAAATATTTTCTGACATTTATAACTGCAGACCTTGGCTGGTGAGCTGGTTTCTTTTCATATTGCCAAAGGAATGTCAAATTGTCTTTACAGTTGAATCAAATTACAATAGCCAATGTAGTTCTAGCTTCATTTATTTTATACACACATACACACACACACACACACACACAAACATACATTTAAAATTAATCTATCCAACCTCATAAAACGTAAGAAAATGAAAGAAAACAAAACTTAATTATAGCTCTGCTATTCAAATAATTATTAATGTTTTTAGCTCATTTTTTAGCCTCAACCTTTACATAAGATATATGCACACAAAAATACAAGCAAAATGGCTCCTATATATACAGCTTATCTATCATTATGTATGTACTTCAGTACATGTGTATATATATATATGTACATATATATACATATATGTTTCATATTATGTATGCAGTTTATTACTTTTTTCTTACACCTTTGAAAACATTTCAACCTTGTATCAAGAGCATATCCCTATATTTACTATGACATAATCAGAAATGATTATGTTTCCAGTTAAAAATATCCCCAATATATTGAATGTTCTTTATATACTTATTACTAAACATTCATGTTTGCATCTAGGATTATTTCATTTTTGAAGGCTGTTCCAGATTTGTAGTTCTAATAATGCTCCAGCCCTAATGCAACAGTTACAGGCAGCCGTTCAACAGCTCTGTTGTCTCCTGGATCACGGCAGTCAGGTAGGAACATGAGCAAGGAGTCATATGACTCTTACTTCTTTCTTGCTTTTACTTTTCAGGAAGAGTCCAACTCTTCTCTTGCAAAGAACCAGCCCCTTTGTGCCTAGTTCAGCCTTCAACTGCATCAGTCACGTGACTGAGAAGTGACCCCATCTGCCCATCTGGGGGAGTGGGGAGTCTCGAGTTTCCTTTGACTGTTACCTGCCTTATAGAGAACTGAAATACTTGTTAAGGCTATAATAGTTTAGTCCATTTTGATATGGAAATGACCCATATATATGACTTTCATCTTTGAATGTGTAAGAAAAAAAATGTAGAAATTCTTTTCTGGAAATGCTATTGGAAGCTTACTCTCTGTCTCTCCTTGAAGGGAAGGAAAACTCAATGTCTTTGTTTTCATTCTTTAATTAATTAATTATAGATTTTTATGTATATAGGTGCTTTGTCTGTGCATCAGACTACAGACAGCTATAGATGATTGTGAGCTGCCAGGCAGGTGCTATGACTTGAACTCAGGGCCTCTGGAAGGGCAACCAGTGCTCTCAACCCCTCAGCCATCCCTCCAGCCCCATATTTCTCAGTTTGGGTTTTTTCTTTTTAGCCTTCTGGGATTGGTGTAAGATGGGTAGTCAGGTGATATGATCAGTGCTCGAGGAAGACAAGAGAAGCTAGGACTATTGGGGTGCCATACGCTTGAGCAATTTGCATTGGAGATGAATTTAATAAGGTCTACTCCACTTGAGAGTGTACATTTCCTACAATGAGCAACTTCATTCTCAATTACAAAGGAAGAAAACTGTATGGGAGGATAAATTGTTTGTAAATAAGAAAACGTGGAAAACCTGAGCGTTCAGCAATAAGAAAATAAATAAATTGTGGGGATATTTCAATGGCAGAGCTCCATATGCATTTACATGGGAGAAAGCAGATTTGTAGGTGACAGTGTGGATAAACTTCAAAATCATGGTTAATGATGAAACAAATGATGAGAGTATGGAAACAGAACAATGGCCGTCAGGTAAAGTCTGAAAGCAAACAACTGTCATCTTTGTGGTTCTATATGCCTCAAATATCACACAATTATTTTATTTTATTTTATTTATTTATTTATTTATTTATTTTGGTTTTTCGAGACAAGGTTTCTCTGTGTAGCTTTGGTGCCTGTAGACCACACTGGCCTCGAACTCACAGAGATTCGCCTGGCTCTGCTTCCCAAGTGCTGGGATTAAAGGTGTGCACCACCACCGCCCGGCAATATCTCACAATTTTAAAATGACTTCTCTATTTATAAATCGTCCATCATGTCAAAGGTCCAGGAGAATAAAGCCCTGTGTTTGTTTCGAGGTCTGGGTCAGAATAGAGAGGAGACACCTGAGGTTTCTTGGTTGGTAGGGGTGGGCTGTGGAGGGCAAGGAGTATACTGAATGGCCATAGGGAATTTCCCTGGAGGAAGGGACATTTTCCAAGGACTGAGGAGTCTGGCCCTTTAAACTTGACAAGAAGATACATCTCCTTGTGTCCTAATAAACATATCCCCAAACCTGTTACTTCCAAGAAACCCCATAACACTGAGCAGTAGTGTTACTCATAATACAAACTACTAGAAATATCTTAAATTTCAACAATAATGAAATAGACAAATTATTGTCATTATATCCATGCGATGGAATATTCTACAATCATTAAAAATAGAATACTCTGCAGACATTAAAAGTTATACTATTGAAACCTATTTATGTGCATGAGGAAAATATTCACAATATATTTTGTTCAAGGAAAGAACCGGATATAATATAGAGACATAATACTGCCAATTTTATAAAATATGCATGCAAGTTTATATATACAAATGACAGAGAAAATATTTTTAAATGTTACTACCTTTAATTTTATTAGTTCTTCCTGCATTTCTATTTTGAAAATGTCCTGCAATAAACATGCTTAAATTTCCATAATAAAAAATAAAATACAGGGAAATACTGGATGCTAAAACAGAGAACAGGCGTCCATTTGCTTTTATAGCAGACATTTCATGTAGAAAGAACACTGCCCTGGGAAGGTAAAGGCTGGAAACTGTCTTCCTTCAGATTTTACTTTGTGTTTCATTCAGCTCCAAGATCGGCCATCTGTGAGAATGACGGCCAACACTCTGACTGGTGAATGAGTGTGCTGTATTAAGACTCAGCGTGTGAACTCTGGGCCCACCCTTTGCTTTCAGCTTTTTCTGTCTCCACTCCTCTGCCTGAAGCCCATGGATTGGGCTTTTCTGTGTGAACCCCATGCATCTGCTCCTGTCTCTGCAAGCTCTCCTCTCGACCTTTGTCAAAAGTGACGGCCCTTATTTTATGGCGCTGCCCACACGGTAGTGCAACTCTTTGCTCCAAGGCCCCTCCCGCCATTGTGACTCTCGTGAGGCCAGTTATGTGTTATTTTACTTTATCCCATTAACGTCCAGGACGAGCTCTGTCAGTAAATATTGTTCAGTGAATGACTGGAGAGTGTGTACTGTGAAAGCAAAGAACTATAAAGTAAGTACTCTCCATATAGGCAAAGCTCTTTTCATTGTATTAGCAAATCAATGTGAAGTGTAGGCGTGGAATAAAAGAGTCAAGAATATACAGACAACTCATACATCTTAAGTTATTATTATTATTATTAATTATTATTGTGTGTGTGTGTGCCATGTGTGTGGGGTGTACATGTGTGCTGTGCATGGCAAGCATGTTGTAGTTAAGGACAACTTTATGAATAGATTTTTTTTCTCCCACCTGAGCATGGACTCCCGGGATTGAACTCAGGTCATCAGACTTGCCCTGCAAATGCTCTTACTTGCCGAACCACCTCACCTTAAATCTGAAAGTTTGGCTAAGTAGCCTGGAAGTCTTAAGATGAACAACATTTCTTAGCATAGAAGGAAAAGTGAAAAGAAGCATTTTTTAAAAGATACATTGGAAAGAGAAGCTTGCTGGACTTCAATCAAATGAAATCCGATGTGAAATACACAGAGCACTATCAACAGGAAGTGCGAAATGCCTAGCTGGTTCCACCATTACAACACCGTGGTACTTAAGTGCCCCCTCGGAGCAGATGTGCAAACTATAGCAAGCTGTAGAGTGGGGTCACTGGTGTCAGTTTCTGGTTATGAAAACTCATACAGCATGGGGATGCTCTCCAATGGCCACTAAGCACAAAATGCTGCAGCGGCCAGCACTCCATCTAGACGCTCCAAGCAAACCAGCTCCGTGGAAGGCTTTGTCCCATTTTGGGTTCTGTATTTTTTAAGTGATTTGGAAACTTGGAAAGGAACCAGCAAAGAGCAACAAAAATAATTAGTGTTGGCAAATGGACCTACGGGGAAGAAAAGGGAAAAGAGCTTGGAATTACTGGAGCTGGAGAAGAAATTGCTGCAGGGTGACCTCATAATCATTTCCGACTGATGAAGTGGTCTCCTAAGGATAATAGGTGCTGGGCAATGAGAATGTCAATTAATTATTTTTCCTCCCCACTTCCGGTTTCCAAATTCCAAAATGGAACAGAATGGATCAGAGCACTCAAGGATAGAACTAACTTCAGTCCTTTTAAAAAACAATGTTTGTTTGTTTGTTTGTTTGTTTGTTTCTTTCTTTCTTTCTTTCTTTCTTTCTTTCTTCTCTTTTGATTGTTTGCTCTTGTCCAAGGGTACAAATTGAGCCCGAGCACAAAATGAGGCTTCCGTTACTTTACTCTTTCATCTAACTTAACACAGTGCCCACAAGGCAAGCCATCCACAGGCCTGGGGAAGATCCTCAGTGGGCCTCACCTACTGTGCAAGGAATAGAAAAGCAAGACATGGCTAAGGCAAGACTGCTGATTTTGTTGCAATCTTGACCGGAAAGAAGAGAGAGAAAGAGAAAGAGAGAGGGAGGAGGGGAAGAAGGGAGAGAAGGAGGGAGGGAAGGAGGGAAGGAGGAAGGAGGGAAGGAGGGAGGGAGGGAAGGAGGGAAGAGGGAGAGGGAGGAAGGGAGGGAGGAGGGAGGAAGGGAGGGAGGAGGGAGGGAGGAAGGGAGGGGGGGGGGGGGAGGGAAGGAGGAGGGAGGGAGGGAGGGAGGGAGGGAGGGAGGAGGAGGGAGGGAGGCACGGAGAGACAGAGAAGTGGCAGTGGCGTGGGGAGAACACAAAGGGAAGTGAAGAGGGAAAAGGCTTGAGGGGAAAAATGAAGGGAGAGAGTGCATTTTTTTTTCCAGAAACGGCAGCCCCAGGGTTTGGCTGTCTGAAGAAACTATCGGTTGCTGAATAACAAACATTCCCCTTCCCCTTCAACATCAGGAACCAGGAGATCCCTTATTCCCAACACATAAACCAGGTTGCCAAAAGGAAGATTTCTCTTGAAACAAAGGATGATACTGAGCGTTCCTGTGAGAATGGCCTGGCTTTCCGGAGGGTCGGTTAGGATTTTCAATGGAGACCTCTTAGAAGCTGTAATCGTAATACCAACATTGTTCAGTGTGCCTCTGTGCAACTGGTCCCATAGACTGTTAGAAGCATCATACAAACCAAAAATTGTTCGCTGGTCAGATTCTTTTGAGAAATACTAGGTTAAACCAAGTGAAATCACATTTGATGCTGAAGATTACAGCGAAGACTTTAATATTACAATATTAATTATGAATCTGCATGGTTTCCAGAATATTCCTCTCTGTTTCCTCTTTTTTCTCCTGGCACGGTATACTAACTGGCCTGGGTTTCATGAATATAACCTTAGTTGGCTTCATAACCCAAAACCTAACCTGTAGAAAGAGAGAAAGTTGGATCTTGTTTGCAAGCTTCCTTCAGCTCTATCCTACTACTAAGTTGGGTATGGTGACTCATCCTTCTGCAGACTAATCGTGGCCTTTCACCAGGATCAACCTGCGAGTGACTGGTAGAACCTTATTAATGGAGACGGGGCTTGGATCCGGATGACTGTATCTCATTGATAGACAATATGGCTTTGTATTAACAGTGTTTGTCGACGAGATTCGTTTTCAATTACTTTTGTCTATGTTCAGCAGCAATGTGATTGTTGTTCCGATGGATAGAGTAGGATGCTAATGAACATGGTGTAGTATCAGGCCATGGCCCTCTATTTCATCTCCACTTATAACTCCATTCCTCCTTTATGTCGGAGGGGCACACAGCTGAGAGCCACGGAACAGGGGAAATTCAGGATAGCTGTTGCATAACCAATTCTGTCAGTGTTCCTAGGGCAATATCACACCACACCATAAGAAGAAAATAGACCCTCTCCGAAAGAAAGAAAGACTATTAGCAACGTAAAGGGGACCCTGCTCTTTTCTTTTGCTTGGGAGTCTTGTCACTTTGAGCCTTACTGAGGACTTTTTTTTTTCTCTAAGTTTTCTGTTCCCGTGGATAATAAAGTGGCTCCTTAAACAACATACT
This sequence comes from Peromyscus leucopus, assembly GCF_004664715.2. NCBI lineage: Eukaryota > Metazoa > Chordata > Mammalia > Rodentia > Cricetidae > Peromyscus > Peromyscus leucopus. The sequence goes on along the minus strand of NC_051073.1, from coordinate 21,850,439 downwards.
GCATTCAGTTCTTGCTTTGGCAGGAAGCGGCTGCGAGAAATTGCTTCCATCGGCAGGGAAACCTGCTGAGGCTGCAGGGCAGGAGAAGCGGGACGCTTTGAGTTGCTTTCAGGGTTTTGCAGCTTGACTGGTTAGTCCAGAGGATGATAATTAAAAGATCCCTTGAAGGGAAAGAGAACTGCTTCAAGAACAAGGAAAGAAGAGAAAAACAAAAGAAAAGATCCACGACGAAATCAGAAGAGCTTCCCAACTCCCCGGCTCGCTGGGTGCAGCATGCTGCTTGGAGCTGGAAACGTACCTGAGTGCCTGGAGAAAAGCCTCCTCTTTGCTCTGGTGCCTGACTCCAAGTTTCTTCAGCTGCTAGTCTGTCAGCAGATGTGGGTACCACCATTGACAGGCTCGCTCTGAGAATGGGAGGGCAGATTATGTTTCTCTCTCTGACGTACTGGCTTTGGCTATACTGTTTGGAATCTGCCATTTACTCTGAAGATTTATCAGCCACACTGTGGGTCCCGTCAGGAAGGAACTGGGTACGAGACTCAACTTGAACTGAAGTGATGAGAACGAGACTTCTGCTGAAACCTCAGTTCTAATCAGAGGCATAGGTCAAGTCTAGACACACATTGCTGGGCTCTGAAATAGCCAGGTCTGTGCTCTGAAGTTTGCCAGAACAAACAGAACTAAATATACACATATTTCTGTTGCTCAGAGGCCTTCAGACCTTAACGTAGTCTGCTGAGAAATGTAATACTTTCTCTCAAAGCTACAGAATTACATCCACATAAAAACTAAACCTACAAACTCACACACAGCTGGTTAGCAGTGACTTGGAATAAATTAAACGAACTAAGTTGGGGAATCTCTCACAGCTGGTTTGCAACCCACAGCTCTGACTATCACCAACCCAGGTTGGGAATGGGCCATAGAAACAGTTACATACACCCAATTCTAGAACTTTCAGGAGAGAACAAAACATTTCTTTAATGCTGTACTTATAAAAGACAAGTAAGATGGGTAAGTAACAAAATGTCAAAACCATCAAATAACGTACCCCTCCCCCGAAAGACTTATGCTTTATTCAGAATAATTGCAGTATCAGCCAAGGAACATAAACCATTTCATCCATACAAGCTGTTTTAATAGAAATAATTAGAGGGTCATCTATGATCAACGTGGTGAAATAGACTTTACAGAGAAGTTGCCATGGGTTATTTGAACTCACTGAGAAACTGGTTCTGGAAGCGCAGTGGTTCCAACTTAGTCCCGTCTATGACCTCCAAGAACCTTGTCTGAGGATAGGCTGCCTTGCCTAACTCTGACAAGGAAGAAGAGAATGAATGGCTAAAAGCTCCTGAGTGAAAACACAGTGTCCTTGAGAACGGCTGGAAGGTGAACCATTTCCAAGAGAGATTACTGCTGCTTATCCACGATGTGAAAGTGTGTGCAGGAGGCCAGAGAAGACTGACATTCAGCCAGGGGAGCTCACCCATGGAGAGAAAGCTCAGCCAGAACGTCTCTGACTGCCTCAGCTTCTCTAGTCAGTTTTGGATGGACACCGGTGATGCTGTCTCTTGGTGTTACTGTTTGGTCTTTACTTGGAAGCCTCACTGGAGAGGACACTCTTCATTCTACCCAGAATTCTCTGGAGAACACCAGCTGACTGTTTCTGACTGGGCCTTCACATCTGATGCTTCAAAGTTTGAACACTTAGTTTGATGTTGTTGTGTTGTGGGGCATTTACCCACCAACCCCACAGCTCCCCAGAGTTTTCTTGAGTATGAGCAGCAGGAAATATTAGATAGAAAGATTTATTGCAGAGAATCTTGCGGAGATAAACAGATAGAAAATAAAGGATAGCCTCGAGAGGGCCTGGAACCTTTTCTAATGGGCCCCGACTGTCTCTGCCCCAGGGTATTTATAGAGACGCCAAGGGGTGGAGCAAAAGACCTCCTCCCCCAGCACAGCAAGTGCAGACCATCTCAGTCACCTGCACTCAGGCCCGTGGTCCTAATCATCCTCTATGCGGACCTGCTGGGTAAAGCCACGAGGAACCCAAGAATGGACTCCCACATTGTGTTATCTACCTGTCTGTCTGTCTATCTACCTATGTATCTATTTCTTGCTATTTATTCTTTTGTTGACTCACTGTATACTTAATAAATGTGCTCACTCAAGACTAAGAGTCTGGCTGGAAGAGGCGGCGGCTAGAAGAGCTGTGGTTTCTCATAGAGTGAGAGATGAAAACATTGGGAAGCGTCAACAAAGATAAACCTAGGGATCAGAATTTCCTTCAGGCCCTCCAAATAATCAACACTAGTGGCTTCTACTGGTAACCAGGGCAAGATGGGCAAGAGAAGGGAACAGTCGCTTTACATATCAGTGCACTTGGGGATGGTCAATAAGACCTGGATTATAAACAAATGCTTCATCATCCTAAGCTAGGGAGGTAGGAAAAGGGGTAAGGGAAATGAAATTTCACACCTGAGTCATCACATTAGAAAAGTAAGTGGTTTGTTTTCATTTGCAGGGTTGGGTTGTGCCGAGGAACCTGTAGACATGTGCGGTGTTGGAGCTGTGCTGTGAAGATTTGAATATTCACACACACACACATACACACACACACACACACACACACACACACACACACACACACACAGATGCATTTCTGGCTCAACAATCCTACTTGGGGATACTTTGTATTAGTTGCTTTTTGGTTGCTTATTTAAAACAAAACAAACAAAAACCAACTATGACCCAAAGCAAAAGCAGTTTCTAGAAGAAGGGGTTGCTTAAGCTTACAGCTCCAAAGGGATGAGTCAGTTTCAGTGGGGAGGCATGGCACAAGGGTTAGGCATGGTGGCAGGATCGGAAAGCTGAGAGATTTCCTCCTCGGCCACAAGCATGAAGCAGAGAGGTCAGCCTGGAAGAAAGGTGAGTCCACGAACCTCCAAAGCCAGCTCTGACTGGCATACTTCCTCCAGCAAGGCCACCCCTCATAAACGTCCCAAACAGCACCACCGTCAGGAACCAAGGGTTCGCATATCTGAGCCAATGGGGGACATCTCTTATGCAAGCCACCATATGCTAAGTTGTATAAAAGTAAAACATAAATGGCTACTGCATCATTATTTGAGATGATAAAAACCTGGAAACCATCTGAATCTACACATGAGGAATTATTAAATAACTATTGACAGACATACTAGTATCTGTTCCTTAATCATCTAAAACAATGCTAAATTTGTCCCTTAAAGACAGTGTGATAGAAGATTTAGAAAAATAAATCCATGGGATAATAGCAAACTCTTTGGATGGGGACATGTAAAACCTATGCTTGGTTAAAAGAACATGCCAATGGATGAAATTTTAAAAAAAGGAGAAAAAGCCACTAATGTACAAAATAAAATGGATCAAGGAATGAAAAATAACACTGCTGTGGTTGTATTCCAACAATATTATATAATTCTAAACATACAGATGTGAAGGATAAAAACATGTGAAGGATCAATGTTAGTGGGTTTCTGAGAGGTGGAATTTCAGCTACATATTATTCTTTCTTTTATATGCTTCTGTTATATAATGAGCAAGTATGATTTTTATCAGAACAACAACTAAAGATGCTTTTGAGCAGCTGAAACCCTTATTAAAAAGGCATGTTACTGTTTCTAGAAAACAATTCATATGTATTAGCACAAATCGTACACATTTCCAGCGAAGGAGGTATGGGAGAGTTTGGGGAACATGGTATTTTAGCCAAAGTGTGCATTCTTTTTCTTTTCTGCACTCTGGATCTATTCAGACCTCATCTCCTACCGAGGGATTCAGTGCAGAACTAAAATATGATGACTTACTTGGCACCAGCAGAAAAAGAGCATTTACTCAAATGCAATAAAGATAAGCAATAAGTTTCGGTGATGCATAGAGTGTGTTCTCTGCTCGCCTGCTTGTTCTTTCTTCTCTCAGCAGAAGTTCAACTGAAAAGGAGCTCAAACAGCAATTTGCCAAATTAGCTTGTCACCTCACTTGTGACCAAATCACACCCTACAGAGAGATGCTGAACTCCAAGCTTTTGTGTTTTGGAGTATGTGTCTGTTGAAGGGGCTTTTATGTAAACAAGTAAAAGGGTAACCTGGTATTTCCAGTTTGCTGGAAGCATGATGAGAATAATATTTGTGCACAATATCTGCAGATAATTTCCAAGTCATCACTCACGCACACCACCATCCCCCAAATGGCAGTGCAAAAATAAATATTTTGAGTTTTCATTTTTCCAACCTCAAGAGAAGGTAAAATAATACTGATGATAGAAATGAAAAACAGAAAGAACTAGGAGGAAATGAAAAGAAAACAAAACAGTCTGTAAACACACACACACAGTACGACTTGATGGATGATATAATCAATCTTTCATCACGAGGACTGAGCATTCTGTTTGGTTATGTGTTTATGATTGAGGGTGATTAATTGTGTAAACACCTCTAAACCAATCATCGTGCTTAGGCCCAGCACCATAGCCAGAAATCTGTGGTTCTCTGATGCTTCAGCATGAAGCAAATGTGAACCATTTGGAGGAAGAGGCAGTGTTATATAAACTAAATGTGATGGTTTGAGTGATAAATGTCCCTCATAGACTCAGTTATTTAAATACTTGGTCTCCAGTTGGTGGCACTGTTTTGGAAGGCTATAGGACTTATAAGATGTGCAGCCTTCCTGGAGAAAGTATGTCACTGGGAGCAGGCTTTGAGAGCTGGTCACCTTGCTCATTCCCAGGTTATACTCTGCTTTCTGTAAGCAACTGAAGAAGTGATCTCTCAGATTCCTGCTCCAGCCATGTGTGGTCATGCCATTCTGGTTATTATGGATTCTTCCTCTGGAGTCATAAACCAAAATAAACTTCTTCCATAAGTTGCGTTTGATCATTGTGGTTTATCACAGTAACAAAAAGTAGATAATACACGGAGTTACCAGGAAGATAGACAGTTCCCTAAAGGAAAACAATGCTAGGAAAACCCAGAATGTGAGTGGCTCCCTGTGTTTAGAAAGTCTCAAGCACTGAAATTTTAGATGCTTCCATAATTATTTTAAACTACTTATTTTGTTGAACTTAAATAGTATAAGCAATACATAAATATGAAAGAATTGATTTCTCCCTATGAGAACCTAAAGAATTTTGCTTCATATGCTCATTTGAAAATAATTTCCATGGGTATCTTAGTTATTTTTCTATTGCTGTGGCAAAACACCAAGACCAAGGCAACTTATAAAAGAAAGCGTTTGATTTGGGACTCCAGGGGATTAGAGTCAATGACCATCTTGTTGAGGAGAGTGGCAGCAGGTAGATAGGCATGGCTCTGGAAGAGTGGCTGAAAGCTGATATCTTAATCCACAAGCCTGAGATGGAGAGAGCTAACGAGGAATGACATGGGTTTTTGAAGCCTCAAAGCTCACCCAAAGTAACCGCACTTCGGCCAACAAGACCACACCTCCTATTCCTTCCCAAACAGTTCCACCAACTGAGGACCACTAAGTATTCAAGCACATGAGCCTCTGGGGGTTCAGTCTCCTCAAACCACCAACAAAGGACAGCCCTTATTTGGGTTTTGTTGTTGGCCACTGGTGGCATGACCATCTACTTTCAGAAGAGTAGGCAACTGGTTCTCATAGCTACTACTTCTGCTTTTATGTTAGTGAGAATAAGGAAAACAATACCCTTTAGTCCTCACAATTGTTAATTAGTATTCTCCTAAGGGATTTATCACCAAGAAAATCCAAATATGGTCTTTCTTTTAGTAAATTGACTCTAATAATTGGATTTCAGATTGTATTAGTCATCTGCCAGCTTCTAGAAATTTAGCCATTTATGACAACATGCGTTTATCTCATGGTTGTGAAGCTCAGCCAATCAAACAAGTAGACTAGGGCTGAAGTTCTCTGACCTGGGTCTCTGAGGCTTCAATCCAAGTGTCGTCTGGCTTGTCTGCTCTGGGCAGCCTCTGGATAGGAATTCACAGCCAACCTAATGTAGATTGCTGGCCAAACCCAGTCCTTGTGGTTTTAGGACTTGCTGTGGGATGGTCTGTATGTCAAATTGCTCTGATTGGTCAATAAATAAAACACTGATTGGCCAGTGGCCAGGCAGGAAGTAGGTGGGACAAGGAGAGAGGTGAATTCTGGGAAGCAGAAGGCGGAGGCAGAGAGACACTGCCAGCCGCAGCCATGACCAGCAGCATGTGAAGACGCCGGTAAGCCACCAGCCACGTGGCAAGGTATAGATTTATGGAAATGGATTAATTTAAGCTATAAGAACAGTTAGCAAGAAGCCTGCCACGGCCATACAGTTTGTATGCAATATAAGTCTCTGTGTTTACTTGGTTGGGTCTGAGCGGCTGTGGGACTGGCGGGTGACAAAGATTTGTCCTGACTGTGGGCAAGGCAGGAAAACTCTAGCTACAAGGACTGAAGTCACTGTTTCTTTGCTGGCTTCAGCAAGGGGCTTCTCTAGGTCCTGAGACTGCGACACACTCTTTGTATGTGGCTCTCTCCATCACAGAGCCAGCAGCAGCCCAATGAATCCTTTTCAATGTTACAAATCTCTCTGACCCACTTTTATGCCTCTACTTGCAGAAAATGCTGCTATGACTACATGAGGATTACCAAGATTAACTACCCTTCCGAAGGTCAGCTCTACCATGTGACCATCCTGTCATCTTGGCGGGGCTGCTTTATTAACTCACAGTTTTCAGAGATCAAGGCAGGACATATTAAACGATTTCAATTGTTATTTCCTCTGTTAGTTAAATATCAGTAAAATAATCTATAGTTATTTTTTTAAGGCAGGACATATTTGGGGACTATTTTAGAAATGTGGAGGATTATTTTAGAAAGTCTGCCTACCACCTGCTTACTTCTCTTCCCACTGGCCAACATTTATTCAGGGCTTGTTGGTGCCTTCCAGGTGCTCTGCTGTGTGTCTTACATGGATTATTTATTTAGCATTGGCAATATCTCTTTGAGGTGGGTACTCTTGTCAACTCCACTTTGGGATAAGGAAGCAGATTTAGAGCCATTAACTTCCTGGTCAAAGGGTACAGAGTACAAGTGATGGTGTCAGAAAGCAAGCTTTATTCTTGGCTGCTCCCTAGGTTTTCAATAATCTCCTGGTCCATTGGAAGGCAACTTCCACAATATCAGACTAACCATACCTAGAGAAATCAAAACTTCAGATATTTTCCTTTCTCAACATTTATGTTATTGGCTTTAGTACCATTTCATATGGACAAATAAAATAGGCTCTCTGCATATCATGAAAGGTCTAAATATACTGTAATTTTCAAGAATAAGAAAAACCTGCCACACTTTAGAGGCAAGGGAGCAGCTACTAGTGATTTCACGAGGCAGATTTGAAACTATGTTTCTTGTAAATACCTTGACTCCACCAGAGCTACTAATGTGTACAGAGTATTGGGGCATGTGCTATTAAAGATCTCCTGGTTGGCCTAGGAGTAGAGCCTCTGATGAAGGAATGCTCAGAGATCTGAGTGGATGAATTAGCAAAAAAGTATCTTGTCCTGTGAGGCTTCGGGAGCAAAATGTGGCCCTCTGTGCCCTACCACTCACACCCTTGGCAGGCGGCCCCATGTGTGTGCCAGCCTGTCAGCCAGCGGCTGAGGCCCATTTGAGCTCTGAACATTCTCAGAGCCCCACCTTGCAGGGAACGTTCATTTTCAAAACTTAGACACATGATGCAATCTCTTGCTGTGGGCCTGAGTTGCTGGCTTTTGCAGGATCAGACGTCTGCCAGGTGACTTCCATTAGATCAAATACTGAGGGGCCTGGTCCAAGACACCGAAGAAAAGATGTGACAAATCCACTTTCACGAATGCAATCAATTTAATATGTATCAATTTAGGGAGATGGTTATGCTAGGTCTATGGTTGGACTGTACATCAATCCTTTCTATTTTATGGTTTAAGTATAGAAACACAGATTGGTCGGGGTGGAGTCAGAAGAATAATCTTTTGGTTATTTCTAAACTACCCTGCTTACATTTTACGACCAGGTCTAAGAACCAAAACCCAAAAGAGAGGAATAAAAATTCACTATGTGTACAAGTGAACCATTATAAACGCTGCCATTCAAAAGTTGGCTGATTTGTAACCTTTAATGTGGAATTTATGAATTCCTATAAACCATTTATGTTTCACTTAGCACCCATTTGAGCACCAAATGTTTGTTTTAATGCAGCATATTAGTGTCAGAACTTTCAAAGCAGGAGACTAAATTACTCATTGTCTTGAAAGAAAACAACCCTTGTTTTCACTTTTAGAGCATGAGACAGCAATGAGAAAAATCCTTCTTTAAAAAGCCCTTGCTTTGGAAAAGGCATCTCTTGTCTGTAACACTCACGGTTTGTGACTTGGTGTACACGGTTTGCTTCTAATCTTAACTTTGCTGTAAGACTTCGACATTTACAATATGAGTCTCTAGGGTCCTGGGTCAAAGTCTAGGCTACCAGATTGGTAGTGCTATCCACAGGGCAGCAATAAAAGCACAATGCCTTGTCATAACATGCAGTACTAACACCTATTTAAAGGCCTGGTATCTTTATTTGAGCTAAAACCCTTTCCAAAATAACCTTTGAATGACGCAGATATTTCCAATTTGATTTTGAAAGTCTATTTATTTTATAATTGTGCTTTAGAAACAAGGAGTTCATTAATCTCTATTGTTTGTTTTAAATGCCACAGTACCCTTCACAGATGACACCCTCTACATGACTAGCAAATTATGAACAATACCAGACACAGAAACAATGTCACATATCTGGTCACTTGAAGAGAAGGTCTCTAACATATTATCCTATGGTTAAAATTACAAAGTTGATTAGTCATACAATTTTAGTTGACAAGGACTTGTATCTTGCACTTGACTTGCAAAACCATCTATTTCTAATGATCTACATTTTCAACCCATCCAAAGAAGCCATTTATGTCACAGCTGATGACCAGTCCATCATTCGATTAATCTCTTACATTTATTCAGATGTGGTAGGTTTCAACAAACATTGCTTTTCCCAAAGACAGCTGCAAAAATGTGACCAATTAAGCACCATCAAGGAAAGTCTCAGAGACCCTTGTTTCCAAAGAGGAAATGAAGTAGAACTATCTTTTATATGAGCATTCCATTTGAATAAAATGTTTGATCTTTCAATTGGTTTCCTGTCATCTAACTAAAAACGGAGTTTGCTAATGTGTAGAGTACACATATCCTAATTAAAAACCACTGAACCCATCATCATGTACCTGGACTGACTCAACCAAATGGCAAATATCCAATGTATAGTATATATATTTAGTGTTTGGTGCACAACATGCATTAATTTTTATTTTATTTTATTTTATTTTTGGCTGCAGTTTTAAGAGTAGAAGGCAGTGATAGAATTTTCATTTTTCTCTTCTTGGCTTAGAGAGTTTTTTTTCCCCCACTTGCTCATATACCAGAGATGTTTGTGGTAAGTTTTGGTTTGGTTTGTACTGGTAGACCACTAAGAGGGTAAGTCACATCACCACTAAGAGGGTAATGTAACTCTGCAGACTAACTGGAATATACTACTAGAATCTTGGTAACTCAAGAACTAATAGTACAACCTATGGTTCTGAATCCACTGATAACTATCTCCCATCTTTAGTTTAGTGAACTTGGGTTCATGAAGCAATATACAAGGTTGTCAGAACTCTTATGGGTATACTTTTATGTTGCCTTTCAGAATTGTTGGGAAAACCTGTATGTTTGTCTGCTTTATGACATAAAGTTTAAGTGTATTATAGAAATAAACTGGTATGTACCTCTCAAGGGAAGAAAAAAAGTATAAAGTTGGACTGTGACTTATGAAGTTGTCAAGTAATAAATACTGAAGCTAATTATTGAACACCATGTTTCAAAATTCATAGAAAAATATTCTTAAATAGAAAATACATATTGGATAGAAAATGTAGATTCAGTAGATAGCTACTTTCTTTAATAGAGAGAGATTATGTTGAACACCAAAATAGAGATGTTGCCAACAGTGAAGGGGTATAGATGCTATCAAAATTATTGAAAAATTGATTTAGATAATATGAGGTAAAATTGATAATATAAAAGAACAGATATTCAAGAACAAATGCAACATTGATTTTAAAGCCAAGTCGTATTTTCAAGAAAGACCCCACTGCCTTCTTCTTTAATATGTGTCACAAAAGTGATCAGATATTAAAACCAAAGAGAATCCTGTCCTGAAAACATGTAGTGATTTTACATGTATGCTTGATTTGGTTTTGAAAGTTAAGTCCAAAACTAACAAATTATTTGAATGTTGGTCTAGCATAACCAGCACACACACACACACACACACACACACAAAAAATGTAACTTGTCAACAGACTGCCTGTTTTTTTGTTGTTTGTTTAGCTTTATTTTTATTTTTGTTTTTGTTTTTGTCTCAACAAATAGGGTCTCTTGTACCCTATGGTGACTTGAATTCAATATGAAGCCAAGCATGGCTTTGAGCTTCTGATCTTTCTGCCCTCAGGTGTTGAGATCAAAATACTTCACTAAAAAGCCTGACTTCTGCTTACTTTGATGCGATTAGAATGTTGCAAAATATTTGTTTACATTGGGTGATGTGTCACTGTGGTTGGTTTAACAAAGAGCCAAATAGCCAATAGCTAGTCAGGAGAGAATAGGCAGGACTTCTGGGGAAAGAGAGGAAGTGAGAGGGAAGAAGAATCTAGATGTATAGGAGTTGCCAGCCAGACGCAGAGGAAGCAGGATGGGCAGACAGAGTAAAGATAACTGAGCCACGTAAAAGAACATGGATTAAAAAATATGGGTTAATTTAAGTTATAAAGAAGTGGTTAGGAACAAGCCTAAACTAAGGCCATGCTTTTACAATTAACAATAAGTCTCTGTATCATTATTTGGGAGCTGGCTGGTGGAACAGAGAAAGACTCGTTACATATGGCATCCAATGTGGGGGCACATATTTCCACATAGGACCTGAGAAAGCCTGAAAAAGAGTTCCAAACATGCAAAAACAGCCAGATGCAATTTCCTATTCCTGCAATCCCTTAGGCAGGCCAAGGTGTGCAGAGATGCAGCTCTCAGCCACTGCCTGTGGGCTTGAGCCATCTAGTGTCGCATGTAGAGCTGCATGGCTAGATCACCTGTGCTACTTATCTTATTGGAGTCTGGTCCTTTTGTTCTGAAAGCACACAAAGTTTTTAAGGTAAGCTATATATCTGTATTAACACACATATGCTTGAAATAAATTAATTTAGCGTGTCAAACTGGAGTGAGGAGGTTTGCACATCATCTAAGATGAAGAAAGAAGAAGAGGAATGTGGTCTATTCTTTTCCGTGTAACCTGCTGTACGATGGGCCAATGCCTGGCAATCAATTCAAACACAAACGAGTCCTGCAAATGAAAAGTGTCAAGAAAGAAGTGAAATTCAAGATGTCATTTGTTTTTCCAGAAGAGGAAAAATGAGATCTAGAAAAATCTGATCAGCAAATTTTTAATCTCTTGCCAAATATGTAATTATGCAAAGATGTGTTGCCTTTGTTTAATTATATGAGGATGTGTTGCTGTTTTAACCTTGCCTGCCTAAGGCACCTGATTGGTCTAATAAAAAGCCGAATGGCCAATAGCAAGTAAAGAGATATAAGCAGGACTTCTGGGAAGGAAGAGTAGGCAAGAGGAGGGATTTAGGCTTAGGGAAGAAAGAAAAAAGAGATGCCAGGGAACACCAGGGACCAGCCAGTCAGACCTGGAGGAAGTAGGAAGGTAGGACATACAGAGTTAAAGAAAGGTAAAAAGCCCCAAGGCAAAATGTAGATGAACAGGAACAGGTTGAATTCAGTTAAAAGAGCTGGTGAGCCAAGCCTAAGCTAAAATCAAGCATTCATAATTAATAATAAGTCTCCATGTCTTCATTTGGGACCTGGTTGGCAGCCCAAAGAAAATCCCAACTACATTAATTATTTTCTAATTCACAGTGCTGTTCTCCAAAGTTAGCTTTTCTCCACATCTAATATTGTCTAGAGAGATGATTCAAGTAACAGGAAATAAAAATATTGTATGATTTTCACATACAAACTGAAACTTCCACAAAATGCGGCATCCATTGTTATTTCACTTCAAGGGACTAAATCACTAGTAAAATAAGAATCAACTCTTCTTGCATAAGAACGTACTTTAGAAATATTGAGTGATGCCCTTGGCTTGCTATACTTCCTCGCCCCCTCCAGAGCTGTTTGGCATCTGGTTTCTGCTACTAGATGTGTCCTCACTATGTTCCTCTGAACTAATTTTGTGAAAGAGGCTGGAATCTTACACTCGTCTCTTTGCATAGTTGCTTCCAGAACACACACATTAGCATTGCAAAGTTTAGCAAGTCCAGATGTCTTCTGTGCTTTTCATCTGACTTATACTTTAAGGATTGGAAAGCTTTCAGAAATGAGTTGTCAGGCTCCCGTCTCAATCTCTCCTTTTCTGGCATGTGATGGAGGGGTGGGGATGCTGATGGAGATTAGATAGCCACCACCTCTGTTCGAAACTATCATCCCTGCTCTACTTTTTAGGCATTCATGTTTGCTTACTACTTTAACCAGGAAATCAGATTCTTCCTTCCCATGGGTATGCCTGAACATCTTAGCATCCCTTTAAACTCAGAATTGGTGGAGATCTGAGCAAAGGAAGAATGGAGAAGTGTGTGTGTGTGTGTGTGTGTGTGTGTGTGAGAGAGAGAGAGAGAGAGAGAGAGAGAGAGAGGGAGAGAGAGACAGAGAGACAGAGACAGAGAGACAGACACAGACACAGAGAGAGACAGAGAGACAGACACAGACACAGACAGACAGGCAGAGACAGAGACAGAGATAAGAAAGAGACAGAGGCAGAGATACACAGAAAGACAGAGAGACAGAAAGAACATGTGCATGTATGCCACAGTGGGGGTGTTTCAAGCTAGTAAAGAAATAGAGTGAACAATGACAATGTAGGTTTCATGGGAGAGAAGAACTGAAAACAAAATTGGTGTAAGAGCATGATGATCAGTTGTCTCTGATATTCTTGCTAGACCTGGGGACAATAGGAGCAATGAAAGCCACAGAAAACCAAACTTGCTAGTACTTTTCCATGTAGTGTCCTCATTACCAGAATTTGCTCTAAGAAGTTTGGTTGAAGAAATACCTCAGAGGATTCATTTTACCAGTGTTCAATAGAGTTGATGAAGTATTGAAAAGATGGAGATAATCATGCAGACACGTGATTAGTTTTAAATGAACTTTCGTGCATTGTGAGAATTAATATTGAACCCTTTGTGGCTCTAACCATCTGTAAGATTATGATGGACTTATTATTTATAGACTTACTTTCCCCTGATCTCATTTTCTGACTCTCACTAAACTTTGTCAGATGTGACTTGGAGAAATGTTTTCCCAGTGCTGTCTTGTTTTCAGTCCTTATTTCAGCAAATATTGCCTAGGCTTTCAGGTGCTTTGGGGAAAAGAACAAACGCTAAACATTCAGGCTTGATCACGGAATGGCGCCTTTTAAATGGGTGTGGTGTGAGGAAGGCAGGTCGTACACTGCATGCCATGCTTACGGTATTAGCTAAGAGCAAATGTGCCAGGCTCAAAGAAGAGCCAAAAGTGTTGTGAAAACATGTGACCTCAGGAAGCAAAGTCTGGGGAGGCAATGAAGACTGGGATGAGAAGGGTCGAAGGGCAGAGCAAGGCACTGATGACTGCAGCAGAAGAAAAACCCCTGATGCTTTTACCCTCCCCCTGATTTTGAAGTAACTATAGGTTTACAGAAAGTGTTAACAGCAGTTCATAGAACTGCCCATCAGTCTCCCTGAATAGTAGCATTCTATATGGCTGAAGCGCAATGTCAAAACAAGAAAACAGATGTTATAATACAGTGATTGGTCCAGGCATCTTATATCACTTTCAGTGGGCCTTTTATATGTATTCAGTGTGTGTGTGTGTGTGTGTGTGTGTGTGTGTGTGTGTGTGTGTGTTGTGTATATGACAATTCCATGTAATTTAACTCCATGCAAATACTCATGGGACCACCACTGCGATCAGGTACAGAACTACCCCAATCCCCCAAAATATGTCTTTATGTTTATCATAGATCCACACTAACCAACATTCCTGTCCCATCCCCAGGTAACCACGGATGTGTTCTCTCTCTCCTCAGTTTTACAATTTCTAGAACATTGTGTAAATGGAATCATACTGTGTGTGACCTTCTGAGAATCAAGCTTTGACTAAGCATAAGACACTTGAAATCCATCTAAGGTATTATATGTCATCAATAGTTTGTTCTTTCTCACTATCAGGGAATATTCCATCCTATAGACACATCATCTGTATCCACTGTATATTCTACCTTAGAGACACAGAGATGAACCACTCATCCTCTGAAGAATATCCCAGTTGCTTTCATTTGGGGCCTGCTAGAAATGAAGGTGAGATGATCCATTGTCTAATCAATGCAGTTTAAGGACTGAAACAAAAGGCAGTTCTTGCTCACAAAATGATTTCTATTGGAGTCTTAATTATACAAAGCCACAAATCCTCTTCTGGATGCTGAACATGGAGGTACAAAAACAACAGAATAACTAAGTGAGAGGAAATTGGATGTAAACACAGAGGGTTCTAAGGGTGCTGAGTTTTTAGTGTTACATCAGAAATCCAGATGGATGCTTTTTATTTTCCATTTTTTCATCTCACTGTTTGCACATAATGTGATGGTCAGATATGGATACTAGTTTACAGATGGATTGGGCTACTTTTTACTTGAGATCGCTCATTAAAACATAATTCTAAATATGGGCTCACAAAAACTTTTCTTCCCTCTGTTCACTTAGGGAAAAACTTACATTTAGCATACGAATTTTATGAAAACCATCAAAATAAAAGCTATAAGCTCAGCTACTGAAACCAAAGGAAAGTTTTTGCCTACTGTAAAGAATACAGAAAAACAAATTGAGAAAGCCCCCCACCCCCCCACGTGTATGTGTTCCATCAACAGGCATCTCTTAACTGGTTAGGAAAATGTGACCATGTCAAAAGTCTACCACCACACACAGGAAGAGGGGAAAATCACCAAGGATATTTTAATATCCAGTCACCTCCTCCATTTTAACCCAATATAGCAAATTAATTTTTCTTCGAATATCTAATGCTCATTCAAACCTTGTGGAATTCTGCCTATCTTTTGACAATTCTATCAATTGTCACCTCTCTGGCTTGACTCTTACCAATCTTTCAGCATAGAGTCAGGGGCTTCTCCTTCCATGAAAGCCACTGTCACACTGTTACCTTCCTTCCTTAATGTCCTGTTAAGAGGACTAAGATCACATAGCCTAAAACTCCATGGACGACAAGTTGCTAACCATGTTAGTCATAGATGCTAACTAAAATTTAATAATGCAAATATAAAAGTAAAATAATAAAATCTAATATTTGGAAAACAAGGTAGGGCTAGTAGTATAGTGGAAAACAAACAAACAAACATAATACCAAACAGCCTCTTTCCAAAAGCCTTCGGTGTGGGGGCAGTCTTGCTCAGGGCTGAGAGGGGTAGGTAGAACACAGGGCAGGTGTGTCGTTCACAGGCATTTAATTTGGGACCTGATTTTCTGGATAGCAATTTGGGATCTTATTAGTTTATCATATCCATGGGTCAAATAAAGCTACTTCTAAGTAAGAATTTCTCTTCAGATAACCGTTAGCGGGGTAGACATCTATAGCATGTAAAGTTATACATTGTAGTATCATGTATTATATAGAAAAATGGAAATATACTCAGAAAGAATTTAATAAATTATTAATAGTTTTTACATGCATGAAGCATTGAAAGAATATTTAATGATATGAGAAAAATTTTTTTTTTGTTTTTTTGTTTTTGTTTTTCAAGACAGGGTTTCTCTGTGTAGTTTTGGTGTCTGTCCTGGATCTCGCTCTGTACACCAGGCTGACCTCAAATTCACAGAGATCTGCCTGGCTCTGCCTCCTGAGTGCTGGGATTAAAGGCATGCGCCACCACTGCCCAGCATGAGAAAAATCTTATGCCATAGTAAAAAACCTGTCCTCTTCAAATCAGATGGATTCCTGTCTCTTTCTGATCCTCCTCCTCTCACACATCTGTCAATATTTTTACAATAAACTATTTTCATCTGGGAATGTTGGTGATTGATTAGAAGTCTCTAACATATACCCATGCTTCATTTTAGATAACTAGAATAATAGATGGCTATTATAAACACATGCAAACCTGAAAACTAGAAAGAGAAGTTAATACTTCGTCAATTCATTGTAAGTCAGTAATTGTTCTTATTAGAAGAGATTTCCAGTGATAAAGTGATAAGTTCTACCAGGGTCTATACTTGGTTGTACATGCAAGCCACACTATTCTTGCATGCACCCTTGGAAATAATAATGCATTAACAGTTGTGATGACTCTTGTTTTGTGTGGACTTAGTCACATGACCCTGAAGAGCCTTCATAGATTTGACTCAGTTCTTTGACTGTGAATTGGAAATAGGCAATGTGTCATCCTATGAGAACCATGTATGTGTAAGCATGTGTGTGAATTCATAAGTTTTAAATAATAGATGAGAAAACTGAGGCCTATCGCCTCAAATGCCCCCTGGTTATGATACCTTTGATTGTGTATTGTATGACATTTATTTCATATCCTGCTCTATTGCCTATCCATTTGTTACCTGTCTGTCCTTCAGTCTATTCTCCTGAAGTTGCTTCAATAGCCACAAATGTTTATATGTATAATGAATTCTTATCATCCTATCCAGATGTTTCCTTAAATAATGCAGAAAACATATGGTCAACACTATGTGAGAAGATCTAGGTTAATCCACAGCATAGAAACCATGAGAAAAAATCTGAAATTTCCCATTATAATTTAAGAGATGATTGAGTTCTAGCCAATCAAAAATTCACTACACTGTCAACTACATGCTGCATGTATTTTTACAATGCACTATGAATACATTTTATTGATGACATAATTACTTCTTCATGTATTCCCAATGCTTTCTTTACTGCTTTTATTGTTTTGCACATAATACACAAATATTCAAAAGTTAAAATACATTCTACCAATTTGTATTATTGTAAGACCATAAAATATGAAATACCATCACTAAATATTTTTGCTTAATGGTCCTGGTGCTTTACTGTATATTTATGTTAACTCACTCTTAAAATGTCAAATGAAACTCAAAAATCTGTTGAATTCCAAATGTAGAACGATTAATTTTATGGCCTAATATCTGATTAAATTGAACTGTGCATCTAAGAGTGCACAGACTCCACACATTAGATGGGCTGTTTAATTCCATCGTTTTAAGTGGAACTGAACCCCATCTTGCCAAATATGATAATATCCTAGGGGAGTGAGGTGCGCAGGGTGTGGGTGGGGGTGGGGGAGATGCAGCATTAGAAGTTAAAAGGTTTTGTGTATTTGTGTTCCTCACTTGAGACGCTAGCCAAAACATCCCAATGCCTGCAGCGTCTGCCCGAACAAAGGAATCTAAAGAAGCTTTTTCAGTGGTTACTCTTGCACTGATGAAGCCACGCAAAGATGAAGAGGTTTAGACAGTTAAACAGAACGACTGGGTACAGAGGACAGGCTGTTGGGTGGCTCTGTGGCTGTATATATATCTACGGACCATATCCAAGACTATTTCCCAAAGGCTGGGTTTTAAGGTAATGGCTTTCTTAGTCCAGGGAAAAAGCACAGACAGGCTTCCACTCACGCCTGTCTAGGATGCTGCCGACTGGCTCATTACACAGAGCTGCAACTGACTCCTAAGACAATCGTTCTCTATGGCTTTCCAGGCAGGAGGAAGGGTGCTGAGTGACACATATAAATATACAAGGGAGAAGCAGGGATGAGCTAGCGCCATGGCAGTGGAGTGTTGTAAGCTGTTTATGGAAGAGTTTGGAGTGGGACGACCTTATTAACTGGCCTTCTGAAAAGTGTACCCACCACTAAGTGAAGGGTAAGAGATCCCTCTCTGCACCCCAAACAGGAATAATTCTGGAACCGATTTTAATGTATAAACAGTGTGGTATTGGAGGTGGACCATGGCTAGACAGCTGTGAAGTGCCCTCTGTGAAACCCAGAAACTTCGAAAATATTTCCTAGGGATATTCACTTCCATTATTTTATCTGAGTATTCTTTGAGTATCTCTTGTCTCAATAAATCATTGTGGATTTATACCGTGCATGTAAGGATACCTGCAGTTCCTCAGGAAATATGTTATGCAAATGGGATATTAAAATTTAGTTAGTTGAAAGATATGACTGGGAAATGTCCTATCAAAAAATGTAGTTCAAAATCTGCACAATAATAAATCATCTCAGTAGTCCTTTATCTTGTTTTTTTCTTCAATTAAACAGTTAAAAATCTAAATTAGAGTTTTGAAGAGTTAAAAGTTTTACAAAATGAACTATGTCCTGCTAGGTTTAAAAAAGTAATCAACATTACTTGTCATTATTATAAGGAATTGGAACACACCTCTGGGAATGATTTTCTTAGGGATAAAGAGGAAATAATGATGTTGAAGCGTCAACCTTCTGTGGAGGTAATATTACTATCTATGCTATCATTAATGGTATTTACTAAAATATAGTTCTCATTGCATACCCTCGATCTCTGCATTTTGGCCATCTGTTTTATATTTACTGACTTGCATATTTGTGGGTCATGGTGGGGGGTGAGGCGGGGGTGGCTCTGTGGCACAGTGGAGCGCCTGTGGTGACAACTTTGGGACTTGGTTGTCTCTTTCCACGATGTGGATCCAGGGATCCAACGCCCACGCCAGGCTTCAAGGGAAGCACCTTTACCCACTGATCATCTCTCCGGCCCTTCATTTTATCTCTTTTCATTAAAAATTAATGTTTTTTATAAGTATTATCACTTAGCTGTTAGTAATTATTGTAGTTTTTATTATCTTACCAGCAAACACAGATAATATGAAAATAACTATCTGTAAAATTGTCCCATTTGTAAAAATAATTCAAATGATTTCTAATTGTTCTCACAAATCCAAATATTTCCATGAACACCGTAATTAAAGTATGCTAATGGAAGTCTTTATTCTCATCTCCTCTAAAGGAGAAACAAACTGGCCCTTCTTCTGCTTCAGCTCTTGACAACGGTTCTCACGTGCACTTCCGCTTTCCTCTCACTGGAGGAAAAGGACTGACGTAATAAATTGCATTTTAAAGGATCCTAATGGATCATTTATGTAAGTTTAAAATGACTGCAATGGAGCCAAACAGTAATGAAGGCATCATAAATACACAGAGACATAATTCAATCAGCTATTTACATTTGCATAGTTCACGGAAGGAGCCTGGAAAAGCTCTCATTCCTCTGAGAAGAGCAGGAATAAGAGAAGGAATAACAGGGGAAGAGAAAGCAGATTGGGAAAAGAAGTTGATGTTAGTACACACTGACAGAGGAGTGGAGGTGTCCGGCTTTGGGCAGAAGACATATAAGAAATATGATGTCTTGAAAATATTTCTTTCACTAGTAAATATAAAAATGCAATAACCATAAGGACAATAGATACAAAACCACTGTGACAATCAACTCTTAAAGTACATATGTGAGCAAAAGTTTCCATCAAGCTCCACAAAAATAATTTTTAAAACAATTTTTACAGGGCCAATGGGATAACTTTGAAGATAAAGGCACTTGTCATCAAGCCCAATGACCCGAGTTGGATCCCCAGAATCTACATGGTGAAATTAGAGAGCCAATTCCCACAAGTTGTCCTCTGACTTCCATATGCACGCCAACCCCAATACCCCCTACAAAAAAAATAAGTGAATATAAAACCATTTTAGATTAAATGCTGAGCTACAGCCTCAGCTCAGGGGTAGAACATTTGTTTAACATGTGTGAGACTCTGGGTTCAACTTCAAACACTGCAAAAGAAAAAAAAGTTGCAAATAATGGACAGCTTTCATTTTATCTATAACTATTTTCTGAAAGATAAATTTGATGGAAGAAGGAAAGCAGGAAGATAGAAAGGATGGAAGGAAAGAAGGAAAGAAGGAAGGAAGGAAGGAAGGAAGGAAGGAAGGAAGGAAGGAAGGAAATGAGACAAGAGAACTATATGACTCCAAAAATAGGGATAGACACACTGTCTATATTTTAATATTGGTAAATCAAATACTGCTGATAAGAAAACCTCTTCAGTCATGTGTACAGTCTCATAGTAGACGTTTCCTGTTAACCTTATCACAATCACTTTGAAGTCAAACATAGTCCAACCCTACTCCATCACCCCCTACCACATTCTTCCTTCTCAGTGTTCACTACTGTGAGTGCCATTTCTCACATTTATCAGGTTAAATATGTGGGTACATTTACTGACACCCACTTTGGCCTAATATGCTACTTGCTACATTTTGAATGTCAGGACTGCTTCACAATACCGTACCCCACTACTTCAAGCCATATGCTGGTGCTAAAGCTGTCTGCCTTAGAAGTGAATTCTAGAATACCAGTTGCTAATGAGAAGCCTAAAATAGGTAGTATTTGGGTGGGTCTTTCCCTATATACACACACCCTTGAGTTTGGGGTAAACATCGATTGCTCTTCTCACCTAATTCCATGGCCTGCTGATAAAGCAGTAGGAACATAATTGGTATCTTGTAAAGTCCCTCACTTCTGACATACACATTTTACAACTTGGTTGTTGATATAGTCCAGAGGGCGATCTACATCAGAGATGCCTTAATGCACCTCAACTTCATACGTTTCCCCAAAATTTTATTCAGTTTTTAATTTGCTTTCCAATATTACTTCTTACACTTTTAATGAAAATCAAAAGGCACACCTGTGAGACACAAGAAAGAAAAGACACGCATGTATGGCAGTGAAACAGGATTCTTATCTGATTTTCCTAAACTGAAATTTAGAGCAGAAATATGGTAGAACACATTATTGGCTTTGAATTTAAAGAGGTAAAAGGGGATGTGACTTTTTGTATGGGCAGAAACTTGCAGGTGTGACTAACACCAAACAAAGCACAGTGCTGTTGGAAAACCACTACTTTGGTTGAGAAATAGAGTTCTTAGTTTTATAGACATGCAACCAAGACTGCCAGAGAGTAGTTCCACCCCCACAAGCAACCTTGATGAACTGAGCAAGATCAAGGCCAGACTGAAATCCCTTGAAGCATTGATGATAAGCACACTATGGTTTAAGGACACAAATTACCCTTGGAATCATAATGCAGGTACATGCAATGGATGTAAGAATAATGTGATTCAAACTAATTTAAGACTGTGCCAAGCAGGAAGGGAAAGTCCTCTGGGCATTCAAGAAGAACATTTAGACAAAGCAAAACCAGAAGGGGAATTTGTGGTTAGCAGGAAGCTGTTGCTCATTTATATTTTATCGAAGACCTACCTAAAATGTTGGGCAAAGGAGTCTGCCTCTATCAGACACTTAGCACAAATAGGAATTTGGAATGTATGTGTTTCATAAGTAAAATAATCAACTGGGAGGGAAAAAAGCATCAAGAAATTGGAAAGGTGTTCACTTTAGGATTAGAAATGCCAACAGAGGCTTCTCTTGTAGCTCATTGTGATGCTTCGTGTGATTTACCACTCTTCATGCTAATCAAACGAATCTGTTCCAATTATACAGATTGCCATGAAAAGTCATGAGACATCACATTTTACTAAATGGGAAATGCTATTGATCTAACAAGAATCATTGAATAATGGAAGGGGTCCGTTTTTGATTATAAACATCCTCTAGCAATGTTGAACGAATATATTGGCCAGTGGTGGAAGAATAAATTGATTTTTTGTGGTTTCAGATATCTGTGTAGTTTCAGATATGTACCTAATAATTTGTTAGCAGACTTATAAATAATGTTTTAATTGTCTGCATTTCCACAGAACAATGCTAAAAGGTCTTTAGATGAGGTATAATAAATAACAGTTCTTGTTTTTAGGAATTTGTAATCAGAAATACATAAAGGGACCACAAATACAATGGTGTTCAAATTTCAGTCCATTAGAATGTGGGAAAGATGTGCTTATAATGAAAGGATAAAATAAAATGTTCCTTTGAAGTAACACTTCAGTTCTAAAAGAATGTATTAAGAAATTTCTAAAAAACATGTTGGAAGTTAATTTGCCTATCTGCTTATCCATCCATCCATCCATCCATGCATCCATCTATCCATTTACCATCCATCCATCCATCCACCCACCCATCCACCCACCCATCCACCCATCTACCATCCATCCATTCATCCACCCCCCCATCCCCCCATCCATGCACCCATCCATCTATCTACCCATCTATCCATTCATCTACCCATCCATCCATCCATCCATCCACCCACCCATCCATACACCCATCTATCCATCCACCTACCATCCATCCACCCATCCATCTATCCATCCATCCATCCATCCATCCATCCATTTAATGGGGGATGTTAAGTGCAATGATTGCTGGCCGAGCATAGTGAGCAGACAAATGACCATGGTATATTCAGACACAAGACAGAAACAAGGAGAGTGAGACAGTTACTGTGCTAACCTGAATGAGAATGGCCCCCATAGGCTCATATATTTGAACACGTGTTCCAGGATTGGTGGAACTGTTTGGAAAGAATTAGGAGGTGTGACCTTGTTGGAGGAGGTGTGTTACTAGCTTGGTAGTAGCATTTGGGGCTTCAAAAGCCCATGCCATCCCAGTTAGCTTTCTCTCTCTCTGCGTCCTATGTGTAAGCCCTGAGCTACTGCTCCAGCACCATGCCTGCCTGTCCACTACCATATCCCCCATCACAATGGTCATGGGCTCCACTAACCTTCTGAAACTGCAGCCCCCAGTTAAATGTTTTCTTTCATGAGTTGCTGGGGCCACGATGTCTCTTCACAGCAATTGAAAGTAACGAAGACAGGAAGGCATCTAAAAACATTCGAAAGACTCTGTAACTAAATGAGGATTTAACATAATTTACACACCAAATTAAAAAAAATGGCTTCAAGAGAGTGTAGCAAACAGTAACTAATAAATGAAAACGTCAACTTTGGGTCAGCGCAATGGAGCAACTGTAATTCCAGCAGTCGAAACTCAAGCAATGGAGGATCATGAGTCCACCTGGGCTACGTGGTGAGATCCTATCCCTGAGCACATGGATGCTCATGCATCTCAAAAGGAGATGGGGCACTAAAGAACTGAAGAATTATAGGATGAAATACTGTGACTTAGAATTCTGGGGCGATTCGGATTCGTCTAAATGGGAACAGGAGATGAGAGGTTTCATACAAACTTTTAAACAGAATCCCGTGTATTGAATTAAGTTGTTATTTTTTATTGAAATAATAGATTGCTATGCTTTTGATTATGCCATCTCTGAGATTATATGACTTGGCAATTAAAATGACAAAAGTAATCGGATAATAGAACAGCTAGTTCACTCGTCGGATGACCCTAATGATCAAATTAAGAGACAATGCGCAAAATCCATTTGTTCATGCAGCCATCACTCAACAAATATTAATTGGCCCCGCTGTAATGTATCAGGGCAAGAACTTACAATACAAAATCCTGATTGAACAGAGAGTGCTTTTTACAATTCATCTTGCAAAAAAAAAAAATATTGTAAAAGTCTACTGGAAGTGTTGAAAAGAAGACAAATCAGATTCAGAAAATGTCATGACTGAAAAAGCAGACTTAATTGGGAACTGGAAAAAGAAATTGAAAAACAACCAAGTGAGTGAAGAGTTTTACTCAGAAGCATCCCTGTCTATCAGTGTTCTTTACGCGGGCATGGATGTCGGCTATGGGAAAAGTCAAAGGAAGAAGAAACTTCCTGTTTAATATGAAAGGGAAGGGGATAGGGGTCACAACTTAGTTGCTAGAGTGCTTGTCTGTCATGCAGGAAACCCTGGGATCAGCTCGCAACACCGAATAAACTGGACATGGTGGCACATGCATCTAATTCCAGAAGTTATAAGGATCAGGAGTTCAAGGTCATCTTCTGCTACATAATAAGCTTTAAGCCAGACTGCAATCATGAGAACCTGCGTAAAACAAAACAAAACAGCAACAGTAATCTGAATTGGTCCTGTATTCCGGCCAGGTAAATACATGGGACTGAAATAAATGTAGAAATTGATCTAATAAGTATGCTCATAGATACAACATACATCTTTTGAGCATGTCCTATTTTGTAAGCACCACCTAGGCACTGGGATTCTAACATAAATAAATAGATAGTGAGTGACCTCTCCGTTGTCAGTGAGGGAACCATGGAGGAAAACTATAAACAGAAAAACAGCATGGGGAAAACCCATGGGAGGTGGGAGGTAGGGGACCCAGCCTGGGGGTGTGTGTGTGTCTAACTCAGATGGAGTGAGACGTAGACTAAATGAGGAAAGAGGCTCAGAAGCCAAGAAGGGAGAGTTGTGTAATTGGTTATCAGCAGTGTCAAATTCTGTACGTAGGTCAAGGAGCATCACGATGGAGACCTGCCATTTGGTTTTGGCAGTGAGACTGTTACTGGAGACCTTGGCAAGGCTAGCTTCTGGGAAGTGGCGTGGGTAGGAGCGGTACTGGATCTGGTTCAGGAGTATTTTCTTCACGGAGGAACCGAATGCCTCTGGTGCACTCTAGGAGCTGGGAGAGGAAGGGGAGGGGGGCAGCGGTTGTTAGACGGTGTGTGGATTTCTTGAGGCCCCGGGGATATGTGAGACAGAGCAGGAACCACAAAGGCGGATTTTTCTTTCCTCCAGTTCTGTTTTGTGGAAAACTCAGCTTTCACTAGCCATGAGGAAATAGCATTTACATATGAAGTCTCCTTTGTTGAGCTTGTTTGTTCTATGATCCCCGGCTGTGAGTCACTGTAACACTGACCCTGCATTGAAGTCAGCAGATTCTATTTGGAGAGTCTTGGTGATTGTGGGGAAAGCTGATGAAAATGTTGACAGAAACATTTACTCTCTCTGTTGGCCGAACACCTGTGTGTACTAGTTTTCACGACTGTTAATCTGCCATGTCTGAGCGAAGTAAAGGGAAGTTTATCTTCAGGAGCTAAAATGTTCATGACACAGGAAGAAGTTATAATACGTTCTATTTTGGGTTGCTCTCATCTGAAAAGACTTTTAAAGAGAAAAGTAGTTCTGCAAATGCCAGCCTCAATTAAAATGCTAAATACGAGTTGCAGCTTCCCCACCGCTGCCAGAGGGAATGCGTCCAACATGACCAGCCACCTGTTTCCCTTCATAAGAGCTCAAGACGCCTGCCTCCTCCAGCGTACTCCTCGCTGACACCGAATAGCGGTGTGATGATGAATCAAAAGGCATCAGCAGCAGCAGAGCTTTATTTACCAAGAAACGACACTCAGTAAGGACATCCCTGGGAGAGGGCCTTTCAGCCATGAGAGTTGGCCAAGGTGTTGGGGGCTTTCCCAAGCTGAAATAAAGCATGAGAGAGGTTACACGAGAGGGTTAGAAACGCTGACCTTTCCAGCTTGATCAACGTGTATGTCAACCCGGCGGAGGATGTTGGAGCAGAGAGCAACGGCTGGCGGTCTGTGATGACTTAGCTAGACACTGCCAAGGTCATACAACTAGAAACTTAAGAATCAGTTATGCAACAGGTTAAGGTTGCAATCTGCGAGAGAGTCAGTATGACTTGGGGTCTAATGATAGCTGCATCGTTTATTACCTGAGAGACAAAGTCAGAAGGCTTACATTCTGCAGTTTCCGAGCCTGTAAAATGCAAATAATACGAGTGCTTAGCTCAATGATATTCTAAGGATGAAATGACAGTTCATCCTGCTTAACCCAGAACCAGACAGTGTGACTTTCTATAGCGGCTTCGTAAGTAATGGCTACTGTTTCCCTAAAATCAAGCATCCCCAATTTCTTATTGATTGGGAAAAAAAATCATTATCTTTCAGCTAAAAATAGGACAGCAAGCACAGCATAGTACGTGCCTACAATCCCAGATCTTAGAAGGCTGAAACAGGAGGATTTCAATGGTAAGCCATCCTGGCCTGTACAGTGAATCCCCTGTTTCAAAACTCAAACAGGTAAGAGATAAATAGGAGAGTGGGTATGAAAATGGATATAAGAAACAGCTTGCTCTGAAAAATCCTACCTTTCTTCATTCACATTTTATTTATTCTGGCTGTGGGGGTAGGTGACATATTCCATAGCAGCATGCTTTTAGAGGTCAGAAGACAAGTTTGTGGGGTTAAATGGAGAGGTTTGCTCCATCACATTTAAATGGTTCTTCTGGAAATTAAACTAAGGTTGCCAGGCTTGTGCCTTTACCTTCTAAGCCACCTCAACAAGACAACCTAATGTGACCTATTTTTAAACAATGGTGATACTCCTAAGAGAAAAATAGAACGAGCATCATAAAATTCAATTTAATCTAAAGAGATTGAAGTGAGAACATTTTAATCAGCAAATAGAGGCCAGAAAGATAATCTTGATGTTATAAAAGTTTTATTCACTTCTCAAATTTAATACGATTCTGATTTTATTAACATTAAAAATAAAATTGTGTCTATTAAACGTAAAATTAGCTTTATTATACATATAAAGTGTCTCAGTGTTCTTGTTCAAATGAATAGCAAAGAATTATTCCCAAGTATATTCTATGGGACATATTAGTAACATTTGGATAATAACCAGTGTCCTCTCCAGCTACCAGCTGTTCTCAGCCACTTTCAGAATAACTTGCTGGCTGGAGCCCTGCACTGCACCACGGCCTTTATGGTTTCTAGCTTCTCATTTGCTCTAGAGGCCCCAGAGCATCGCTTCTGTCATGAAGAACACGCCTTCCGCCAGTTCTTAGGCCCCCATAATAATGGCAGTTAGACAATTCCCATTCACTTCTTTCATTTTGTCCATTCTGAGGGGAAACTTACCAGTTTGTGATATACCATTGTATCTTCAAATAGGACCGAGAATGAGAAATCTAACCCGTCTAAGAATAGATGGATAACATGTTAAGGAATCCCAGGCAGGCAGCTAATGCATTTGACATCTCTGAACCACTGTACCTCTCCAGAAGAACTGAGAAATGCAGCCTGTTAGTCCTCAACATGGCTTCTTGTGTGAAACATAGATTCCTGTGCTTTTCCGTTGATAAATTGTCCCACTTGGGTAGGAAAGAAGTCAGCAAAGTCCCAGCCACATGGAGAACCTGTCACACATGTAAGTGGGTTCACTAGAATTCCCACATAAAAGCTTTAATTAGTATCATTAGCAGAACGTGAACATGGCCTCCACTGCTTTGCTGCATAGGGATTTGGCCATTTGTGTCCAAATGCTCAGCACTGCTAGGCCTCCACTGGAGCTAAGTGCCCATCCTGATGACCTGATCCTCTTTTCCAGAAAGGCTAGCACCAATGCCCTGTTCTTAAAAGTCCTGGGAGTCCAGAGGAAGGGAAGAGGAAGAAGGCCGGGAATGGGGTTGTGTGCTTTTTCTTTTCTTCCCTTTCCTCTGTCAACCTGTAAACCCCTGGTAGCTACCCTGTTGTACGGTGGAGGTAATTATAGACATCCATTTGAAAAGTGCTTTGATATCATCAGATAAAAGAGGCTGGGAAAGGGCAGAGGATAATTATTATTAGCAGCTCAGTGGTGCATAGGTTTGTCCATATGTGCCTTCCTCCAGGGAAGCTGGGCCCGTCAACATAAAACCGGTTTGAAAGAAAAGGCACAATAGAAATGACTTCAAAAATATGAGTGGGATAAAAGTGAAGTGAAAAATTACAGTGATGGCATGCTTCTAAAGAGCGCCCTGCTGTCTTATGATCAGTGTAGTTACCAGCATGCCGGAGTTGTCTTAGTAATCACGGCATCTTGGACTGGTAGCAATCCTTCTCCGGTAACTTTACAAAACTTGTGTGACATCAAATGATACTTACTACAATTTTCAGATGCTCTCAGTATTATTTTTAGATGTCATAATTGAAGGCCATTTTGCCCCACATCACAGAAGAGTGAGAATTAGAATCCAACATTCAGGTTTTCAACACAGAAGACAGGAATTGCGGGATCTGACAGCTCATAGCAACCATCAAAGCTCTCATTGGAATCTGCTCAGCGAAAGGATGGAGATGCCATTTTTTTTTCATATATCATTTTATGTTTAGGTTTGTTATTACCATTTAGCAAGAATTAAAAAACAATTAGGTATAAAGGGTCTCCTAGGTATAAGATTGTTGCCAAAAGAATACAGATGTAGAAGGAAGAGGCAGTATAACATTCAGTTTACAGCTCCAGGAGGCTTGTGCTATAATTGGGAAGATAAGATGCACACACATACAAAACAAACAAACAAACAAACAAACAAACAAAAACAATTAGTGGAGAAAATATTACTTAATACTTTGGTATTAAATATTATCTCCCACAATTGCAATAATAGAAAGTAATCATTTTAGAAAAACATTCTCCAAGCACTCCTACATTTCTCCTCGCACTGGAAAGAGGCACATACAGTGCTATGTTTTCCCTTTGACACCAGAGGTTAGGTTCATCAAAAGCAGGCACCATGCTCTGTTTTCTCTGATATTTCATTTAGTGCTTCCCATTGTCCTAGACGCAAAGGAAGGGCTTAACCATTCGTTGAATGACATACTGATCTAATAATTTAAAAATGTAGACAATTAAGTATATCACTAGGACAATATGTGTAATAAAATTGCTGAGTGTGTTTCCTCTGATAATTAAAATCTATTAGCTCAAAATAATTAGGGAATAGGCACTGCAATTCTGAAAGTCTTGGTGCCCCAGTAGCCTTTAGAAATCAGTTTACAACTAAAAAGTTTCCTTAGAAGTATTTTTCAGATTCTTCCAAACCATATGAAGAGCACCAAGTTTTTTGATAAACAGATGGCATAAATAGTGAAGGAAATCAAGGAGCGTGCATTGTGACCCAGTTGTCAGGAGGTCCTTGTCCTCTTCACAGTCCCCATCCTCCTTGCTGAAGCCTTCCTCAGAGACTCCAAGTAAAGAAGAAATGAAGGATTCCTCTCTGGCCGAGTGCTGACATCTCTAGATTGGAGCTGGTTGCTTCACAGTGAGAGGAGAGGAGAGGAATGGATAGAAGATGGATGCAGGAGTTCCAGAATGTACTGGAACAAGTAGCATCCTGCTTAGGGGCTTTCCCAAGCATAACCCCAATGTTATGCTACCTAAGTGTCCTTGGAGAAAGACGGGTCAGAGGTGAGGCATGGTCTAGGGAAGACTTGCAGAATAGTTACTCCACTGTAGACAGGGGGATAAAACAATGGTTCTCTACCACTTCCTTCTTTCTTTATTTTTTTCCCATACTCTGTCTCTTATGTAAAAAGAGGACATTATTTTCCATGCATATCTTATATCATGTAGTTTATGCAGAATGTTGCTAAATTAAATTGAATCTTCTTTTCATTCATTGGGTCCAAAACAGTTTTTTTTTTTTTTCCACACTAAATACTGACCAATTCAATTAAGTAAGTGAGTCTCTTCATTTTAATAGGCTCTTGGTCTTTGGGGGGGAAATAGCATTTAATAGGAACACACAGGACTTCCACAGAGAATGAGACAAGTAGCTGAGCTTATTTATAACTAGACCTGTCATGTATGTGTTTAGGAGAAAGCTAGCTGCCTTGTTTTCCTTACCAAGTCCTTCAGCCTTGAAGGGTAGGGAAGACGAGGTAAAGAAGTCAAGATTTTGCCTGCTCAAAGGATGTGAAAATACCTATGCTCCTCACTGTGGCATAAGCACCCCGTCCTTTGCAGACAGCACCCCACTCGGTTTCTGTAACTTCCCCCAGAGAAGACGCAATGTCTGCCTATTCTGCTCACTCTGAGTCAGGCAAGGTCAGCTCCTCTTCCCACTATAGGGAATGAGACACTGGAGCTGGCTTGGCTCAAAAAATAGCCTGTGTCTATGCTGTGGAATCGGCCTGATATCACCAAGGCCAAAACCCCATGCCAGAAGTCCTGTTCTCAGAGAGAAAGTGCTCTCAGCCTTTAACATTGTTGTTGTGCAAGTTTTTAATTAGTCATAAGGACAGTGGTAGCCAAGGTACTGAGATGGTATCATGATGACCAGGGCAAGTGCCTAAGGAGGAAGCCAAAGGGATAAAATCCCCACATCCAAAGGACTATTTTAATTTCTATTGGTCCTGAAGAGACTCTAAGTAACAAGACTTTGGATACTTACTGATGTAGCATCATTTGCCCCAAATTTCTATCATTCATTACAATTTGCTATGGCATATTTACCGTTCTTATTTTCCAAGAAGCTGACCATCTCAACGACTTAATCCAAGTAATGACAAACTTGATTGATAGGCAAAATATCCATTAGACAGATGGACTTTATACTTTGAGCCTTGTCTGGCACTGAGGTACACGAAGTCCCATTGAGTAGATGAAGTTTTAATAGCAGAGGAGATAAAATTCAGTCAACTATGTATATAGAATGCTTATTATTCTTGGGAATCTGTAGCCATTAAAAATCTTCTTTTTAAAGACAGTTGCATAACTATGATATAAATAATGATTTATAAATGTTGCTTAATAAATCAAAGCCCTGGCTCACCACTGAATATTCATATCCCTTTTGTTTTTACAGATAAGCCAAATGAAAGTCAGACATTAAATTGTTGGAAGGAGAGTGAACTACAAGCCTTGGTCACTTCGATGTTGGCAAAGTGCATTATTCATGAGAGTGTTTCAGCTGGCTCACAGTGCCAAAGGTAGCCCTCAGGATGATTTTTCTCTGCCTCTGGCCTAGGAGTAATTGGACAGTGGGTAGTAATTACTTTTAGCATTTTTCCTACTTTATATCCAGTGCTGTGTTTCCACCTACTTGTACAGAGTAAAGTATTTTGTGGCTCTACCAGTCTCAGAGATTTTCAATCTGTGAAGCATTTACTTCTCTGCATGGAAGTGTACCAGATTTCTCATGCTGCTATAGTAATGTGCACGAGAACACACACACACACACACACACACACACACACACACACACAAACTCAAGTCACATGTGCACGCACACACAATATTGAAGGAACTCTCTCTTCATTTAGGATTTAGAGCCCTCATGCCAAAGTGTGGGAATGACTTATATGTTTATGAGCTATTGGCGTTTGATAACTGCAGAGGGAGAGTCAGTTTTCTTTAAAAATATGACTCCTAGAGGTCAATCATATGCCAGGGCAGAATCCCACTCACAAGACTAGTTGGACAACACACTTTGGACTCAATAAAGAAGAAAAGAAAGAAATAAAGAAGAAAAGAAAGAAAGGAAGGGAAGCGAAGGAAGGAAGGAAGGAAGGAAGGAAGGAAGGAAGGAAGGAAGGAAGGAAGGAAGGAAGGAAGGAATCCTCAAAGTTGGGTGGGAAGGGGTGAGTGGATGACTATGAGAGGAATTGGGTGAAAGGAGGTGAATGTATTCAAACTACAACATATAAAATTATCAAAGAATTAATAAAAATATTTCTTAAAAAGAAGTTTAAAGACCTTTTAAAGGTCTAGAAAAATGGTTGAGTTGGTAAAATGCTGTCTTTGTAAGCATGAGGACCTGAGTTTAACCCTTAGAATACATGTAAAAATAACCACATCTGGAGGCACATGCTTGTAATTTAGTGTTGGGTTGATGGAGGCATGGATCCTTGGGGCTCAAAGGCCAGTCAACCTAGCCTAATGCATGAGTACCCAGCCAGTAAGAGATCTTGTCTTCAGTAAAGAAGAAAAAGGTGATGGTTCTTGACACACACACACACACACACACACACACACACACACACACACACACATTACTTTTGACTGACAAGAGACACTGAATGAATGATCCCTTAAGCATTCTTGTCCCATTGTCTGGCCTCTAGTGCCCATGAAGAACTTCCCATTTCCAACCAACACTGAGACGCATCTGTCTGTTGTCAGTCAGCAGTCTACTCCTGCATCATTTTTTTGTCCCTGCTCTTGAAAATCCAAAAGCTGAGGCCAAGTCTTCCTGGATGACAGACATTCTTAAAACAATGCCCTGTCATAGTTACAAGAAACATCAAGAACCTAGCTTCCTACTGTGAAGGAATGTGGAGGACTGGCCCTCAAATTCTAGTCTAAGGGTAAGAATTCTGACTCAATCATTTGCTACATATGTGACTCTAGACAATTTCCTTAACCTTCTTGTGAATGGAGAATCCTTCTGGAAATAATTTAGTGTGATAAATAATACATACACACCGTACAGTGTGATGTACAAAGCACTTAATGTTAGCCTTGTTACTGCACACATAATCATAGTTATATATTATGATACCATCTACCAAAGTGGTCTGAAGTCGGCACCTTCAGGGCTGCTCTGCCACACCCCTTGGAGAACATTCTGGTGTTTAGTACTTATTTGAGCCTCTGTGTTTTACACGGAAATTCTGTGCATCACTCTCCATGATAGGACCTGGAAACGTCAATAAGCTCTGTAAACATGACTCCTATCAGGAAGAGGCTTTCCATGCAAAGGGGATCAAAGGAAGAAGCTGTCTATAAGGAAAGATTTCTACAATGATAAGCTCTCTGTCAAGGGCAGGCATTATGAATGCATGAAAGATTTGGAGTGGAGAGACCCTAAGGACCTGGGTTAGGAACAAGTTCATCCATCTCGAGGGAAGAGCAGGAATGAGGAAGTCCAGAGTTCTGTGGAGTGGAGGAGAGGAGAAATAATCGTGCACACGACAGAGGAATGGACTCAAAGAGACAAAAGGAAGCCTGGGTGGCCCCCAAAATGGGGAAGTGATGGTGATGGCTAGCTGTGTGGGGGAGAGATACAGAGTGGGGACGCACACAGGGAAAGCTTTAGATAGCTCAACTGGCCTCTATTGGAGGCAGATGCTTGGCAATACTGGGTGACACTTTCCGTTGTCATGATTGGGGCTGGAGGGTTCTGCTGGCATCTAGTGGGTAGAGGCCAGGAGTACTGCTCAGTACCCTACAATGCAGAAAAGAGCCCCTTCCACGACGAATTACCAGGTTAAAAATGTCAGTAGACCTGAGACTGAGAACCCCTGGGGAAGCCGGACCACACAGGCTCCGCAAGTGCTGAGTCAACGCATGCGCACGCATAGCAGTGTTTTATCTTAAAAGAAAGAGGGAACCGCTGGAGGGTTATAAGAGCAGGTGTGGTGTGATTATATTTACTTCCTTCAAAACCACCTCTGGCTTCTGTCGCGGAAGAACAGCTGGCAGGCCTCTGCAGAAGGCAAGTGAGAAATGGTGGTGGCTTGCACCCAGCGTGTCCCAGGATGTAAAACCCAACATTTCCTGAACTTTGAGCTGGGGAGTGAGTTTAACTGGATATGACTAAGAAGCAGAGAAAATAAATGGATTTCCTAGAAATGGAGCTGGGATTTATAGGTACACAGAGGTTCTGGTCCGGTGGGTAAGCCTCGGTCTTCTCTTTCCTATCGTCCAGCGGTCACCACTAAGGCAGCTGTGTTACCCGCTCTACCATCCTCCCCAGGTACCCCCCCCACACTCTGCACTTGCACTGAGAACCCACTCTAGTGTGCTCTCTCGGCAGCTAGACTCACCCCAGAAACAACAGCATGCTGATCAGTGTTCTGTGAACTCTCGGGACCCTTTCCCCTTCCAGTGTGAAATTTGTGTCTGTCTACCATGTCAAATGCTTTGAAAATGAAACATCTGTCCCCTTTGAAACTGTATTTCTAACAAGTTCCAGGAAAAAAAAAAAAAGAAAGCAGTTCCCTATACCTGCTGCCTGCTAGATACATGGCAGCAATATGCCAGGGCCTTTCCAAAATGGTTTATACCTTTGATGCTTTTAATAAAAATAATTTATCATGGATTTTCATATCAATGTCATATAACCTCAAGTACTTTCTAGAAGAAAAAAAAAGCTAGGTACAAATAAATATAATTGTCATTTGGATTTTAAGTTTGTAAATTGTTTTTCCAGTGCTTGGTTTCAGTACATGTATCAGAAAAAAAAGAGTCCTGACTGGGAATGAAAAATAAGGTAGCTGTGTTTACAAGCCTTGTTCTGCTCCAGAGGGGGGATCAGACTAGAGAGTGTTAAGCCGCTGGTTTGTGGAAGCACAGACATGTGGCTATCTCAAGATTCTCTCACAAGCCAGACAAGGGCTGTAACAAGCTCTAGCAATCAGGGGCTCAGAAGGCAGGGAAAGCTGTGCCTGTAAAGCAACCGGACCAAGAGAATAAAAAGGAGTGTAATCTACATCTAACTGCCCCAGAGATGGTATTTAAAGGTATCCCAAAAACTAAGAAAACTGCCTCAGGGAGAAAAACAGCCAAACACGACCTATTTATGAGAACTGAATGCCCAGTAGTTGCCATTCTAAATCTTATTAAGAAAAACTAATATTAAAATCAAAGGTCTTAAGATTGCACTAGAAACTTTAAATAGCCAAAAAGAAATTTTGATAAATATGTAGCAATTACACACACACACACACACAGAGAGAGAGAGAGAGAGAGAGAGAGAGAGAGAGAGAGAGGGAGAGAGAGATTGAGGAGGAATCATTGACATAGAATTCTTTCAAAACACTGGTGTCCCCTCTTTTGACTTCAGTAATATTTAATGGTGCTTATATAAGGACAAAGTTACACATGCTTCTCTCCTTTGTCCTAATCATCCCCTGGCCATCACTCTTTGCTCCTCATATACAAAACACCACAATTACATTCTGAGTGTGAGGTCAATCCTTATAAGCAAGGAAAATCACAATCCTTGCTGAACTGCTGTCCTTAATGTGTGCAGGCACATTTGTAAGCTGAGCAAAGTAGGTCATCAAAATCTGGGGGGACATATTAACTGTAATGCCTAGTGCATAATACAGCACATTAGAGGCAGACTTCCAGTCTTAACTCTTAATCTCTTTTCCAGCTTTGGTAGATTTAAAAGAATCTGATATTCCAAGCACAGCCTTATTCTTCCCAGCACTACAGCTGTGTGGTGCTTGCTATCTTGGGAGGAGATGTTTTTTTGCACAGGTCTACTGAAATGCAACACAAGAGAAATGCCATTTTAACAGATTTCAAGGGAGAGGGAAGTGCTGCAGTGGAATTTTGTTGGAGTGGAAATGTTCTATAGTAATCAAACAGATAAGTGGGACTGGAATTTGCAATGGAAGGAAATGCTAACATGTTCAGATCTATATAATTCTCAAGAACTCAAAGACCCTTATGTATGTTAGAAACCACTCTTAATCCACAGCTCACTTTTGGGGGATATCCAGAGCACTTTCAGAATTGTGGGCTTTCTTCTGTCGACAGAGATAGTGAAAGATGATCAAATTGGATGGAAATATTGGAGTCAAAGTCTGTTGAATATTCCAGCTGAGACTCATGCTGACATTGAACCTCTCTCTGTGATGTATTAAAAGGTGGAAAGACATGGAAACTTTCGGAAGTGATTAGTTCTGAAGATTCTCCCTCTGGATGGACGGACTAACTCACAGATGAACAGATTAATAGTGGGTTATCTTAAGACACGCCCAGGTGTTTCTATCTTTTGCATGAGCCGATTTGCCATCCTCTGAAGAGTGCACTTGACATCCCTAACCAGCTAGAATGCCCTCACCAGATCCAGCCCTGGATTTTGGACTTGCTAGCTTCCACATCTGAAAGAAATAAATGTGTTGGCGAATTACTAGTCTCAGGTATTCTGTTGTAGCAACAGTGAACAGAGGATGACCGTCACTTTTGTAATGACTAACAGAAGGCAATACTGCACATTATGTCCCTTTCTCCTATCTCAGAAACTTGGGGTAAGACCCAGACCCACAGCTCCTTTACCGAATGCCTAAATCTTCCACTCATCAGCTATTGTGGAGGATCAAGCTTGACTTTAAATGCTGTATGTGGAGACCTCTTGGTAGACAAGATTTCTCTTTCTGTAGAGCTGATTTATGCAGAGGAGGATAATATACAAGGAGGGCATCTTTATCATGAAAGGAATTTGGTGAGGGTCTGAATGGATCCTCATTTAATGACTTTGTTTTTTTATAATTAAACAGAGAATCTACCTTCAGCTTCTGGAGACACCCACATTCTGAACCTTTGTCTCCTTCCTTCAAAGCTCTGCATTGTTAACATATAAGGACCCTTGTGATTATATTTGGCCTACTCAAATAATTCACAAGCATCTTCCTACCTGGAATAATTACCTCCATCCTAGTTAGAGAATCTTTTGCCATTTGGTAATACATTCACCAAATATATTTTGGTAATTATCTGCAAGTAATTTTGGGGAGTTATCTGCAAATTGTTGTTTTGTCTTTTGTAAGCCATTATTTCATCCATTACTTTCTGTTTGAGAGATGGGGAGAGCCAACATTAGAGAATCATGGTAGGAAAACAGACAAAGCCCTGCTCCAAATTCCCAGAAGTAATAATACATGCCATCTCTGTCTCACTGTTCAAATGAATTTCTTCAAGTACCTGATACTGGCCCAGGAGACAGGACACATTCTGGTTTTAGAGTTTCTGACCTTCCTTGATTAGTAGTAAACAAATCTTTTAATTCTGTAGTCTAATTCCCTAGTTGTAAGAACAGCAGTATTTTAGTATTTATTATACACTGTCTGGTAGTTTCTGGTAGAGTGAATGAAAAAGTTGGTCTTCATCATGTTAGACACATTTCTCCTGCTGTGGTGATAAAATACCATGACCAAGGCAACACACGGAAGGAAGAGTTTCTTTCGGCTTCCAGTTCTCAATGGGAAAGAAGGCATCATGGCAGGGAAGCATGGCAGTAGACGGACATGGAGGCTGGAACCAGAAGCTCAGAGATCACGTCCTCAATCAAATGCACGAAGCAGAAGCAGGGAGACAACCGGAAATAGGACGAAACTACATCTCTTAAAGACCACCTGCAGTGGCACACTTTTTCTGGCAAGACTGTACCTCCTCAACCTCCCCAAACACTGTCACCAACCTGGGAGCAAGTGTTCAAATCCCTGAGCTACGGGGGCAACCTTGCCCATTCTCATTAAAGTGTCACATAGGGTGATCGACTAAGAGGAAAAAAAATTAGAGAACTTGATATCGAAAGAATAATTGAAAGTTTGCCTAAGTGGGTTTTTAATTCTTACAAAAAAAAAATGAAAAAGGCATCGAAACAAGAAGAGATTAATGTTTTTCCTGAGTAGCTGGAGCTAGCACCAAAATCTTACCCCATAGAGTCATCTCTCATTCCATTGAACATGAGGACATTTTAGATGTGTGTTCTGTTTCCTAATTGCAACTGCTTCGGTGTGGGCATAGGGCATCAGGCTGGTCTCACGTTCCTCTGAGCAAGCCTGCTCTGCTCTGCCCGCACAGGTGAGTAGATGGTAAGTAGTATTTGTTCACTGAGGGGTTGACTCAGTCCATTGTCCTTTGTTTGTCCCTAGAGCAGATAGGGTGGACAGAAGTATCTTGATTTAGAGGGTGCCCAAAGGTATTTAGCATTTTTCACATTTGCAAGATATGGCTACCATGCCGATAGGAAAAGATAAATCACTCATCCAGGGACAGGCCTGAGATGTTCCTAAAGACACTCTGCCAAAGCTCCTCCTTACGTTCAATCTATTTGGAGTCTCGTAGTCATTCAGATTGGTTTATTTGGAGGTTTCTGTTATCTCTACAATAGATTTAAAAAACAAACTAACAACAACAACAAAAAAAAAAACCCAAAAAAAACAAAAATGACGTGTCTCCATAATTCAAAGTCTGAAAATTTCTAATCCTGTCTAGCAAACACCCTCCCCCCACAATCTGATCTGTAGGGGTGGATATGCAGATAAACGGGAGAAAACTCAACGTTCTGAAAGAAAGGAAGTCGTCTCGATGATTAATAGAAATTTGGTTCTATAGATTAGAAAGCAGATTGACACCAGAGGCTACATTTTAACCTTTAGGTTTTCCTCTGGGCTTTGTAGATAACGTAATAACTACCAGCAGCTTCCAACTTGCTCCTAAAAATAATCTATTGAAGTAAGTTCTGAGAAATGCAGGAAATGGCGAGACAACTGGTCCACATAGAGAGGAACAAAGGAGTTTCTTATAGTCTGTCCTGGTCAAAAAAAGAGAGAGAGAGAGAGAGAAGAGAGAGAGAGAGAGAGAGAGAGAGAAGAGAGAGAGAGAAAGAAAAGGCTGGTCGGGGCAGGTCCCAGAGGCAGAGCTGGGTGTGTCTCTTGGGTGGGGATCAAGCTTGTAAAGTTCAGGGAAGAGGTTGCTAATCTCTGAGCAGGTGGGTGAACACGGAGCTACACACAGGATTTTCCGTGTCCTTGTCCTTGAACTTTTCTCCTGGTGCCTGTTGCAAAAACCAAAGTATCTCTAGGCCTGTTCTCAAGTGGTGTAAGGCAGGCATCACTTTTTAACTGTTAATGCAATTTATAATCTTGCATTGCTATGTAAATCAGGACACTGGGCCAAATGCAAGCCATGGGTTATTTATACAGAGGGCCAGCTTCTAGAACATTCAGTAGCTTGCTTTCTCATCAGTTAGTAGTTAAGAGGAAAACACAAAATGAGAGCATTTTCATGCTAATCAAAAGGCTTTTCTGAATGGTTAAAAGGAAAGAAAACATATTTTCTGTACTTTAATTGCAGTCTTGAAAAAAATTAGAATATATATCACATTCTTTTAGAAATGCTATATTAAAGTGGCTATATTATAATGTTAATTGTTCCATGGTAACTGTACTATATAATTTTAACTTCTTTAAGAATCTGCGGCATGCTGACTATAACTTGATATTGTAAAGATATGATCCTAGCAGGTAGGAGGCAGAGCAAGGATAAACGCTCTGAACAGGTTAATACTCAGCAACTATTTTCTGCTCATTTGCTAAAGACTCAGCTGAGATTCAGCAGCAACACTGTAAGATCTAGCCTTTGTACTCAAAGAACTAAGAACAAGGTTGTGACAATATAAACACACACACACACACACACACACACACACACACAGATACCATGATGAAACCACAAGAAAGCAATATAGATTTGAAATTAAATGGCATGAAAATCATTTCCAAGAGAACTTGAAATCAAACTTGATGGGCAAGTAAGATTCAGAAGAGGGTGGGCATGGAGAAAACAATAGCAATCATAATGATGACATAATACACAGTTACTGTGTACATCCTGAATTCTAGATACCTTCACATCTCATGTGTTATCTCCCAAACTTAGATCAAAGTAAAGAATCATTAAAAACTAAGTCAGTATAGATGAAAATATTATGGCTAGTGAGTGACACAGTCAGAATTCAAACACAGACCTGGCTCACCATGAAGCGGACACTCATCACCAGAACAAAGCAAAAGGACACATCTACAAAACAGTCCTGCACCCAAGACTCTGGGGAAATGGCAGAAGAGGGGTAGAGAGATTGTAAAAGTCAGAGGATCAGTCCGTTTGTTGTGATGTTGTGTCTCTTAGGAATGTCAGAAGCTATCCGCATAAAGTCTCTCCAAAGCGATTGTCCAAACACAAGCTTGACAAGGATGACATCAATGAACACGCCCAACTGGACAGAGACAAGCTTCAAGCTAATCTAAACAAAGATACTGAGCACAGAGAAAGCGGAACAGAAGCAATCTTCCCAGAAAAACACATGGTTGGCCAGTGCCAAGTGTTCAGCCCAGAAAACATACATATAAATAGCATTATATGGACTGAACATGTTAGATTAAGAAATATATGTACACACACACAACACACACACACAACACACACACACACACACATGCAATAACAATTAGTGAAAAAAGAGGCCATGAATTTGAAGGAAAGCTGAGAGAGGTATATGAATGGGTGTAGAGGGGAGAAAGGTAAAGGAAAAATGTTATAATTAAATTACAATCTCTATGTGTGCGTGTGCGCACGCACGTGTGCGCGTGTGCACGTGTGTGTGTGTGTGTGTAAGTATTATCAAATAAAATGCTGTTTTTAATGAGAAAAAATCATAAGCAAAGGGATGGAAATTTTGTGGGAGGTTACATAAAAAGAAGTTTGCATAATAAAGGCAGTAGAATTTGAATGGAGCTAAATTATGAACGGATTTGATGGGCAGAGCAAAAACCATGGGTTCGAGGACTCAGTAGACAACACCTCAAGGTCCTGGACTAAAGCTACAGTTTTGACAGACGTTAAATGTGCTGAGGTCTTCTCTCCAGTTCCCAACCCGCAGTCCACAATCACTTATAAATAATCATTCAGACGCTTATATCACTTATAAACTGTATGGCATGCAGTTCTTGCTAATTTTATATCTTAAATTAACCATTTCTATAATCTATACTTGCCACTGGCTGTGCTTACAGCATCTTCACATGCTGCTTGTCCTGCGTGCTGCAGTGTCTCTCCCTCAGCCTTCGCTTCCAGAATTCTCCTCTCTCCTTGTCCCACCTATCCTCCTGGTCACTGCCATCATGTTTTATTTATATAGAACAATATCCACAGCATTCCCTTTTTCTTTTTTTAAAAAGGAAGGTTTTAACTTTAACATGGTAAAATTATATATAACAAAACAATTACCGAGCAAGAATTATAGTTACAATATTAAAGAAGATGTCCTATCTATCTTATATTTGTGAGTTTAAGGTTTTATATCTAACTTATCTTTTATCATAACTGAGGAAATTACAACTATCTAGTTTTCGAGGTGGGGCGAGGGGAGGCGGAAATGGTGGAGATGGCGGAAATCGGAGCTAGCACTCTCCTGCCTCTTTCGCTGGTCTGGGGCTAAGCTAGGGAATTGAGATCGGACTAGCTGCTCCCTTTTTCGGAATGGAACCGTGTAGGTGTTCCCTGGTTATATGGAACTTTGCAGGCGGGTTTAGGTACCCGCCAGCTAGGGAGGAGACGGCGGGAGCCGCCCAGGCCTTTGGAGTTTGCCCCACGTTGGGCGCCAGATATTGGAGAAATTATTTTGGCCACTCCACGTAGTTAAAAGGATATTTATTTAATGGCGTAACTCACAAATTAAGTAATGGGTAGGTCGCAGGGTCTGGAAGTGTAATGCAGTCCA
This sequence comes from Peromyscus leucopus, assembly GCF_004664715.2. Lineage (NCBI taxonomy): Eukaryota > Metazoa > Chordata > Mammalia > Rodentia > Cricetidae > Peromyscus > Peromyscus leucopus. The sequence continues at coordinate 21,809,298 of NC_051073.1, read as the reverse complement.
GCGTGTTCTCCGAGCTCTGCACAGTCAGTCTCCACCGTCAGCGTCCGGCACGAGAGAGCGCCCAGAGAGAGCGCTGACCCATCCAGCTCTCGGTCCCCGCCCCCCTCGCCCGCCTAGCGTGACAGTTGCCAGAGTCTCAATGGGGGTTGGAACTTCCAGAACCAAGCTGGAATGGCTACCCACTATAGTTAAATGCTTTGTACCTTGTGCATTGTTTGGTCTCTAGCACAGAATGCAAACCCTCTCGCCCTAGCACAAGACCCGGTAGACAGGGTGTGCTTCACAAGTATCCAATCCCCATTCTTTGGGAGAGGGATCTAGAAACCTCCCTTCATCTCTTCCTTTAGAGTATGTAAGTCAATGGTCTAACCCCTTCTTTATTGTCTTTTCTCTCAAATCCTTCCAAATTCAGATTTGTATTATTTATGTGTTGATTTATTTACTCTCTGTGGTACTGATGATGGAACTCAAGGCCTTGCACATGTGACGCAATGGCTCTCCTCCTGGGCTGTATAGTCCAGTCCTCCAACTTCATTTGAGAGCACCAGATGAAGCCTGAACCAAAGGACCATTGCAACTGCATCAAGGATAGATATGCTTCAAGAAAAGTCAGGTCTATCAGCGTTTAGTGGAACAAACCCCACTTTTGAAGTAGAAAAAAGTATTCCAGGAATTGGGTTACTATTTCTGAGATTCAAGGTGAGGAAAGTTGTGATGATATATTGAGTACCCCAATAAAGCTTGCCTAGGGATCAGAACCAGCCACTAGATTAGACATAGAGGTCAGGCAGTGGTGGCACACATCTTTAATCTTATCACTCGGGAGGCAGAGATCCATCTAGATCTCTGTGAGTTCAAGGCCACACTGGGCTACATGAGAGAAACAGAACCAGGCAGTGGTGACACATGCCTTTAATCCCAGGAAGTAACATGGCAGGACACAGAAAGGCATACAAGGTGTGAAGAAACAGGAACTCCTTCTCTTAAGACTGAGGATATCCTAGCGGACAGAACTTGTGGCTGGCTTGTTCTGCTTCTCTGATCTTTCAGCTTTCACCCCAATATTTGGCTCTGGGTTTTTTTTTTTTTTTTATTAATAAGACCTTTTAAGATTTGAGCAACAGAAAGTTTGCACTAAAAGCAGTAGGAATGTTTCCTACTTTGTAAAGTCTACCTCATAGACTCTAGAAACAGAAGGGTCAGCTGGGAGAGAAAGTGAAGATGGGAAAAATGGTAGAAGACTTATCAGTGAAGAGGTACATAAATACACGAGGTTGCAACATTTTTTGTCAAATCATTTTATTGTAGTTCTGTTGTAGACATAGCGTCACACAAGAGAAATAGAAATTATAACCAACGACAAGGTGTTCCTGTCAGGGCTAGTACTGAGAACTGGTGAGTGCATGATAAGCTCGAAGCTAAATCTTTTTTCTCCATTCAGAGAACCTCACTTCAGATAATCAAATATTGTTGTGGTGGTCTGAATAAGAATGCCCCCGTGGGCTCATGCATTTGCAGGCTGAGTCATCAGGGAGTAGCACCATTTGAGATGGATTAGGAGGTGTGGCCTTGCAGGAAGAAGTGTGTCACTGGGGGTGGGTTTTGAGGTTTCAAAAAGCTCAAACCAGGCCCAGTTTCACTCTCTTCCTATGGATCTAGATGGAGGATTCTCAGCTGCTTCTCCAGCCCCATACCTGCCTGCATGCTGCCATGCTCCCTGCCATGATGGTAACCAACTAAACCTTTGAAACTATAAGCCAGCTCTAATTAAATGCTGTCTTCCCTTAAGAGTCACCCTGGTCGTGATCATGGTGTCTCTTCGCAGCAATATAACACTAAGACAGCAGTCAACTTTAATTCGTGCCAAAAAATAAATGTAGAGTTAGTACCAAAAAGAAATTACAAGTGAAAATTAGTGGCTGTGGAGTTGGGTGGTTATGTTGAACAATAATTATTTGATTAAACTTTGTGCTCTATCTTAATTGTTCAAAATCAGGACATATTTACCATAATTTTTCTTCTTCTTTTAAGGTAGTAGTTCATGTTCCCTAAAGAGGAAATCTGAATGTTGTGGGGGAAGAAGGATTTGTTTAGACTTCTGGAGAAATAGACAACATGGCATAAAGACGACTCAGACAGAGCAGTCTTGGAAGCATACTTTCCTTCCTTCATCCCCTCTTTGCCTTTAGTATTGCAACACCTCTGCCTTGGTAGTTTCTTTTTCTTCCTGTCTCTCCTTCATCTTTTTAATCTGTAGACCGGTAACGATCACTCCTCGATACCATCTTACTTACTGGTTACTTACTTACTGGTTACTTACTGCATGTCCCTACCATTGCTCAGTTCTCCACGCTGGCACTTACTAAGCCACTGACCTTGGTTGGTGCTATTTAATTGACAGTAACTTTTCTGTCTTCCTTCCCCATCCTTTCTCTTCTGTCATGGGCACATATGTAAATGTCTACCAGAAGAAGCCAAAGAGTACAGACAATTACAAAATAGAAGTTTTCAAAGTTGAAACTGAGCTAGCATTAGTTTTAAGTTCTTAATCATTGAACAAGAACTAAGAACATAAAGGAGTAATTATGTTTGTTTCATTGAACAATTCAATTTGTTCAATTTGTTTCATTGAACAATTATGTTTGTTTCATTTGTTTCATATTACCCCCAAACATAAGTTGAACAAACCTTACATTTCTCATCTTTACGCTCAGGTCATTATAGGATGCATAAACTACTATCCGTTTTGTTCTTTGTCTTAATATCATCGGCTATGCAAGCTACAATAACCTACCTGTGTTTGCACTTTGCTAAATCTGCCTGGGGCAGGTGGCAGGATGTGGGATTGAGAGGCAAGTGGAGGGAAGACGTGGTGTAAATCAAGGTTCAATTGCTGCATTCTGTCTGGGGTAATTGAGACTGAGCATGGAGGCCGTAATTCTAGGTGTCCTGAGTGTGCTGCCAAGGCATCTGACGGCATTGCTTTCAGGGCAAAGGTAATCAGGCATTCTGGAGGAGTCCCACTATTTTTTCAGATTGAGCAAATCCCAAACAGGTGCAGCCTGAATTCAAGGCTTTGGAAAGCAGCACTGAAGAGGCAGCTGTGAGTGCTGCAACACGTCAAAGGGAAATCGTGAGCAGAGTCTGCCACAGGAAGGAGCATGTCTCGAGAGCCAAGAGTGCAGTCTTGCAGTACCTAAAACACCGTTGGCATGGAGACGGTGAATGCATACCATGGGTTTTTGTATCTCCTTGCCATTCTGTCATGAAATGGGGTGGTACCTGGAGAGGTAAGCACAGAAATACAGATGTGTATGAACTATCCACACACGGTGCTGAATGTAAAACCATGAAGAGGGGGAAAAAATCAGTGTTTCTGAAAGATTTAAAATTGTTTTGAATTTCTCTTCTTATGATCAGTTTTCTGTTATGGTGATAAAATACCTTAGGCTGACAACATACGAAGGTTCATTTTTGGCTCACGGTTTTAGAGGTTTTAATACATGACCAGCTAGCTGCACTGGGTTCAATGTGAGGCAGAACATCATGGTGATGAGAGTGCATTGGGAAGGAGGATGCTGACCTCATAGTTGCAAGGAAGCAATCATTGGAAAGCAGAGAAGGATCTGGACACCATCTATACTGTTCCAGAGATCACCTGTACTTACCTGCTTGCTCTAAGTAGACCCCACCTTCTACAGTTTCCACCACCTTACCATAACACCATTGATGGCAACCAAGTCTCGAGCCCAATGGTTCAACATTCCAGACCCAAATCATAACATTTAGAGAAACGTCAGGTTGAATCCTCTTGACATGAAATCTAGCAAAACTGTAGTAGGGGCGAGGGAATTCAATGATCACGGAAACTGCCCATCTTATTTCATTTTTTTGATTATTTTTTTTACAGTGATGGGGATCAAACCCAGGTCTTCACACATGCTAGGCAAGCTCTCTACTACTGCGCTAGCCCTTCCTGAGCAATTTGATTTGTGCACCAGTAATGAGTTTGGAAACTATGTCATTGAGAAAGTTAAGTAAAGAGCGAAAGGAAGAAAAGAAGGAGGAAAAGGAAGGAAGGAGAGAGAAAATGAGGGAGCAGAGAGTGAGGGAAACCCTAGGAGAAAATAAGGGAGTTGTAAGTCTTGGCTATAGAAAATCGACTCTGGCTTTCAAAATACTTTTATCACCCCTATTGTTGAAGCTGAGATTTGAGAAAGCTAAGTGGTGGTGCTGAGCCTCTCCGGAGGTTTTGGTGTGTCTATGATTGTAGATGGTTACAGGGGAATCAAGGGATTCTGTTGCTTGGTACCCAGAGAGGTGGTGACTCTAGGGCTGACCCCTTGTTCAATGAGAGCTAGACACATGGACATTTTTAAACATGAAAAGTGAGAAGAGAATGAAATTATCGTCTGAACTAATTTCAACTACTCCTCAGACACAGAGTTTTCAAGTGTTGAAAGGTTAACTCCCCGGTGGCCCCAGACCCTCAAGCAAAGCTGCAGAGAGGACTGGCTTGGTCTTTCTTCATTGCTAAATTCACGTCCTGTGGTCACGACTTCATGGGGTCCCAGAAGACAAAGCAAATTTACTGATCGATATTGAACAGAATTCAGCAATTCAGGTTGCTGCTCGGTTGGCCCCAGTTTAGGAGTTGAACTTGAAAATTTCAGGGCGCCTAATATTTATTTGATAGGTGGCCTTGGACAGGTTCCCTTTTCCAGAATCCAGCCACTTTCTTTAAATAACTCAACTTTCAGACACACTGAGTATCAGTTACTGGACATCTAAGGACAGTGTGTTTATTTGGGAAGGAGAGTACTTGAATGTGCCCTTAAATTGCTTCGACTTCCAATTGTGAAGAAACCCGTCTTGGCTATTCAAGCTTAGAGAATGATGCACAGGACCAGGGGTCACTACCAGTTAACTCTGATGTCACTGAAAGCTGGATACCAAGAAAAAAGAAGTCAGGAGAGGAGGGGGAGTGGCGAGGGGGAGAGGAGGGAGGGAGAGAGAATTAGCAAAAGGAACAGGAGCAAAAGAGTTGATTTGGAGGGGAGAAGTGGACTGGCACCAGGCATTTCCTTATGTGATATTTAACGACATGTAATCCAGGGTTCCCTTCTCTGAGTGTGAACATAGGCACTGCTCTGTCGCCACAGGGGCCCGTTCTGAAGAGAGAAGCCCTCCCCACACGACGGCCAGCTTATGTGAGGGAGGGGTTCACATAGGCACGGAAGCCCACCCCCATGGCAGAAATCAGAAGGAAGAGAGCGATCTGTTTTTAAAGCCCCATGAACAAAGAACTTCACTCAAGGAGGATCTGTTAATAAGTAATGGAACAAAGTAGCTGTTATGGAGATGAAATGCCCCTGTGTCTAGGTACAAAGTTCAGGCAGCAAAGTGCCTCTGTCACCCTGTCACTAACCCCACTGCAGCCTTAGAACCTCTGGTTCAAAGTGTGTCTTGCTGCCTTCCTGTTACTAGGCTGCCGAGTGCAAGGTCCAGCCAGGGGTCAGAGTTCACCGTCTGAGGCTCGGATGACTGCCTTCTTTGTCTAGCTCAGGCCAGCTTTTCCGTAAGCCACATACGGCTTCTTGAAAATGATTATTACAAGCAACTGGCAGATTATTTCCCCTGGATTCTTGAGTTTATTCTTTATAAGGAAGCTTATAGAGTCCCTATCGGTACTTTCTTGAGAATTTCTGTGGACCAAAAGCAACTCATGTAAGGGCCCGTGAAAGGATAAGAAAATCTATTTCTAAGGAATAACTACGTTCCAAGCTGATGTATAAAGTGGAGGTCCTTTGAGGTTAAGAGCTTGCCTGAATAATTTCAAGATGGCTCAAATGATTCACTCTTTAACCACCGAGGGTCCCACAAATGCTAGATTAATCCTTTAAAATTGAGCTAACGCATATGAATTCACAGAGACTGAGAGAGCATGCCTAGTTCAAGCCTGATGAAAGCCCAACATGGAGAACGGGAAGCGGGCACAAAATCCCATCCCTCACCAAAAAGCCACTTGCCACCGTTAATGGCCAGGAGAGGGAAAATCAGTTTCTTTTAGAGCAATGATGTTGAATATGTCAACCACACTCTAGGGCAGGGCCTATGCTCGGGAGTGGTTGGCCAACCCAAAGTGGACTCCATGTTTAGAAAGAACATGAAGATGGGGGAGAATACGGGAAGAACTGGAAGAAAGGAAAGAAGATGACCAAAATAGATTATATGAAAGTCTCAAAAATCCAAAAACATTTAAAATAAAATGAAGCTAAATTTTCCTCATATGACAGTAGATTAATGTTCCATTATTAGAGTTGTCTCCCATTTGATTGTTGTTTATATTTAGTCTCCAAAGAAGTAGAGAGAAGTTCACTCTGTCAAATAATTTCCAGGCTTTGACCTGATCCTTGGGAGAGTTTCAGAAAGTTGATAAAACATTAATCACTATTCCCATTTTGCAGGTGAGGAAATGGAGAGCTTAGCAACCAGCCAGGAAGCCCTATTAACCCAATGGGAAGCAGAGCCCATCCACCCGATGCATTTCATTATTCTCCCCCACGTCCCCCCTCAGCTCCCCGCTGCCTTCCTTCCATGTCTTGACACCAATTCTCTTGAAATTGATGTAGCTCCTGTTCACTCTCCACATTTACAGTAGTGAGTGGAGTTAAAATAAAACACAGGAGGCAGGCGGTTGGGGAAATGTGACTTGAAAGAGCACTTCAGGTAAGGGTTCAGGGAACCCGGCCTGACTCCACACTGGCCTTGTGCCAACCCCTTGTGATTCATGTTCGGTCGTCTCCTGGCCATAGGCACTGGGCGGGCAGGATATTAGCTTAGCTGCCCAGTGGGTCGGTTAGGGCGCTGCTCTTCTCAGTGATAGCCTGGATTAATATTTTACCTCAAAAAGGAGTTGTGCCCATGGGTGATAGACCAGTGCCCCAACGGGCCTAGAATCTAGACTTCTACTGGCTTTCCACTCGTGAAGAGATTTAGTTTTTTTTCTTCTTCCATATTTTGTTTCCATTAGAGTATAGGTTGAAAATCATCAATAGCTTTCATTCCTATGGCAGATACATATGAGTATATTTATAAATTACATACACTTGTTAAACCAATGTTTCAGTCACTTACTGAGTTATTAATTCACCATGTTGATGTATATAAGTACCTTTACAGTTATTTACTGGGACCACACTGTGCCATCAAGAAAGCATGCATGTAAATTCATACACCCTAGTCTTTGTCCTCACAATGCTTGGCCTATAGTAGAAAGAAAAGGGGCAATGCACACAGCTAAGGACAGCAGAGCCACAAGTAATATGCGAATGGGTAGGAAAGGGCAAGGGTAGTGGCTGAGTGTCATGTGTCATGTGAGAGGCAAGTGGGGAGCTGCAGGTGGCACGAACTCCTGATCCTTTATCCCAGGGTGGTGGAGAGGAAGGACTGAACAAACTAAACAAGATACATGTTTAGTAGTACCTTGCACTGGCTCTCTCTTTCTCTGAACCACCCACACAAGAGGGTGTATTTTCTCACGCCTTAAATGCATGTTGGAGTATGATGGTAGCTCTCACCTGTGCTTTGAAGAAAGATGTGCCCTAATCTAAACATCTGGCTGTAACCTCTTTTCTTTTTTCCCCAGATGCTGATCTGTGCTTCATAGTGTCCAATTTTACAACCCAGAGGCACTCTGCTCCTGCAAAGATGCTCTTTCCTTACATCCCCTCTCTCAGATGTAATGTGCTGTGCCTCATTCTCCCATGACAGAAATGTCCATGTCATCTCTGCTAGCTTCTTCTCTCACACCCTGAAAAGCCAACACATCACCAGACCTCTGAAGTGTCTCCAAATTTACAGTGCCTCTTCAATCCCTCGCCTATGGAGATTGCTTAAATATTTTGTCATAGTCTGAAATCAGAGCATATATATAAAGATGACTCTTCTTATAACACCTGAGCTGGTATCTCTATTATCTCTTGCTGTGACAAAATTATGGCTGATCTGATCCTGATTCCCCAGTGTTATCTATTCCTGTGGTCTCTACTAGCAATGATTTGCAAAACACAGAACACATGGAATAAAAATCTATCAATGCCTTTGTTACCTTAAAAATGTTAATATTTCCCATACTTGTGCAAGAGTTTACAAACAGATGATCATAGGTTAATATTGGCCAACTGATACTGTAAATACTTATTTATTACTATAATGGTGTGTGTGTGTGTGTGTGTGTGTGTGTGTGTGTGTGTGTGTAAGAGAGAGAGAGAGAGAGAGAGAGAGAGAGAGAGGGAGGAGGAGAGGGAGGAGGAGAGAGAGGGAGGGAGGGAGAGCACAATGTGTATGAGTGTAGGTGTCCATGTGTTACTGTGTGCATGTTGAAGTCATAGCACAATTTTGGGAGTCAGTTTTTACACTCTACTCTGAGTTCTGTGGATCTAACTCTGGTCACAGGTTCTAATGCTAAGTGCCTTTATCTATTGAGTCCTCTTACCAGCCTCTGACATATCTCATTGTTTGACCCACATATGAAACTACTGTGGTCTAAATTTTAATTAGTAGTTAGACTATGAAGTTGGATGTTTTATATGAACATAGATGTTTCTATATTTTGGAGAAAGCCAAATCAGGTGACATTGGGCCAGATTTCTAATGGGGCAGTCATCAGAGCTGCCCATTATAGGGGAACTTCCCCTTCAGTGAGTGGCATTCACAGGCATAGACCATATTGACAATATGTACTATTTATTTATTTATTTATTTATTTATTTATTTATTTATTTATTTATTTTACAACACCATTCAGTTCCACATAATAGCCACAGATTCCCATGCTCTCCCCCCCCCCTCCCCCTCCCCCCCCCCCCTCCCCCCCCCAGCCCACCCCCCATTCCCACCTCCTCCAGATCAAGGTCTCCCCGAGGACCGGGATCGACCTGATAGACTCAGTCCAGGCAGGTCCAGTCCCCCCTCCCAGACCGAGCCAAGCGTCCCTGCATAAGTCCCAGGATTCAAACAGCCAACTCATGCAACGAGCCCAGGACCCAGCACCACCGCACAGCTGCCTCCCAAACAGATCAAGCCAAATGACTGTCTCACCCATTCAGAGGGCCTGATCCAGTTGGGGCCCCTCAGCCTTTGGTTCATAGTTCATGTGCTTCCATTCATTTGGTTATTTGTCCCTGTGCTTTATCCAACCTTGGCTTCAACAATTCTCGCTCATATAAACCCTACTCTTTCTCACTAATTAGACTCCCAGCACTCCACCAGGGGCCCAGCTATGGATGTCTGCATCCAGATTCCTCAGTCCTTGGATGGGTTTATAGCACAACTATTAGGGTGTTTGGCCATCCCATCACCAGAGTAGGTCAGTCCCGCTGTCTCTTGACCATTGCCAGCAGTCTTTTGCGGGGGTATCTTTGTGGATCTCCGTGGGCCTCCCTAGCTCTCTGCTTCCTCCCCTTCTCATGTGGTCTTCATTTACCATGGTCTCCTATTCCTTGTTCTTCCTCTCTTTTCTTGATCCAGCTAGGATCTCCCGCTCTCTTTCCCTCGACCGTCGCCCTTCATTGGTCCCATTCATGTCCAGGCTGTTCATGTAGATCTCATCCATTTCTCCGTGTCTTTCTTGGGGTCCCGTTTTCCAGGTAGCCTCACTGGTGATGTGTGAGTAGCAGTTCAGTCATCCTTGTCAATCTAGCATCTCCTATGAGTGAGTACATACCATATTTGTCTTTCTGAGTTTGGGTTACCTCACTCAGGATGATTTTTTCTAGATCCATCCAGTTGCCTGTAAACCTCATGATTCATTGTTTTTCTCTGCTGAGTAGTATTCCATTGTGTATATGTGCCACAATTTATTTATCCATTCTTCAGCTGAAGGGCATCTAGGTTGTTTCCAGGTTTTGGCTATTACAAACAATGCTGATATGAACATAGCTGAGCAAGTGCTCTTGTATGATTGAGCATTTCTTGGGTATATGCCCAGGAGTGGTATAGCTGGATCTTGGGGGAGATTGATTCCCAATTTTCTAAGAAAGTGCCATATTAATTTCCAAAGTGGTTGTACAAGCTTGCATTCCCACCAGCAGTGGAGGAGAGTTCCCCTAGTTCCGCATCCTCTCCAGCATAAAGTGTCTTCAGTGTTTTTGAGAGAAGATGCACTCTTGTTATCGTAAGTGTGACATGATATTCCTTTAATCTTCCTCTCCCAAACCCAGAACACCAGGCAAATCTTGAGAAAAACAGAAACCTCAGTTAAAAGGCTTTCTACAAATACTGACCAATGCTCTTTAAGATTGAGCATGTCATCAAAAACAAAACAAAACAAAAACAAAAACAAACAAACAAACAAAAAACTAATAGCTAAGAGCCCGTCAAAGCCCAATGAAGACAAGTAGTATAGTTTCCTGGACAGAAACACAGCCCGGAAGAAGGGGATGAGGTAAAACCTAAGCTGCTCTAAGTGAGGACTTTACTTAGTAATACGCCACCGCTGTTTCATTAATTGTGACAAATAGACCACACTACTGTAAAATGTTCAGATAAACTGGATCCATGAATCCATCTATATTGCATTCACAATGATCTTACAAGTGTAGACTGATTCTAAATTTCAGTGATTTAAAAAAAAAAAAAAGAACTGAGTGAACATATGGCAGAACTAGTATGTTGGAAATGTATTTGTTGTTTGCAGTCTTTTCTAATTCTTCAATATCTCTGGTATTGGTGTATGTTATTGCTTCGAGAATAATATATAAAGCCGTGTATTTAATAGATGGCTATATACCCTTTCCTGTTGCATATGTATAAGTAGATTCCCATGCATACTGTTGTGTGTGCTATCACAGATTGCTTATGAAGTGTGCATGGGAATTATTGAATAATCAAAGATTTTAGAAGGAATCAACTTTCTCCTCCAGGGATTGAAGTAACTGTGATGCCTGAATGTGGGAAGTAACCTGCTGGAAGGAGACGCTTTCTCCTGTGATGCCATCATCAAACCAACATGACCCGTTGTCAAGACATAAATGGAAGGGAAAAACAAACAAACAAATGGAAACAAACTGATTTTGGAGACCTGGCTCACAGTGTTTTCTTTCTGGGCTTTCTGCATTCATTAACAGATTCAAAGGTTTCCTCACACCATGCTCTACAAACAGCTGAGCTTCGAAGGGGAACACTGCTGCCATTAATCTGAGGAGAAGGAAGCGTATGCCTGTGCTTCTTCCAAATGCTCTGATTTACACATTACTTGTCCTTTATTAATTTCATTTTGCTAACTATTCCCCACAGTCACCTTCAGGGGGACATTGTTCTTTTCCCAGTTTTTCAAGGTGAAGAAATTTTTGACTGAAAGAGACTCACTGACTTTCCAGGGGTTACCCAGGGATTCGTTAATAGAATCAAAATTAGGCCCCAGTTAATGTCACTCAGCATCACTAGCCTCATCTTCTTGCCTCCCTCAATCCAAAGAGGCTCTCAATAAGGAGATAACGTAATTAAATACCTTCCGGGGAAACACAAACGAGTCAAATCTGCAGAAACAATGGAGAGAAATTCATCAGACACACACAGTAAGATGGCTCAGGAATGCAAGGTGTTCAGGAGACAGCGAGGGAGATGGCAGTTTGTAAACCACGAGATAGGGAAGCTAGGAAGGCCAGGGATGCTCCAGTCTGTGCTCAGAGACAGATACGATAACCTGACCAGAGCTTGGGGAAGCGGGTGGTACAACATGGTGAGTCCGTGCCTATGCTGGGATATCCCTTTAGGAGGTCTCTGAATACGAAACCTCCAATGTGCATGGTGGGTAGAGAGCATAAGAAAACTGATTGGATAGCTTTTGTTTGCCCAGTTCTCAAGGCAAAGTTAAGCCAGACGCAACTGACTTAGCAAGCTGAGTAACTTGGGTCAAAGACCTGCATCGTTTTGGTCATGGCCAAGCTTGTGTCTATCTGGACGTGGACAACTCTATTTGTATATGAAACAAGTGACTTACTGCCACCACAAGACCCCCGCCCCCAATCTCCCATGATCCTACTCTATGGATACCTTTTTCTTGGTAGTGGTAGCACAAAAGAAAGAAAGCCTGGAATATAGAGACATTTATTACAAAAGGGCAGATTTCCAAAGACATTTATAATATTTGTGTGTCGTTAGAGCAGAAGACCCCTGGCATTCTCCTTTAATGGCGTCTTCACATGTGTGTTTATAAACTGACCTTGTTCATATCACAGAATTTGTAGTTGTGCCTACAGGAAGGAGATGGCATTTGAATTATGCTTGGGCAATCAAGGATTCGTCAGCCCCTTCTAATCAACATATCTTCCCTCTTGTGGATGAACAATGGCCATATCCTTCTTAAGGCAAGTGGAGCTGAGTGGGGTGTGGAGGGAGAATTAACTATATTCTGCTAGTGGAAATTGGGAGAAATCTCCTTCCCTTATGACCCCCGGCCAAGAGAAGGGATTGTGTGTTTGTGGGCAGTGGTTGTTAAGTGGAGAGAAGGGAAGTTTCTGTTGGGCAAGTCAAGAGACTGTAGAAATAGACTAACTTTGCCTACTCCATTAGCCTCAATCCTGATGAACAAGGAAGAAGAGAGTGTGCTTGACTCTTCCAACATTTTCCTGTCAAGATGCTCTGCTCTACAAACTCTAGTGCTCACCAGGAGAATGGCTCTCTACTCTGCCCTCACAACCCAAAGGCTTTGTCAATTGAATTAATATAAATAGTTAGATTTGTGTTTTCATTCTGGTGGAATAACGCTTAATATCTAGAAACAATAATTTAGCTCATTAAGGAATTCTGCGTTCTTTATTGGAGTAAACTCTCCACCCCTGCTCTGTATCTGGAAGTCGCGACCTCACACTGCTCACTTAGTACAGAAGAGCATCAGATAATAACATCTATTGTATGGAGCAAAGTCTAGAATGCCATGTTCAGTACTAAATTTCGGCCATGCACACTGCCCCCTTTTTTAATATTTCAGTTGGCATTTGACACAAGAAAGAGAGACTTCTTTACTTCTTGTTAGTATTTGTAACTAGAGCGACTGCAAGATACATTCCCTGACCGGGAGCTGAAGCATCCCGCCACAACCTCAAAGCAGAGATGCATCATTGTATTAACAGGCAATGATAGGTATACGTGTTAAGTCAAGGAATAAGAAGACTGAACAGCTTTACCACAAAGAATTTCACAGGCTGATCGGGTATTGGTGGCGGGTGTGTGTGTGTGTGTGTGTGTGTGTGTGCCAACCTTCAATCCTAGCACCCCCTAGATAGAGGGGGTCTGCTGAGGCAGAAGGATTGCTGTGGGTTTGAGATCAGTATGGACTACAGCGAGAAACTATACCTCTGCAGTGATAACAACAAACAAACAACCTAGCAGACAAAAAATTAATTGAACTGCCTTTAATTCTTGCACCTACGACTTCCTGTAGCACTTCAGATGGAGCACAGTGTGAGAGGCCTGCCTAGCCATACTGACTAGCTAAAAGTCAAAGGGACGCAGCTCTCTCTGTTTGGTGGCGTCTTCTAGCATACACAAGCCTGGAGCAGCTCATGAGCCAGGCCTGGCAGTGCGGCCTGTAATCCCAGCACTTCAGAGGTGCAGGCAGGGGTATCCTAAGTCCATGCTCACTCTCCACTTCACAGTGAGCATGAGGCCAGCCTGCACTACATGAGAAAAAAAAAAGAGAGAGAGAGATTTCTTTTTACTATTCCAATCTAGAGGCTGTTGCCTCTGTTCTGTTCGTTTCTATAATCGCTGGCTTGAGTAATTTTAAAATCTGAACCAGTATGATTCCTAGAATCAGAAGGATCCAAGAAGAGACCCCAAAAGGATTAAAAATTCTCAAAGATGCTGACACCATTAGGTGCCAGGGAACTGTTGTTGATGGGAACCCAAGGGAGTCTGGAACCTAAACTTTTCCTTGTTTGAAAAATGCTGTGAAATGATCCCAAGGGTTATCTTGCGAAGACTCTCTTCCTTCAGGTTTTTGTGGTCACGTGAGTTGCCAGCACTTCCTGTCGGCTCCTGATGCTACTTTCCACCGAGTCAGGGAACACAATGTGGGAAGTTGCAGGAGGCATTGCCTCTACCTCATTAGATTTACTCCATCACTATGGCTCCCTCACTCATGAGAACATCACTGATCCAAGTCGGGACTAGGACCTAGAAGCAAGGCATGAGGTGTTGAATTCAAAGCTCTTGGAATTTCTGGAACACAAACACAAATGAGTTCTGAATTCTATACTGTGGTCAGTAGAGGCAGAATTCATCCCCTGAGCTACGTTTAGTTGCCAAAACCATGTTTAGTTCAAATCTTTGTTTTCTTCACAGTCACAGATTTGCAGATTATATTTTTGTGGAAAAAAAAATATAGTAGGAAAGAGCTGACACAGTATCACTCTTCAAATGAGCTTTATTAGGAGAGAGAGGGCAGAGAGAGAAAGAGAGAGAGAGCATGCACCTCACAGCCATGGACAGCCATGATGGGCTTAAAGTTGCAGAATACTAGAAGAGATACAGCATCCTAGCCCTAGACAGCCATCAGGGGCCCTGAAGAGATGTTCTAGAGACTTTGGTCCCTCTGGTTCCTTCTGGGTCTAAGAGTGGATGGAGTTTCTCTGTTTTTAAGTTTCCGGGGGCTTAAAGGTATTCTATACCATGGGACTTAAATTGACCTAGCTTCTGTACCAAGGGACCCAGAGGCAGGACTAGGTAGCACCATGAATGTCTCCTGCAAATGTAAGGTGGAGGGGGCTGCAATGCTATAACATGGCTTATCAACTCTAGAACTCTAGTCTGCAGCGGGGCTTGGCCTGATTTCTAAACGAGTGAGAGAGAGGCAGTTAAAGAGACCGTAACACACACACACACACACACACACACACACACACACACACACACACACACACACTTTAAATCAGCCAGGCATTTGGACATTCTTCTTTTGAACTACTTCTTGTAGGTGAAGGATCTGATCTAGACTTTGGCATCTACCTTCAGCTAGTGATGCTCAAGGGGGCTGTGTTTTCTGTTCACAAAATCATCTCTAGAGATGAGTAACACTGTGCAGCTTTTTCCCCTAACTGAAACTGGTCATTTAGTAGCAAAGGAAGTGAGTAAAGAATTCATTTTCAAATACACACTTGCAATGACTAGTATTACCTTCTTGTTAGGTGTGGGCCCTCAGCAATTGAATCAGACTGATGATCTGATACTGTGGATAATCAGAACCCTCTGCTTGGATGCATCCCCTCTTTAGGATTAAAAGCTTTTTATCGGGATGCACCTGAAAAATTGGTGGGGTCCAGTTTCTGGATTTTATTTTTGCTTCTGTTTTGTTCACCAGGCAGACCTAGCAAAGGAAGAGTCCATTGACACCAGAGCCTGGGGACAACTCCTATTACAGCCCTGTTCACACTGTCTTAATAAGACACACAGACAAACCAACTGACCCCTTGAGATATGAACTCGGAGAAGAAATCTGTGTGTGCCTTTCATCAGGCAGAGGGGGAACTGGATTAGCTTACAGTTCCGTGTAATTTGGCAGGGGTGGGTGGAGCTTCAAGTCAGCGCTGCTGTTTCAAACTGCGGAGTTGGTGCACAAATGATCCCTCACACACTCTGGCATAGTAAATCATCTTCACAGTTCTAATATCCCATGAAACCCAATTTACATATAACACAGCGAAGGAGATGAAAAGCCAAGAACAGACTCCTGTATCAAAAGGCATCAGGCACACTGCTTGACTTCCTTGAAGCACCACTAACTTCTATAAATTCCTTGCTGGAAAAGGTTATTAAATCACCACGGCCTCCCAGCTATTCAGTCCTTAATTCCCCTCCTCTTTGGACACAACCTATGGAAACTCATCTCTCCCCCTCCCATCTCCCGTTCCATTTTTTCCCTTCCCTTTCATCCTAAAGCCTGTTAACTTGAGCTGAATCCCTCTGAATCACTGATCACAGCAAACATCATTTCTACCTTTTTGATTAGATGTGTAATACACTTGGACTTTAAATACTCATTTAGTTAGTTACCTTAGCTGATGGGGGTGTGTGTGACAGGGCACTAGAAGATGAGGCAGATAATAAGACCACTCTGTCTTAGTTTAGAACTAGCCTTGCCAAGGGAACACATAGAAAGTTACACAGCACCAGGATGTAGCCATGTTGTGTGGAATACCACTAGATAATAATGCTGACATCTATTGCCAGCCTACACAGCAGACTTACTGTCTAATTACAATTATCTGTGTGATATACCAAAGATACCATGGTGTGGACACAGTACCAAAATTAGCTTCTTCTCCCTCAGAATACATAGTTTCTTTGAATTAAGAAACATTAACTAATCATGTTCCCCAGAAAGCTGAGAATGTTTGTGTTTTAGCAGAATTAAAATCAGTGTTCTCAACCATCATGGTCAATGGCCTGGCATCACATTAAGAAGACACAGTGCCTGACAAAGACTTCCTTTTCACTGGGGTCCCTCCATCATGGTTTTGCAACATTGGCACATGTCAGATTTTTAGCCAGACCATTCTTTATGGAATAGAATTGCCTTCTGCACTTCAGAGTATTTAGTCTCTGCTCTCTGGAAACCCAGTGGAAGTAACCCCCTCAGTGGGACTTTCAAAAGTATCACGAGACATTGCCAAATATCCCTAGGGTAAGGCAAAGTTCCTCCCAATTAACAACTATAGCTCTGGACTCACAATCCTTTTGCTTTTTGCCCGTCATGTTTGAGTCCCATCCCTCCACCAGCAATGTTCATATTTCCACCCAGTCATACACCCTCTCACATCTTCCTTTTTCTCTGAAATTGATTCTCAGTCACATAAAAGTACCTTGAGAATGCTTGTGAAAACCAAAGCAAATTTGAACCCCAAAACAGCGTACAGTAATTCGATAGTAAGGGGTGAAGCTTTTAGGAAAAAAAAATAGTTAGAAAATGTACCTGGGCCTCTATAAGAGGAATCAAGTTGGTCTTGACTGTCTATAGCCTTTGGGTGGCTCTCTGGGACTCGTACAAAAGGAATATTATGGGGTTAGCATAAAACTCCCCTGAAGAACAAAGTGCTTGCCTTTATAGCCTAGAAAAAGTTTCCTCTTCTAGTTTATACCTTCTATTGATTTCCTGTGTAAATTATTCACCATTACTTTTCCATAACTTCAAAAAAAAAAATCTCCAAGTCTCACTCTCCTTGACCTACTTATTTACTCTTGGCAAGTGACAACCTTCCTGATTTTAAACTATGAAAACTGGCAGGGGGGGGGCTGGAGAAATGGCTCTGCAGTTAATGGATTTTTATTGGCTGTGTGGTACACTCGGATTGTGAATATTCATTTAGTTAGTTACCTTGGCTGATGGTGGCTCCTGGCAGAGGATTAGAGTTCAGTTCCCAGCACCTTCGTCGGGCAGCTCACCACCTGTGCTACTTTGGGCTCCAGGGGATCCTACGTCCTGTTCTGACCTCCATAGGCACCCACCCTCACATGCACGTTGAAAGGCGAACCTACAGCCCAGGTGACTATTACACACACACACACACACACACACACACACACACACACACACAGAGAGAGAGAGAGAGAGAGAGAGAGAGAGAGAGAGAGAGAGAGAGAAATCTTCAAAAAGAAAATTGATAAGAAGTTCTGCATCATTTTAATGTGTTTTCTCTCTTCCTCGCTCCCTCCTTCTCTTCTTCCCCCTTCAGCTACACTTCCCTATTCTCTTCTCATTTCCTTTCGTGTGTTCTGATCAGGTTTGCGCTTCTCTTCATGGGCTTTGTATTGCCACTTGTACAGCAACAATCCTGCCTTTCCTGAGTGACCCCTTGAACTCTGCTCCTGACTTCATGTGTCTAAGTCTCTGGTTTTCTTTGCATTTTTAATGCTCTGCTGTCTGTCGGCAGCTTCTCTTCTGTGTGCAGACATTGCTGCCCATGTCATCGTCATTCCTGTGGTTCTCTCCCTCCCTCCCTCCCTCCCTCCCTCCCTCCCTCCCTCTCCTCCTCTCTCTCTCTCTCTCTCTCTCTCTCTCTCTCTGTTCTCCTTTCTCTCTCCCAACACACTCAAAGCAATAACCTATCCCTGTAGTTTTTGCTCTGCCTTACCCTTTTAGAATCCCATGCAGGCTCTTTCTCCCTTTACCAATCTATTAGAACCATGTTGATTCCCTAATAGTGGAGACTCAGTCCCCAAATGTCCTGGACCTGGGTTTGACTGGTGAGAATTGGACACCATGCTTACTCCTGGGGTTTTCAGGCTCCCCTAGTTTCCAGGCTATACAATCTCTTAACTCCCAGCTGCCTTCACAGCTGCTTTCCCTTCGGTCCTCTCCAGGAAAGTCCAGTTAAGGCCCCAGTTGTCTGGCTTTTCATCTCCAAAACCGACGCCTCCACAGCCTTTCCATTCAGTGTTGTGGAGACCTGGTGACTTCCTTTGGACTTAGTAGTGCTGTCCATTCTCAGCTGGGGAACTCCTTCTGGGACATTTTTCATTGTAAGACACCTTCTTCAATCACATCGTGGAGAGTATTTTGTGTATGACACTCAAGAGTGACTAGTCATAACTACAGCAGCTAGAAAAAGCAGCATTTCATCTCTGCAAGGCTGATTAATTCATGTAGTTGATCATGCTAGCAAATGTAGATTTGTGGATAGCTGTCTTTTAAAAAAAATCTTTGTGTGTGTGTATATGGGATTGGTGTGTGCGGCTACATATATGCACAATTGCATGGGTGTAGATGCATATGTGTTTGCAGGTGCACATGGACATATGTACCTGCGGGAGGCCAGCTCCTACCTTTTCCATGGTTCCTATGAGGAGGAGAGAGGGATAAAAAAAACTTTTAGATAGAAAGATAGTGAAGAGGATAAAGACAGAAACACAGGAGAGCTTCGGGAGGACCTGGATCAAAATTCAACAGTCCCTTCTGCCTCTTTGAAAGGGCTTTTTGTTTTGTTTTGTTTTGTTTTTTTGAGACAGGGTTTCTCTGTGTAGCTTTGCGCCTTTCCTGGATCTTGCTCTGTAGACCAGGCTGGCCTCGAACTCACAGAGATTCGTCTAGCTCTGCCTCCCAAGTGCTGGGATTAAAGGCGTGTGCCACCACCGCCCAGCTGAAAGGGCTTTTTATAACAATGTCAAGGGGTGGGCAAAAGACCTCCCCCTTGCTAGGTCAAAGCACCACACAGCCAAATGTCGACCCTTCCAAACACCTGGTAACCACGCCTGTGGTCAAATCATCCACTTATGCAGCCCTGCTGGGCAAAGCAAGCTCAGATTCTTGGACCCTAAGTTCTCATTAGGAAACTTCTGTGGGTCTCTACATATACTCATGCATGTGGTGGCCTGAACTTATTGTTAAGTATCTTCCTTGAACAGTCTTCACCTTATTGAGGCACTCTGGCTGAACCTGGAACTCATGAATTCCTGCTGGTTTAACTGGCCAGCTTGCCATGGGGCTCTCCTGTCTCTGTCTTCCCAGTTCTGAGGTTATAGGAAGCCCTATGCTTGCTTGACCTTTGCAAGAGTTCTGGGGATCTGAACTATCCGTAGAACCCCTCTCTCAGCCCCAACCAAGATAACTTTCCGAGGAAACTTTCTTCCAGGGTCCCTGTCCAGTCAATACTAGAGTAATTACATGATATTTTACCTTGGTACCAAATCTACCATTATATCCAAACTGCAGGAAAGTCTAACTCCATGTTTCAGAAATTACAAGTAGAAACAGCACTGTTTTGAAGCTCATGGTGTAAGGTTAAAAGTTATGTCTACTTTCTAAGAATGTTTTGTGAATGAGTAGTAACCATAGGGCCATTGGTACAAACTGGGTGAACTACTTGTCTCAATTCAGCATCGTTGTAAAGATCAGTGGTTCTCAACTTGTGGGTTTCGACCTCTTGTGGGGTTGCATATCAGATATTTACATTATGATTCAGTAGACAGCAGAGAAATGGAAGGTAATCTGAGGTTATGACAATTTTGCATTTGTTTTTCTTTTTGAGGTAAGCAAAGAGAGCAAGAATTGGTCTATTACTTGGTCTTACAGTGTTAAAATAAAAAATAAAGCAAACAAGCAGCGAAATTACAGTCATGAAGTAGCAACAAAACAATTTTATGGTTGGATTCACCACAACATGAACTATATTAAAGGGTCGCAGCATTAGGGAAGTTGAGAATCACTTCTATAGGGCCTTAAAAAACTCTTTGGCAAACCTATTGCAAACTAAGGAAAGCCTTAATACCCTAACAGTTATAGGTAGAAAGAACAATTCTTCCTAGAAGCTGAAGTATCAGTCAGCAGGGATCTCTTTTGGACACTCAACTATGTAGAACTGATTTATCAGAAGTACATGGAATGCAGACAGCAGAGAAATAGAAGGCAACCTGAGGGTATGAAGACTCCATATTTGTTTTTCTTTTTGAGGTAACCAAAGAGAGTAAGAATTGGTCTATTACTAGGTCTTACAGTGTCAAAATAAAAATATAAAACAAACAAGCAAAAACAAAAAACTCATGATCATAACTAGTCATAGCTACAGTAGCTAGGAAAAGCAGCATGATTTCATCTCTGCAAGGCTGATTGGTTCATGTAGTTGATAAAGCTTCCAAATTTAGAGTTGTGGATAACTATCTTTTAAAAAATCTTTGTGTGTGTGTGTGTGTGTGTGTGTGTGTGTGTGTGTGTGTATGGGATTGGTTATCCATTACTCTGAGTCCTAGGAAAAGGCGTTAAAACAGTAGCAAAGAGCAAGGCAAAGGGCCTCTGCTCTTAGTGTGTAGCCTTTAGTGGAAATGGCATACCAGAAGAGCTCTATAAGAATTTTGAACGTGTTTGCTTAATATGCAGGAGTACACTTGCACGGCATATAGACCAGACATCAAAACCCTTCAGGAAAGGCCAGTGAGATGACTAGGCAGGTAAAGGCATTTGCCCTGTAGCCTAGCTGCTTGAGTTCCAGGAATGGAACTCATGTAAAGACAGAAGAGAGAACTGACCTTACAGAGTTGTCCTCTGGTACACACACACACACACACACACACACACACACACACACACACACCACATCACACATAAAAGTAATTAAAACTGGGAGATACATTTGAAGAACTAGATAGTGTTGCAGAATATAATTTTAAGATGTATTACTTTTGTTTATGTTGAATTTGTTTAACTCTGTGAAATTGTATTACTGTGTCTGACTAAAATACCTGAGGGTCTAATAAAGAGCTGAACTGCCAATAGCAAGGCAGGAGAAAGGATGAGTGGGACTGGCAGGCAGAGAATATATAGTGGGAGAAATCTGAGAGGACAGGAGAAGGAGCCAGAGAAGGAGGAGGACTCTAGGAGCCAGCCACCCAGCTACATAGCAAGGCACAGAGTAAGAGTAAGATTTATAGAAGTAAAAGAATGGGAAAAGCCCAAAGGCTAAAGGTAGACCAGATAATTTAAGTTAAGTAAGTTACGCCAGGCTAAGACTGAGTGTTTATAACTAAGAAAAAGCCTCCATGTGTGATTTATTTGGGAGCTGGGTGGCAGCCCCCCAAAAGAGTAAAAAACAAAATAGCTCAGTTGTCAAGGATCTGACAACTTCTATAATTGATCACTATGCAAAAACTACCTTTCCCTTGTGTGTGACTCTAACATGCATGGATTCTGATAAGGGAAGAGACTTCCTCTCCTTTAGCTGACCAGAATATAAGTAGGATCACCTTTTACCAAGACCTGCATTGAGAATAGGGTAGCTGCTGCAACCACTTCATTTTTAATTGAGTAAATTCTGACAAGCAAAGGCACAGAGGTCAGGCCTGGAAGAGAGTTGGAGAACTTAAAGTAGATTTTGTGTAGCTACACATACACTGCTATAGATGTCGTTCTGTAGCAGGAGTGTCGACAGCATGAAGAACCCAGTGATGACAGAATACTACTAAACATCATGGCACCATTTCCTATATTGATGTGATTCTTGAACTGCCACTTGGGAGTAGAAACCATTATGCATGTGAGCTCATGTTAGGTCCTCCCTAGGTAGATGCATTGCAAGAGGCATTCTATGGAGCAACAGAGCTGGCTTAATAGGAAATAGAAATGAGGGATTTGATGGAAATGTATTGAGTTATTTGTCATGGTAACAGACAGAAGCTGATGGGTTGAAAGAGAATGCAATGAAGGAGCCCCAAGCAGAAGTTAGATAAAGGTCCCCACAAAGCCTGTAGCTATTTGGCATCAGTCTCGAGGACTTGACATGTAAAGAAATGATGATTTATTGTAACTGATGTAATAGGAAGAAAAGGAGATACCCCTTTTCAGCTTAAAGCTCTGCATGGGACATTAGACACCAGTTAAGACAAGAAGATGGAAAGAAGGAGCACCCTGTGTGCTTTACAATGAAGTAGGCTGAGTCATAGAACGGGGGTGCAGAAGTCATTCGGGAGAGGGCAGAGAGATGCAGAGGTAGAGCAAAGTTTGGGACTAAGAGTAGGGGAGAGGGTAGATGGTCAAAGGGACTTGAATGTTGAGCAGAGCCTGAGGATAAACATGGGCATGAGGTCTGAGGTCTGGTAGGATCAGTGCTTGCCAGGTTCCAAGTGGAGCAGAGATGCAGTGTGGTTTCTGTACCAGGACTGGCTCTGGCCCCAGGGTGTGTTGCCAGAAGCTTCATGATATTACTAAATTGTGATTTTTTTCTCAGTTCTCCAAACAGAATCATTATGGGAGGGTTTACAGATGCCCCTGAAGAGATCATTCATCAGACATCTTTTGATAAAGAGTAAAGTCTCCTGGGGATGGGTTGGTTCCAAACCCCTCAGAAGCCTTGCTGTGTTCTGATTCAGTAGATTGGTGAAGAAATTTTGCCAGAAAAGAAGAAATGAACCTAGTTTCCTAGCCTTCCTTAGAAACTGGCCTCCTGACTGCTACATGTTGTGATCTGGGCCCTTTTAAGGAGCCCCTAACACTATGATCATCCCTCAGCAACCTTGATATCTCAGCTAATATATAACCTACTTGGTTGAAGTATGACTGACTGCTACTTTAACTAAATTCAAGGAATAGAACAATAAGAAAAGGTTCTGCCCTGGAAATCTTAGCATATGGAATTCAGGTGGCAGTGTGTGTGTGTAAGAGAAAGAGAGAGAGAGAGAGAGAGAGAGAGAGAGAGAGAGAGAGAGAGAGAGAGAGAGAGAGAGAGAGAAGTTCTCAGGCATAGCTATAGGAAAGAAACCCATGACTGGTGTTGATCCAACTCCTGGAAACCACTCTAGCCACCAGCCCTAAAGCTCTGGATGCTCTGGATAAAAAATGACTCCTTTGTTCTGAAGGATAACTCAATGTGAAATAAATATACATGGATTTAAAATAATACATTAATTTAAATTTGCCAGGTGGAACTACTTTGATGGAAATTTACCTAAAAAAGCGACAAATGATCTGCTTCTGCATCTAATCAGCCAATCAGACACCCCCATGCTGATTACTTAATGAACTGGAATTTTCATGCAAATTTTTTTGATTATTCACAATTCTTCCCTTCCCCCAAGTGCCCCCCCAACACTCTGCTTATAATTCTTAACAAATTAGTTAATATTTTCTTCAACCATATAACAGAATTTGTTAATCAAAACTGAATTCCTAGCTAAATTTCTCTGAGCCATGTGCAAAGCCTGTAGTCATACAGATAGGCATTGACAACTAACCAAAGGATTCTTTTCACCAGGAAGAAGCAGATACAAGGAGTTGTATGAATAGAAATCAAAGGCCCCAGACATTTTCAGAAGTCTCATTGCATATAGTAAAGAGAGCATGATGCATAAATCGAATTAATCTTATCAATAAAAACCAGGAGTCAGATACTGGGGTAAAATCCTAAAAGATCAGAGAAGCAGAGGAGCAGCCACCAATGACTTCCTACCTCTCCCATTCCTCCAACCAAAAGGGCCAAGATCCTGTCTCAGGGGACCTTACCACTGCTTGTCGCTCTCTCTACAGTCCTCCAAACCTCTATGGTTAACTAGTGGTTAGCTCTGCCCTCTGACTCCAAAAAGCTTTATTTGTCAGACCACTAAAAAATATCACACAACAAGAGAACATGATTATATTATAGAATGGGCTCCATACCATTTGGCATGGCATGGTGTGAAGGACCTACTGAGCTACTAGATGCAGAGCATGGGGATATGCTTCAGGTGCCCACAGGTACTCAACAAACAGTTGCTATTATAGTTAGCACGCTAGGTGATAAATAATCCTCTTCTCCCAGGAAAGGGGTTGAATTCCAGAGCATTTTAGTGACTTCTACAAGTAACACCTTAAATCACTGCCTTGAGAGTGCTGCCAGGTCATCCGAAATGAGCTGAACTGTTGGCCTGCTCCTAAATCTATTTCCCAGCTCGTAAATTCAAAGCCATAATCAAAAGACTCACGTGTATGTAGTCTGAAGAGAACCATTGAACACAGTTCTATCAAATCCGATCATACATGGGCCTGCTGCTGTGACAAAATGGGAAGCGTTAGTTGCTTGGCCTGAGAACTTGAACCTTTTGCAGGTGTCTGGACACTCTGCAGAAAGGACTGTCGAGGGTCTGTTTGGGGAGTATTCACCATGAGAGACATTCTAGGTACATACATGTAAAGCCATAACCAGTCATCAGAGGCAGGGCGGAGGGGATTTTTAGTACTCTGTGTGCCATGATAGCCTGCGCCACAGATTTGACCTCCCCCAGCAATCCTGTGCCCAAGGAAGCAGCTGCACAGTTCCACAGTGGAAGAATCTCTGCCAACCACTGAGGCCGAAGACTGACCATGAGTGCCCAGGGATGGAACTTAGTGTTCACAGTGAGTAAAGCCAGTGAAGTAGAAGACTTTTTCCCACTCATAAAGGTAGCTGTGGAAATGCTGGCACTCTGAAAAAAGAAAGCAAGAGAATTGTAAATGCATTGGATGGAGCCTTGGCCCCTAGGCAGAAAGTGGCCACTGTATTCACCCCAGTATGGCAATGTGCGAGCCCAGATCCTGAGAGGCTCTGCTCAAGCCATGACAGAAAATAGCATATGGAGGAGAGCTGTATGTGTCTGTGTATGTATGTGTGTCACACACATAGGAGCTTCTTGAACAAGATGGAAATAATATCTGGGGGTGGGTACCCACATGTCTACAATCTAGTAGGTGAGAAATAAAACAAATTTTGTTAAAACACTACCATGACTCCATTTTCCCATCGGCTGTGGAAACCTAAGTTAATCTTCTTACTAACTTAGTGAATAGATGTGGTCTGGCCCAAAGAATGTTGCAGGCAAGTAAATAAGCTTACTTACTTTTCTCAAGGACTTAACAAATATGAAGGAATGTAAGTAACAGAAAATAGATGATCCTCCCATTTTGTTTATTTGTTTCCTCCAGAACCTAATATCTGAAGGGAAAAATAGTTATCAAATATGCATCAAATACACAAGTAATCTATTAAGACATTTAAAGTGTGATATTTAGTACACTTCTAAATATGCTCAAGAGAACTGAAGATGAATGTCCATGGAGCAATGTGTACACAAATCTTCATATTTATTCATAGGAACTCAAAGAGAAAATAATGAACATATCCACAAACCAACAAAGAAATAAATGAAATATGGTACATTGACACAATGGAATATTATTCATCCCTAAAAGAAATGAAGTACAACATGGAGTTTGAAAAAGAGTCTACCTTTTAATGTATTTTCATTCGTGGGGAACACATAGAATGGGCAAACAAGAGGACAGAATACATACAAATGGCATTAGGCACTGAAGGGTAGTCCTGGAACTAGGAAGTGATGGTAGATAAGTAGAGGGGAGGGTTATTTGTGGGGTGATGGAATTTATTTTGGTAGTGGTTGTACATTGTGAATATACCACAGCCACTAAGGTGTGTATTTCCAATATACAAATTGCATGATGTATGAAATATTAGGTAGAGCCGAAAATTCAACGAAACAAAAAGAGAGGGAGCTATCCTTGGTGGATTGTGGGAGTACATAGGTTATACTAATAAAACATAATAAAACTTCCCTGCTTTATCTTGAGTCCACTCTCCCACCAAGAGAATGTTAAAAGGATTCTTTTATGGTGATGTGTTGAAGATGTTAAATGAAGCAAAAAAAAAAAATCTCATTCAAAATCATTATGATCTCTCAACTCTTCCTTCTTCACATCTGGGTCATGTAGCCTGTGTATACAGATTCAGTCCTGCCCCAGGAACTGAGATCAATCTTGACCTTGACAAAGGATATTTGTTGAACTCTAGTTCAATGGTCTAAGAACATAGCCACAATCCTACTTTCTGCTAGTCTCTCCTTCTAATCTAGCATTTGCGTGTGAGCCTTGTTATTTAATCTCTTACACCTAGCGATTCTGGGTTTGAGAAATCTGAATGAAATGTCCTTCAAAAGTTTGGACATTTGAACTCTGGATCCCCAGTTGGTGGCACTGTTTGAGGTGGTTAGGAGGTGTGGCCATATTGGAAGTTGTATGCCATTGGAGGCAGGCTTCGAGACCTTGGAGACTGTACCACCCACTTCTAGTTTTCTCTGTGCTGTGTGCTTGAGGTTCAAAATGGGAACTCCCAGCTTTCTGACCCTGCCACCATGTCTACTGCTTCATGCTGTCATGCTTCCACACTGTGATGGATTCTTAGCCCTCTGGAAACGGAAGCCCAAGTAAACTCCTTCATAAGTTGCCTTGGCCATGGTGTCTTTTCACGGCACCAGAAAAGTTGTATGCCTAAGCCCTCTGTATATAGAAATGGAGGCTGTCTAGACTGAGCTTCTGCCTTTGGTCTTTGGCTGCCATTGGGTCCTATTCAGACTTTCCAGATTCTAGGTTCAGACTTTCTAGATTCAGACCCATATCTCACTCTCACCCTTATGTATCTTGGCATGGTTAACCTTTGGCTATGCCATGCACTTGATGCTGAGTCATTCTACCTGTCTGTGACTATCCAAATGTTGCATTTTGGAGTCTGGCTGGGCTTCCTTCTCCCATTATCGGTCCTGCCTTCTGCTCCCTCCCTAATGCTCCAATATAGACTCCTGAGCTTCTAGACTACTTTGATGATACCAATTCTAATATTTTTGTAACCCTTGTTGTGCTGCAAAAATAACTTCAGTTCAGATTTAAAAAAAAAAAAAAACCTATGATTTCTCATTCAACTCATCATTTTTAGAACATGAAAAAAAATGTATTCTTAAGTTAAGATTGAGTGCTTACTGCATGAAAATTATTCCCATGGTCCCAGAAACATGAAGCTACAAAGAAATGGGTGATGACTAAAGATCATATTCACTAAGTATAGTCATGGGATAATGGATACGGATCCATTATCTCACTTATTTCCTGCATTAGGTTCTAATAATGTAGTCATTTCATTTTATATAAATTATTTTTTGTATGTATACAATACAAATTTCTTACCTGTATTCCTCAAGTTATACCTAGATCTATAGGTTTGTTTCTCTTAAATATTGCTACTTAATATCTTTTAGCTATATCATTTCCATTCCCCCTTCTCTTCTCTCACATATATATGGTTGTATATGCATATGTGTGTATGCATGTGTAAATGCATAAATATACATACATATATATCCTTAAATTCAGTACTTAAATATAATCATGAAATACTTTCTGTGTATGGCTTATTTCACTTAGCATGATATCTTCTGAGTCCTTCCATGTAGAAAATTCCAGGGTGTCATTATCTTTTAAGCCTGCCTAATTCTGGTGTTGATACTAATCAGGATGTTACATCATCTATGGAACTTAAATTATAATAGAACTTACCACCAAACTGAACACAAAGTACTATGTTTAGTTATCATAAAACAATGTGGGGTGACATGCCATCTTCAAAAGAACTGTGGCTAGGCTTGCTTACTTCCCTCCTAGAGCTGATTCATCCAGGGTCATCCAGGATCATCAAGTACAATTTCACAAGACTGAGACAGAAACCAGAGGTCAAGTCTGAGGATGTTATTAAGGCAAGGGGTTAGCAGTTGAATCATAGTTTTCCAAATAGCTTCCAAGGGGCATAGTACATAGAGTCTAGTTTTAAAAGAATGTGAGTAAGGATTCCCTAGGGAAAAATAAAATTACAAGTCTCCCTGAACTGCAGTATTTCTGTATCTACATAGGATACCCAAGATGTGAAGTGCCAAGGTTAATAACGTCTTTTCTTCTTTTGGTGTGTATATGTGTGTACATGTGCACGTACATGTTCACATGTGTGTGGGCACATATGTGAGTGTGGGTGTGGTTTCATTTATACACATATGGAGGCCTGAGGTTGATGTTGGGCCCCTTCAATTGTTCTACCACTGTATTCCTTGTGGCGATCTCTGTTGGTCAAACCTAGAGTTGGCTGATACAACTTGTCTTGCCAGTTTCCTCTGAGTGTCCTCTGTTTCCTGCTAAGCATTTTCCTGGGCTCTAGAGACTTGAACTCCAGTCTTCTTGCTTGTTCTTTAAACATATTAACCACCGAGTCATCTCCTCAGCTGGAGAGCAAATGTTTTAGTGTCCTGTGATAGCATGTCTGAAAAGACTTGTAGTGAAGTTGCTACACCTGGGATGTCTGGTGAGTCAGCCAGTTGCCTCCCAGCCAGTATTCTCCTTCAGCTTCCCGTCCTATGAATCCACCACCTTGGGCATCTGGTCCTATCGCTGCCTTCAGATGACGACAGCAACAGTGAACACCCACCTACAACTTCCTGAGAGACTTCTGGTAAAAAAAAAAAAAAAAAAAAAAAAAAAAAAAAAAAAAAAAAAAAATCCTGTGAATTCCTGATACTCAAAACTGGCCAGAAAAAAAAAAAAAATGATCCTTTATCTAGAAAAAATGATCCTGAGTGAGGTAACCCAGACTCAGAAAGACAAATATGGTATGTACTCACTCATAGGAAGATGCTAGATGTGGAACAAAGATGACTGGACTGCTACTCACATCACCAGTGAGGCTACCTGGAAAACGGGACCCCAAGAAAGACATGGAGAAATGGATGAGATCTACATGAACAGCCTGGACATGAGTGGGACCAATGAAGGGCGACAGTCGAGGGATGATTCTACCCATGTCTAACTTGATGAAGCAATGAGTTTATTGGCTTACCTATGGGCACATGAGTACTCAGAGGGGAGTGCATGACCAGTACGTCCACCCCAGTATGAGAGACAAATCATAAACAAGGAGTTCCTGGAACTCCATCCAAGACTCTTAGGCAGCTCCATAGGTTGGAAACGCCCCCAGCACTGCCATGCCTACATGACCTTGGGAATCCTGCATTCTTTATTTACACATGGAGAGTCCTTTCCTCCCTCCAGGAATAAATACTTCAACTTGGATCAAATAACTACATAGGAGACCGCAGCTGCAACTTGGAAGCCACAGAGGAGGGATAATGCTTAGGTTTCTGAGACATGTAGTTCTTCTCTCCCCCTTGCATCTCAAGGATGACTGCTGAGGCTGGGAAAGAGGGAGGCTCCAATGTGGAGGAAGCATATAGGTCCCAGAGATGCTCAGCTTCGCGTCACCATGAGTAATTGGCCCATAAAAACTCCTTCAGACTGCATGTTAGGCATGGTGAGCTAGCATTTCAAAACAATTAATTTTTTAAAAAAGTTTTGCAAGATCCTTTTTTTTTTTGAATGTCAAAAGTCTTTAGTCTGACTTCAGTTCTAGAAGGTAAATAGTCCAAGACATGGAATTTTCCACAGTGACAATGGTGAGCAAGTCAGAAGGGGTAATGGTGTCCATGCCTTGCTTCTTAGCTGCACAGAATGGCAGGAATGGCTGGTTAAAAGAAGCCCTATATGCCTTCTGCCTTGGTCATAAGGCTAATTATACAAAGACATGTTTAGAGTAAGTGTTTGGAAACTGTGAGTGGTCATTCAGCAAGCTACAAATCAAGCATCCTGGATTCTAGTACCCATCACTTTCTCCTCTTCTTGTGATTAGCATTTTTGCAAATGGTACAGTCTCCTGCCTCAACTTCTCTTCCAAGTAAAGACTCCCATAAAGCATGCCATCTGCAGAATTCTCCAGAGAAAGAGAAGGATGTTAGCCATAACCTCCTAACCCACTCAGCACACCCTCAGCCAGCAGCCTCATTCTCCCTTTGGCATTCAGAAGACTCTGGTCCCCCTTGCCCTCACAAGAGCTATCAACATAATGAAAGTTGAGGTGAAGATTAATCATGTAGTAAGCTTCTTCTTCCATCTGTTATAAAAAACCTTCTGAGAGTGCAATGAACTCAGAGAAGCTGAAAAGTCTGTAGTGGATGGACTTCAGTGTCCCTAGTTTCTACAGGTTCTGCCACCACAGATTCAACCAATGGAGTCCTGAAGTGTTGGGACTTCAGGACTGAATGTGTACAGACTGTTTTTGTATAACAATTTACTTAGTGTTTGCAAGGCCTTGGGCATCATAAAGATCCTAGAGATGATTTAGGGCACACAGGATAATATGCACAAGTTGTATGCAACTGCTGTATCATTTTCCATAAGGACTTGAGAATTGTGGAGTTCAGTGTCTGAGGGAATGCTGAAACCAGTACCACACAGGTACAATGGATGACTGTTTTACTGAAAAACCTGAGAAAATCCACGAGAAAAGGAATGCTATTCATAAGCAGTCTATATATATCAAGTACCTTAGATTTTGACAGACAATCTGCCTCTAGTTTACCACAGCTCTCTGTTCCTGTCTAACAACCTACAGTATCGCATAGTTTCTCATTTTAGGCCCATTTGAGTCTAAGCTGCTATAAATTGCATGAGTTTCCTTTTTTGCATCCTAGTCCTAGGAATGGGTAGCATAAAATAAAATCTTAATAGATTTTTTGATGAATTAATAACATTTTCACTTTAAAAGGCAGAATATTGGGAACATAATTCTAATGATGTTTGAGAAGAAACCACATGGAGAGTCCATACAGAGACCCAGTTATATTTATATTTAGGTTTCAAATCTCAGCCCTTCATAATGAAATTAGTTTGGACATGTCCTCAAATCTCCTCCTGGGTAAATGGATGGAATCATGATATCAGTGTGTGGTATTTTTAATGGTACTTTTGTATTTATTACACTTATTTTTAAGACACTTACTTTGAAACTATTTGGCAACACTTGTTATTGTCACTTTAAGGATTAAGAATGCAAACTTCAAGGAGATAAAAATTGTTTCTCAGTTATTCAAGAAGGTGAGAGGTGGAGTCCAGTACTTCAGAGTCTAGCACCCTAACTCCTAAGCAGGGCTCTTTGACTGGAACTCACTGTGAAATTCTGGAAATAGCAGAAGCAATTGTTTATACTAAAAAGGAAAAATCAATTTTGGATCTTGGTCCGAAGCCGGGGTTTCTGCTCCACACCTTACTTGGTGGTGCAGTCATTTTTCACCTAGGGGCCAGCATTGCTGGAGCTAAAAGCTTTCTGCATTCTTATGTGAAATGAAGGATGGGAAGTTCCCTGAAAATGTCTGAGGGCTTAATTCAATTGATGTTGGCACAATCAACTTCGGGATTCATCCAAATCCATTATTAAGGGTTCTTGTGCCAAAACTCTTGAAAAAAAAAACAAAACCCGAAAACCGATGTGGAATCCTCAGTTCTTTCTGCTCTATATTTTAAGGTAAAGTGATAGAATCTCCTTTTTTTATATGAGAGTTCAATACCAGTCTTTAGTTGATACTCTAAGAAAAAACATAAGCAACATCTCTGACTCTGGCTTACCCTTTCGGGGTACATAGCAACACTCCGTGATTCTCCACAGTGTAAGCAATCACACAGAAAGGCATTTGTTATTGTGCAGTGGGGGCTAGGAAGTTCTATTATTCCATGTTCGCGTAGTCACCGACCAGAAGTTAGAGACCTCAAGAAAGAGCTGAAAGATTGCTGCTTTCTGAAGCCGCTGTTGAAGTGTCATGACACTTTGAAAACTCAATATTTTATCATTCCTGATTTTGCTACATGTACGTAAATATAATCTAGTTTAATCTCCTCACGAGTTTACTTAGAACTTTCCAGAAACCTAATATCCCCCAAAGAAGACCAACTGTACCATTTAAAGTCTTGTTTTAAGTCACTCCAGAGAAGAGAAGTAGAATAATTTCCTTTTGGAATAGTTACAGCTGCCTGTACCAGGAAACACAGATTCTACCTGCTGAAGTGATGAAGACATTAATTATCCCTGGGACAAGAAGTACTGAGGTTGGTAACTCTGAAGCATGGCAGAGTTAGGGTCTGGCTTTATAGTTCTCTGTGCCGTAGATTATTTAATAACCGGCTTATGTTTGTGTAACTGGTTCAAGATTGTGTAACTAGGTCTGAATGCAAGTCTAAATAAAATGATGACCAAGATCAGAAAAGGAAGAAAGAAAGAAAGAAAGAAAGAAAGAAAGAAAGAAAGAAAGAAAGAAAGGAAGGAAGGAAGGAAGGAAGGAAGGAAGGAAGGAAGGAAAGAAAGAAAGAAAGAAAGAAAGAAAGAAAGAAAGAAAGAAAGAAAGAAAGAAAGAAAGAGAAAGAGAGAAAGAAAGGAAAAGTACCACATGGTCCATGTCCTACTTTCAGAAGCAGAGAAAGCTTTCCTAGCAATGTCCTTGTGTAGTTAGTTAGCTAGACATTTACTGCATCCCGTGCTTAAGCCAAGGATTGACTTAAGTATTGAGTATTGAAACAGTATTGAGACTACATTCAATTATACAATCCTTGAGTCTGGTATGGTTATCCATTTTCTTCAACTTATGACTGAAGAGAGCAATAGCTAGATGAGGAAGGAAGCAGTTGGTGTGGTGGGAATAGGGGAAATGAATGGATGTGGAATAGAAGAACAATAGTGTTTTCTAAAAGATTTTGCTGTATATTTAATCATTTTCAACCCCTGTGCATTTTGCTGACTCCTTTTCCTTCTCATTATTATTACTACTATCCTAGGACTTGAGAATTTCCATAGTTGGTTTTGGAGTCTACAACCAAATACCACCACTGGGACTTCTAAACAGTAGAATTTTATTTCATCTGCTGCCAGTCTGAGATCAAAGAGATTTCAGATTCAGTGTTTGGTGAGAAACCATTTCCTTATTCAAAGATACCCTCTTGGTGTGGTGTTATACTATGGTAGAAGGGGTTATACAGTTCTCTGTTGTTTCTTTTTTAAGGGTTCTAATCTCAATCATGACAGCACCTCCTAAAGTCCCTAGCTACCTCCTAATACAGTCACCTTGGTGGTCAAGAATTTCAACATAAGAATTTTGAGGGGATGTATGGTAAAGGTATTTGGACCATTGCATGGATATTACTGCCAAGAACGTGGTGTCTCTGCTCTAAAAGAACAGCTACTTGTTTGCACATATTAAGAAAAGACAATTCAGAGAGAGAAAGACCAACAGCAACAAATCAAAGACCCAAGGGTGTTTGTCTTCCAAGATGAACAAAAGCCTTTAAGACCCACAGGTCCACTAATCACCAAAGGCAAAGCACACTTCTCCATAAAATAATGACCGAACAAGAGACTGCAACTCTCCCAATTTCTAAAAGCACATCATTTACTATAAACACAGATGGGTAACGAGGGGGAAGTAAGATCCATGGGCCCCACACAAGGTCTATGGTATTCCAGAATCAAAGAGCTAAGTTTCTTAATTGAAAACAAGATAAGTAATTATCTGCAATTCTTGTGTTAAGAAGGTTAGAGTGGATCCCAGGTCAATACTCCCAGCTCAAAGCTGATAGAAATCCCCAGCTTGACGTTAACAAAGTAAATAGAACAATATATATCTGGGTCTGTGGGGAAGACAGGAGCATGCTTGCGAATCTTACTCCTGTAATTGTTGCTTCTGTGGATGGAAACTACAGGTAATTTTAATAAGCGATCTCCACCATTGAAATAGATGGCACTCTTGAGTGTCTTTAAGAGAGAAGAAAATATCTCATTAGTGGCTAAACTCCATATTCCTTTAAAAAAAAAAAAAACAAGCTTGAAGATACGAAATAATGGCAAGTAACTCCTTAAGTATTTTTAATCTGGGACATAAACTTTAAAAAAAAATAGAAATTCCTACTGACTCCGAGAGATGGAAGTTACTTAAACTGTAGAGCAGCATGAAGAAGAAATGTCAGAGGAAAGATGCCGTATGTCAAACACATTTCTCTAGGGTAGAATCATAGCAAAGCATTAGCATCGAGAAAAATAATCTAGTGCTGAAATTCTAATTGCTAAGTAGCAATGTTCAAAGGGAAGAGCTCAGTCTGCCTAGAGGATAGTATAGTTTTTGATCCTATCCGGGCCAGTGAGTCTGCTCAGTGGGTACAGATGCTTGCTGCTAACCCTGGCAACACGAGGGCAGTTCTCAGACCCCACTCAGGAGAAAGAAAGAACTGACTCTAGCCAGGTGCCCTCTGATCTCTGCCAGCACGTGGTATCATGTGTAGGTGTGGGTGCACAGGCAGGATGCTTGCATGTGCACACGTATACATGCATACACACACACACACACACACACACACACACACACAAATAAAAATAGAAGAATATCATTTTAAAAAGTGGTTATATTACTGTAGGTAATAACACAAGGAGATGAACATAACTTGATCCATTATTGGAAATTAGTGATTCAAATTGACAGTGAGAACAAGCAGAATGGGAATTTGATTTTAAGAGTCAACATTGATATGTGAAAGTTATTTTCCCAGGACTTCAGATAAAGAAGACCTTAAAAGTCATGACCTTCATGTCAAGTCCTTACATAGAGAACGGACTGAGATTTCACAGTGACAAGTGGGCTACTTTAGAGTTAATTCTGGTTCTCTGTTGTAGGACTTCCTGTGAAGGACACTCTGAGGACCTAAATAACCAAAGAAGAAAGGTAGAAAATGAGCAATTGCCTTTGAGTAACACAACTGTATTATCAGCCAAATTTTCCACGGATGTAATTAGGACTATCTAACACGTGCACGTGAAGTTATGAAAGTTCAGCCCTCGTTGTTAATTCTCAGTAAATAGCAGGCTAATCTCTTTTGAAAATTTGCTTCCACATTGGAATCAGAAAGCCTGTTGAGTCCTGGGTAAATGCACCAATTCTATTTCCATTTTGACTCCCTTTCCAATTTTATATAAAAGGTGCATTTTCATTAGGGGAATTAGGTTACTAATTCTCTTGGAGGGACTCAGCTGTCACCGAGTAATACAATCTCCTCCCTCCCCTCTTCACCCAGGCTGGCAGGGACTTGACTCCGGCAAGCAGTGGTTCCGGCTTGCAGAGACGCTGCACACTGCTGTGACAGCTGACTGGAGACGGACAGCAGCTAAGGTGTCAAGCCATCCCTTCCCCAGTTCCATTTGGTGTGGAGATGTGCTAACTTGAAAGTCCCCAAGAGTCACTTCAAAAGAAGTGTTAGGAGATAGTACAGATTTCTGTTCAACTACTCGATCTACTTAGGAGGGAAAGGATATAACTGACATCACCTTACTTAAGTGATTTCTATGGCCACTGATGTGCACATCTGAGGACAATACTCCAGAGTGTCTGTGATCTTCATGTTCAAGCAAGTGGAAAAATGGAGACAGTTTGCAGATGTTCATATCTCTGTCTATAGCATAGGTGACTATTTTCTGTCTTCAGGAAGGAATCATAAAACACTAGTTTCATACCCAATATAACAACAGCTAAGCAACAGCTGTCTGGTGGTTTTGGTAGATTTCAAATGTCATTCATTTGCATTTGCACAGAGGTGTGAGGAAATGCAAAGCAACAGGATGCAAAGGAAGAGACAGTGAACTGTGGAGAAGCAGAGTCCCACCAGTGTGTGTGTTCAGAAAGCTTCCTGACCACAATGGTCAGTGAAGTATCGATATTACTATCCGATCAGTACGAGCCACGTGAACTATTACCCCCAAAGATTGCCATGTTTACCTCAATCAAAAACTAATTTGCTGAATTCACAGAGGCTCTATGGTTTCCTAAGATGTGTCCTCAGCCTAAATTTTCGCACACTAATCCACATTCAAATACGCATGTTTAAGGGATACTGTGTGGCTGTTCTTCCACTGTCTTCAACTATTAGAAGGTTGGGCTAGATTATTTCCAAATGCAAACAGTGATTTATGATACCTTTAAAACATGTACCATGTTTTCATGGTGGTTTGCATCATAGTTAATAGATCAATTAGTAAATTACCAAAGCATTTCCCCTGATTTAATTGAATGTGGATTACCCAGGAAAGTTCTCCATTCTAACATTGCTTTAACAGTGACTTGGAATAAAAACACCTTTGCTTCCTGCTTTCTAATTAAATATTTATAAGTAAGCACATTTTGATTCCTTTTTAAATAAGACAGACTGAAATTCTATCTGAAGCTACTATTTACACATGACATGTTTGCTTTTTGGTTTATCATGTTGACTTTTGCCAATCCCCCAAGTGGTTTTCACGGAAGGCAAGGTTATCTTGCCATCCTTGATTTGGGGCACTCAGCCATCACAAAACAATTCTTGGTAATAAATATTAGAAGGAAAGACCTGCAAACAGCTTCCGAATGATAAATAAGGATATCATTTTCCAAATAGGAAACAGGAGGAGGTTAATTCAAAATAAACCACAATGAGGTTTCTTACAGAGTTGCCATCACCTGCCTTTCAAAATGAGCCGTCATTACATGTGAGAGCAATTGCTCATCCGAACATCTTGTTTTCTTGTCTGATTGTCCTCCCCAGGTATAATGCTTTCCAATAGGTCAATCAGTGGTTTTAAGCCGCTCTGAAGACTACTTAACAGCATCATCGGTCAAAGTGCGCACGTTACATAAAGTGCTCTCCTTTCATTTTTCCCATCAGGGATACATGCTTTCAAGAGTCTTATGCTGGCCTATCTTTATATTCTGGTGCTCCTAGAGTCTCACAACTGCTACCTACCAGATCAGGTTGTTTTGCCAAAGGAATAATGAACCAAGGTTAGAGATGATTTCCTCCCTATGAGGAGGCATAATTTACTCAAGTTACTTGAAATGTTTGAGTCTCGTTTTCCTCGGCTAAGGATGAATGCTATAACATGTACTCACTGACTTTCTGTGAGACCAAGTCAAGCAACAAACCTACTGTTACAACAAGGACATAGCAGACCCCAAATAAATGGTGGTTACAATTTTCCTAAACTTATGAGAGGATCCCTAAGTATTGAAAAGACAACACTGTCCTGAACGGCTCTACTCAGTTTAAATAATACATAATTGCATCTCTTTACATACAAGTGCCTGCAGTCCTGAAAAATGAGGGGTATGAAAGGTTCCCTGTATGTAAGAACTTTATTTTATTACTTAATTATATTATACAATAGAGAAAATATTCTTTGAATAGGTGAGGGAACCTTTTTTTTTACAAGATATGGTGACAGGGTTTTGGAGCCTGGGCCTGGCCTGGAACTTGCTCTATAGACCAGGCTAGCCTCGAACTCACAGAACTCACAGAGCTCAGCCTACCTCTGCCTCCTGAGTGTTGTGATTAAAGGTATGTGTCACCACTAACCGGCTCCATTTTGATTCCTTACCATTTTGTCAGAGCAATTCTGTGTGGTGGTTCATAGCTATGACACATGACCCGAGTGTTTGTTGATCTCACCGGAAAGAACAAAGGAAAACTATGAGGTAGTAGGGGTGGGATATCTCTATTGATGGCATGGAAGTAGGTTATTGCATTAGGGAGGAAAACAAAATCAGATGAGAGCAAATGGCCAGCAACAGGAAGCCTCTTACAGGCATGCACGGAGAGCTCAATGTGGTAATCTCAGGCAGGGCATGAACTCTGAACAAGGCTGTTCAGAGAGAATGAGGAAGAGGGGTGTCGTAGTTACTTTTGCATTGCTCGGAAGAGACACCATGATGAAGGCAACTTATGCAAGCATTTATCCGGGGCTTCCAGTTTCAGAGGATTGGTCCATTACCATCTGGCAGGGAACGAGGCAGTAAACAGGCAGGCAGGCATGGAAGTGAAGCAGTAGTTGAGAGCTTGCATTTTGAGACAATAACCTGGAGGCAGAAAGAAAGCCAACTGGAATACCCTGGGTTTTTGAAACCTCAAAGCCTACTTCCAGTGGCACACCTCCTCCATCAATGCCACAACTCCTGATCCTTCCCAAACAGTTCCAGCAACTGGGCCTATAAGGTCCATCTTCATTCAAACCATCCCAGTGGGAAACATCCAGCAATGATTCATGTATGAGGCAATGATACTTAAAATGGCAAATCATCATATTTTTTTTTCCAAGTTAAGGATTTTCTAGGATTTAGGGCTTTCAGTCCTAAACCTGAGATGATCCTAGATTCCTTAGGTGAAGAGCAAAGGAGATGGTGCCTTTGGGAGGTGTCTTAAGTAGAGTTTCTATCGCTGTGACAAAATACCATAAAGCAAGTTGGAGAGGAAGGGTTGATTTGGCTTACATTGTTGCTCGCCACTGAAGGAAGTCAGGACAGGAAGTGAAACAGGACAGGATCCTCAAACCAGGAGCTGATGCAGAGGTCATGGAGGAGTGCTGCTTACTGGCTTGCTTCCCCTGCTTGCTCAGCCTGCTTTCTTATAGCACCCAGGTCCAGCAGCCCAGGGATGGCACCACCTACCATGAGCTGGGCCCTCCCACATTGATTACTAATTGAGAAAATGCCTTACAGCTGGATCTCATGTAGGAATTTCATTATCGGAGGCTCCTTCCTCTCTGGATGACTCTAGTTTGTGTCAAAACCAGCCAGTACAGGAGAGCATAATAAACCATAAATAAAACACATTACAATGAGCTATATTTAATCTTAGTACCGATTGGTTTCTGAATATCAAGATTTACACTATGTACACGAAAACATAAATCATGAAAATATGCTCTACTTAGGACAGGTTTTTGTCTGATTTCATTATTTTTCAAAGGTGGTTAGCTCATGAGTAAGACTCTAAAATATAATCATAATGAATAGATTAAAAAGATAAATAGTAAGCTGTGGGTTTTTAATGCATCCAGGTTTATTCTTAAAATTAAATATTTTCCATTGTTTTTACTTTATATATTTTGCATTAATATCGCTAAAGATTCAAACATTCATAATTTTTCAAAATTATGGTGAATAAAAAATTTCTAAGCCAGGTGGTCGTGGCACATGCCTTTAATGCTAGCATATAGAAAGCAGAGTCAGGCATATCTCTATGAGTTCAAGGCCAGCCTGGTCTACAGCATGAGTTCCAGGACAGCCAGTGGCACACAGAGAAACCCTATCTTGAAATAGAAAAAAAAATTCTGACTTCTCAAATCAACATTTTGACTTTTAGAAGATTAGCTACATGTTACATATTCATATGTAACAAAATATGTAACACTAATTATCAATTTATTTATATTTTTCAAAAATCATTATTGATCTCTGCTTATGCATGCTATTAAGTTGCTTTTGCAATTGTCAATAAGAAAATGATATGTCTTTGCAACACAGTAGTTTTTTATACTAAATTTAAAAATTCAGTTTGAAGGATTCAATTAGCTAATCCTACCAAGCTCTTCCTTCAATAAAGGCATGAATGAACATGTTTTTCAAGATGTGAAAGACAGCATAAGTGCTAAGAAATAAACCCCTCAACCATCAGTTATTAATGTGACAAGAAACCTTGTATTTTCCAACTCTCTGTTGATTGATAGTCTGGGCTAAGTCCTGAGTGTGGTATGAGAAAGTGGCAGAAGCCGATTGAGAAAGGCAAATTAATACTCAGCAGAAAACTAATTCAAAGAAAAACTTCATGAATGTTAGTCATGAAAACTTAACAACTCTTTCCAACCAACCCATGATGAAGGTGGCTTGAACTCTTTGATTACACGTTTAATCTTTATTAATTGCAGCATCTAT
Source organism: Peromyscus leucopus (assembly GCF_004664715.2). Taxonomy (NCBI): domain Eukaryota; kingdom Metazoa; phylum Chordata; class Mammalia; order Rodentia; family Cricetidae; genus Peromyscus; species Peromyscus leucopus. Next base: position 21,769,374 of record NC_051073.1, on the reverse strand, counting down.
GAATGGGCTAGAAATTTAATTAGAAGCCAGAAAAGGCTAAACTATAAATTATATTATTTCTAGGTTCTCATAAGAGATGAGAAGGGTTGGGAGTGATCTTAACTGTTAAAATCTTGACTGAAGACTCTTTTCGATGAACTTATCAACACCATTTTCCCCTTCTTTTGCCCTGTTTAGTGAAGCATGGGTTCCACTAGCTTTTCGAGGGTAAGGCGTGTCATGAAGTTCTGGACCTGGCGGGACAGTCCTAGGAGGTCAGCTGATGAAGGCTGATGAAGGGCGCAGGATGGCTTTGTGGATAAAGGTGCTTGCTGTCCAACCAGAAGAACCGGTTCATCTTCAGGAACCATGTGGTAGAAAGAGGACCAAACCCTGAAAATTGTCCTCTGATCGCCACATATCTAACAGAAAAATGTAATAAAAATGTTTAAAGAAGGAGGGTCATGGGCTGGAGGGATGGCTCAGTGGCTAAGAGCACAATCTACTCTTGAAATGGAGGAGTATCGGTCAGTTATCAGCACAACATTGGTGACTCACAACCAGCACTTGTAATTCCAGTTCCAGGGGATCAGACACTTTCTTCCGTCCTCTATGGGAACCTGAATGCATGTGGTGCACACACACACACACACACACACACACACACACACACACACACACACCCATGCACACTTACACACACACATGAATGCAGGCACTCTTGCCCTCCTGCACAGGCACGCACACATGCACACACACACACACACACACACACACACACACACACACACACACACAGAATTTGTTTCACAAAAGAAAAAAGATCATGAATCATACGACTATCTGAGGTCTAGGTGGATTCAAAGCCTGCCTGGTTGACTTAGAAGGACCTAGTCTCAAAATAAAATAAAATGTAATAAAAGGGCCAGTAGTATATCTCAGTAGCAGAGTACCATCTAATATGTGAGGCCCTAGGTTCAGTGCCTACTAACACATGCACATTTATCTACATAATGTTTAGAAAAATAAAAGTGTCTCTGTGTGTGTTTGTGTGTGTGATCTTTCTTCCTGGCTTGGTTGTCAAGACACTTGCAATAAACCAACCATTTAAAAATCAAGAAATGGAGTAAAAGGCCTCACTCTGAAAAGCATAATACTGTTATGAATCATCAGAACAGTTATCTAAGGGCTCCTGTCTTAAAAACTGGAAAATCATAAAAAAGAACTATCAAAATGGAAGCATCATCCTTTCGAGGGCCAGATGTTGCTCTCTAAACAGCTCTTCTCTTGGTGTTCAAAGCTGATGATGCATCTGAGATCTTCATGTGTATAAATCACCTGTGCACCATGCATTTGCACTGCTGAAAGGCAAGTTTTGATTCTGCAGGTCTGGGGCAAAGCCCGAGATTCTGCATTTCCTACAAGTTGCCAGGCGATGTTGCTTATCCTCAGCCTCCTTGGGGTGGCACTTAACCTGGGTAGTATTCCCAGGCTCCCAGTGGACAGCAGACTCTGCTCCTTCCAGCACAGCCTCGACTTGTGAACATTTTATTATCTTCAGTAAAGTCACTCTGTTAGATTTATCTAATTTCTATAACTTTGGGGAGTTGCTCAGATAAAAGATATCCTTTGATCAGAAGATGTCAAACTGATGTCTTGAAGCTTAGAAAACTACACACTTTTCCCACAAGGGACCTCTCAAAGGTTTCTCCCCTCACTTTTGGAGACTTTCCTTCTTTTCCTAGCAGTTCCTTTGTAGGTCAATGTGACAAGTTGGCGAAAGCAAACTGACCTTTTATTTTCTATTGGTTAAAACGGAACTAAGTCAGCCATAAAGGAAGAGCTCTGGGATGGACTGAGGGAAGATGTTAGAACCAAAAACTGGGGGGAATTTGAGTTGATGATCATAGTTTTGTGTTGTTGTTTAAGAAAACCTCCTGCCTGGTCTCCGGAAGCCACAAGCATTCATGAAGTTGTCCTGAGCTTGGGAAAATAGCTTTTTGTTTGTTTGTTTGGTTGGTTGGTTGGTTGGTTTTGATTTTGGTTTCTTCTGCCACTTACTAGCTGTTTGATTTGGGCTGCTGACTTTCCTTCATGTACTTTATTTTTTTTAATGGCAGGATGAAGTTAGAAAGGCAGTTAAATATATATTTTTCTCCAACTTTAAGAAGAAAACACGGGTATATGAACAATAAATTTGAGCTCTTCATAATTTCCAACAGAATGAATCTTCCAAGGTCTCCTGAGACCCCATCCTTCCCTGACCTACCATTGCTGGTCAGTGGTGGCTGAAGGGAGAGTGTCACATTCTTTAGTGATATAGCCACTGAGGTGACCATGCTCCAGGAGATAGTCCCTGCCCATGTAGGCAACTCTAACTAAACTCAATGGGACACAGACACATAGTTTGATTGAGCATGCACACACACACACACACACACAAGCAGGAAATGTTGAAGAGGATTTCAGTAAGAGAAAGAGGTGGGGGTTAAGATATGGGAAAGGTGGGTGAAAAGGGCTATAAAAGTGAAAGAATAAAACAAAGTAAAATTACTATTCTGATTGTGGTGTGATGACTCTGATTTGATTATAATAATTTACCAGGTAGTCAATGAGCTGTATGCAATCCAAAGTAGGTCCTGAGAACCTCATGTATCCCCAAAGATGATTGGAAATCAAGATTATACAGGTCATATGTGAAATTTTGATATTAATATCTCTCCTTTTCAAAAACTTAGTATGTGTGTGGAGGGTACATGTATCTGTGAGGATGCACATCCTCATGTATGTGTGGGCACATGGAGGCCTGAGATCAACTTCAGATGTTCTTCCTCAGGAGCTAAACTTCTTGCTTTTGAAACAGTCTGTTATGGGATTGGTGCTGGCTGAATCGGCTAGGATGACTGACCAGTGGGCGCCAAGACTCAGCTTGTCTGTGCATGCCGCCACATCCAACTTTTTCACAAAGGTGGTGGGGTTGAACTCAAGACCTCATGCTTTGCTCACTGAACCATCTCTGCGATCCACAGTATCTTTAAAACTTGCAATACTACATCTGTATTTGAGTAGTCTGAGGCTGAGAGCTGCTTTTAGATCTCATTGTTGCCGTCTGTACCCACAAACTCATCCCAATCATGAGAATAATTTTTCCCCTGTTAGTGTGAGAGAGATAAAGCCCTTTCCTTTTTCTAAATCTAAAGTCACTAAAACAAAACAAAACAACAACAACAACAACAACAAAAAAGAATGCAAAAATAACGGACTTCAGCACCCGATAGATAAATGAAGATGGAGGATTTAAATGAGGATGTATGCTACTGTGGTTTCTCTAAGACACGATAAACTGTTTATTCAACTAATTAATCATCAGCAACATAAAGGACGAGTTCTAGAATGCCTGTGATAGAATACAAATGGGGGAACAGCCAAGCATGGTGGTGCATGCCTATAATCCCAGTGCCTGGGAGGATTCAGGGGGGAGGGTGACCTTTGAGAACAGCCTGGTGTATACAGGAAGCCTTGATGAAAAGGAAGATAGACTGTACAAATGTGAGGGCGGCCAGAGGGACAGAGGGACATGGGCGGAGTGGGGGGAGATAACGTAAGACGGGAAGGAGAAAGGGAAAGGGGTAGCGGTGAGGAAGAAGAGGACTGGGAAATGAGATGAAAACAAGGCTTCAGGACTCCAATCAAGTTAGAAAGGCTCTAACCGCTCTTTCGCATTTGAATTTCTCTCAGTTTATAACCTTTTAAAGTAATACTGAATCAAAGTTTTAGGAAAAAATCAATTCTGAACAGGAGCACATATTCATGCAAGCGGTGAAAGTAAACATTTACAAATTTAGTCTGGGAGGATTTCTATTAATGTCTCCTTCAAATACACATGGAAGAGAAATGTTGATGTGAAGGACCTCTCTGTGCCACCAAACCCTGGAGGATTTTTTTTAAAGATTTATTTTATTTCATGTGTATGCATTGCTTGAATGTCTAAGTGCGCCCCATGTGGCCTGGTGCCCACAGAAGTTAGAAGGCGGTGTTGTGGACCCCAGAACTGGAGTTATAGAGGGTTGTGAACCACCATTTGGCTACTGGGAACTGAAGCCAGGTCCTCTGTAAGAGAAACAAGTGCTCTTAACCTCTGAGCCATTTCTCCAGCCCAAACTTGAGTATCTTCATTCTGTATCATCCTCAACCACCACCACCCAAATGGAAAAAAAAAATAAATGAGACTGAACGAAAGCACAGCTTCCCTCCTCAGCCCCTCCACATCAGCTTCCAGGATTCAGGTAGCAGACTGGAGTAGCCATATGATAAAAACACAATGACAAATGTGATTTTCCCCACAGCCCTGGGTGGCATGGATCTTTGTGCTTGACTGCAGGTCACACCTCCCATTCCATTGGAAATGCAAAACAAACTCCATGAAATGGAACTTGCGTAAGGATTTCCAGGCTGCTTCTTTTTCTTTCTAATATTGATTTCAGTTGAATTGCTGCACTTATTAGATACCAGGAAATATGTGGTCAATGAATGAAACAGATGTGAGCTTTGGAATTGGTGTCTCAGAGATTTTGCAGTCCAGTCCCTCTACTTGTATTCTGTATTGGGGAGACGGCTCAGTGGCTGAGAGCATTTGTTGCTCTTGGAGAGGACCCATGTGACAGCTCACAATTGCCTGTAAACCAGCTCCAGGACATCTGACACCCTGTTCTGACCTCTGCAGGCACTAAGCACACACATGGTACACATACACATATGTAGGCAAGACTCTCTGATACACATCAAATAAAAATCAGTAAAACTTTTGTTGAAGTTGGGGGTTATTTGATGGCAAATGCATGGATTGCATTCAAATGCTTCAATCCATCTGACATACTTATCATGCTCTTTTTATTTATAACAACTGGGTTAAGAATATGGAAACCGAGGACAGTGCTACATGTGGGTGGTCCCAGTTACTGAAGAGGATGGGGCAGATGGACAATGCCATCCAGGACAGCCTGGAAAACAAGATCAGCATACCATTGGGAAAACCAGGTAGGATCCAACTTTGCAGCTGTCCAAGAAGACAAAAGAGATCTTACAAATGATACCTTTGGTTTTAAGACTCTTGGGTAGCAATCTTTGTCACACAATGTCACACACTCAGTCACAGGAATAAAACAATACTGTACCAAGGGGATGCGTGAAGAGGAGTAGTTCTTTCATTGCCCATGAATTGATTGATAATAGGAAGTTGATTTTTCTCAGCATTTCTAGTGAGTGGGGACTGCCCACTCTTTGTGAACAGACTCCAGTAGTTCAGATTTAAGAGGGGAGCAGAGAGGGATGTCATCACACCCTGCCTTTGAGAACCGCTCTTTCAAGAAGATTGCTATTGGTGAAGAAATTCAAAATTTTCATGAATGATCAAAGGCTTAAAAAGCTTAAAGGCTATAAGCAGCCTTTAAAGAAAAGGTATCTAGGGGTCCCAATAATCTGATTTATTTTGTTTTGCTGTGCAGTTACATTCCCATTGTGCTACAATGGTCTTTCTAAATTACCCAGAATTTTAACAATTAAAGGCTTTTAACCAAAATGTAACTCTCCACCTACCCATTTTCTATACTCTAAAAATGTTATTGACTAACATTGAGCAACAACTATAAAATGAAGATGACGGCTTACAAATTATTCTAAATTATTTTCTGAACCATCGAGAGATTAATGAGTTCACAAGCAAACTGCTTCGATTGGTTCAGTTGACTACGTTGTGTTAGAAAACAGGATGCCTGAACCTCAAACATGTTGACAGAATTTGTCCTAAACATAAGTGATAATGAGAAACTTCAACAAAAAGTCATGAATCTTGGAAAAATTTTCTACCATTAACCAGGAGAATAATTATAGTAAAGTGATGAGCAACCAGTGCTTTTTCATAGTGTTCAGTGATTTAGATAATCATTGGATCTCAAATGAAATTAGGAGACTTCAATGTTAAGGTCTAGAGATAGTTTCGATCTGGAGAAAGACATTGGTCCTCTCATTTGACAGGTAAAGAGACAAAGCTCAGAGATTTGATGATTGATTTGTAGTCAGTGCCTATTTCTGATTTCTCGTTCAATATATTTTTTTATAGAGAACCTTTAAAACAAGCAGACCCCATGTTGACTAAAGGTGGGCCTGGAGCACTTACAGGAGAGGGCAGAGAGGGAGACTACATGCATTTGAAGAGCCTCTTGCTAGATATCAGGTATTGTAGATATGTTCATGTGTTTATTTCATAATGAATCTTGTTTAGTTTAAGATAAAGAAACTAAAGTTTAGAGGACTCAAGGTCATCATGATCTCAAAGTCTGAGTAGATATGCTCTACTCTTCTATACAGGCTGATCCTCTTTCTCTGGATATTGGTTAGTTTTTATCTGGTCTGTTTGCTTTTGACCCATGCCACAAATGCATATAGAACCTATTCTTTGGGACAAACTTCAGCCTGAGAGTTAAAAATGCACCAATAACCAAAGAAGCTAGGCCCTAGTATGGTGATATTTAATTTGCATTCAAATGTTATTTGTATGTTAATAAATAAAGTTGCCCGGGCGTCAGAGCTATTAGCAAGCCATAGGAAAACAGGGCAGTGGTGGCATATGTTTGTAATCCCAGTACTTGGTAGGTAGAGCTAGATAAGTCTCTGTGTGTTCAGGGATACAGCCAGTATTGGATACACATGCCTTTAATCTCAATACCAATCATAGAAAACCTGGAGGTCCATACAGACAGGCTATAATGAGGCAGTCATGTGGTTGGGTTTACAACCAATAAGAAGGCAGAACAGAAACACTATAAAAAGCCAGACACACAGGAAGTAGCTCTGGTTCAGAGAGGTAGGACCACTGCAGGAGGAAGGGTAAGGTTTTAGCTCTTAGCTCTGACCTCTTGGCTTTCTTCTTTGCATTGGTTCTGTGTTTCTTATTTAATAAGACAGTTGGTTACATCTACACTCTAACCCTCAGGGAGTCCTCATGTCCAACTAGCTCCTCAAAATCTGATAAAATCAGAGCCTCCTGAAAGTGACTTGGAAAACTCAACATTGGACTCATATTTTACTTTTCCTCTGAAAAGTTATTCACACAAATATTTTCAATAACAACTGACAAACATATTTTCTACGGTGATTTTCCATACTAAGGAAACACCAAGCTTCATAATCATTCCAGGTTTAAATACATCCTTAACATGTTACAATGTCGTGGGTTCCAATAATTCAAATACACTAAATAGTATATTACAATGGCTTTATAAGTTTCCTTTATTTTCAATTCCATTCAACAGCGGTCAGTCATGGAAATGTGGTTGTTAAAGTAGTGACCGTAAGAACTGACTTGTCAATATAACCTGTGAAATACAATTCTAACATGTGTAACCTTTCTTATATCATGTGCAGCATGTATACGGTGAATACGAAAATACTCAGAGGGGTGAGTAGCTTTCATCGTAGACAGCTTCTCCAGGTATTGTGGGGCTATTCCCGCCACGCTCGCACACATAACTTGATTCTCTGTTTGAAAACAGTGCTAATTATTCTATCACCATGTGTGCACGCTGTGCCGATAAGAATGATGCATGTCAGAGAGGCCTGTCCGCACTGCCTAGATGAGATTGACCCTTGATTTGCAGCCACAGCTGCTAAGGGCAAAGCACGGCTATTTTCAACCACTCCACTTAGATTCACATTCTTCTCTGCCCTGGTGCTTTAAAAAGCATCACACACTTGCCTGTCTCCACTCTGTCCTGGCAGGCCATCCTTCTACAGACAGATTTGAATTTGAGCTTAGGCATGTCATCACAAGTTTGTGGGCGAGTCGTCTGAAATTTTCTGAAATGTGATGACTGTGTTCTCAGAGCACACATGGAGGGTGTCATACGAAAGATTATAGATGACTTTGAAGAGTTAACACCGTGTCTCCGAACAATGATAAATCCTAGGAAGACGTGCACCACCACATAGCCAAGATTCTCCACAGTATTGCAGAGAAGAAAAGTGCCACCCGTCAATCCTCAGTCCCATGATGGACATACAAAGAAGCACGATGATACTTTTTCACGAATTCCCATAAAAACAGCATGTTAGGTGCAAAGCTAGCCTGGCTATCAGCAATTTCCTGAGTTTCCTACACAAGAGTGGCAGCCAAGCCAACTCAGGTCATGTCTTCTGTGAAGTCTCCTCTCGACCACCGAGAAGAGTTGATCTCTGCTTCCTATGCCACATCACTGGTCCTTTTGTATGTCCCTACGGATGTCACAGTTTCCTTTTTCTTTCCCTGCCCACCACTTCTCTCTCTGAAAGCAATCTCTATTTCTTTGATTCCCTGGCACACATCTCAGTGTCTGGCAAAACCTTGTATTGGTTAAACATTCATGGATGATGGGATGGATAAATAAATGGAAAAAGTGGGTAAAATTTGATTCAGATACAAGCTATTTTGTCTAACTAGACCTGGAGCTCCTGAGCTAGAACCAATTCAGCTACTTGGTTCCCACAGTTGAATCAATTTGAGGGGAAAAGGAGATGGGGAATAATGTTGAATGACGGTTATTTGACATTCCTGCTTTGTGATGGGCAGCCGTAATGATAAGGGAAAACAGCATCCTCCCTTTTAACCTGGGACCCTGGAGACCAGCTCTCTTCTTTGAACACGGAGAATGAAGAATGTCATTGCTCTAGAATTCTACTGTGTGTGTGTGTGTGTGTGTGTGTGTGTGTGTGTGTGTGTGTGTGTGTGTAAATAATGATAGCATGGAAAAGAAGCTTTGGAATTGGACATATTGAGGAACCAACTATAACCTAACCAATTCCAATTAAGTGTGTGATTTTGGACAAGTTGCTTAGTTCCACAGACTACCTCACTCTACATGAGTTAATTTTTAAAAAATTATGATATCATAACTTGCAGTGATTAGGCTGGTATAGAGTGCCTGGTATAGGCAGATGGTGAGACACATTTTTTATTTATAATGCTCATGCTTATAAACAGTATTATTATTATTATTATTATTGGTTTTTTGAGACAGGTTTTCTTTCTCTGTGTAGTTCTGGTGCCTGTCCTAGATCTTGCTCTGTAGACCAGGCTGGCCTCGAACTCACAGAGATCTGCCTGGCTCTGCCTCCCGAGTGCTGGGATTAAAGGCATGCACCACCACTGCTCGGCCTATAAATAGTATTTTTAGCTATGCAATGACATCTTATTTGATTAAATTTGACATTAATACTATTTGGTACTATTATTTTTGCCAATTCAGACTTCTTGATGGAAAAGGGAATGAAGTTCTGTTTAAGTAAATCGAATAAGAATTTGGTGTGTACTCTTAAGCAAAATGCATGTGAAGACAGCCCATATATCCTTTGAAAAATGCCAAATAAAATGGAATGGCCAGGGAGAAGTCATTACCTGAAAGACACAGCTATACAGATTACAGAGAAAAAGCCACACTTGGTAGAGTGTAGAAAGAGGCACTTAATACATGATGCTATGTCCCTTTCAAACGTATGTGTTGAAGTCTTATTTAATGTGATGAGGGTAAAAGGTTGAGCCTTTGGGTAAAACTATGCGGATAAAGCCACAGAATGGGATTATTGCTGTTTTCATTCTAACAGGAGGAGATCCCGGAGAAGATGGCTGTCACAGACTGCAAAGAGCTCTAAGTGAACAAAATGCCTACAGTTTGAATGTTGTATTCTGTCTCCAAAGCATTTATGCATTGAAAGCTTAAACCACAAGGCAGCAGCATTAAGAGGTCATACAACCATCAGGGGATGCTGTCCAGTGGAAGGTAAGTTGATCGCTGTGGGAATTGTCATCGGAAGGGGTAAAGGAATACTCTCGGGATTTTGGTGATTTCCTGTGAAAGTAGGTTGTTATAAAAGAGCTAGACTGTGCCCCCTATCTCTGGCTTCTTGTCACATCAGGGAATCTCTTCTGTAGTCACAAGGAAGATTTCCTGTGTCCCAGCCTGCCAGCGGTCAGGACAAATCTCTCCACTTGCGTTCCTTCCCCAAGTAAACACACAGAGGCTTATACTATTTTTAAACTCTGGCCATGGCAGCTTCTTGTTATCTAGTTCTTTTATCTTAAATTAACCCATTTCTATAAATCTATACTTTGCCACGTGGCTCATGGCTTACTGGTACCTTTACATCTTCCTTCTTCTGCAGTGACTAGCCATTCCTTTTCCCAGTATTCTCCTCATCTGCTTATCCCACCTATACTTCCTGTCTGGCTACTGGCCAATCTGTGTTTTACAAACAATCAGAGCAACACAAATTCACAGCATGCAGAACATCCCACAGCACTCTTCTGTACACATACTTGGACCAACATGATCACCTACCAGAAGGCCTTCCCCTGAGTCCATCTCAGACCTGCATCATGCTCAGTACCTCTAGAGCTAGGCACTAAACAAATCATTTCCCTTTATACCCAGGCTTAGGCATTTGGGAAAAGCAGTGTGAAATAAATGAATACATGTTAATACCTTGGTCTCATATTTTTGACCTCCAGAAGTTAAAGAAATATATTCATGTTATTTATAAGGTACCCAGTCAATATTTCATTACAGCTTTCTCAATTGATGAAGATACCTGTGTATATTCAATATAAGAAGGAGTGCATGGCTGCTGTGAATTTGACAATAGTATTTCGATATTCTACTCACATTATATCTTCTATGATTACAGGGGGACAGAATTGTCTGAATTGTGTCTACCTTATGTGTCCCAGCATTATTTTCTTAAGACGTTATTCTTTCCTTTCTTCAGAGGAGTAAAATGTGGTGATGAGAATAAGCAAGTGACCCAGGAGGATGATGCCTTGATGAGTCACTCTGAACGTTGCTGAACAATTCACAGGTTGTTATAGCAACCAGGTTCAGTATCTGACACTAGCCTGTTTGACTCTCTCTCTCCCTCCTTCCTGTGCTTTCACATGACCTCTCACTCTAGAAGGTGACAGCTGGGACCCAGAGACCTCTATCTGTGTCATAGAACACTCCTCGCAAAGCCTCCCCCACTCCCCGAGGCGACCTATTCTCTAGTTACCTTATGGACCCTGTATTCCAACTGGTGGTCATCATTGTTTCAGGGCTTGAATCTCAGATGTCAGTAGATTTTGTGATTGCAATGATGGAAACTAAGGTCTAGGTGACTGGGTATGCCTGTATGAGTAAACGCTCTGTCCATTTGCATAAGTGTCCAGCTGACTCCCTTACCCCTCCCTTCCCTGGTTCCTAAGAGGAGCGTGGACCTGCATCTTTTGTCTCCCTTTTGAGATCCATTAAGATGATCCCGAGTACAAGTTAACTTATTAGATGCCAAAGAGAAACATCACAGGAGGATAAGTTGTCTTTATATAAGATTTTGACTATTTGGGAAATTATCTTTGAAAGGAGATCCTTTAAAATTCATTTACTAATTAATTCAATCAAGTCATTCTTAAGTGAGAATCTATAGACAGTAGAATTAGCTATGTCACTTTTTTTCTGACCATAGAGTAACAGTGGATAACATGTACAATATGATCACCTGTAACACGCAGTTGGACAAGCATTGATGAAGATGGGTTTTGACCTTAGTAAAAAAAAAAAGACTCAATAATGAGTTCTGAAAGTTACAGGATGGAAGGACTTATCGAAAGAAATGCCAACTCTCAGTCTGGGAATGTGTCTCAGTTGGAAGAGTGCTTTGGATAGACAAAGCCCTGAGTTTGATCTCTGGCACCTCAGATATGGATAGGATGGTGGTGCACACCTGCAATTTCAGCACCAGGGAAGCGAAAACAGGGAGAACCGAAGTTCCAAGCCATCCTTGCCTACACAGCAATTTCAAGGGAAAACAACATGGTTATTAGTAAAGAGCTATGACTGTGGTTTTGAGGAAGAGTGGCTGGGACAATTATCACTAATTCTTGGGTGCTAAAGAGTAAGGACTGGAATCTGAACACCTTCTAGATTGGACACAAGATGGTAGTAAGGGGATAGAGAGCAGCTCACCTTCCAAAAACAATCCTATAAAATAAATCTGCAATGAGGCGAGGCACATGTGATAATAATTAGAGCAAATAGAAGAGAATACAGATGCTGTAGCTGTGATATCCCTCTACAGATCCATGCACAGACCAAGAACATGGAAGTTGTCTCTGCAAATGTCTCACTGGTTGGAGAGTGAGCCAGTGTTGTCTGAGCTACCCACGATGAAAGCATCATCATCTAAGAACAGGGCATCACGACAACTCTTGGCTCTGTGATTTGTCAAGCTAAGTTCTCCCCAAGAAAGAATATGCCACAATTCCATTCTTTCTTTCACTTATTGACTCCCTCATCGATTACCCACTCTGTTACAGGAATTGCAAATGTGGAAGCAAACAAGACAAATTCTGTGGGATTTAATTTAGTGTTATAAAAATCTATGGCAAGTACACACAAAGTATAACGAAACAAATAGTACTTCTGACATCGAGGCCTCTCCAGGGGCAGAATCTATGAAGGAGGCTATGGAAATGATCCCACAGGAGGCCCACATAGAGACGGACCTGGAAGATGGCTCAGTCACTGTTAAATGTGTAAAGGAAGAGTGTTTATTGTGAGTGGATTCGGAAGGAGGATTCTCAAGAATGGACTCTGATACCTAAAGGGGTCAACCTCCCAACTTGGGAAGGTGACTGAAGGAAGTGCTTTGAGGAAGATGTAACCCAAGCAGATTTGAACTTTTAAGGGCTAACACTGACACTGTTGTGGAAGATACTCCAGAATGAACAGGACTGGGCCAGTTGATAGCATTTCATTTTTTTTTTTTCTGTGAAGTTACGAGCCTGCTAGATTGGGGAAGGCCAGTAGACAATGTTTTTAATTTCATCATGACACTTGATGAACTCTCTTGTCAACAAGTTCTGGAAATATGTACTGCATGGTGGGGTAATTATGCAGATTAATCACTAGGTTTCAACTCACCTTGCCAGTCTTTTCTTCTCTTGCTCCCTGCACCTCCCCATGCTCCATTCATTAAATTCCATGTTGATCCTTGTACACACCCTGTGGGCTCCAACCACACTGCTTTGCTTCATGGTGCTGTCCACCTGGAGTGACATCCTTTCATCTCCTGGCACTGTAACCCCGTCCATTGTTCAGTGGGCCACCGCCTCCATAGACATTTTTAGACTTGTCTAATGCTCCTTCTCTTCTGTGTCATGCATTATAGTGTAATGTAGGTCAAGGTAGAGACTTTATGTTCTTCAGCATAATCATGCTGGTACTGATGATAATAGCACATTGAATGTCTTTAGTACTTTTTAACCATATCTCATAGAAAGCCCTTCACAGACTTTCATGGATTATGTACTTTCACTTGGCAATTCAATATATAAAAGCATAAAGTATCAGGCTAGCTCCTGATTGCTGTAAATTATCTGAGTAACTCCAGGCAACTTATTAACTTCTCTGAACTTAAATTTTCTCATCTCTCAACTCTTATCGTTCTTTGGATGATTGGAGGAGATTATTATTTAAAAGGCACTAAATACCATATGTAGTGCTTAACACAAACTCAGAATACAAATGGTCTCAATGGATTCAGTACTAAATCTAAGACACAGATGCTGGAGGGACATAAACACATATGTGAAGACCCCTCAGGGAGTCTGTCAATGCTATTTAATGATGATAAATACCACTATCATACCTAGAAAAAGAATGGAAAGTGAGCACAATAAGCATTTCACTTTATATTGACATTGTATATACTATCATATAAAAGTTAATTCTTTTTCTAATCTGGCACATCTAGATTATATCCATAATAGTGCATTAATGTTTTAATCTTTAAAAATTATCTTTTGATCATGGGAATTTGTGGCTTCCAGAGAAGGGACATATCACTGAGTTCACCTCCAGACTACAAAACATTTTAATTAAATATAGAACGTGGGGTTCTGTTTATTTATTTTGTTTCTGAGACAGAGTTCTGTGTAGCCCAGCTAGTCTTAAACTTCCTATGTAGCTTAGAATGATATGGAATTTTTGATCTTCTTGCCTTCACCTTCCAAGTGCTGGGGTTGCAGGTGTGTGCTCCCTCACCTGCTGTAGGCAGTACTGGGTGTGGGTGGAACCCAGAGCTTTGTATATGTTAGGCAAGTGCTTCACCAGCTGAGCTATATCCTCAGCCCCACGTCTTAAAAAAAAATTAACTATGGGAAAAATAATCATTCAAGAAAAGTATCAAAGAAAAAAAGGAAAGAAAGATGTGAGAATTTGAAGAAAAAAAAAACCTTTTAGGATTTATATTTCAATTTTTTCTGTTAAAACCGGAAATTTTGAAATAAGGGAAGAGCTACAGGAACTGGGAGGCTTGAGATGGCCCCCACCCCCAGCTGTCCCGCAAAAGAAGGCAAGGGGCAGGATCGTAGGATTTTCATCTGCGGAGTGCTCCTTCTCCTCTTCATGGCTACTTTACCTCAGGGAGGGAACCTAGGCTCACCTACCCCACACTTTTTCACTCTGGTGTTCAGCTGGTTTCTAACAATTTGAAGGGGAGATGCCAACTCATGGGGCAGTGAACTTGGGGTTCTTCATTCCTCCAGCTCCCGATCTACTAAAGCTGTGAGATATCAAGGGACCCTTGCGGAAGTGTTTGCTTGCCACATCTGAATCTTTAACAGCCTTCCCTTCTCCTGCCTTCCAACTCCAAAAGTGACAAAACCATGCCCCCAGCCCCTGGTATTTCTCTCTCCCTTACTGGCTTTATTTTACTCTGTGCTACTGATCAAATGTGTCCCCGAAGCTCACGTGTTGGATGTCTAATATTCAATTCAACAGTTTAGGGAGGTGGGGCTTTAATAAGAGATGATTAAGCAGATATGTTGTGAATGGCTTGATGCTGTTATCTTGAGCGATGGTTAGCTAGAGAAAAAAGAGTCTGATGAAAGGATGAATTTCGCTCTCTCCTGCTCTTGCCTCACATACACCGAGGTGACTCTGCCATGCTGTGATGCGGTAAGAATGCCAGGGCTGTTGGCAGTCCCTTCCATCTTGAATCCCCCACCCCTATAACCATGATCCAACTAAACTTCAATTGTTTATAAATTATACAGTCCACAGCATTATTACACCAGCACAGAATGAATACCACTTTTGTCCAATCTAGACCTTTATTAATTACCTCAACTTAAAGCTTCTCACAGTCATCCTCGTTGAATGTGTCACCTGGGACATTGCTGTGACTACACCCTTGGAGCTGAGTGTCTGTTCTCTTATAATGCTGGCTTGGAATGGGCAGGAAGGAGAGATTGCTTTTATGGAAATAGGTTTTACTCTATTACTCAAGAATTATTTTTCTTGGAAATATTTTGATAGTTAAGAATTGACTGTAAATCTCAGTCTCTTTGGTGAGGGTATTGTAATTTCTTTGGAGAAGGGTTCAAGGAAAATGTTGTCATTTTTCCTAGTGGAATTGCTAAGAGAAATACATCTTTTCCCTAGCTCTTGTCCTCTGGTGAAAATGAAAACAGGTTATTCTTTGTGATATTGGAGCTACAAAACAGCCAGATAAGCTCAGAGATAAAATCCATCTTCAGAACAGGCCAGAAGTCTTGGTAGAGAGCCTCAACTAGAATATAGATGAAGAAATGCCAAACCAAAGACAAGACAGCCAGGGACCCAGTGGGAAAGGGCACTTGATGCTTACCCAAGGGCCTGGCATGGTTGTCCAGGTTCCACATGATTAAAGGAGAGAATGGGATGCCCCAAGCTGTAATCTCACCTTCGTACATGCTATGCTCGAGTACACACACACACACACACACACACACACACACACACACACACACAGGGAGGTGGGGGAGAGCGAGAGACAGAGACAGAGAGATACAGAGACAGAGAGAGAAAAGAAGGATGAGGAGGAGGGAGAGATAGAGAGAGTGAAGGAGAGAGAAGGAGGGAGGAAGGGAGGGGGCAGGGGAAAGAAGGAGAAGGACAGAAGAATAGAAGAGACGATGGGCCATCCATGCTTGGAATGGAGGAAAGTCTAGTGTAGAAATTGCTCAAGAATAGTTCAACCACATAAAAATATGACCCTGTAATTCTGCCAAAGTCAACAGACCCATAGTGCCAGATTTAAAAAGCGCTAACCTCACAGGATACCCTTGCCTGAAGCCTGCTACAGTTTATAGCTCCATTTGTCAGCATTTGCAAGATGTTTTTGAATCCTGAAAATTTAGCTGTACAGAAACTATGAAATAAAACCCATGTTTTTCTGGTAGATAAGACTTTCAGAGGATACCATAAAAATCTAACATGGCCATTCAAACACAGGTTTTTGTTATTTGATTAGCAGTTATCATATGGTATTTTTCTTATTTGCATATTTAGTTGGTTTTGCTGTTCAGATTTAAAGTCCATGGGAACATGTATAGTTCTTTGTATTCACTGCTCATTGAGGAAGTTATTGTCACTTGTAAATAATTTGCAGAGTTCTTATTAGCATCAGATTTCTGGTACTTCACAAGCAGTCATGTTGTACATGCTGGATTAACACTGCTAGAATGTAAATTTGTAAGGAATGGTGACTCTATTTTCTCTCTCATTTTCCATTTCTGTTAACATAGTAATGGAATTCCTCTCAAGTTTCAACTTCTATCCCCACTCATGCCCAAAACAATTCCACCCACCACCATGAACCCTAAGTTTTTTTCTGCCCAACAATATTTCTGGCCTGAATTCACTTTCATTTTGCAGCATACAGTGAACTGGGTTTGAACAGATACAAAACAGCAAAGATAGCTGAGGGAAAGGCAGGCTGGCAAGAAAGCAGAAGCTCCTAAAATGACCCTGTCCACTTTGTACCTTGCCCCCAAATCAGAGCATTTAAATACATTTTTTGAAGAGAGCCTCAGGCAGTGTTTATGAGGGTCATGAATATCGAAGTATCCAGTATTCCTAAGTCTGTGCTGGCATATTGCCTACTAGTCCATGAACTCTCCCATTGGGTACATCCTGAAATGTTCTTGGAGATTGCAGGTCATAAATGTGCATGATTAATTGCTTATGTTGAAACAAACAAAAAAAAAGTGTTTCCAGAACATTCAGATGAGAGAGTGAAGCAAGACCCTAGTGGCTATCAGGAGAAATCTTTGTTGGGAAGCCAAAAGTGGTGGCTGGGGGAAGGTGGAGCTGACTGGAAAGGCTGGTAAACATTCCTAGCAGGTAGACGACAGGAGAGTAAGATTAGACAATGGACGTTTGGGATATAGATTGGGAAAGACACCCAAGAAATCAAAGCATAGGTTACTAGGCAGTGACTTTGGTAAAATAGAAAACCAAATATAAAGTAATTACCAAGAGAAATTTATACTGTGGTCTCTAAATAAAAGCAGCCTTTGAAGCCAGAATACTACAGAGGTGTGCTATCTTTTCCTCATAGATATTCCTGAGTTCAGTTCAACAATTCACCCTATTTTATTTCAAGCTTAAGAATTAAATTGTGCACTGCAGAGGCAGAGGCAGAGCAGAGGCAAAATCTCTGTGAGTTTGAGGCCAGCCTGGTCTACATAGTGAATTCCAGGAGAGCTAGAACAATAGAGTGAGACCCTGTCTCAAACAAACAAATAAATGAACAAATACACAAACCTATACTGCCTTCCTTGATAGTATAACCCTGTGTATGTCAATACCTACATTAAACGTATTGCAGAAGACTTGACCAAAATTAGGCAAAAGAGAACCCAGTTTTGTTAACTGAGCCCATAGACTCTTGAAGATGTCACCTTTGGCACATGAAATATCAGAGGAGAGGCAAGAAAGAAAGGGAATGAGATCATTCGGGGGATGTTCTTCCTTCTCTCCACCTAACTATGAAAGAAAGTATACATCTCAGGGAATATGGCAGTCATAGCTTTTCTGATGTAGCCATAGTTAGGGGCTGCCTCTGGCCTAGATGAACAACGAATCTTGGGGTGGAGACACTTTTCTTTCTGCTCAGTTAATTGCTTCAAGACACACGTGTCTTAAGGGCTCTTATACTCAATAGCTCTCTCCTTGTTGCTGGCTCTTCAAATCCAAAGAGAGGACACCCATGGTTTTCACCGAATTCCATTTCCCCAAGAGAAATGAAGGCAGATTGGTGTATGCTGCATGCATCATGGCGTCTCAAAGAGCAGCCCGATTCTATGGGAGCGGTGATTGTTGCTGCAGAATTCTGCAGCCAGTCTGCTTCCCCTAAGGCAGTTCAGGTTTGGAGTCCTGATGATTACCGTTAAATATAGACAGTTTATGAGCTGCAAGCTGGCACATGGGAGCTAGAGGAGATCTGATCCTTGTGTATAGGATCTCCCAGGTCCTAGACCACATGTCTTGCGTCCAGTGAGCTCTTCCCAGGAGGAGTACTGATCTCTCAGATTTCTGTTATACTCATATTTCTCAGGGAACAACCCTCAGTCAGTTAATCACGGTGGCCTGTCTTTTAAGCAAGTGCTCCATTCCCAAATATGTTACACATATGCCCTGTAAGTCATTTCAGTAGACAAGAGCATTCTCAGGATTCGCCTTCAGGTGTGGACAGCCTGACTGACAGTCTCACCTGGTTTCCCCCATGACAAGAAGAAAACTAGATTTAAGGGCAGATTAGGAGCTTGGCATGGTGGTGCCTACCAGAATCCCAGTACACAGAAGGTGGAGGATTGCCATGAATATGAGGCCAACTTGAGTTGTATAGTGACTCTGAGATTATCCTGTCCAACTCTGTCTCAAAAAACCTAAAACAAATATCCACAAAACACGAGATCAGGAAGAGACCTGTATGGTATCTCTTTATACCGCTCAGAGGCTGAGTTTGGGAAGTTGAGCCAGCCCTGCACACAGCCTTATCAGATAAGGGAGCGAGCAGAAAAGATTTGTAATAAAGGTCCGACTTTATGTCCACATACTAGAATGTGGACTCACCTGCAGATGAAGTTGATAAAGCATGCTGTTACAGATGTACATTGGAATTTGAGAAATAGCTGTGTTGGGTTTTGTGACAGAGCAAAGGATCTGGGGTCATGTGTTCTGGAATCTTCTGGAAGAACAGGGGTGATGTTCTCCTGTGGCATTACTGGAATGTGAGGATTTGTTCAGGCTCTATTCTCTGCTAACCCATAGTTGTAAGTCAGAGCCTTTGGACTTGGTTTTTGGCTGTGTTATATGAAGCAGTTGGAACAATTATCGCCAGTGTCTCTGACTGACCATGAATTTCATCTGAGACATGGACTAGAAAGCTGAGACTGTGATAGGAGGGAGAGAAAAGTCAGTCTGTGCACTACACAAGTGCGAAGGAATTGCACTTATGTGTGTGGTGGTCAGAGAACAACATGCTTTTTGCTCTCCACTGCATTGGGCCTCGGCATTGAACTCAGGTCCTCAGGTTCAGCAGCAAGAGCCGAGTCAGCTCAGAGGTCCCATTCTTTGATTTTGATTTTTTTTTTTAAAAAAACTTACATTTAAATTTACAGAATATGGGAGAGGATTTTATGGAAGTTCAACAAAGCAACTTAAAATGAAATTAGAAACAGAGCATAGGAGATATGATTTGGGGACAAAATAATCATCCATACACATTCTTCATGGATACTGGAATTTGAATTGGTCTTGTCAATTTAGTGATATTAATAGTCTCCTTGGGTGTGACTACAGTAACTTACAGTACTCTAGGGTATAGGAGGGGATGGAAGTTTTTTTTTCTTTTTATGTTTTTAGATACACACATTTAAATATTCCAGGATTATATAACACGTGTATAATTTACTTTTCAATGTGAGAGTAAAACATAATAATGCACAAATTTAAAATGGCACGATATTAACAATGCTAAGCCTCACTGACATTTCTGCTGCTTCTACATAAACCATGATCTCAGCTCTTCTGTAGTGTACCTTTCAAAACCAACACTTGGAGAAAATCATCCTGTCCTGTTTCCAGTGGTACCTCCCTTATATCTTTATTTCAAATAAAGTTCCGGTTTTCAGTATCCCCAGGTAAACAGCACTTAAACAGTCTTTAAGCCCCCTAAAATACGGCACCTGGATCACAATTTTAGATACAGGAGTTATAAAGCAGTGCAGTGACAGCCTGTTTCCAAATGACCTTGATTGCAGTCCTTGATACAAAGAATGTCTCTCATACCTTTGCAGCATAGGTCCCCGACTCCTTTACAGCTTTTGCTCTCTTTCAGAAGCCAGGTGAGGCTGAATGACACACTGATTCTGGAGTCTGGCTCTAAGGTTTATTAGTGGCGTTTGAATCCTCCTTACTCCAGCACTCAAATGAGTGTGAACAGGAGCAAGTTACACTCTGCATTTCAGTCTTCTCGGCTATAAAATGGGGGGAATGTTGACACCCACATGAGGAGGCCTTTTGTGGATCAGGATCTAGCACTCTCAGTCCAGTTCCTAACACTGGGTGTTAATTACTATTTAGATATTTTCCTGACGGAAAGCCGGACATAGCTTGAGTCACTGATCAGGGAATAAATATTTCTGTATTTCATGATGAAATTTGCTTAAAGAGGGGCATTTGCTTTAGTGTGGAAAGCACAGACACCAAGAGAATCTGAAGAAGGAAGAGGAGGCAAGGCTCTGTTGATTTTCTTCCTTCATAGCGATTTCCTTACTAAGAGGCTTTGCTCAGGTTTCTCAAAATGCTAGAAAACTAGTGTCTGAAAAATAAATTTCTCAAGACTCTCTAAAAATAACTACATTTTTCTCAACAAATTCAGGCAGAAAATCTATTTTGTAGATATTTCATTGCACTTGGCAGGCGTATTAAAATGGTGTGGTTATTATTTCAAAATGATCTGCAATCATTTATAAGCAAATAAGAATAATTCGTTAGCTTGTGAACCTGTTGTAAGTGCTGATGGAAATCTAAGGGCTTGATCTCTTTATGATATGAAAGTTTTCTAGTTATTTATGAATTTGTAGCATTAACTATGAACACACATGAAAACAGGAATTATTTTGAATGTGTTGTATAACTACCCGTTATTGCTGGATCTTTTTATGAAAATTCAATGATGTTGAAATTTATCTTTAAATGCATGGGCTAAGAATTTAGCTGAGTGGTAGACTACTTGTCTAAAAAGTGGGAGGCCTTGGGATTAATCTGAATTACCACAAAACCCCAAATCATTAAAAAATGATTTTAAAAATGAAAACTTTAGAGGAATTCTCACTGAGACTCCAGCTTTATATTCACTATCATTCTTTATTTAATGTTTCCTGCCTACACCTCGCTTCACATAAATCTTTTCATTCTTTTGTTTATTTGCTTGTTTGTTGTGAGACAGCATCTAACTATGTAGCCCTGGCTGTCCTAGAACTCATGATGTAGAGCCTAGAACTCAGAGATCCAATGGCCTCTGCCTCCCAAATGCTGAGATTCAAGGCATGCACTGCTATATGTGGTTATCTTTTCATTGAAGTTCCATGGGGCCCTGGATTTCTTTTGTTTGGCTGCAAGTTCCTTGGGGTAAGAAACATTCTCTGTCAGGCCAAACCCAATTCTATGCACATTTCAGAGAGCCATCTAAGACATTTGTAGAAATGAAATTCTTGTGTTGCTAGGACTGAGAGCAGAAACCCTTGCATTTAAACGGTGCAAGAAGCCTATGTCTAAAGCGATCCTTCGGATCCTATCACGGAGGAGAAGGCAATAGGGCTGAGAATGAAGTGGAGTGTGGAGAGTGCTGTCTTAGTGTGTATAATGCACTTTATTCTATCCCCAGAACACACAAATGGGCTTGTTGGTATGTGCCTGTCATCCCAGCATACAGAGGGGAGGGGACGGGGGAGGAAGAGAAGTAGAAACTCAAGATCATCAGTTCAAGTTCATCCCTGTCTAGACCAGAGTTGAGGGCCATCCTGAGATACATGAGACCATAGGTAGATAGGTAGATAGGTTTATAGATGATAGATAGATAAATAGATAAATAGATAGATAGATGATTGATAGATAGATAGATAATAGATAGGTGATAGATAGATAATAAATAGATAGATGATAGATAGATAGATGGATAGATAGATAGATAGATAGATAGATAGATAGATAGATAGATAGATAGATAGATAGATAGATAGATAGATAGACAGACAAGAAAAGCTAGGTAGAAGAGATTAAATAACTACACTGGAGCTTCAGAGTTCTGGAGTTGCTTCTGGTACCTCACTGGAAATGAGGTCACCTCTTCAGCTCCTGTCAGTCTCGTTGCAAAGGAGTTTTCCTCCAGTACGGCATGAGATCCGAGCTGTTCTGGCAGTGGCAGTGGGAGAAGAAATGGACAACACGCTCTCTTCGGTCCTTGGCACTCAGGAGCTGGGTAAAGCACTGTTGGCCCTAACGCAGTGTGACATGCGGAGGCTTTGTATTTCTTTTTCATCATCGTTTTAGTAAGCTTTCTGGAGCTCCTTGGTCATCAAACCTCCTTTGGATGACATGGCCAAGTCTTACTGACCCCTCGCAGACGTCCCCACTGCTCGAATCTAATCATTCCTAAGCTGCTGATTTCCTGCCCACGCTTAGCCTTAGAAAACATACCTAACACTACACAGGACATTGCTACTGCACTCTTCTTTAATTATTTGATGTTTTTAGCTCCTCGTGGTATTCATATTGAAACTCAATATCTGTACTATCCATACCGTACACTCTTACAAAGTTAGCTATTGACCTCTGGATATACATGCCATATGCCCACAAAAATATTATTATCAGATTATAAATGTATGCATTTCCTTCATTTCTCTAAGTTCGTCTACATTGTGAACTTTTTTCCAACTGTCTTGAACCATCTCCTCTCATTCTGGCTGGAGCTGGCTAGTGGATGAATTTGCAAACCTAATAATGGAAAGGTGAAAAGGCCCTGGTTCCAAGTTAGCACATACATGCAGCTATCTGACCCCGAGAGGCTGCAAACTCCCAAGCATTCGCTCAGGATTCCCTGAGCTGTCCAAAGAGTTCGACTTTGATCAGTTCCCTCTCCAGTGGTGAAGCAGGCAAATTTGGACACAGCAGCTGTCTGCTCCTGAAGACAGCTGGAAATAACCATGTCTGATAGGATCAGCTATCAGAGGCAGGGCAGCACTGTTGTGTGTAAACAGCATGCTATCTCTGAGACGCTGACACAGTGACATAAACAGCACCAGGCTCGACCTGCTCTCAAAATAGCAAGAAAGACACTTTGCATCCAGCCTTGCCCAAGTAAAATCTGAATCGAAAGCACCGTAGAAGATCACCATAACTGCCCTTCCTCCACCGCCCTTTCAGATTAAAGGAAAAACCTGAGGCTGGTGGAGATGTGGAGAGCTGTGATATTTTTAATTGTCACATTTGCATGCGTGTGTTTATAGCTAAGCCCACTGGAGATCTCATATATGCACGAATTGTTCTGTTATGCTTAAACTAGTACATTAGTTTCTTTCCACATAGCTGACTGTGAACACCCCAAGGTTTCTCAAGATGTACCCTTAGATACAAGGGCAAAATAAATACCTTCAATTCAAATGTGCCCTCAGCATGTGGGGGCAGCTACCACCATGTGGTTATTGTATGCCAGCCTTTGTCTGTGACCAGGCACCGAAACTACAGAGACAAATGATTTCCACAGCCAGTGCGGGAAACAGATACACGCACAAATAATTAAGAGATATTACAAGTGCCATATGGGAGATTTATGTAAAGTGAAATATTAGTCTAGGAAGAGGGAGCCACTTAGATGGAGAGACAGTTCAGAAAACACATATTGAAGTTAGATCTCCGTAGTAACATTTGCACCCTGCAGAAGGCCGTGAGAGAGATGGATGGGGGAAGGAAGGAGACCGCGCACATGGAACATTTCAGGCAGGAAGGAACACTGCTTGATTTACTGAGAACCGGCTACCGAGAGCAGCCCGTCTTTATTTCTGAATCGTCTAGTCTATTACCTACTGTAGGTAGAATGCTTATAAACAGTTTCTGTGGTACAAAAGTCTCCCTTGGAGCCATAGGCGTGGACTTACCTTTTCCTCCCTTCCCAGGGACTCTCCCAGACTGCACTCTCATGTGCATTTCGGTCCTCTTTGACTGAGATGGTCACAAATAAGAGCCTAGTGCAGAAAAAGAGGCATTCCTCGTGAACAAATGGGATTGTTGATGGCAATTCCAACACTAGACTTCGGAAGATCAGAAAATCCTACGATAAGGCTTTCCCTATGACCTCTCTGTACAGAACTATCCCATGAGCCATACTGCCACCAACTTTAGGAGTTCAGCTGTGCCTGATTGCAAAATATCATTATAACTGGGCTTGTTGACTATTGATATCTCTCATAGAAAGAGAATGTGGAGTGGATCAGAGGACCCTCTTCTGAGTGTCTAGCCACCTCTCCCGACCAGTTGTATACAATTCTGCAATAAATAAACAAACATGGACTTTGGACTTAGGGCTAGAGGATATAGGCCGCATAAGACTAGGACTGGGTGCTCCATCCATTCATCCATGGGGAATCTCATTCATGCTGGATGAAGACCTCTCATTGAGGCTGCTTTAAGACCATCCATATTCTTGCCAGTAACAGCTCACCAACTGCTCTGGAAGAAAGTAAGCCTAATAAACCCAGTGGTTCTCCAGATCTGTCACTTAGGCAGAGGGGAGGGAGGAGATGCTTGCCTCTCCCCTAAGGAAGGCATCTCAGCAACATCTCAGATACAAGAGTGAATCTAATATTCATCAAAACACAAGAAGGAACAAAGGATATGTTTTCACAGTTCAGATTTACGAGAAGTCAATGCCACTCAAATTAATACAGATATAATTGCTTGTCTAAAAATTGATTGGTTTTAGAAAAGGAAAAGGGGAAAGGAAAACAGGCATTTTAATTTATTAATGGTACAAACAGAAACTATATGGCTGTCTTGGAAGTAATTTCTTCTTCTCGCTGTCTATGAATGTATACATATACATACACATTGTGTGTGTGTGTGCCGGGCATACATAAAATATTACTGTATAATATATCATATAGATTATAAATATTAGTTCTCTAAGTGTATTAACTTAGGTTTATAAGTAATATAAGGGTAATTTTCAATTTAGCAGGCCACAGACCTTCCTCGCTAGAAGGCAGTGTGTATGTGTCTAAATTATGATGCAAATATGTTCATGACAGAGTTATTTGTTTAAATACAAAACGGGGGCCAGTGAGGTGGCTTAACAGGTAAAGGTGCCAGCCACCAAGCCTGGGGAGCAGGATTTAATCCCAAGGACCCCCATGGTAGAAGAGAGAAGTGACTCTTGATAGTCGTTTTCTGTTCTGTCCCAACCAATACACATGCGCACAGTAAATTTCTAAAAAGTGGAATAAACAGAGATTTTTATAAGAGTTCCTGCTTCAGGTGTATCACAATACATTTTAATAATTCATCTCCATATAAGGGATTCCTGTCTAGCTGTCAAATTCATGTGCATTTAGGAAAAATAAGGACAACAGTGGTAGATGAAAAGTGCTTAGAACAAAGCTTGCTGTCAAATACTGCTCAATGTCCATTTCCAGTTTTATTGCTATAATTAATACAGTAAGTATAGGAAGATGCTCCTTTGTGAGTGAAAAATAGCGTTTACAAAATAGTGTGTAAATTATGTTACCAATTGTGTGTGTGGTGTGTTTGTGTAAGCTTAGCAATAAATGGGGAATGCATTAGTTTCTGCTACTGTAGCTGCAGGAGAGATGCTGTGGTTTAAATCAGAGAACTACTGTCTTGCAGTTCTCCAAGTCCAAGATTGAAATCTCAGCAGGATTGATTCCTCGGAGAGCCGGGAGGGAAGGGTCCTGTCCCAGGCAGTGTCCTTGGCTGGAAGGTCTCTGTCTTCTCAGCTTCCCTCTGTCTGTGTGCATTGCATGGACACCAGCTACGGCAGATCAAGGCCTACTCTAATGGCTTCTCTTTAACTCCTTGTCCTTTTAAGGTTTTATTTCCACATAAAATCACACCCTGAAGTATTAAAGAGACTTTAACATCTGACTTTGGGGATAATACAATTGAACCTATAGCAGATAGTACGTGCATTTATAATTTATTTAATGCATCTATTTATTGTTTACCTGTTATTTTCTGTGAGTACTAGTGTAATTTTAAAATGTTATGTCTTGGTTCCATGTTCCTGAAATTTTTAATGAAATTATTTTTATTTCCATTGGTGTCTTTCTGCCCTCCTTTTTTTGTTTTGTTTTGTTTTGTTTTTGTGCTTTGTTTTATTTTTGTTTTGCTGAAACAGGGTCTTGTGTAGCCCAGGTTGACCTCAAACTTGTTATGTAGCTGAGAATGACCTTGAATCTCTGATCCTCCAACCCCTTCCTCTCAGTTGCTGAGATTAGAGGCCTGCCTTGCCATGGTCAGCCTTTTCTGTCCATCTTAAATATTACTTCCAGTTGTCCTATTTAAAAGTGAGCACAGGACTTTAGTTTAATATTCTCTGTGCAAATGAGAAGTTTGAAGCCTGAAACACACACACACACACACACACACACACACACACACACACACACACACTGTGGGAAGTGTAATAGAATTTGGAATATTTTTTTGTAAATCCCTTTCCAGCTAAGCAGAATGGTTATACAGCTTTCAAAAGCTCTCATTTTGGAGGGGAGCTAGCTACGTGTCTTGACAGTTTCTGAGTGTGTCAAGTCTAAAGCCAACACTAAATTTTTTGTGTGTTTTGAACATTATATCACTTTTAAGTAGAAATTTTTGAGATTTTAAAAAAAGTGTTAGCCCAGGCAAAACAGGTTTCTGCATAGTCAATAATAATGAAATAATTCGAATTATACTTAAGCTTAGTGGTGTGACCTTTACAGCTGTAAAATAAAGAGCAAACATGTCAATGAGCAAAGTGATGATTCATATATTTTCTAAACTTCATTCCTGAACTGAATTATCTTGAAGCCAGGAGTTTGCCTTCCTTATTAGGATAATCTTGCTGAGATTAGGATCTGCTGCACAAAGATGAAAAGCCTACATAAGAAAAAAGTGTTCTTGAAAATGCTTCCCAAATCCTGAGAGTACTAGTCAGTTGACCTCGAATGTCATAGCTCATTCATGGGTGGGGTGCTTAATAAAGTGAATTTGCTCTCTCTTTAGTTACTATAGACCATCCATATGTTCTCTTGGTCTGTGTAGCTAATGCTTTACCAATGTAATTACTGATGTACTTTCATGGAATAAGTCAGATGCAAAAAGAATCAGACTCTTAGCTAATATTTTGGTGATGTTATAGAACTGCAGAAATAAATATTGAAAACGTGGTAGCTGATCTATTGGAAGGGGACAGAGATTGGTACTCATTGTGTTAAGTAACAGGGAAGCACATAATCAGTAATTGCTTAGAAGGAAAATTGTATGAGGCAGAAACTTTATATACCTTATTGTTTATTTATTCATCTACTATAGCAATGAAAGCTGTTTTGACTGATATTAGATATAAAAAAGTATCACTGACATTTATCCATTCTCAGAGCTGGGGCTTTATCTACAGATTTAAAAGAGTTGCATGCTTGGCTATATCTGATAAGTCAAATCAGATAAGATGCTTAATATGGGATTCTCCATTGTGTGTTTGGAGAGATTCTTCCATCGCTATGTTTCTCTCTGTGGCTTCCATGGGAAATTAAAAGTTAATTTTGTCTTTGCTCTTTTGTCTTCTTCTTTATCAGCAGTGCCTGGGAGGCAGGGTAAAGTATGTTCAAAGTGACCTTCAGTTAACTCATATCATCTTGACACAAGTGAGCCAAGCTCTACACTGGTAATTTTCATTATTAGCTACAAGAAAAGGAGTGTCTCTCAGTAGGAAAGTCGCATCATCCAAAAAAATACAGGTATTTTATCCATCTGGAGTGTGATTGTTCAATGAAGGTTGCAGGGGAGATAATCAAAAGAGAAGATAACATGAAAAGGAGTCAAAAAAATAGATGAAACTGCTATCATATATAAGGTAAAGCGATTTACCCAAGGTCAGCAGCAGAACTTCTGTTCACTGCAGTCAGAACTGGAAGCCACTGTTGTGCACACACACACACACACACACACACACACACACACACACACACACACACACACGCCACCTCGTATCCTCAGGCTGGAAGAGCCCAGACACTGTGCTCTTCCCTTCTGGGGTTAACCCGCTGTTTTAGGCACAACACAGCCACATGTTAGCACAGCATGCTGCTCTTTTACCTCTGCCCTATTCATATTTTTCTCCCAGTCAACTGAAGTCAGAAATTGAGACTTCTGGTTGTAAGGGCACAATGTAGCTCTGGCTCAACTTTCCCCCTGTAAACAGTTTTTTATGAGCATACCAACCAGGGCATATCTAAAACACATGATCGAGTTTGGCATCAGAACGTCTACCCTCCCTTCCCCTCTCCCATTTCATGGTTTCTGTTTCCTGATCATTCTTCCTTGCTGGAGGGCCCTTGAAGCTTCTGGGAGCTTCAAGAAGACTCCTGAAATCTCCTTCCATTTCATAGGCATTCCAACCCTGTTTTGCATTCTGCAGTGAAAAGCTGATTTCAGATGAATCTACTGATTAGAAGTACTACATTAAACATGTTAAGTCTATGATTTTCTCAGCACCCAGGCCTGAACAGTAAGTAGGGCTGCTGATGTCTCTGGTGAGTCTTCCATCAAAGGTACTGTGTAAAGATCTTAACTGGAATTTACTGAGTAACCACTGTCGGCTCAGTAAACACAGGGCAGGACATCTGAATTCAGCAAAGGACACAGAACATCAGTCTGTGCCCTTGGGAGTCTTCCCTATAAACATGCCAGAGTAGAGATAGTGACCTCACACTTCCCAGGGAACATCTTCACTCAGTTGTCCTGAAGTCACCTCCAACTCAACACATCCAAAATAGAAAACAGTCCTCCTAACACAGTCAGAGGGTCACATCATTCTCCTCTGTTCTGGGACCAGGCATCTCATTTTTAGGTCAACACCAACTAGGTTTTGGTTCTGAACAGCTGACATCCTACATGTATATCTACTGATTTTACAGTCATGGAGTTTCCCCTTCTAGTAGCTTCCCCAGTGCTCTGCAAGTGCATCTTCTCTCTCATTGGCCACCTTCTGTGGTGCTAAAGGCATCATTTATTAAAATGCCTGCTCAGGTTTACCACTGTCCCCCAAGCAAACCTGCAGTTATTCGTGTTGCCTGCAGAAAAAAAAAAATACCAATATTTGAAGTAAAGTCTTCGAATAATTTGAGTAAGTGTTCCTTTCTCAGGCTTTTCTGAGACTAGAACATTGCTGTGGGTGGTCTGAATGCAAATTCCTATACTGGATCCCAGTGTCCAGTAGGATCCAATTTAGGGCTGTGGTATTGGGAAGTCATCAAGCCAAGAGTGCTCTGACCTCACAAATGGAGTTAATGTCCTCATCAAACAAGTTCCATTGCTCTTTCTACAATGGGGTCAGAGCAAGTGGGGCAATCAGAGGGCATTCATTAGATAGTAAATTTGCTCTTTCCTTGATGTTTGATTTCCCAGCCTCCCGAACTATGATGAGTAATGGATTCCTCCTGTTTATAAATTACGCAGCTAATATATTTTGCCATAGTAGCCTTAATTAAGATAATCAGTGATGAACCAAATCTGTTTTGTTCAAATGTACTCCACACATTCAACCTCTAAGTTCATTTTTTTCCATTCTCCCCAATACTTTTGGCTTTACATTTGGACTACCTATGAAGATCCTTCTAAATTATCCATCTCAAGGATATAGAATAGAAGTCAACATTTGGGGTTCCTGGGATCCATCCAATGTGGAAGCCCAGAGAGATGCTCCTCATTCACATGCATAGTCAAAC
The DNA here is from genome assembly GCF_004664715.2 of Peromyscus leucopus. NCBI lineage: Eukaryota > Metazoa > Chordata > Mammalia > Rodentia > Cricetidae > Peromyscus > Peromyscus leucopus. Next base: position 21,739,502 of record NC_051073.1, on the reverse strand, counting down.
CACAGAAGCCAGCAAAGCTGAGAGGATAAAAGAGGATAATTGGCCAGTTATCAGCAGGCAAGACTGCCCTACAATGTGACATATTCTGAGGACAGAGTCAAGCTATAAATATGACTCATGCATCAGTTATAGTACAATTATGGACAAGAACTAATGGAGGGGGATGTAGATAGAGATGGTGAACTGAGCATCTTTAGTGGTGATCTTTATTTTGCAATTAACCTAAAGCAAAGACCTTTAATAATTGCTGTAGCCCTCAAAATTCAAACCATTGCAGGGGAAGATGAGATTTAGAGAGTGAATTAAATTTCCCATTTTCTCATCCCTCATGTTGTTTCTTGCAAATGTATTTATCAAAGCGTGTTTTTAAGAGAGGGGTGGGGAAGCCCAGTTTCACAAGAAGAGCTATCCTCTGCCCGAATGAAGAAACTGTTCAAACCCAGTGCATTGTTTCATAAGCAATGCTTCCTAATGCAGCCAGAGCCAGTAAGGGCTTAGGTTATTAGTTATGTAATCCCTGGTTCCTCAAACTGCAGTTTTGATCTGAACACACAGTTTCAATTAGTTACTTCAGTTTTTTTTTTTTTTGCCTGGAGGTGTATTTCATTTTTAGAATCAAGGGAAGCTCAGATAATCACAGCATTTTGGAACGGCTCCTGTTTGTACAAAAAACACAGCTGACCCCTGAGAGACAACTGAAGTCCAGCTTGGAGCCCTGTGCTCTTTGCATGGCCCCACGTATAGATTGAATCATGCTGCCTCAAAAGATATGTTAAGTCTTGACTTCTAGTATCTGTTAATGCGACCTTACTCGGAAAAGGGGTCTTTGCAGACATAATGAAGAAATACTTTGCAATGAGGTCATACTGGAGTTGTGTAGACTCTTAATTCAATCTGACTGGGCTCCTACAAGAAGCAAAGGACACAGAGACAGACGCAGGCAGGGCAGTAAACTCCCTGTGACGACGGGTGGAGGTCAAACAGCACAGACTCCCATGGTTCCCACTAGAGAGCAGGAAGAAGCCAAGATGGATGGACCCAGAGGCTCAATGGCCGGGCGGTCCCTGACAGTTCAACTTTGGATGACTATCCTCCAGAATAAATTCCTGTTTTACTTCATCCAGCTTGTAGTACTTAGTTACAGAAGATTCTAGACAATAACTGCTCCAGAAAATTCTAGATGATAAATACACCATTCTACCCCTTCTGATTGTTTTTTTTATTTTTATCATGGGAAATCATGGAACAACATCACTCACATTGCATCTGGGTACCAGACAACCTTTCCACCTGGTGAGTATCACAGTCCTTGCCCTTTAGACCAGTTCTGATGGAGCCATTGACCTGGGAGCCATTATCATCCACAATGTCAAACCAAATCTGTTGTCTGATGGATTGGTTAGTTAAGAACTCTTAGGTAGGCATGGTGGCACACGCCCCTCATCTTAGCACTTGAGAGGCAGAGGCAGGTAGATCTCTGTGAGTTCCAGGAAGGCCTGGTCTGCATAGTGAGTTCCAGGACAGCCAGGACTGTGTAGAGAGACCAAGAAAAACCAAACCAAACCAAAAGAAAACAAAAAAAACAAAAAAACTCTCAAATGTTGCACATTTTGTGTAACGGGGTACTGGCGGTCAGCCAACAGTACCTGGCATGGACAGGAAAACTGATTCACTAGGAAAGAGAAGATCACTAAGCTTTAGAAAAAAAGGAAAGCAATGTCCCTATCCCTTTTGGGATGGGAGAGGCTTAAGGCTGAATGTCTGCTAACCAGTGACTGGCTTGAGGATTAAATAGAGTGGATCTGTCTAGGGTGAGGAAGATTGCTCAAGGTATGACCATCCTGGAGACACTCTCTTTTAGGGTCAATGGTCAGAATAATTTTAAAATTATTATTACAATAATAATAAATTCAAATACAGATTTGTTTGCTAAAAATATAATATTAGCTTATTATGCTAGCTTATGTACAACCCAATTTTTTTTTTTTTTTAAGAAAAAGGTGAAGCAATCAGGAAAAAAATCTGGATGAGTGCTGTGAATGTTAAGATCCAGCCATGTACTTTCTTCTCCCTCTCAGAGTCTTGCAAAGAAGCAGAGACAGAAGAAAAGACTGGCTACTTAGGGACCTAAAATGTGCCCTTGGACACCAGGCTCCCAGTTACTTAAGGATCCAGTGTCCCAGACCTGTCATGGAAGGAGTGGGGCTCCCAGATACTAACTGATCATCTCATCTTGGACCATGAACATTCAGGAATAGCACAGAATTAGAGGCGTCTCCTTACATACTGTAGGCTGTGTGAGAGACCTCAGAACTTCTCAACGACAGAGGCACAATGCAAGGAGTGACCCTCAAGAATGACTATGATTGAATTTTCAAGATGCTTAAAAGGAAAAGAGCTCACAGCAGCATTCCTTCTCTTTGAAAGAAAATGAAAGCACACAGCCTTTGTTGCACACCCACTTGAACTTACGAGCCACGATTCATAACCAAAGCATTTGTTTCTAGTCTAGATCTGGCCCCGTCACTGGACCGTGAGCTTCTCCAGGGCAAAAACCAAGGTCCTTCTGTCTTTGCATTCTTTCTGCCCCATTGTGTGTTTTGCAAAGCAGTTCCTAAACAAATGTCTGCTAAACGGATGAATGAAGAATGAGTCGATCAGTCAAGGAGTCAACCAGCCTCTAAGGGCTCTTCATTTAGTGGAGTCTATGAAGGACATGGAGAAAGCAGCAATCCTCCAATCTTTCTCTCTCTCTCTCTCTCTCTCTCTCTCTCTCTCTCTCTCTCTCTCTCTCTCGTGTGTGTGTGTGTGTGTGTGTGTGTGTGTGTGTGTGTGTGTGTGTGTGTGTGTAAATGGAGCTAAAGATGGGTAGGTCACATACAAAGGCTTCCTCTCTCTCTAGCCTTTTGATTGAAAAGGCTGAGTGAATGAGTCTATCTTCGTGTTGTATTTGTGTCCACTAACTACCTAGCTACACCGTGGTAAATGGAGGGCTTGGGCTGATGCCTGTATCTAACAATTTATCCAGGGCTGTTGAGAGCTATTCAAAAGTCTCTTTAGGGAAAACAGTCAAGAAAACAGTCGTTTCCCCCACTTTTTTTGTTTGTTTGTTTATTGCTTGTTTTGTTCTGTTTTGCTTGCTGACTTGAAATTTCACTCACTGCCTGTTTTTCCTAAGTATCTGTTCTCAAGGATCATGCCGAAGGCCAAGATGATTTGGCTGAGGGTGTCCCAGTTTCTGATTGTGCAGTTTCTTGGCTTTTGGGAGCCCCCACACCAGGACATAAATTGCCTATCCTCGTCCAGACTTGCAAGGCTTCACGTGATTTCTTTCATGTGCAATCGATTATTGGATCCTTTACCTAGTGGAGAATATAATGAGCCAAAAACCAAATGTCTAAGGGACAATTAGAAAAAGCAAACTCTTATGTAAACTATGAAGCCAGCCACTGCTCTTTTTTTTCCCCTTCCCTGTTATGTTACACAGAATTTCAATCTGATTTAACAACAACAACAACAAGGTTATATGATAACAAATCTCTTCCAAACAGTGGGATTTTACTTGCCTTTTATTTTCAGGGCTCCTAAGAGACCCCCATTTCATCTCTTATCCAGGGTGACTTCGCTCCACATTAAATTATTTTTGCTTAGATAAATCGACAGGCTGAACACTGGTTTCTGACTCCAGTGATCTTATTAACCATCTGCTAGAGCCGAAATATCTCTACTCTCCCAAGTGGGGATCAGCGGAGGCCAGGAACTTCCCTCACCTCAGGGCTTTTTGGCCATCTTCCTGCTTCCTCCTTCTACACCCTTTGGAGGTAAGAGTCATCCAATTCCTTCCTTTGCAGTTTTGCTGGAGTCAGAGGGATTAGGCAATGGGCGTGGACTGCAATATGCCAGCCCCACCCATGGGTCAGGGCTCATGGCCAGGTTACTCACACAGAGGTCACTATGGCTGTCTGCTACCATTCTTGCCCAGTCTAAAACCACTAGTTAGATTCAGGCTCTGGGATTACTTTAGCATGTAACCGGGCAGAGTAGACCCCTCACATACTTCCGGGTTCAAGTCTGGAATATAGGAATTTATAAACAAGGGAGATAAATCCTAGAAACCAAGGGAGAATGAAAAAAAATACTTTAAAATTGACAGCTTAGGGAAAGTAATTTTGCTTATACAAAAAAAATTGAATAAATAAAAGAATATATTTTGAATATGGGATATTGGTTATATCAGTAAAGCAAATATTGAGTTGACAATAGCTTTGATAATAGTGTTAGACTAAACCTATATAAAGAAATACTGTTAAATGAAAATTTGACATAAATAAAACCAGCATCTTTAACTGAAAATCTTCTTACATGTTTTGGGGATCACTGTAGAAACACAAGATCCATTTTCCTACCTATTTGATTTCCTCAAAATTCCCCAAAATGTTATCAAGTGGGAGTTTTTGTATTTGTTTCCTAGTTGATTTCCCTAATTTTCAGTTCTCTCTCATAAAAACTCGTTTCCGGTCTCCATCTTATGTGAATTTTTAAAGGTCTCCATCTGAGGCGATTTTTTAAACTTACTCCCTGCTTTGAAGCTTTGAAGATGTGAGAGTCTATTTTCAACATTGTAGGTTTGGGCCAAGTTACCACTGCGCTTGGGTTGAGGTAGTCGTCTAGCTTTGTCTATGAACATTCCCTCAAAATTCTTTCATTCAAAAATGCGTGAGAATAAGCAGCGGCTGTTACAACTAGTCTAAAGGTGCTTCTTGTTTGTTTTCTGGACTGGTCTCTGCTGTTAGGCTCCCTTCATGTTTTTTATGGTATGATGTGTGCTGCTAAAACGGTGGTTCCGGACCACCTAGCTCTCCACCGCCTTGCTTTGTGTTTCTCAGGTGCCCGTAGGATCTCTTTCAAAGGAAAAGGAAATGATCGTAGAAACAGGCTAGGTGAGAGGACAGGAAGAAAGAGCTGCTCGCCATCTATAAACAGGAAAATGAATTTAGGACAACGGGGCCTCTGAACGGCTGCCCGCACCCTGGTAAACAAATGGAGGTTGTCCTGGAGCCGCCTGGCTGTCCTTACCTGGGAGAGTGCACCGCAGTCGGTGCTCAGCCCTACTGAGAATCCAGGAACTGGCTTTCAAGTTTCTCTGCAGACTCACTGTTCTGGACCAACTGGCCTTGGATTGAAAGGCCCTGGACTGACCGGCCTTGGACCGGGTTTCCTGATCAGGCTGATAGGCAGGTTTCCTGCCCGCTAGGCTCTGTGTTTATAAGAGGAAAGGTTGCAAGGGGTGAAGGGCAGGGTTAGGACAAAAGCAAGGATCAGCCTGAGCGGCCAAGGCAAGGAGGAGGGTGCTACCAAAGTTAGCCACCAACCCTCCCGGCTCCCCGCTCTCTCCCAGCTCCCCGCTGCCTGGCTGTTTGTTTCCGTATTTATTCCTCTGTGTATTTTGTAGAGCTCTCTGATAATCTGGGAGATTTGCAAAGCCATGAGAGGAGGTGTGAAGCGCAAAGGGAACCATGGAGAGGCCGTTGGTGATGCCTTCCTGTCTTTAATACATCCTCATTCTTCAGGATTCAGTGGCCTCCCCTTGCTGCAAGGAGACTTGTGTTTCACACTTTCCAAAAAGCAAAAGCAGCCCCCAAGCATTTTTTTCTGAAACTGGTATCGGGCCTGCCCGTTAGAAGACAAGCCATTCAAACCTGTCTGTAAACAGAACCGAGTCTGAAGACTGATCCCACCCCGTCTCTGCCTGCTAAAGCCCGACCACACCAAAGCCCATAGTTCAGCCGAGCTTGCTGAGCGGTGAAATCCATAAATAGTTAAGAACCTCCAGCACCCACCCCTCCCCACTAAAGAGGAAGTAAAAACAGACTAATCTCATGACCTAAAAACACACATAGAGCTGCAAAATAATTAACTTTTACCTGGCGTTTAAAGAGAACTTTATACAGTAAGAATTTGGGGTTATTTCTGGTTTGAATTTCCATTTCAGCCTTTGGAATCAAATAAACTTGAGAGTAATTGTGCTTGCTTAGATTTCAAAGGCCAACTTTTAACAAGAAAATGACTGCTTTGGCTTTTAAAATCATGTCATCACTCATGAGGAGCTGCATCAGAGTTCTTACTATTGAGCCTTAAAAGCCGGTGACAAAATAGCAAAGTCCATTCTTTAAAATTTAAATAATATTTTTTGAGTACATTGAAAAAAATTTATCAGTACCATTTTTCTCTTTAGAGGTGATTGGCCTGAATAGTAACTTGTGCCTTGTTCATCGGTAAGGTAAGGAGGAAGGAAGAAAAAAAAAAAAAAAAAAAAAGCTCAAGCTTGTGCCTCTCCACACTTACACAGGGACTGAAGAAATGAAATTGACTCTAAGCTCGAGCTTAGTGGAGAAAAATGACATGGTCAGTGACGATGGTTCTCGCCTTTGCCCCCGACTTGCTCTCCTGCTCTGTCCACGCTGTCTTTCTCCTCTAGTGTATTTGTGGACCTACTGTGTGCTCAGGAGTGCACCACAATTCAATCTGAAAAATAAAAATAAAAAATAAAAAATACAATCCCCCCTAGTCTTCAGAGTATTTTGAGGGCAAGAGAAGACCAAACCTCCACATGCACCACCAGAAGGTTCTGAGAACCTTGCAGATACAGAGATAGCCGGGCTGCAGAAAGGTTTCAGGACAGACTCTTACACTGCATCAGTCTCGAACTGGTGAATACTAAAAGAAAAGCAACCATTTTCCAAGTACCCGAAGAGAAAAAACACAAGATATCAACCATCTAAAACACACAACGACCCAGATAGAATGTAGATATGATGTGTAGGGGCAAGGACAGAGGAGGAGGAGCAGGAGATGACAGTCTGAGGCAGGACAGGAGCTTCCCATGTCTTGCTATGGAGTTTCAGCTGATTTCTCTGGAAAAATGGAGGCCAGTGGATATAATTAGTTACAAGGATGGCACAATCTGACCTTTTTTTTTTTTTGGTTTTTCGAGAGAGGGTTTCTCTGTGCAGCTTTGCGCCTTACCTGGAACTCGCTTTGAAGACCAGTCTGGCCTTGAACTCACAGAGATCCGCCTGGCTCTGCCTCCCAAGTGCAGGGATTAAAGGCATGCGCCACCATCGCCCAGCACCATTTGAGTTTTAAAAGAAGACGCTTTCATGTTCTAGAAATCTAAGGAGGCTGAAATAGGGGGCCATTTAGGAGCAGGCGTTCTCCTTTTGAATAAACCTGGGCTTGTGCATTCTTTATGCTTCCAGCCTGTAGTTTTTATGCAATGTATCTTGCTCTGCACTATGCTGAGAAGAAAGGAGGAGGCAGTCACTCATAAGATTCTAGGTAAACCAAAACACCGGCTTTCTGTAAGGCAGGTGTGCTTCTCTGGACCTCAAACTTGGCTCTACTGTTTCAAAACTCTCTTGCTTTTCTTTCAAAATGCAACCGCTTTAATATATTAGTTTAACCATTCTTACAGTTCTTAAAGAATAATTGCATGGGCCAAGGAGACAGCTCAGTAGATAATGCTCTCCCAGGGCAAGTGTGAGGATCCAAGTGCAGGTCCCTGGAATCCTTAGAAACAGCAGGGCAGACTTGGAGACCTGCCTGCCAGTCCCAAAGCTCGGAAACTAGAATCCAGATCCCCTGAGCCAAGCTGGCTAGGTACACTAGCAAAGTCGGCGAGCTCCTAGTTCAGTGACAGAGCCTGCCTCAGTAAATAAGATGGTGAGTGATGTAGGATGACACTCAGTGTCAACCTTACCCTCAACACACAAACACACACACACACACACACACACACACACACACACACAAATTTCAATGTCGCTAACATCTCCCCTGGCACTATCAATTAGTAAAAAGTATAACAAAGCCAAGAGAAATATGTTTTAGCCTTTTAAAAATACACCATTCCCTGGCCTATGTGGATATATTACCTTCGTTTTCAAGAATATCCAAAGTGCTGAAAGTTAATTTAAAAGGAAGAAGAAGAAGAAGAAGAAGAAGAAGAAGAAGAAGAAGAAGAAGAAAGAAGAAGAGAAGGAGAAGAAGAAGGAGAAGAAGAAGAAGAAGAAAACAAAGAAAAGCTGGTCGAACAGTCTCCCTTGAATTTCACTTGTAGGAAATAAATAAAGGAGGACAGAAATTAGCACCTATCTCAGCGGAGAGTCCTGAGACTCCACCATGTGAGAAGACGGGTGTGATCTCAATCAGGAGTCACTGCAGTGACATTTCATACCAAATATAGCCTCCAAGATGGAGCCAGATCTGAAGCGGAAGCAGAGCATTCTACAGCTAAATTTTCCCGGCTTTCAGATCAAAGAAGATCCCAAACACTCTCCATTCATACCTTCTATCAATTCCTCTAGGCTTCAGGAATTGTAACACTAGACTGTGCTGAAATTCTTCCCAAGAGCATTGATGTAAAAAAAAAAAAAAAAAAAAAAAAAGCCATTTTCAAAAAATTGGGTTAACTCTCACAGCAAAACTGTTTGAAAGTTAAATAAAAGGAAAAAAAAGAAGAATTCACGTAGTCCTAGATGTAAGGCATAAACAAATAAAAAGATATAAGGTGAACAACAACAAAAATGAACAGAACACAAGAACTCCAATAGAAAGTTACACGCACACTTTGTGGCTCATATATATTAATAATGCAAGAACTCTATACATTTATTCATAATAATTGGCTGAAGATAATTTGCCATGAAGTAATTGAACCAGAACTAATTGTTGTTCTATGCACTTTATTCTAACACTATCCCTTTCCATACCCAAAAGTTATGCTGTCAGAATTTAATGCAGCCGTAATGTCTGGGTCACCATTATGTGCAAAGTGCACCATGTTTGAACACAAAACTCTTAAAAAAACTGTTCTTAAGTTTTTTTGCCTTTAATTAAGGTATGTATGTACTAATTATAAAGCAAAGAATTTAAGTGATTTTTGGCTCATCAATTACTGGTACGGATCTATCCTATGGGGCCAGGTGTGGTGCTGCATTTAATCTCAGCACTCCTGATGCAGAGGCTGAGGCAGGCTGATCTCTCAAGTTCTGAGGCCAGCCAAGTTTACATAGTGAAAGTCTATCTCAAAATAAACAAACACATAAAAATTTAAAAAATAAATGTACTTTTTGGGATGAATATTATGATTATTTCTCAGACAAAATTTTCAAAATTAATAATGAACCCCAAAAAATGTAAAACTGAAAATACAAAGAGGAGGCTCTCAGCTTTACTGACAGCTTTAGACTCCTTGAAAGTTAATTTACTTTGTATCACTACAAGGTAGCAAGCCTTTGTCCCTTTCCAGCACTTTCTGTATGGAAGATGTAGTTTCACAGAACAAATGACGTGGACCAGAAAGCTCTGTCACAAAGCGGTAGGAACAGGAAAACACAAGACAGAACAAAGCCCCCACTGTTGTTCCTGGTACCCAGACACTTCTGAACCTTGCCTCTGCTGATAGGCAGCTTTGAGTACTTGACTACAATTAGCCCCTTAATCCAGATCTCAGGTTTATCATCTTTGAACAGAACAATTCCCCACATTCATTTTTTCTGCTGTCATGAGTAGCAAGAGAAATAATGGACCCAAGAGTCAAAGTTGCAAGGACCCCAAATCCTGCAAAGGTACTCAACACCATTCTTCCTGGACACAGTTTCTCCTCTAGTGACCCCAGGCCCTGACTTCAGATCTGAAAATGCACAGGTTCGTCCCCTACAAAAATAAAGTCACCAGGAACAGTTTTGAAGTAAATATTTTAACAAATTCTTTAGTCGCCAGAGGAGCCATTTTTTCCAGTTGGAAAGATCTATCTTTCCATCAGTCTATTAGAATATAGTCTACTCTGATAAGGGTCAGCCTCCCTCTCTCTCTCTCTCTCTCTCTCTCTCTCTCTCTATATATATATATATATATATATATATAACTCAAAGCCCCAAATTACAGCAATCTATACAGTGAGAACCTGGCTCTGTGAAGTTCTAGTTCGTGATCCATTCTGACGCTGCAATGTTCACTGTGTCCCAAGATCCTTAAGTGTGTAAACATGTTAAGACAGGCTTTTCAACCTCCACATGGTAGCCATTTCTTATGTTAAAGTCATATTGTTGAAACACCACTCACTTACAGTCAGTCATACAACTCTGTCAGCTGCAAGATGTCTGTCCAAGATGAAAAGGAAAAGGAAATAAATGAGTTTTATTTTCCTTTTTATTTTTCAGCAAAGTTTTACTCTGCAGTCCAGGTTGGTCTGAACCCTAGCCTGTTGTTCCCAAATCCTGGGATTATAGGTGTGAGGCACCACACCCATCCCAAGTTCATTTTGAAACCTCGGGTAGATTTATCCAGGCAGCTAACCAGTGAAAATTATGTTTTGACTGTAAGACTATAGAAATAGGCAAAAAGTTGCATGTGTGTGTTTAGCTTAGACTCGTTACCATAGCAATTTCCGAGACTTCCCATTTATTTCAGGCCATAGGTAGCAGGAGCTTGTTTTGTAGAGTACCACATAAACTATGTCTCATTATGGTGTAATGCACACTCTTCCTCTCCACAAAATGCTTTCGATTTATGGGGAAATTTTTGATAAAGATCTTCTCCCTTTGGAAAAGTGTGGATGGTGATGGTATGCGGCTGGACCCAAAAAGCCAGGAAAAAAGAGGTCAAACCAAGCAATGGGTCTTTTTCTGCTGTCCTTGTTCAGTCTGGTGAGACGAAGCAGCTCTCGTCTTTATGTTTGCATACGTGGAATCCTCCCGATCTTTGTAAAGAGGAGGATTTTAAGAGCAAAACAAACATGGGGCGCCTTCTAAGAGGCAAACTCCATGTGCAAATTTAGACTTCACTAAAATAACCAGTTATCTGGTGATTTGATCTTGATGCGCTTTTTAAAATCAGACGGGGAGATGATTTTATTAGTGTGTTTGACAGGACAGAATCTCAATAGCTAGTTACTGGGGCACGTGGTGTGTGTTTTGAAAATCAAGCCTGCTTAGGGGATCAGACCCTTAAGATATTCGTTCAGTGGAGTTTGAGCCGTCAGTTACAGGATGCTGGAGCCAGAAACAGCCAAATCCAGTTAACTACAGTTGTCAGGGAGATGTTCCATGTTTCACAGTTGTAATCAAATATAGGTGTCCTTTCCCTTAAGTAATCTTGACCATCAGCTCAGGAATTATAACTGTCTTCCTTGGACCAAACTGTGGGTACGCTGTTAGACTTGGCGAATTGGGAGTAAGATGTTGATTTTTTTTCTGCATTATCCAACCATACACACTTGCTCCAAGAGCCAAGAAAACCGTGCTCACTCTGCAGTATGTGCTCGAACAAACTTTCTGGTCTTGCTTGCTTCCTTAGCCCACCAAAAAGTGCAACCCTCCTTGCCCTTCAAGCCACAAAGTAAGAACGGCACTGTGGACATTAGGTAAAAAATGCAGCTAGTCTGGAGAAATCACTGATGCGATGATTTCTTTCTTTTTTTTTTTTTTTAATAAGTAAATACAGCATGTAACATTTTCCAGGAAAACTTCATTAGTCGTGATCAAGGGTTGCTCTGCACTAAAGGACTGTGCGTGTTTAGTAAATGGATGTGGTGATAATTTTGGTCTGGGATAAAAAAAAAATAAAGCTTCTAGCAACTTGAGGGAATAATGTATCTTTGAGTTAAAGCTGCTGATGCCCCTCCCCACGTGCTGGGGCCAACTGCATCATTTTGTAGCATGTAAGAGGCTTCGGGATCTGAACTCTGTTGTTTGTGACCCAAGTTATTTATAGATTTGCAGTCTCCGATGGCTAATGTTTGCTATACAGGTCACTCTTTCTTACTTTTATGGGAGTATTCCTGTGGTGTAGTCTACATGGTTATGTAAGTGATGCAGTTATGAATGCTCATGTTCTTTCTCAGTTTATGAATAATATCCTTCTCTTACTAACAATACATTTAAACATGCAGAGACTGACGGGAGTTGAAGTAATTGTTCAAGTTTCTGGATTTGAACTGAATAAGGAACAGCTTGTTTAGCAACACACTAAAAATGCCATGATAACCTCACAATCTGTAATATGCACACCTGCAGGTCACATGCATGGCATCCTTGGCTTGTAATGGAAACAGTGATACATAAACAATACAACAAAAGAGAATCGATTTACCAAAATCAGAGAGGCAAACACACACAGTAGAATATAACTCCACTAGGAAATGCGAAGGGCCGACAGAAAGAACTCTTACATAACCTTCAGTTTAATAAATCTGCAAGGGCAGATGTCATAGCAGTTGCTGGAAATCTTTCTAAGGTTTCCAGGATGTGTTTCCATCCATTTTTTTAAAGCACCTACTGTATTGTGTAATCTATAGCCAGCATTGACTAATTTATATTAGGTTGAGTCTTGAGGCTGACTCAGATCCCATTCTCCTTAAAGGGTTTCGACTGAGCAGCATGTGGGAATCATATGCAAAGAGGCTTCTCCAGGCAGGACAGAGCATAGCCTCAGGAAGGTCACCAGGGTCAAGCTGATTACCTCCTCCGGCTCTGGCAAGCTCTGGGCTCAGCTGGGTTACCCAAGTTCACAAGGAGCTATTGACATTCAGCTGCAGCTCTCTCTCATTACCAGATCAGCAGGGAACTGTCTGGGTTGCAGATTAACTCTTCTCTGTCCTGTTTCAAGATTTCTGTGAAGCCGGAACCAGGAACCAGAACCCAACTTATTCGTGATTATTAGTCAAGAAGTGAATCTTTACATTAATGCTGAATTCACCTCTTACAAGCAGAAACAACAGCCCACATAATCATTTCAAAAAGCACTAGCTGAAACAGGAGTAAATGCATTGGTTTCATGCTTACATGCTGCAGTCTGGGTTTACTTCTGAAGTGAGAGTACAGGAAAACATTCAGTGTTCCACTAAAAAGAAAACAAGTCTTACTTAGTCCTGAATAAATAAATCCACTCCTTTCTTTCTTTCTTTCTTTTCTTTCTTTTCTTTCTTTCTTTCTTTCTTTCTTTCTTTCTTTCTTTCTTTCTTTCTTTCTTTCTTTCTTTCTTTCTTTCCTTCCTTCCTTCCTTCCTTCCTTCCTTCCTTCCTTCCTTCCTTCCTTCCTTCCTTCCTTCCTTCCTTTTAATAGTAATTGTTGCAATTCATCATCACTTAGAGGGGTGTGTTTGCCCTGAGTTCATTGGCTAAGCGAAGTCCAGTTTCCGGGAAGCACAGTCCCCAGTGCTAGGTCACAGACACAGGGATCTGTGTAAGCCTGTTGCTTCAGGCTTTGATCTCCTGCTGACACATTAGGATCTTCTAGAAGTGACTTAACCTGCCTGACTCCATAAAATTATTTATAAATTGAGAATAATATTTGATGACTCCACAAAGCACGTTGCTATGGTAGCAACCTGAGGACTGACTCACTGTTAAAGCTAAGGACCACTACAGTGTAACTGTAATTGCAGGATTGTCCTCGTTTAGTGTCCAACTGGCCCTAGAGTACATATTCTGCCGAATCCTTGCTTCCCTTAGGCCTGACATCTCTGACAAAATGGGCAGTGAACCATTCACAAGTCAGGCCAACTTCTCCTTACCTACTATAATTTCTTTTTTTTAAAAGTACTAAGCTTCTTTTAAGGTCTGAGGACTTATAAGACAAAAACCTTACCCACAAGGGAATTTGGTTTTCCCAGCAGTTGTTGGAGTTGTGAGCAATATGGTCAGTTCTGAAAATCCAAATGTATAATTTAGAGCCCTCTTGGACTTTGGAGCTGTTACTCAGTCTAACTTCTAGCTTTGTCAGATGACTAAGCTAACTGCCAAGACCAAAGATGACTCATGCAGTCTCTCGCATGTGACTTCAATCACACAGACAAACAGAACCCCTTCGATCTACCTGGTTGGTAGATGGACAGGACTGTCCATCCTTTTCATTAGCTCTGTAGATTAGCGTGAACGGAGTGCATGGAGTAGTGGGAGCTGAGGATGATTTTTAGCTTTGTGTGACCATGTCTCTTCGTTTCCAACTTCATTCACTCCCTCCTTCCCAACTTGAACTAGCCTTTGGAGTATTTAACTCAACATTCTACACTACCAACTCCCCTGCAAACACTCCTTTTTGACTTCTTCTGTGCCTTGTACAGATTCGTCATTTACTTAGTCCACAGGCTCCCAGGTCGTCTTTGGCTTCTTGCTTTCCTTCACCTGCACACTTTTCTCTCGACTCTATCTCATCAGCTCTGTGTGCAGCCTGTGCCTTCATTTATCATCTTCTTCTTCCCATTGATCTCTTTGAGACAGTACCACGATTGTTCTCATTCCTCCGTGATGTTCTCAGAGGTCGCTGGTTAAATTTGAATTTAAGAAGGTTCCATTTGAACTACAATACTCTGGCTCCAATTTTCTTTTTGTTCTCCCCTGGCCGTGATAATCTACTATTTTCTAGAACTTTTCTTTTATTTCTTTTTTTTTTTTTTTTTTTTTTTTTGGTTTTTCCAGACAGGGTTTCTCTATATAGCTTTGCACCTTTCCTGGATTTTACTCTGTAGACCAGGCTGGCCTCAAACTCACAGAGGCCTGCCTCTGCCTCCTGAGTGCTGGGATTAAAGGCGTGCGCGATGACCACCACCCATTTTCTAGAACTTTTCTAAGTCTTCATTCCTCCTCCCCACCGTCTCCATATTGTGTGTGTGTATGCCTCCTGTCGTCTGCATTTGCTTGTCCAGCTGCTGTTCTCTAATTCTTCGAGAATGAATTCGTACGTACTCGTAGCTGCTGCTGATTCATTGGATAGATAACCTCCCATGGGATCTGTAGCTTTTAGGATGAACTTAAGGCACCAGCGTCGACTAGCAGCACCATAGCTACCTGAGTATTCCAGTTGCTTCTAAAGTCCTGTGAAGATAGAGGGGATTGAGTTTTGTGGAGACTGGTATTGGTGAAATTATTAAGGCCACTCCACGTAGTTAAAAGAAGATGTATTTAATGGCGTAACTTAAAAATGAAGGGATAGGTAGGTTGAGGGTTCTGGGAAAGATGCAGCAGTAGTCTGGCGCTGTTCTCTGGAGCTCTCTCCTTGGTCCACCTCTAGCATCCGGGCTTCCAGTAGCAAGAGAGCGCTGCGCCTCCTGATCTCGGGTCTTCAGGACCCTCCCTTGGCCCAGCCTTGTAGGCATGATAGTTACCAAAGCCTCAATGGGGGTTGGAACTTCCAGACCAAAACTGGAATGGCTACTCACTACATCTCCCCCTTTTTGTTTAAATAAGAAGGTTCTAACTTAATACAAGACTATATACAAAGGAATGGTTATCAAATATTGTCCAGGAGTAATGAGGGATAATGACCTAGATAAGATGGAACTACAATCAATGTGAACAATATCAAGCAAGAAACACATACTAAAATCCAGAGAAGTCTAGAGCGTAGGTAAATGGTATGTTACAAAGATCATTCCAAAGGGTGTCCTATCCTAAAGAACCTGAATCTAATACTTAATATGTTCTAAGATTATATATATATATATATATATATATATATATATATATATATATCCTGAGAAGGAATATAATGGTACCTGAGAAATGGTAGATGAATGCAAGCAACTTTCGGGAATCTTGCAAGAGTAGACCGAGACAGCTGGCAGCCTCAGCATTATTGGTGCATTCAAATTGGCTACAGGCCTAGAGTATCTGACAGACCATTTTCAGAAGCAGGAATTCTGAAAGACCATCTTACCCTGTCTTGGCAGAGTACAGTGGTTACTTTCCTTGTGTCCCGCTTGTACAGGAAGGACAGCATTGCATTTGTACTGTCAACAGTCGAGGCAAGGGCAGTTCTTTGCCCAGTAGGCCATTTTGTGCCAAGAAGACAAACTTCCAAATGGAAATGTCTGGAAGTCCAACATTCTCTCGGGATCAAATTGGTGCTGCCTAGAGCAATTGTGTCTCACGTCAAGAGAATTCTAAGTTATTTCAATGCCATATTCTCTAGGTCTATGAAGTGTTTGAAGATTACCTGTCCATCTGACCTATGTATCTGTAAATCTGGATAACCTAACTAACATAACTATAGAGATAACAGGCATAGGTGACTATAAATCTATAAGTCTTATCTACCTAAATAACCTAAGGACTAAGGTTTCATGTAAACAAGGTAAACAGTCTATAAGTAAATGTATGGTAAAGAACGATGACTTCAAAATTGTGACAATACACAAGATATTTATAACAGAGGTAGGAATATATAGTGCGATATGCAATATGACAGTAATCTTAAATATATATCAGTATATCGAATATCCTAAACAGAAGTAGAATATACATAAAGTATGACAGATATAAATTTACATTTGCATCAATATACAAATATTTCAAATAAGAGTAGAAATATATGTACATTATAACAAATATGGTTCTGTATTTGTATCAATATACAAATTATCTTAAACAAGAATATAAAAATAGTTTACATTTGTATCAACAGACTGGATCCTCTCTGCTACGTAGTATGGTAACTTATGACAGTAGATCATTACATATTATTTATTACAACTATGTAAGTGAAATAGAATCAAGTATGATTGAAATATTTCAAATTTTAAGATATCAAACAAGTGAAATCCATTTCCCTCATCATTTGCTCTACTCAAATTTTCTAAAGAAAAAAAAAGAAAGAAAAAAGAACAAGAGAAATCCAAATTTTAAAAAAGTATGGACACCAGCAGAAGATAACTAAATAAAGATTACAATTTAAGTGAGAGTTCATAACATCAAGTGTGAAATTCCCATTGGATTGTAGATAGACTGGAAAAAATCAAACAGTGAAATCAATTTATTCTCATTAGACTTTCAATTAGTAAGTTGCAGAAACAAAGGTCTCCTCGGGAATATTCAAAGTGATGTCCAAGCAGGACTGTCTCCATGGTCAGATCCATCCAGGAAGCCAGATGGAAAAGAACTTCTGGAAAGCAAGATAATTTAGAGTCAAGTTAGCATAAGACAATTACCAAAATAAATATTCTTCATCTGGCAGGAATGAGCACAGTGCAGAGAGGCCAATCAGAACCTGGTTAGTCAGGGGCTTGCTGCTTTCCCTCACAGTCTGATTGGCCTCTCTGCACTGTGCTCATTCCTGCCAGATGAAGAAGAGGGTCCCTTCTAACGAGGGTCTTCTGACCTACTACCAGACAAGGTAGGCCAAAGACTTGTTTATAACCATGTTGTAGAATATTATTTTCAAGCTGTGTTCCATTTGTTCATGCCGTGGAACATTTGTTTAATGATGCAAAGATGTGTTGTATTCTTTTAGGTTGCATCTGCATAACTCTGTGAAACCGTGTTACTGTGCCTGTCTAAAACACCTGATGGTCTAATAAAGAGCTGAACGGCCAATAGCAAGGCTGGAGAAAGGATAAGCGAGGCTGGCAGGCAGAGAGAATGAATAGAAGGAGAAATCTGGGAGGAGAAGAAAGAGAAGAAAGAACAAGAAAAGGAGGAGAGGAGGACACTAGAGGCCAGCCAGCCAGCCACACAGCCAGCCACAGAATAAGAGGGAAATTAAGATGCCCAGAAATAGAGAAAGGTAAAAGTCCAGAGGCAAAAGATAGACAGGATAATTTAAGCTAAGAAAAGGTGGCTAGAAACCAGCCAAGTGGTAGGTCGGTCATTTATAATTAAGAATAAGCCTCTGTGGGTTTATTTATTTGGGGGCTGGGTGGTGCCCCCCCCACCAAGAACAAAGAATGAAAGAGTCAAAAGACTGAAAAACAACCCATAACATAGCCACTTTTCATAGAAAGGCCAGAGGTGGAGCTTGGAATCTTATTTCTAGGTTGATGAGTGTCTTTGGGGAAAGCAAGCTATTCCTATCATCTACCTTGGGGGGGGGAGGGGGGAGCAGGGAGTCTAGGTGTGTGGCTTGGGAAGAAGAGCTAGGAAGATTGAGAGCTGTTTCTCAGCTCCTTTCCTTTTGTTCAAAGTATCCAGGAGGCACTGGACTGGGGGGGGGGTCCTAGTCAGAGCCCTGTCAACATTATGGAGTACCTTTTTATAACAATTTAAAAAATTAGTTTCCAAAGCATTAACTATTGTGATGATATTTTCAAGGTGTGTTTTAGTAGATTTTCTTTCTTCATCTCCTCTACCCTTGGTTGGCCTTAGTCCCACTAGCACCGCCCCCTAGTCTTTTCCTCTTTCTCCTCTCACGTGGATGAATGTATGCATGTGTGTGCACAGGTATACATTGCAGGGTATCATCCACATCCACATGTGAGAAAGAACACAGTGCTTTTATGTTTCTGAGTTTGAATCACCTGATTTAATATTATACTTTCTAAATCCAACAATTTTCCACATATCTTGTGATTCTACCTTTTTTATATCTGAGTGAAATTCTGTTGTGTACACTTATCATATTTGCATTATTCATTCGTTTCTGACATATAGGCTGGTTCCAGAGCAGCAATAAATATGGGTGTGAAAATGTCTCTGTGGCAGGGTATGCAGTCTTTTGCACATATGCCTGGGAGTAGCCTAGTGGATCATATTGTAGTCCTCCTTTCTTTTCTTTTTTCTTTTTTTTTTTTTTGGTTCTTCTAGACTGGGTTTGGAATTAGCTGTGTAAACCAGGCTGGCCTTGAACTCACCCAGATGCACCTGCCTTTTAATCCTTAGTGTTGGGATTAAAAGCATGCATCGCCACTACCGAGCTCTACTTTTAATTTTTTTGAGAAAGCTCTATATTGCTGTACTGGTTTGCAGTCCTACCAGCGGTAAATAAGTGTTAATCTTTCCCCACAGTTCCTCCAACAGTTTTGTCAGATTTCTTTGATTTTTTTTTAACGACATCTTTATATCTTGAGATTATAATATAATTGCATTATGTCCCCCTTCCCTTCCCTCCTCTAAACTTTCGCATATAATCTCTCCTCATTCTCTTTCAAATTCACTGTGCAGCTCGGCAGGTTGTATGAATGTATTTAGGAACATATATGGATATACAAATATGTGTGTGACAACAATTCATGAAAATAGAAGCCTGGACCTTGCTGTCCGAGTTCTGGATGCCAGCTGTTGTGACTAAGATGAGGTGGTATCTCAAAGCAGTTTTCATTTGCATTTCCCCAGTGACTAGGGATGCTGAGTTCTTTAAAATGCTTACTGGCCATTTGTCTTCCCTCTTTTAAGAATGGTCTGTTCATTTCATTTGCCTATTTGCTGACAGTTTTAAAAACATATTTGTTTTATATTTCATGGGGTGTGTGTGTGTGTGTGTGTGTGTGTGTGTGTGTGTGTGTGTGTGTGTGTCTGTGTGTGTCTGTGTATGGGTACATTCAAATGCTGGGGCCTGTGGAGGTCAACGGTGTCAGACCTCTCTAGCGATGGATTGTAGGCAGTTGTGAGCTGCTCAGCATGGGTTCTGGGGAGCAAATTTGGTCCTTCACCAGAAGAGCATGCACTCTGAACTACTGGGCCATCTCTCCAGCCCTACTTGTGTATTTAAAATTTTGCAGCTCTCTTACAATTTTGGATAATAGCCCCCTTGTCTGAAATATAGATAGTAAATATTTTCTCCCCTCCTGTGGGCTGCCCCAGTGCTCTGCTGATAGCTTCCTTGGCTGTGCATATCTGTTAATTTCGAGCACTCTCCTTTGTTGGTTCTTGGAGGGGTCTGGTTCCTGTGCTATTGGGATTCTGTCTGGAGCTCTTTCCTAAACCTGTTTGTAAAGTGTATCCCCCTGTTTTCCTGCTATCATGTTCACCAATTTAGACTTTCAGTTTGATCCATCTCTAATTGATTGCTTGTAGCCTATCTGTGGCAAACTCTGGGACCTCGCCAGTTCTGGTGTGAACTCTGGCACCCCTGGAACTAAAGATCCAGTTCTTCAGGGAACTCTGGGACTCCCAGAGTCAAAGACTGTGTCTCAATTTATTGGACTCTGGTACAACTGAGATCAAAACCCTAAAACTGGGGTGAACTCAGGGACCCCTGAGATCAAAGGTTTGATCACGTGTGATATTGTGGAGCTGGTAGGACCAAATCCTGTCCCATAGCAAGTTCTGCAAATGCTGTTTCCAAGTCACCAGCCCTGCAACAAACTTTGGAACCACTAGTGCCAAAAGTTTGTTCCCATGGTGAACACTGTTTCAGATGAATATGTTTGTGTATTTGCACAGTTTCAAAATATTTAAAATAATAATAAATTCACAAGGTCCAACAGTTTCAATAACAGCAGTTTGTAATATAATGCCACCTACCTTGGTAATCCAGTTGTGGCAAGTGTAGGTTCCTTTATTCCAATTATAATTATTAATCTTAGCTCCCATATCACACAGCACACAATAATGATATCTATGTGCATACACGCTGTTTTCTATACGAATACAAGTTAGTGAGGCTGCATTGGAATTCAAGAGGTTTCAGAAATGGGCTGAGAAAGAGTCAGTATCGATAACAGGTCAACCAGTAGCAAGTAAGAGACCAAACTAGGGTTCCAGGGCAGGAAATAATGGGTTTAGGTCCAGGTCCTGATGGCCAACAGGTGGGTGGCCAGGCAGGCAAGCAGGCCGGGTCAACAATGGGGCACTAAGCTGAAACCAAGCTCCAGGGAGAGTGAGGAGTGAGGGGCCTGATGCTCTTGGCCCTTTACTCACATGCCAGGTGTCAGATGATAGGCGGATTTGGGACTGTGCCATCCCAGGGTTGGGTGTCTATCACTTTAAGGGATCCAGGTGCTGAGGTTACGCCCTGTCCTTTGTCTGGTATGTCTGATAAGTGCTTGGGCCTGGTTTCACTGATATGATTTTAATACACCCAGGTGTTCCAATAGTTTCAATTCACCCCCAGAAATTTTATAGGGGGGTGGCTCTGTTTCTACTTCCAGGAATAAGTCGTTTTTATTCATAAGCCTGTGTTGCTGGGTGGTCCGTAATAAACAGCATAGGTTCTGGGGCCGTCCAATGTAGCAAGCTTTCTCGTTGCACTATCTTTGGATCACCAGCCCCACACAATGACAAGGAGACTTAGTATTAACAATGAAAGCTTGGCCTTAGCTTAGGGTTGTTTTTTATTTTAAGCTAGCTCTTATATCTTAACCTGTTTCTATTAATTCTATGTTCTATCACATAACTCAGTTACCTTTTTTTTCTGTCTCGTATGTTCACTTGTTCTGTGTCCCTTGATGTCTCTCCAAGGACCCCTCTCACTTACTCTCTCCACCGGAATCCACCCATGCTCACCTGCCAAGCTATTGGCCGTTCGGCTCTTTAATACCAATCACAGCAACAGATCTTTACACAGTGTACAAATACCTCACAACAATCCAAGGTCTACAGTCATCCTTCTCCCTCAAAATGGAGTCAGAAGCTGTTTAGAAGATGGGGACTCCTAGGGTAATGCACAGCCTGGAAAACCAGTTTCTAAAATAAAGTGTGGATATTTATTGACATATATAAACAGTAGTCTATAGCCTGATCTTTCTACACTTCGGAACATTGGAGCCAAAGCTCTCGGAGCCAAGGGAACTCCAAGGTCAAAACCCGGTTGCAGAGTGGACACTGGGACCACTGTGGTGAAAATGCTGTCCCTCGACCATTCTGTGACTACTGGAGTCTGGTGCAGCAGGAATTTTGCCACTTACAAGTTCAAAACGCTGCTTCCAGAATGAACTCTGTAACCCCTTGAGGTCAATGGCCAGTCATTTGGGGGCGTTCTAGATCCCGAAGGCCCAATTCCCTGTCCTGACCAGAACTCTGAAGCCAGAGACTCGAAGCCTAGTTCTCCTGTGAACTCTTAAAACCTCTAGGTTCCGGGAGCAGTGTGGGGCCACTTGAATGAAAACTGGGGTTTGTTCCATGGTGTAGCCTGTGATCCCTGGATCCAAAGTCCTGATTCCGGGTGAACTCTGCAATCCCTATGGTCAAAACGATGATCCGGAGTTAACACTGGAACAGGTGGTCAAAGTCCTGGCACTGTGGGAAGGCTGGGGTCCAAACCCCTTCTCCTTGCAAACTCTGGGGTCTCCGGAGCCAAAGGTCAATGCTGCTTCCTGCAGTGGTACTGCTGGAGGCAGAGCCTTGGTTTCATGTCGCACTTTCGTACCTCTGGAACCAAAGCCTTGGCTCGGCCGCGTACCCTGCAACACTCTGAGCCAAAGACCGGTCCCTTGGTGAGCCGCATACCAGGGAAAGACTGGGATTGCTGGACTGGCTTCAAAGAAGTTGAGAAACCTCCTCTTAGAAACTGAAACTGTAACCCATTGGGCAATCATGATCAAACTCATCATGGAAGCCCCACCCTCCTCTCACGAGGACTCATTTTTCTTATCTGTGAAAAGAGGTAAGAGGAGTGTGATCTGATCGCCACTTTTAACCTTCAGGATAGAAACTGTCACTCTTGCCTCATTAGGAATGCATCTGTTTTCTCTTAGTTTTCCTGCCAGAAAAGAATGAGATGGTAGCAGCTGGGGCAGATTCCTTCATGGTAGTTAACTTATTATTGCGTCTGTTGGGAATTAAAGCAGTGTCAGAGGTGAACTGTAGTCCAGCCTGTGGCTGGCTTCCAATCTCCCCAATCATCCATTGTCTATTTTGTCTTATTAGGTCTTCCCTACAGTACTTCCTCGTGCGTTCTGACCCATACATACAAGCTTTGACTCAACAGGGTGACTTCACAGCAGGCTGACCTGTCTGCCCTCTGCTTTCCCAGAAGATTAGGATCATGCTGCAGCTAAAGTTGGGCTTCAGGTAACCTGAAGTCATCATTTTCCAGACAGCCTGCATTCACCTCAGTTCAGACACATGCATCATCCTCTCGCAAGCCTGGTGCCATCACCTACTCTTCCTGAAACTTCACATGAGTGAAGTCCTGTTGCAATTCAGCACATACTGCCTCCGTCCTGGTTTTTGAGGGTCCTTGTTAGTAAATTACCCGTGGGAGCTGAGTGGATCAGGCCTTTGCATATACTACAGGGGAAAATCATTAGGTGGTTAACAAAGACTACCGTGACAGGTAATTCACCAAATCTCAATGGCTCCACATATGCCCTCTTTCTTGGGTACATCTCAGCCTAACAGGGATAAGGCAGACTCCCTCCATTGAGAACATTGGCTTTAGGTTATGAAGAAAGGGAAAGCAAGATCTGAAGGGTAGCTTGTGAAGAGTTTAGGGGCAGGACTGGAGAGTCTGACAGGCCACTTAGAACCCAGTAATTAGATCCAATTGGAAACAACTGGAACCCAGTAACCTAGGGCTGAGTACGGTAATACACAACAAGAATCTCAGTACTTGGCAGCTTGAGGCAGGAGAATCATGAATATGAGGCCAACTTGGGCTACTTATTGAGTGGGAGGCCAGCCTGGACTACGAAATGAGCTCTTTAAACAAAAAGTTCAACATTTTCCTTATATTAATGTTTTTGTAATAGCCATAGACCTCTGGCACTGCCCTGTTGCCTTGAAGCCACCTTTCTGCTTGGTTTGAACCCTTTATCTGGCACAGGGTATCTTTATTCTTTCTGTATCAGTGTGTGACTGGGGCTGGGAAGACAGAGACAGACATTAAGTGTCAGTTTCCAGTGCACTGACAGGTGGAGGTAGAAGATTATAATCTCACAAACCACATCCTTCTCACCCTTGCTCCCATTTCCCGGGGGAGGGGGGGGTACCAACCTTGAACCACAAGGAGACCTTCTTCCTTTGAACTCGTTAGCTCCAATCTCACAGAAGCCAGGCAGGCAATGTCAACAAATAAAGCAGGGCGAGCATGCCAGGGCTGAGGGATGGGAAGACAAGGCTGAAAGAACAGCACAGAGTCCCTCAAGGGAAAGGCGCTTGGCCGCTCCCACCGGCTGCTCCTGTTAGGCTACAGCACTGATGTTGGGAGATTCTCTCTTCCATACCCCCATCCCCCAATCCCTCACTGAGGAAGCCAGAAATCTGAAGCCTTTGGTTTACTTTTCACAAACATCACACAAGAAACAAAACACTTTTTTTTTGGAGCCCGCTACCTATGATGGGACACTTTGCACAGCCTTGAGGCAGGGGGAGGGACTTGGACCTGCCTCTATGAAATGTACCTCCCCAATGGAGGTACAAGAAGGAAGGAGACCTTACCTTCTTATAGGAGGGAATGTGGGGTGGGGTGGGAGGAGGAGGCTGTGGGGGCGGGCGGGAGGGGGATCTTTTGGTATGTAAAATGAATAAAAATATTTTTTTCTTAATAATAATAATAAAAGAAATAAAACACAAACTGCAACCACAAAGTCTCTTGCTGAATGATCTTAAGGGCTCTCAGCATTACAGTCAGGTTAGACAGTACATCCAAGCTTCTACTTAACATTTACAACTTCAAAATGCCTCATGATGATAAATTCCCAATTTATAACCTGAAATAGCTCCTTATTTTTCATAAAGAAGCTTATCAATTGGCAGAGAATTCTGATTTTTTTTTACTTTATTCTCTCCAATTTTGATTGCATTACTATTAAACATTGGTTTTGTTGTGGATGATCTTCAGAATTGACTTATCTCTGTTTATCTTATGAAGATAAGAAACCTAACACCCCTTTCCTCCCCCTTCTCCTTCATACCTCTTTGGCGCTGTTAGTTGTAGCATTATTTACTTTCACCAGATTTATATTATTTAAATTTCATACCGGTGCAGTTAATTACAAACTTAAGTTCTCGATTTTATAAAAATACAGACACAAGCAACACTTTCAATATTATAATTATCATAGAACTATGAACAACGATGCCTCCCTATTTTGCCGTTTGTCAATGTTTCATAAATGAAGGCCAAGTGGATTTCTTTCCTTATGAATGATTTATTGCTCAGACTCCATCTACATCTTGATTTTCTTCATACTGGACCCGTGATTTCCACACGCAGATCTTTGTCCTTCCGTGAACTTCCCATTCTCATTTCCTTTATCGACAGTGGCGTCTCTCTCCTCTATTTCAGCATCACGCTAATCACGTCTTTTAGGCTCCCGTATGCTGAAGTCAACCCACTTGTTTTTGGAAATACTGTAGTAAGAGCCTTCCACACTCATTTTCTGGTCCTGACTGGCTTTCTTCTCACATGCCACAGAGCTTAACCTGAAGGGATTCCTTTCATCATATATTATTTCTTAGATCCCACGGCTTCATTTTTCTCCATGTTTTATTTTCATATTAAACTGTATCTATAGCCTCATGTGTGAGGGGGGCTCTGGGTGTAACCCACGTAACTGGGGAAACCAATGCTTATAAAGGATCAGCAGTATGTTTTTAGAGGACAAAGTAGACAGCCCATTGTGTGTTTGGACCTGTCTTTATTACATGCAATCACATATTTATTTGCCTTTACACTGGAAAAAGATCTAATTTTCCTAGTGACTAGACTTGGCTTTTCCAACTTGTATCCAGTTAACACTGGATTTTTTTTTTTTAGAACCTATGCATTTGGTGAAGCTTTTGGATCTTCTGATATAAATTTCATTTCTCTTAATTTTTCTTTCACAAACATATAATTTTTTTTTTCAATTTCTGGGTCTTGGGCTCTATTTAAACAAGGGGTTTCTTGACGTGTCCAAAGCACATCAATACAATTTTAGAAATTTCCTAGTTAAATATCTAAGAACTCTTGTTATATAGTTTCTCTTTTCTCAGAGTAGTTTCTTGAGCACCTTTTGCTTTTTATCTGTGTGGACAACACATCGCTGGATTTGAAGTAATGATTCTGCTCGGTGGGTTGCTTCTGTAACTCTGAGACCACATGTTCTGCTCACTCTCATTTTCTATCAGCCTTTAGCTTGTTTTGTTGTCCTTTGCCTCTCTTGCCCTGACTGCCCCTCCTCTCCCTGCCCTGTCCTCCTCTTTCCTTTCCCCTCTCCGTCTTCCCCTCTCCTGCCCCGTTTCCTCTTGCTCCTCCTTCCTGGCCCTTCCTCCTCCTTTTCTCATTGCCGAGGATAGAATCCCCTAGGCCGTGGACAACACTAGACAAGCACTCTACTACAGCCCAACTCAATCCTTCCTAGTTTTCCGCAGATGACTGGTGTTTGATTGTCTCCTTAATGCGAATGAAGACTCTCATACATGCTTTGTTGAGCTCATATTGAAAAATTGTTTATCTTAAAAAAATGGGGAACTAATTTTTAGTGTAATTTTATTCTTATAAACCCTTTACTTATAGCTGTTATTTTTTAAAATAAACTTCACTATAGAAAAAAACCTGTAAAGATATGAGAACATCACACACCAAAATTATCCAGACCCCAAATCTGTACAACTTAATAAATTTATATATAGTTAGATTTAGCATTCAAAACAGAAGTTGTGAAATTTAACATTAAATTCTATAGTATTGAATATATTCTATGCACTTATACACCACCAACACACACACACACACACACACACACACACACACACACACACACACACAAATATACAAAAACCTCACAAACTTCAATGCAATAGTTGTTTCTATCCCTAAGTCTTGACAGATTCTTTTGAACAAGGAGAAATTTAGGATGTAAATGCTTTCTGCTTCCTGCCTTCATCCCCCTGTAGTCCTGGCACTAGATCAGAGGATCTTGCTATGTGACATTCTTGGGTAATGCAGCCTGCCTCGCTCAAGGTTCCGTGGCTTAATCAGTTATTCTGTGAACACACCAAAACTATTCAATTTACTCATCTGTTCCTGCAGTGATCTGAGTATGTCCCTTTCATTTAGCCGGTCTGTTATGACACAAACATGATTATAATGAACTAAGAAAACACATTTCCTCCGTGGATTTTCTTCAGTCCTAATTGCATTAAACTGAAAACATCCATCTATTTGGGAGAGGGAGGAAATTACATAAGGATCAGGTAGCATACAGATTTAGTCAACCTCAGTAATTTTATGATGGCTAAATATCATAGTCTTAATTTTCACTGAGACTATTAAAAATCTCACTGGAAATGGACTCCTCGATATTGAGTATTTTCAATATTTGATAAAATGGAAACACTATGATACTCTGCTTCCATGTGAGAAAAAAAATTAAGAAGCAAACACGTGTGAGGTATAAAAAATTTGGGGTATCTGTTCCAGTAACATGAATTCTTTCTCTGGGAAATTCACCCCAGGGATCTCTGTCTGCTCTTCTTCATGGTTGCTATAGATTGGTCAACAAGGAACTTTATTCATCTGAAATTGTGAGAGCCTGTCTCTCTAGGGAAGTGACACTGGCTAGTTTTTTTTTTTTTTTTTTTTTTTTTTTTTTTTTTAAGCTACAAGTGAATGAAAACTAAAATGCTCATGGAGTTGGACATGTTGGAGGCCAGAAACAATAGGAGGGGCACTGGGGGGGGCAGGGGAATTGTTGCTAATTCCCACTCCATTAGTGGCCTAGGGTTTGTCTTCACCTGAGTTCTTAGAACCTTTTTTTTTTTTCCCTTAGGCTGGGTTGTGTAGTACGAATTGTTAGAAGGTCTTATTAGTAAAATCAAACCTGAAGCCAGGTATTGGGGTGAATGCTGGAAGATCACAGAAGCAGAACAAGCCACAGCCACCTCACCTCGCCAATTCCTCAGCTGATCTTGTTTCCTCAGACTGGAAGCCTCTGAGTCTTCATCCAAACAGATCTCAGCTGAACTGCTTCTCAAAAGCCTGAAAGCTTAACCAGGCCAAAAGCTTAACCAAACTAGTTCCTGGTATTCACGCCTTATATACCTTTCTGCTTCCTGCCATCACTTCCTGGGATTAAAGGTGTGTGTCACCATGCCTGGCTGTTTCCAGTGTGACCTTGAACTCACAGAGATCCAGGCGCATCTCTGCCTCTGGAATGCTAGGATTAAAGGCGAGTGTGTCACCATTTTCTGGCTTCTATGTCTATCTAGTGGTTGTTCTGTCCTCTGATCCCAGATAAGTTTACTAAGGTGCACAATATTTTGGTGAACACAATACCACCACAGGGTTGAGATGCTTTGCTGCTGCTGCCCAAACTAAGCCAAACTGTGGTGGTTTGAATAAGAATGGTCCTCAGAGGCTCATGAATTTGAATGTTTGGTTCCCAAGTGGTAGACTAATTTGGAAGGATTAGGAGGCGTGGCCTTGTTGGAGGAGGTGCATCACAGACTTTGGAGATTTCCATAGTCCCAGGTTCTCTCCATCTTGTGGATCAGATGTAAGCTCTCAGCTACTGCTCCAGTTCCATGCCGACCTGCTGCCATGCTCTCTGCCAAGGTGATCACAGACTAGCCCTCAGAAACTATAAGCAGATCCCCAATGAAATGCTTTCTTCTGTAAGTAGCCTGGGTCATGGAGTCTCTTCGTACCAACAGAGCAGTAACCAAGACAAAAAAAAAAAAACAAAAAAAAAAACACAAAGCAAAACAGACGTACTCTTTCTCCCCAAGTTCATAAATAAAGACATTCAGATATGTCCGGGTTTATGTCTCTGTAAACTGAATAAATTGCTTGATTTCAGGAGGATGCCGATGATTTGTTTCCCGTCTTTTTTTTTTTTTTTTAAATTTTACAATACTATTCAGTTCTACATAATAGCCACAGATTCCCTTGTTCTCTCCCTTTCTGCCCCCCTCCCCTTCCCCTCCAGCTCACCCCCATTCCCACCTCCTCCAGATCAAGGTCTCCCCCGAGGACTGGAATCGACCTGATAGACTCAGTCCAGGCAGGTCCAGTCCCCTCCTCCCAGATTGAGCCAAGCGGCCCTGCATAAGTCCCAGGTTTCAAACAGCCAACTCATGCAAAGAGCCCAGGACCCGGTACCACTGCCTAGATGCCTCCCAAACAGATCAAGCCAATCGACTGTCTCACCTATTCAGAGGGCCTGATCCAGTTGGGGGCCCCTCAGCCTTTGGTTCATAGTTCATGTGTTTCCATTCGTTTGGTTATTTGTCCCTGTGCTTTATCCAACCTTGGTTGTTTCCTGTCTTTTAAAATATATTTTCTTCATTAATATGTGAGAAGTGTATCTTCAATAATTTCAGCAACATCTAATTTCTAAATATTTAGATTTACTCTACTTCGTTAAAGTTTAAAAATTTGGTATTACAGTTTATGTAAATTCAGGGAGCGTTCAGCTGGCAAGCTTACTCAGTGGGTAATGGTGCTTGCTGCGGGAAGGAGCCTGGTAACCTGAATCTGATGGTGAGAGCCCATGTAAACACGCGAGGGGAGAATCAACTTCACCCAGTTGCCCTCTGACCTCCACACACCCTTCCTCACACCTGCTCAACCACTCTTTCCTCATCGACACCTAACAGTAATAAATACAAAACTAAAAAAACTCAGAGAGTATTATAAAACTCATGCAATATTTGGGAATGATCTTGATAGAATCTAGTAAAATGTCTGGTAAAAACTGATCGGTGCTTATTAAACATCACTTTATGTCCCACCTAATGACTACTGTGAGAAATCATTACTTGATCTACAGTGCTTGCAGAGGTATAGGTCACCCTGAAGGAAGAGATACAAACACACAGCAACATAAACTATGTGACAGAAAATTTGAATATTTTTTTAAATTTTCAGGAAAAATGCAAGTGTGCCTTTCTGAATGCATCTATGTAGGACTGGTTGAAGGGACTCGTCACTGATTGCTACTTAAGAGAGAGCAAACTTGAAGTCAGTCAACCAATAGGAATTGTCCAAATTACACTACTACATACACGTTTGTGTGTCCCTGAATTTCATTCCCAACCTTTACAAAGCATTCAATCACGGATTTCACTTGGATAATGCTTATAAGGCTGTGACCACATGGTCCAGTCTCAGAATGTGAAGCAAAGAAAATTCAGAAAACAAAAAGTCATTTCAAAATACTTAAAACTAGCTTCCCTCCATTTCTGGAATACCACAAAGATCGTCTATATGCAGAACGCTGCTTCTCAAAAGCTCTGTTCTTGTTTTGTACAGCACAGTTGCCCGACTCTTACTCTCAAACGCCCAGTGTTTGCTTGCTGGGTCCTTCCTATCCCTCTGGTTCAATTCACATCACTGGGGATCAGAATCCCTCTGGCAGCTTTGGTGGCTCACCAGCTAGTAGGGACAGGAAAAAATGAGAGGTCACTGGCAGACTTCTTCTAATGATAAAGGAGAGAGAAATGACTGTGATATTCATAAACAAGTGAATTACCTTCATTATCCAATTGTTTTAATTTTATTATTTATTTACTTACTTATTTATTTATTTATTTATTTATTTATTTATTGTTATTTGGCAATACAGAAGGTCAAGTCCTTCACCTGGTACTAACTAGGCAAAGAGTCTTACACTGAACTACATCTCCAGACAACATTTTTTTTTGGCTTTAAGTTTTCATGTTTTGTCTTCATCATTTTTTCTTATTCTTAGGACAAAATCTTTTTTTTACCTTACTAAATTCATCCTTATCTAAAATATCCTCTTTCATTTTAACCCTTTTTACCAAAATACAGCCTCATACTTAACATCCTTCTAATCAAATTTCTCATAACCATTTACTCTTTCTTTTTTTATTTAAAAGTTTTTTTCATTTTACATATCAACCACAGTCCCGCCCCCCCTCCTGCTGCCCTCCCACCTCCCCCACCCCACCCTTCATCCACTCCTCAGAGAAAGTAAGGCCTCCCATGGGGAATCAACAAAGCCTAGACCACATTTTTAATTTTTTAAATTAATATCTTGCTGTGGAGTCCAGGCTGGCCTCAAACTGATCACTCCAAGTGCCAGGGTTCTAAGCATACACTACTATCTCTAGCCTCTATGAGAAAATTGTAAGCCTTTCCCACACAGTCATTTATCCAGAATTTTGGTCATCACAATGTTTAGGTGACTGTTTTTCTCTCTAGACATTCACAGACGCCCCTGGATCAGAGTTAATATTGCCCAGTATAAAGATGAAAGACACAGATACATAGAACAGCTGGTTTATTTTCAACCTTTCATAAAATGAGAACATAAGGAGTCTCAATTATTTATATTGACTTAGAAGTTATAGGAGGCCTTTTTCTCAAGCCTTACTTAGTGACATTTCAGAATTAAGATGCAGCTTAGTCTCTTAAGGAGAAAGGCTCGTTGGCTTACCATGGAGAGGAGAAAGATGCTGGAATTCTCCCTACCGGTGGCTGTATGGTACAGAAGAGGAAAGCCCAAGAGAGTTCTTTTGTCCAGTTATTGGCTTCCAAGAAAGCAGAGGAAACAGACAGACAGGAAAGGAGCTGAGAGGTCTTTGAAGAGTTTAGGCTATATCAGGAATGGTGGCACAGGCCTTTAATCCAGCACCAAGGAAGCAGAGGCAGGAGGATCTCTGAGTTGAAGCTAGCCTAATTTGCAGAGCCAGTTATAGGACAATTAGAGCTACACTGAGAAGTTCTGTGTCAAAAAAAAAAGAAAGAAAGAAACAAACAAAAAACAAAACAAAACAAACAAAGAGAAGGAGGAGGAAGAGGAGGAGGAGGAGGAGGAGGAGGAGGAGGAGGAGAAGAAGAAGAAGAAGAAGAAGAAGAAGAAAAAGAAGAAGAAGAAGAAGAAGAAGAAGAAGAAGAAGAAGAAGAAGAAGAAGAAGAAGAAGAAGAAGAAGAAGGAAAACAAAAAAAAATTTAGGTTGAGGGAACTCAAGTAAGCATTCTTAATATAATTTGATTCATAATGCATTGCTTTGGTGAATGGCTCTCCCAGGGTGTTGGGCTGCTCTCTTACAGGCAAGAGAGTAGCTCAGAACTTACAGTGATGTCTCCCAGAAAAGCCATGTATTGGGTTTATCTGACTCAGGAATAGGGCATGGATGAGTCTAGAAGATTTTTATTTTCAGTGTCAATAACATAAAAACAGTAAGTGGTGTTTGGACCCCCCAAAAGTAGAAGCAAAAGAACCCAGAGTAACATCTGCCATGTGCAGGGTGGATAAGCCAAGGGACCATCAGACAAACTTCCCAGTAATGTTCTAAGGTAGATGACAGCATAAGTCCCCAAAACGCTAAAAGTGAAGAAACAAAGCCAACGCTGAACACTGTCATCCTCCCCAGCCTGAGGAGTCTCCCCAAGCGCTTAGGGACCTCAACTCGAACCAAATCTGGATTCATGGCTTTGACACTGAAAAGAATTGTAGAAGTTGCTAGTATAATAAAGATATTTTAATATAGGCTGAAGCACAAAAGTTAGGAGCAAGTGAACAACTTAGAAATTAAAACATGCCTGTGTGGGTTCACCAGTTTCTCTAGGGAAAGTTAGTGTAAGTGGGAATTTCTAATATAGTGTGTTGTCTAATTTTTTTTTATCTAGCTTTTATCTTAAAAGAGGGCATTAAAATATTTTCTTTGATATAGAGCTTTGTCCTGTTAGTAAAGAAGGAAAATGAAAAGCTCAGAGAAAAATAGATTACAGAGTTAGTCTCTCAATTTATCTTTAGCTCTGTTATAACCTCTAATTTTTTAAAAATTCTTTCATACAATACATTCCAACCATGGGTTCCCCTCTCTCCACTCCTCCCAGTTCAGCTCCCACATATTTCCCCTCTCCTTCAGGTCCTCTCCTCCTCCATTTTCCTTTAGAAAGAAGCAGGCCTTTCAGGAATAGCAAAAGAGCATGGCATAACCAGTTATAATAAGACTAGGCACAGACCCTCATATCAAGACTGTATGAGGCAACCCAGTAAGAGGAAAAGGGTCCCAAGAGCAGGCGAAAAAGTCACAGATCTCCCTACTCCCACAGTCAGGAGTCCCACAAAAACATCAAGCTAACAACCATAACATATTTGGAGAGGACCTAGCACAGACCCACGCAGACTCCATGGCATTATTCAGTCTCTGAGAGCCACTATTTATAGCCTTACTTAGTTGATTCTGTGGGTGGTGTCCTCCTGGTGTCCTTAACCCTCTGGCTCCTACAATTCTTCCTTCTCCTCTTCCATGGGATTCCCCAAGCTCCAAGAGAACAGACATCTCCAATTTGGGCTCTCTTTCTGCCTGATGTCTGGTTAAGTGTCTCTGAATTTGCTCTCATCAGCTGCCAGAGGAAGCCTCTCTGATGACAGTTAGGCTAGGCACCAATCTAAAAGTATAGCAGAATATCATTAGGAATCATGTTACTGATTTTTTAAAAATCTCTAACTTAAAATAAATAATTTTCTATTTATTTTTAACCCCTTTCATCTGAGATCTAGCCTTTAGAGCTATTAGTAATGTTTATAAATTACCAACTTTATCATTTTGGGTGATTTTATATTTTAATTGAAATAGACTACTCATTTATGAAATTAAAAAAAATGGGACATAGATCACATCTCACTGCCCAAGGCTTGGGTATATCTCAGACACCGGGGAAGAATGGCTGTAAGAGCTAGAGTAGTGGATAACATCAAGGAAACATTTTTTTTTTCTGGATACAAGAGGGCAGTTGTGCCTAGAAATTCACCGCACTTGTGAGAGCATGCAGAAGACCAGCATAAGGTCAATCAGAATCCCACTGCAGTATGGGGAAGGTGGGCACCAACATCCCACCACTAAGGAGCTACTGGCATTTGGTGGCTGCTGGGAAAAGGGGAGACAACTTTCTTCAATGGTGTGACCCATGGAATGTTGACCACACAGAAGGGAAGTCTCTACTCCTAAGACTAGTTATTCAATACCAACTGGACTTGAGGGAGGTTAAAAAGAAGAAAACTCAAAGTTGAATGGGAGGAAAAAGGAGGGTGAGAGGATGGTTATGGAAGGAGTTGGGGAGGAAGAATGAATACGTTCAAAATTAATTAATTGCATGATACTCTCAGAGAATTGATACAAATATTGCTTAATTTTTTTCATTTGTCTTAGACTTTTAGTTAATTACACAAAACAAACCAATTCAGAGATAGCAAATGTTGACCACTGAGGGAAATGTAAAGTTATCTTTATTTAGATTTTACAAGTTTTTATTTAATTTATTTATCTTATTTTCTATATACTAGTATTTTGTCTGCATATATATCTGGGCATCATCTGCATGCCTGCCTGGTGTCCAGGGAGGTCAGAAGATGGTATCCAATCCCCTGGAAGTGGTGTTTGTAGATGGTTGTGAGCCACTGTGTGGATGCTTGAACATGAATGTTCGCCCTCTGCAAAAGATGACCAGTGCCCCTAACTACTGTATCCTTTCTCCAGCTGTTCATTTTTTGGTTTAACACTTATAAGTTGAATGAATGTATTTATCAAACATAAGATCAACTGGAACAGCCAATATTTGTTTGCTTTTCTCCAAACATTTTCCAATTCTTTACATAAGAGTTGGGAGGAAGTTAGAGAGAAAGACAAACCAAATGGGCAGAGACTAAAATGTCTTCAGAAGGCTGAAAGCAAACACCAGAAAAGCCAGATCAGAATGCTCAGAAACCAAGATGCTTTCAAAGCAAACCAACAAAATGAATGGTCTAAAGCAAACCCCAAACCCAGAAGATATTTACTAAATAGAACTCTAAACAATTAAATCAGAATAGAATAAACAGCAAAATAGACTCCTGAAGAAACTAATGGAGAATCTGAGTGCCCTAGACACTGAACAAATCCACCCTAGGAAATAATGTCAGACATGATATGGACATAAGGGGCCCACAGTGCTGGTACCTGCCTCCAGTTCATGTGATTTTTCTTGGTGAAATGTAAATCATTTTTGGCACCCTGTGGTGAGCATCATAACTTTCAAAGCAAAGACACGTTTCTTACCTAAAGGGGGTGTGAATCTGTGTTCCTGGGATACCCCAAATTTTGTGTTCAAATGTTGTTACAGTTCCACACAATGTTCTAACAACAACAAAAGAGGAAAGCTACAAATAAAAGACTATTCAAATACATTAGTGCCTGCTGTGGGATGGTCTGTATGTCAAATGTGTGCTCTGTTTGGTCAATAAATAAAACACTGATTGGCCAGTGGCCACACAGGAAGTATAGGCGGGACTAACAGAGAGGAGAATTGAGAGAACAGGAAGGTGGAGGGAGACACTGCCAGACACCGCCATGACAAGCAGCATGTGAAGATGTGGGTAAGCCACGAGCCATGTGGCAAGGTATAGATTTATAGAAATGGATTAATTTAAGGTGTAAGAACTAGATATCTAGAAGCCTGAGCCATTAGGCCAAACAGCTTAAATAATATAAGCGTCTGTGTGTTTATTTTATAAGTGGGCTCTGGGACTGGCAGGACTTGGTGGGAGCTGGAGAGAAAAACTCCAGCTACAAGTGTCAACATTAGGTAGGCAGAATGCAGAAGAGTGAGTCTCAGCTATAGGGCTCAGGTATCAGCTGGTGGTTTTCATATTCTTATGGTTGGTGGGAACGAGGATTCTGTTTGTACATTCCAAATGATTATCTAATGGTCCCAAAGTTGTTAGCTTCCTCATAGAGGAGGGCCATAGTTGACCTTTAGGGTGGGTAAAGATGGGCCAAATAATTTGGTTCTGGACTTCATCCTGTCTATATTACAGAAGTTCTCATCAGCTGATCAGCCTTGCATGTGGTCCAGTGGAACACATAGTTCCTTCCAGGAACTTTAGTTGACACAGGCCAGTCATAATCCTAGAGATTGATGCTACCTCCACATCCGGATAAGAGAAATGATGTTTACAAAGTTTAAATGAGTTCCAACTTGGTGAAAGACTTGACGTAATATAGTACATTGAAATCACTGTGCTACATCATGATACTTTCTCAGAATTATCAACATTTTAAAAAACGATTCTCGTACATGTTAAAACTGGCCAGACTGAGAGGAAAGGAGCCCTCCAGACAGCTAAAAGAATCATCTGGCAATACTGACATGGAGGGAGAGAGTGCCTTTACTCTTGGTAAATTGCAGCACTTTTGAGTGGCGTGTGTGTCCAGTGTTTAGTAAGACATACAAGATGTATAAAGCATTGACTTTGAATATTAAGTGGTTGGTTAGGACAACCTACAGAAAGTACTTAACACATCACACTGCTCACAGCAGGCCAGTGAGTTTCCGTCCCTCATCCCGATGTGCTTTAGACTTCATTGGGGAAGCATGATGAACACATCATAAATACACACGAACATATTGTCACATAGGTGACCCATACTAGACTTTCCTTTCTTTCCTTCCTCCTTCCTTCCTTGCTCCCTCCTCCCATACTCTCCCTCCCTCCCTCCCTCCCTTCCTTCCTTCTTTTTCTTCTTTGATATTTTTTTTTTTGAAACATGGGCTCACTATGAAAGCCTGGATAGCATGGAACTTGCATTATCCTCCCACTTCTCTTCCCAAACGCTGGGATTTCAGGCCTGTATCCCCATGTTCAGCTTGATTTTCGGTAGAAGCGTGTAGTTAGGTGAGACATCTCAAAGGAAATTGGTCCAAACTGGTATTTTTAAAGGTTAGGAATAGTAGGGAATTTATTTTAAAAGGATGAAATAATTTCAATTTGTATCAGATTAAATGAGTTTAAGGGAAAATTGAATTAATTCATATGGCTGAATTAAAATTTGTCTTTAATAATATAAAGATATTACATAATACAATCAGGAAGGCTTCTTGGGTGGCCTGATTCCAAGCAAATTAAGTTTTGTCAGTAGGCACCACATCCCAGAAGCTTTGGAGAGTCAACAAAAGGATGTATCAAATAAATATCTTATTTTACTCCAGAAAGACTTCAGAGTCGGGCTAAATAGAAATATTTTAAATATACCCTTTAGGTTGACAAACAAGGTTTTAGGTTTCCCAGATCATTTAGAGATAAGACTCCACACTCAGTTTTTAGGACTATCTGAGAATGGAGGTACTCTATTAGCAATTAGCATGCCCTTATAAATAGAAGGGCTTCCCTTGTTGGGCCAACACCAAATCAGTCATTCCATGTAACTTCCGCTGATCTGCATACCATATTGAAAGTCACATATATGTTACAGTACACACTTATGGGGTAAAACCCTAGATATAGAATTCCCAAAGCCTAGACTTGTCCATTAAGTCCCAATTACAGAGATGAGTAATGGTGACATTAGAGAAAGGAGCTTTAGTCCATTGTGAATAAGAACCATTGTGGTGGTTTGAAAGAAAATGGCCCCTGGAAAGAGTGGCCTTGCTGGAGGAAGTGTGTCACTGTGGGGGTGGGCTCTCGGGTCTCTTTTCTCAAACTTCCCTCAGTGTGAATGCCAGTTGACTTCCTGTTGCCTGTAAGTTGTAACACTCAGCTCCAGCACCACGTCAGCCTCAATACCACTATGCTCTCCATCATGATGATAATGGACTGAACCTCTGAACCGTAAGCAAACCACCCCAATGTTTCTTTATAAGAGTTCCATGGTCATGGTGTCTCTTCACAGCAATAGAAAACCTAAGACAGGAGCATTGGAGTTTCTGAACTCCAACTCCATCTTTGGTTTGGGACAGTGAGTAGAGGAGAACTGTTTTCTTACAGGGTAGCAGCTAGATGCATAGCCACACATTTGTGGATTTTTTTTATAATCTTGGCATGTCTCGTGGATCTGAAAGGAATAATCTTTAGAAGATTTAGACGAATAATCTTTTAGAAACAAAAGTCTAAATCTTGGGAGTGACTTTTATTTAAGAGGATAGAACAGGATGCTGCTGAAGGAGAGCTACGTTGTCAGCAGTCCTGCTGAGGTCTACCTTGAAAAGGAAATAGAACCACTTCTTAGTAATGAAATGGCTGCTCTCTGTTTTGCTAACTTGCAGTATTCTGCACAATGCCTAGTACTTTCCAAGGAGGAAGAAGCCAAAGACGATAACATTTTAATAACATTAGGTCGTATGAATTTTTTGACATAGTGTATATGGGATGAAATACACGATCTTATTAGAGATAATTGAAGTCACATGCCAAAAATGGAAATCCGGTTCATTGTTTCTAATTTGACCAAGTCCCATTAAACACCATAAGTCCTTCACAATTAAGTCCATTATTAATACACTGAATATTGTATTCATTGGGTTTTGGTACATAATAAAATGTTCTATAAAGTAAAAAATTTAAACGTAACGTTTTCACAATACATTTACGTGTTAAATTTATTATTGTTATTATTATTATTTATGATGATGTGTGTGTGTGTGTGTGTGTGAGATGGGTGTGTTTGAGTGTGGGTGCGCATGTATTATAGTGCATGTAGGGAGATGAGGATGACTTTGGGAGTCAGTTATCTCCTTCCAGCGTGAATCCTTTTATAGAAAAGAAAGCTAGGCCATCTAGCTGGCCGAGTAACAGTTATATTAAACTAATGCATTGTCAAGTGAAAGTCATGTGACCTATGTCTAACATTTCTTACTGCAAACCTCCAGTTGGCTCTTCCATCAATGAATGATTCCTAGTTATTATTTCTGTAATTTTGTGACTACTCTTGGAATAAAAACACGAAATGAAGTAAACAGGCTCAACATTAAAATAATTTTTTCATCTAAGTAATTTTGAAAGAAGTCAAAGCTTGACACGAAACTATTTTCAAATCATTTATCCTTATTTAAAGACAATGCCTTAAACTAATTCATGGTTCATTATGGTTTCTGTATTCGTTGAGAGGAACGCTAAAAAATCGGTGGCACTTGGGTCTTGACGTCATCAGTTTGCAGAGCCAACTTCAAAAGAATTTAACCTCTAATCACCAAAAGAAATGACACCAGAGAGAGAGAGACCCTCTGCAACAAACAATAAAACTCACACCTTCACACTTGCAGAAAAACACATTTTTTTTTCTTCTCCTCAAACACAGCACATTCTTATGAAGACACCTCTCTCAAGTGCCAGTTTCCAGTCTCTATTACCTTCACGTTGTAAGCTAAGCTTATCTTCTGGCTCCAGCGATACCACATGTTTCTTCCCATATCACGCTCCTGCTCACAGAGTTATTGGCAGGGTACTCTGACCCTTATGACTCAGTCCTGGACACCCTGACCTTTGTAACCTGACCTAAGGCGAAGGGACTTTTGACCCATGCATCCCAATCTTCCAGGATACTTTTAAGTCACTTCCAATTTGAGTTGTGAGATCTGCTCTAGTCTGGGGGGTGGGGGTAGGGGTGGTCTCCTTGGACGCCAGGTGGAAGAGTCTCCTAGGGCAATTAAAATTACTCTAACTGCATCACTTTCCAATACAAAAAAACAGCTGATTGATCTGAATACAATTTCAGGCTTTTCAAAATTCTCCCCTGCAGGAGCTTCTGCTGTTCTGGGATTAGAGGACTCACTTAAAGGTGTAAGCAAAGCCAGCAGGAAGCCCCCCCTTGATGTTCCGGGAAGCTCAGATATGCAAAGTCTGGAAGTCAGAAAGTGCTGGAAAATTGCTTACTCTCTTCCCTATTGGGACTGGTCTCTTACTTCTGAGCCATTTTCAAGAAAAGCAGTTTTCCTGCTTGTTTTGATTTCGGAAGAGGCCTTTCATTAAGTGTCAATAACACCCCTCTAGAAGAATTGCTAAAACAGAACTATTTACCATCCGCGCATTAACAACTGTAAGAAAGATTTCCCGGTTATCCACGTGAAGTTCCTGGGTGACTGCTGTCCTCCTGATCCTCTCTGCCTTCAATTTATTCTTGCTTCAAAAGACCCTACCTACAAACTCACTGAATGCTAATCCCAGGGCATTCTATGACTTCAAAGTTTTCACCAGTGCCCTTAGTGACGCTGCTTTCCACAGCGGCCCACCTTGGTCACCATTAGCTCTCACCATCATTTTCTCCACTCCTAGCAGATTTCGGTGTTACTCATATATTCGCGGTACAGTTCCGTTTGCCTTAAGTACTTGCCTCCCTCCTTGTCTATGAGTTTCATTTTCATTACAAACTATATTTTAAAGCCTACTTCCTCCAGAACTTCTGCTACAGTGTGGCTATGTTTTACATGGAACCAAGGGCAATTCCACCCTGTTGTATTTGAGATATTCTTTAATAGTAGTGACAATATTAATAATTACTACTTCCAAGTCCTATTAATTTACCATATCACTTTTCATCAGAGTTACAATATTAAAGTTCTTTAAAAAATAAACATTAGCTTCTCCTCCACACAAAAGAGGACCTAGCTACTAATTACAGACTTTGAAATTGTTGTTTATTGTTTTTCTTGGTGTAGACCTGGCACCATCAAGAAACAGACAGAACTCTATAATGAAACGGGTCAGATAGACCTGAGGATGCCATGTTCTCATTCTGAACACAGCCAAGCACCTATTGTTCAAGACATCTGGTGTTTATAGTACCTTTACTATGGCTGTTATTGGAAGCAAAAGAGAAGTCCATCGTGGCTTTAAACCAGGGAATGGAGGAGATGAACTAGTGATACCTAGTAAGGGAAGGAATAGAAGTATGTAGAAGCACCTTCACAACACCCATAACACACCCATCAGCCTTGTGCTGGGGAGGGGCAGGGCTGTTCATACAAAATAAAATGAGACAGTTTTTCTTTGCAGAAGGTCAGTGTGAAAAGAAAGGCTTACGGAAGGAGATCTGAGCTTTTAAAATACTATGGAACCGGAGAAAGAGAGAGAAAGGAAGAGGAAGTAAAGAAAACAGCAAAGGAAGGGGCAAGTCCGGAGTTGGATTAGAAATTTGCAAAAGAAATGGTGTGGGTGTGTTTCTACATCTGCAATAGAATGAAAAGAATGGGTGGTCTCAGAGATATTTATAACCATGTAGACTGGGGCTCATGCTGTTTTAATTGCTCGAAGAGATTGGTTGGCCCTCTGTGGTTCATGATTAGCAAAGAGACTGGGAAAGATGAAAGTGTTACACTGTAAAATGTACCTGGACCATCAACCTTACATGGGATATAGGTGACTGGTATTCTGGGCCCTACAGAAGGCTTAACTGTGAAATGTACGCTAATTGTTTTATACTCTAGACTCTCAGACTAGTTATATTTGGTCATCAAACTTAGTACATTAGGAAAAAGGAAACTTGTCTTAAATCCACATTCATTCATCTAAGATGTTGCTTGAGACAACTGAATAAAATACAATAAAGCAGCTTATCTTTAAGTATAATATACAAAAATTTAAGATTTAGCAAAATTCAATGAATAATGACAACAAAATGTTCAAAACTTACCCCGAATTCTCTTGCTTAATGTCTACTAAAGGTGCTTGAGTTCAGATGCCTGTCGTATAGCTAACCAGCAGTGTGAGCTGAAGAACTTGATGGAAACTCTGGCCTCCGTTTCCTCCTCTAGAAGGTATGGACATGCATAACATCTACCTCATGGCAATTTGAGAATAAGTCTGTTACGATGTGTCAAGCACTTGGCATTGTGCTGGTTACAGGAAGTCTCACAATTGCATCTTTTGTTTTTGTGTCTGTACATATCTTTTAAAAAGAGTTTTATGATTTAAGAGGCTGGCCAGATGGCTCAGGGGGCAAAGGTACCAGTCACCAAATCTGACAGACTGAGTTCTATCCCCATGACCCATAACAGAAGGAGAGAACTGACTTCTACAAGTTGTCCTCTGTCTTTCACACACTTGCTGTGCCGTGTGTGTGTGTGTGTGTGTGTGTGTGTGTGTGTGTGTGTGTGCAAATCACTCAAAAAATAATGAGTATTATGATTTGTAGAAGAGATGCCCTTTGAGTGTGTATGACACATCAAAACAATATGTTAGACAGATTAATGCGTTCAGTTGTTTAATAACTGTACAATGGTATAGATATTTGAATTTTTCTATCTAATTTACCCTCTATGATATAGCTATCTAACTATGTATCATCTATCTATTCTATAGTGTATGTTTGTATCCTCCCAAGTTCATATGATGAAATTTAATTTTTAATATACTGGTACTAGGAGGTAGAACTTCATTAAGTAATTGAGTCATTAGGGCAGAGTTTTCATTAATGAAATGTGTGCCCTTATAAAAAAGCCTGAATGATATTTGCTTTTTTTTTCTTCCACCATGTAAAGTCATATAGGAGGTACCATCTATGAAGCAAAATGTGAGCCAGACTCCAAATCAGCTGACACATTTCTATTCATATGTTACCTGGCAGAATATAGAAGCAGAAAGAGGACTATACAATACATATATCATATGTATAGTTCTATTCAGATGTTTTCAATTGTCTTGCATATTTATTTAAAATCCTGACAGAAGCAGTCAACACACACACACACACACACACACACACACACACACACACACACACACACACACATACACATTTCCCTCTTCCCTGTCCTCTTCCCCATTTAAGTTATAGCACATATAGGAGAATGGGCGGGACTGACCATCACACCATTAGAATTTAACATGTATATACACACACATTCAAAGACACCATTTGTCAGCAAACCATCTTGCCTGCCATTCAGAGATTAACTGCAACTTCTAACCAACCAGAAAAACTGGGAATGACCATGATCCTCCACTTTTAACTTACCACTTTTGTTATTCAGGCCCACAAGCAAATGTCCCAGCTCCTTTAGTAAGTTTTAAGGAATGCCAATATTTTATTTTTGTGACTTCTAGCTGGAACCTAAGCAATTCTAAGTCTTTATATTAACCTTTTCTTGTTATAAATTTGCATAAGGAATACGGGAGGTAAGTCATGCTTGTGGGATGGTCTTTGTCGCCAGGTAATGAGGAAGACTGAAGCAGGAGAATCAATAGTTGCAGGCTTGCCTGGACTACAGAATAAGTCCAAAGCCAGTCATCTCAAAAGAAAAATAGAATGAAAAAAATAAAGGAAGGAAGAAGGAAGGAAGGAAGAAGGAAGGAAGGAAGGAAGGAAGGAAAGTAGGAGGCCAGCTCCCACCTTTTCCAGGGTTCCTATGAAGAGAAGAAAGGGATAAGAAAATATTAGGTAGAGAGACCTAGTCGACAAGAGGAAAGCCAAACACAGGAAAGCTTCAGGAGGACCTGGATCAAAATCCAACTACCTCTTCAAAAGGACTTTTTATAACAATGCCAAGGGGTGAGACAAAAGACCTCCCCTTGCTAAATCAAAGCACACCGCACAGTCAAGTGTAGACCCTTCCAAACACCTGGTAACCATGCCCGTGGTCAAATCATTCCCTTATGCAGCCCTGCTGGGTAAAGCAAGCTCAGATTCTTGGACCCTGAATAAATTGGGACTCCACAAGGAAAGGAGGGAGGGAGGGAGGTTTGGGGCATGGTGGGGATGAGATGTTTCAGTAGGGAAAGTACCTGCTGCTCAAGTATGAAGACAGAAGCTCAGATTACCAGCACAGTATAAATGTGAAGAGGTGGATGGTACCGTGCCTATAATCCCACCACTAGAGAGATGATAACAGAGAATTCTGAGAGCAAGCTGACTATCTAAACTAGATAAATTGGTGAATCCTGAGATCGAATGAGAACCCCTGCCTCAATATATAAGCTACTGGGCAAGAAGAGAGTGATCAAGGAAGATACCACCATCAACCTTAGTCATCCACGTGAACACACATGTGACTGAGCACACACATACGCGCACGTGGACAGGCATACACTTTCATGCACACCACACAAGCACACATACACACAGAGGCAGGAGAGAAGGGAAGAGAGGGAGGGAATGTGGGGAGGGGGAGGGAGGGGACAGAGAGAGAGAGCTGGAGATTTAACTCAGAGGTCGAGCATTTGCCTGGCATCTGTGAGGACTTACATTCAATACCCAGTGCTGCAAAAAAGG
Source organism: Peromyscus leucopus (assembly GCF_004664715.2). Taxonomy (NCBI): domain Eukaryota; kingdom Metazoa; phylum Chordata; class Mammalia; order Rodentia; family Cricetidae; genus Peromyscus; species Peromyscus leucopus. The sequence continues at coordinate 21,695,929 of NC_051073.1, read as the reverse complement.
GGTGGGGGACCCAGTTACAGACTTATCATCCTTAAAATCCTCATTCCACTATTTTTATTGGGGCTTAGAATAATGTTGACCCAATGGCACATATATATCTTTCTATTAAAGGCCAAAAGAAAAATTTTTGTTACCCCTCAGAGGTGGATCCCTGTGCCAAGTTTAATTTATGAGACCGCATGCTTTTGTCTCTGGCTCATCTTCTCTGGAAACACACCCGAGATGAGTATTTGCCTCCAAGGTCTTCCTCTGGCATGTAGTCCAGCCTGGACCTCCGCACTCTGAAGCAAGGCCCTTTCCACAAAAGCCTTCGACTTCAGAAAAGGGTTGCCTTTTATGTGTCTCATGAATATGGTCTGACTGCTCCAGGCTCTCCTCTCTGACCTTTGTCCTATTTAGTGGTGTTCAATTGTCTCTCACGTTTATTTAAGCTAATGATAGAAGCATTAAGCAAAAAACTGAAAAAAAAAAAAAAAAAAAAAGGATGAACGGATTCATCATGAAAATGTACTTGGCTGTAAAAAAAAATCTCTACACCAAGATGCTGTTCTCATTTATGAAAGTCATTGCCTCCGATATTATATAGGCTATTATATATTAGTAGGTGCAAGGAGGACTACAGCAACTATTAAATGAAATTAGGATGCTGGAGGTATGAGCAGCTGGCATATCCTTTACTTTGGGGGACATCATGGAGGTGAGCTGACCACTGCTGAATGCCTCCTTCTAAGAAGTGTCCATCCGGGATGTATGAGCACCTTGTGGCTGCTATAACAAATAACCATATATTTGAGGTCTTTGAAAAAAAAAATCTCGTTTTCTCACCATGCCAGAGGCAGAAGTCTGAAATCACAGTATCGATGGCACATTTGCTGCAGGGGCTGTAGGAAAAAGCCTGTTTCATGATTCTGGAAGCTTCCGGTGCCTTCCCTGGTATTCCAGTCTTTGCCGCTGTGTTCCCAGCGTCTGTCTTCTCCTCTTTTTGTCTGGCATATGATTATATTTAGGGCCCACATGCATAATTCAGGGTCGCTCTTACTCTAACATCCCTAAGTCACTTCTTTCGCCACGTAAGGTGGTATTTGCTCTTTTTCTCCTTAAAGTCATATTCACAGGTTGCAGGGATGACGGCCTGGTGCATTTCATTTAGGGCTACCATCATTCAGCTCACCCTACAGCAGGGAGGAATTATTCTAAGGCTTAGTTTCTCCTAAATTACAGTTGAAGGACACACCTAAGGCCTCCACCTTCACTCTCAGCCTGACATCGTTAACTTCCGCTTCCCAAACCTAAATTCTCTGTTTCCCATATTAGCAATGAATGCTAATCCTGTTGGACGTTACCAGAAGTCAAGTGCATTATAAGAACCACTGATTTTAAAACAACATTTTATAGGATTTCTAAGGGGTTAGCAAGGCAGAATTTTCTTTCTCTTGGGAATTACGTGAAGGCTGCTATATACACTTAGAGTCATCCAGGTACTATCAGTTAGAGATGTGCACAGTCCCAGAAAAGCTGTGCTGGGCTTATACAATGTTTTTGATATTCTAAGAAGATAATGTTTGTGTTCATTCCAATATTCCCTATCATGAAGTTCATAGCCAGGATTCTCTGAGGTGCATATGGAAACATACTCTAAAAAAAAAAATTCCCATAAGAAAATCAATTAAATTCCACTGAGTTTTTCTTTTGTTGACCAACAGTGACTCCATGGTCCTCCTTATATTTATAGGTTAGCATTTTCTGATAACTTTAAGAGTTAATACAAGGAACCAAGTTGTCCTATGACTTAACAAGTTCTCTCGAGATTCCAGCATATCTTTCTTTCTCTTGGGAAATACATGAAAGTATCTAGGCTTAGTCTTATCCAGGTACTATGAGTCGAACAAGTGCACAGTCCAAGAGAATCTATGCTAGGCTTCTACACTTTTACAGGCTCTCTCTGGCTAGTGAGTGAAGGTTGCCTATAAGAATCTCTGGTGTGTTCAGCTTGGCTGGAGCCAACTGCAAAGCTTACAACTTTTATAGACTGAACATATCTGAAGATATCTGAAGAGAGCAAGCACAACACCAACTCCCCCAAGTCTATCTATCTCTATCTATCTGTCTGTGTGTGTATGTATGTATGTATGTATTATGTATCTACCTACCTACCTACCTACCTACCTACCTACCTACCTACCTATATACCTACCTACCTACTTACCTATCCGAGTCTGGCAGAAACACTATTTTATCTTGTCACAATAGTTTGAAATATTCTTAGGTCTCCACGTTCATAGGTCTTTCATTTAAAAAACATTTTTTTATAATATATATTTTTTAATCTGGTGACTCAATAAAAATTGGATTGTGATTTATGTTTCTAGAACAGCCAGCATGAGAGAATATATGTATGTTATAAAACACTTGGGTATATGTTAGAGCAATAAGGTAGAGTGAAAGCTGGGAAACTTTGGACAAAGGAATAGTCGCACCAGGTCGTGGAGTATACATAGAAGTTCATTGACTAAGAGAGTATAATTAGAATAGAAAAAAGAAGCCAACAGAGTACATAGATGAGTCAGTCTAGTGTATCAGGATCAACATAGAGGTAAGATCAAACTGGAAAAAGAGGGGGTAGAAAAGTCACCAGTCTCTTTTGGAAAGGGTTTCTTATTGTCTTACCAAGACGTCTGACCTAATTTCATAGGAAATCAGGAGTCTTCACAGAGTTTTCACAAAAGAGTGACATCTTGAGATTCTAATCTTAGAAAGTCAATTCTTTAAGTGAGCACATGGAAGATTGCCTTTTAATATAGGAACCTGTGGCCTGGGAAGGTGGCTCAGCCTGCAAGGTGTTTACAGTTGGAGGCCGCACACTAGAGTTCAGATCCTCAGACCTTGATAAAAGTCAGGGGGTGTGGCAGCCCATTCGAGGCAGAAACAGGTTCCCCAGAGCAAGGTGGCATTTGAGAAGAACTCAGGGGGCCAGTGAGAGACCTTACCTCAATGTGTAAGGTGGAGAGTGATGAAGGAGGACAACACACTCGTGCATGCACACACACACACACACACACACACAACACACACATACGCAGGGGCTGGGGGGGAGAGCAGAAAATGGTTAGAGAGAACCTGGTAGGTAACTACAGGGAAGCAAAGTTTTCTTTTTTTAAATGTAAAGAAACTGTAAACCGAGGCAGAACCTCTGTGATAGAACTCATGGGTTCGGCTTCGTTTCTTTTGAGTTTCATTGGTAACTGGGCAAATGAGGGAGAAGCAAGTATTGACTCCCATGCTTCTGTCTTAGTGAGGTGTGTAGTGGAGGTGATAAAAGAGAGAGGCAAGAACAGCTACTGCTGTGGGGTGCATCTATGGATGGAGGTACAGAGGTCCTCTGCTGTGATTAGGAAGGTGGGTTTAAATGCCTGCGATTATGCCAGGTCTGTTTCATTTTGCTATATGTCAACACCACAGACCAGATAAATGAGAGAGAAAAAAAAGAAGGCTGCCTAATGCTTTATGATTTGAGAAGCCTGCATATACCCTACTGGCTTCTTGTTTAAGATTACATGAAGAGTGTCACATGGTGAGACCAGCATACTAGCCAAGGACGCCTTGCTTTAGGAACAAAAGCACTCTTGTGACGATAGTGAACTTGATGCCATGATATCAGTCTAGAGCCCATCATGAGGACAGAGGGTTGCCTTCCTAACTATAACCTCCTAGGAGATACATGCAAAGAGAGCCAACAGCTCAGCATCATGAGTCACCATGCCACTCCCTCTTAGCCTGCCTTGATTTACTACTGTGTACTATTAAGCTGCACACATCCACAGTCCCACCTTCATTGGCAACTGCACATCGATATATGCCCTTGAGACTGGGTAGATGGACTTGGACATCCTGAGGTGGAGTCCACTCATTCTCCTGCCGTTTCCAGCAGCAAGCATGTGCATGGCATGTGTGCTGCTGCTGCATCAGCTGTGGCAGGATCTCTAATGTTCAACTTTTGGCTTTCCAGGGTTGAAAAACAGAATCATGGCCCCCCTGTTGTTGACAGAGGAGGAGGCGGGAGGGCTATGAAAGCAGTGGCAGAGCTGGAAGCCTCCCTTCTGCAAACACTGAGAAGGGTTGCCGTTATCATGTAATCCTTAGCCCATTTACCTGATGATAGAGAGAAACACACAACACACACACACACACACACACACACACTCACTCACACTCACACATACATACTTACAAACATTCATATATGGTATATGGGAATTGTTTAAGCACTGCTGTCTTTATACACTCATTGCTTATGCTTGACATGTGGGTTTGTTTGCAGCTGACAGTACGCCAGTCATCTCAACCACAGCTCCTGGAGGACATGGCCTTGTCTTACACACTTTTGAGTGTCCAGTGTGTGGAACAGTGCTCTACACCTGGTACTGTTCTGTGGGTTTATTCAGTTTCCCTGAATTAATTGAATTGCCTAAACAATCTGTCCTCTGTCTAACAATGTCAGCTAGCACAGTTGGCGGCTCCCTAATGCCGGGGGTAAGTCGCCTATACTGTTAGTACCCAAAATGCTTTGATCTTAAGTTTCTGCCGAATTCTCAAATGCACGCCATCTGGCTTCAGTGACTCATGGAAATTTAATGTCTTGAGTTGTATTCACCACCTGTTGTTTCTTTTTTTGTATTTATGCTGGTGAATCATATTTGCTTTCAATGAAAAGCAGTTCTTTAGTAAAAATGCCACATTTATCCTGTCAGTGATGATCACTGAGTGATACAGAACAGTCATCTAGCCCCTGTTCACCCTTAAGTGTTCCTGGTCTCCTCAAGGGCACGTGACTCTTTGCAGTTCCTACCCTCTGTCCAGGCAGGGGTCTCCAAGCCTTCATATTGTTCTTGTAATTGACAGGTTTCTGCTATGGTTTTTATCTGGATTGTTTGTGTTCTTTCTTGTTGGTCAGGTAATACTCTACAGGTTGGGGGAGACCCTCTTGTACTTCAGTCATATTCATATCTGTTATTATATGTCAATATTGTTAGTTATCCTCTCCTTATGTTGTTTCACTTATGAACACGTACCAGTTTTGTTTGTTTGGCTGGCTTTTGCGACAGTATCTCCTGTAGCCCAGGGGGGCTATGAATGTACTCTCTAGCTAAGGGTTATCCCAAACACCTGCTTCTTCTGCCTTTCCCTCCAAAATGCTAGGATTACAGGTGTGAGCAACCCTTCACACCCATTTACTATTTTAATGCCTTCCATGCAATGGCACCCAAAAGGGTTTTCTATTTCCATGAGCACAGCAGCTGCCGGGTGGATGAAAGAGGAACACAGACAGTGCTCCCCGGGCCAGGCAGGATGCGTTTGCTGTAGGTACCAGGCACCCGTCCCAACTTGACAAGTGAGAAAGAGGGCTGGGCATGGTGACTCTCACCTCCCCTTCAGCACTTGAGAAGCTACAGCAGGAGCATTACCACAAGTCAACGGCAGGCTGGGTTACACAGTGAACCAGCTCCAGGGCAACCTGGGCTGCAGAGCATGAGAGACTCTGTTTCAAAACCTCATACACAGTCAAGCAAAGAGGTTGTATTTTTCATAGACCAGGGAAACAATGAGACAGGAATTGCCTTGACTATTACTTTGCGGTTCTTTTTTTTTTTTTTTTTGTGGCTTGCTTCAGGTGTACTGGCTTCTTCATCCCCTGGTTTCCCTTTCTATAGTACCCCCGACAGCTGTCGGTTGCATTCTGATTCGGTATAGACACAGCACAAAATTTCGAAGCTTTGTTCTAGTTGGGTCTCTCAGAGGTGTGAATATATTTCTGAGCGGTCCTTCATGGGTATCACACAGGGAGGTGGATTTGAATGGCTGCCGGGAAGAAAGCTTGGCATCTCCACATGCTTATCCCCAAGTCTTCCGTAGCCTGCCCTATAGGCCAGCAGGCCAACCAAGGTACATTTTCCAGTATCTTTAATATCAAAGTTACTTCACACATATATGCCTGTGTTATTTTACTATTGTGTTTATTCTCTTTCCTTGTTATCAAGTCACCTTTTGCACCCGTTACTAAAACTATGGATCACACTTCACTAGAAGAAGCCACTGACTGTTGACTGTCACCTATAGTTTATACTGATTATATAGACTTGGGATTAAGCAACCTTATGGATATATGGTATATATGGTATATAGCCATGATGTATTTTGAATATGGTTATTACCCAGAACTCACACTGAAGTTTAAGCCCCATTTTGAAGTTTTCAAAGGTTGGAAATGGTGATGGGGCCCTTGGGAAGTGGTTAGCGTTTGACATGATCTTTAGAGTAGTGTCCTTGTGACAGAATCCTGGTGGCTTTATAAGAGGAGAGAGAGGGGGAGGGAGAGAGGAAGAGAGATAGAGGTTCAATCCCCAATTCTTCCTATTTGAAGCTCTGTACTCCACTGGCAAGTGTTGTGGAATATTATTTTAACTATGTAAAGATGTGTTACATCTGTTTATGCTGTGGAATATGACTTTGACTGTGTAAAGGTGTGTTACTTTTGTTTATGTTGCATTTGTTTAATGATGTAAAGATGTGTATCTAATTATGTAAAGACGTGTTGAGTTTGTTCACCTTGCCTACCTAAGGCACCTGGTTTGTCTAATAAAAAGCTGAACAGCAGATAGCTAGGGAGAGAAAAGATAGGCAGGCCTGGCAGGCAGAGAGAATAAATAGGGGAAAGAAGAAGGGAAGTAGAAAGAGAATAGAACAAGGGAGAAAGAGAGGAATAGATCCAGGTCAAGAAGCCAGGCAGCCACCAGCCAGCCAAACTCGAGAAGCAGAGAAAGTAAGATGTACAGAAGGAAGGAAAGAAGGTAAAAAGCCTCGAGGCAAAAGGTAGATAGAGAAACAGGTTAATTTAAGGTAAAAGAGGTAGCCAGAAATGAGCCTAAGCGAGGCCAAGCATTCAAAACTAATAATAAGTCTCCATGGTATGATTTGGGATCTGGTTGGTGGCCTAAGAGAAAAAAACTTGGTACAGGGCAAGATCATAGATGCGGCTGCTAAACCATACCTTTCCTGAACCATAAGTCAAAACAGCACTGTTGTCTTGCTTTATAAGTTAGCCAGCCGCAGGCGTTACACAGTGCTAACAAAAACAGATTAATACAAACCCTGACTTAGGCTTTGCTTCTTGGGCAATCAATCCATCAATCAATGAATACATTTTAAGTTCTCCTGTGTGGCAGGCACTTGGCGGGATATGAGGAGAAAATAGAAAGTAATATTATGCAAGAAGTATCACACTAAAATATCTCAATGCAAATGTCTAGTTCTCCGGTCTTTGTCTTCCTTCCTGCTGCATTTAGAATCCTTATGCTTTGAGATGTTTTTTTTTTTTTTTTTTTTTTTTTTTTTTTTTTTTCAGGTTCTCAGTGATGCAGGGCCTGTGGATCCCTGTCTGTGACATTCTCATCTCTTCTTTTACTCATCAGAGCAACAACTCAATAAGCAAGAAGCATACACTGCGTCCAAGGACTTTACAGTCTAACAAAACTCGTTACAAATGGAATGATGAGGATTCCAGGATAGAAGGCAGTGTCATTGAACCAAAAGATCCCAGGTCAGGCATCAAGAAAGGCTTTCCAGTTGGGGGGATGCTTCTGAATCTTAAACATAAACAAAAGCATGTAAAAATCAGGCATGCATAAGATCATGTTATTAAGAAGGACCTGTGAGTCCAGAGGCTTCCCAAAACTGTCAGAGAAATATAAGTACCTCTTCTAAGTGGATCATTTAGTACAAGCAAGAAAGTGCTACCAACAGCCTGACTTTCCATCTTCTGAATCAAGTGATACAACGAAAGATTTTCATAATCCATAAGTCACAAATTGACACCAAGAAGAATAATTTCCCTCTTGAATATGTGAGAAAGCCAGTGCTAGAAAAAGGCAGAGAAGTAATTATTTGGCTCAGTAGGAAGAGCCACCCCTCTCTAGGGCCAGGTCTCCATAAGGGGAAGTAGGTTAAAGTGATTTCTTGCCTGGAGTGACATGAAAGGGTCTCTCTGAAAAGCCTGTTCCCAGTGGGGTCTCCATCCCTTTCTACCTGGCTACAGTTTCTCAGTACTAACTCACTAACTACCAAGGTCAGTGAAAGTGGGGCATTGTCTTCAACAGGAATCCTCAGCGATGATGCAGCCTGCCTGAAGAGCTCATTAGCCTAGATTAGCTCATTATCTTTGAGATGAACTCCAGAGGAGTTTCAGCTCAGTGGAGAAAAGAGGATGAGATCACAGGGTGCAACTCTGGGCAGGCAGGGCAAGGAAGGGACAGTGGGATCCCAATGGGAGAGAATGATTGGCAGTACCGTCTCTCTGGTATCATTTAGGTCCAGAGATTTCACTTCTATTTCATCTCTTTTATTTTTTTCCCCTTTTGTGGTGGCAGAATAAGGTCCACCACCACTCAGAGATGCCCACAACCACAACTCCATTCCGAGGAACCTGGAAATGTGTTACTTTGCGTAGCAGAAAGTTTTTCACAATTGACCTGAGTTGAGGATTTTGAGATGAGAACATAATCGTGGATCCCCTGAGTGAGCCCAAAATGAAAACAGTGGTCCTTGTAGGTGAAAGATGACGTAGGAGAATCAGAAGGAGATGAGATGGCAGAAGCATATTTGTGGCCTGGTCAGAATCTGAAAAGTGCAGGGAGTCTCTAGTGACTAGAAGAAGCGTCCTCAGAACCACTAGAAGGTGTCAGATCTAGTATTTTGCTCTAAATTCCTCCACAGATGGCCCATTTCAGACTTTCTCCCTTCAGAAGAGAATCAGATAATAAATGTATATTACTGAATTAGTTGCATTTCTTATTTCTTTAACAAAATATCTGACCAAAGTGACTTGAGGAAGGGAGGGTTGATTTTGCATCTCTGTTCAAAGGTACAGTCCATCATGGCAGGGAAGTCATCATGGCAACAAGATCTGGAGGTGGCTGACCCCATTGCACCAGCAGTAAGGAAGCAGACAGTAATGAATGCTTTTGGTCATCTTCTTTTAACTAGGACCAGGAATGAAGACCATGAGATGGTACTGCCCATAATGAAGGTGAGTCTCCCACATTACTTAACCAAATCAGATAATATCTCAGATGTATTTCCAGAACCTTGTCTCTTAGGTGAGTCTAGATCTTTTGAAGTTGTCGATCAAAATGAACCATCACAATTATTATAAGCTTCCAAGTCTTGGTACTTTGTCACAGCAGGACGAAGGGTTGAGTGTGTCTCTCAAATCTCGTGGGGCTTGTAAGTATGTGCGTGTGAGAGATCTTAGGGAGATGTTTTGGATTCTCTAGTGGATCAGTGGATTCATTGGTTATTCAGGTGGTCGCCTTGATATAGAAGGGAGCTCTGTCTGGAATGCTTGTTTGGTGTCATCCTGTGATGGTTTTATCTGCTGTTGGCACCTTGACATTGGATTTTTTTTAACCTCCATGACCTAAAGTTAAATAAACATACATTTTTTTATATAAATTACCCATACTGTGTTATTTATTCATGGCAGTAGAAAGTAGACAAAGACAAACAGCTAGAGTAGATTGTTCTCAGTAGAGCAGGATCAGCAATGAGACAAGGACAGCTAAGAACAACTTCAGACCTGACTGAGAGGGGTGTGTGTGTGTGTGTGTGTGTGTGTGTGTGTGTGTGTGTGTGTGTATGTGTAGAGCCTTCGTCCTGCTGTGACAAAGTACCAAGACTTGGTAGCTTATAATAACTGTGGTGGTTCATTTTGATTGACAACTTCAAAAGATCTAGACTCACCACTTCAAAAGATCTAGACTCACCTAAGAGACAAGGTTCTGGAAATACATCTGAGATATTATCTGATTTGGTTAAGTAACGTGGGAGACTCACCTCCTCTAGAGAAAATGGCCACAAGTCTAGAGATCATCTCTCCTACCACCAGCCTCTTCTAACCAACTCTGTAATCTCTGGTTCCAATGGGTCATCTGGGAATAGTGTCTCAGGATCAAACCATCGGCAGAACCAGAAGTGGAGTACACATCGCATCACTGGACAACTGAGAGGAAAGGAAGGCCTGCAGAAGTGAACCCTGAAGTTTCCCACCACTAGTGTAAGGATGCAGAGCCAGCAAAAACAGTGCAGGAGCTGCTATGTGCAGGAATGGAGGAAGCAGGATCAGCAATGAGACAAGGACAGCCAAGAACAACTTCAGACCTGACTGAGGTGTGTGTGTGTGTGTGTGTGTGTGTGTGTGTGTGTGTGTGTGTGTGTGTGTTTTGGGCTCTACATACTGTGGATACAGTGACTGAAGTTTAAAGTATAACAATGTATTCATGTTAGAACATCTTGACATAAATTGCTTAAATAAGTTGAGAATGTAGTGACCATAGAAAGGGACTCTGAGAAAAAGAATAATTATGTTTTAGTATATACACATTTATTTCGTCTGAACAGTTGATGGTGGCCAGTATTATATCTCCAAATGATCATTAAAATTCACCATAAATTCTCAGAGGCTAGAGTATTGTAGATCATTTATTTCCCATTTGAAACGCAGAGCCCAACCTTCATAGAAGTCACCTAAAGTGACTTGAGTTATTCTGCAAGGGCTGTGATGGAGGGTGTGTTAGGGTTTCTATGATAAATCACCATGACCAAAAACAAAGTGGCAAGGACGGGATTTATTTCTGCTTACAAGTCTCACGTCCATCACCCAGGGGAATCAGAGCAGGAAGCCAAGGCAGGAACCTAGAGGCAGGAGCTGAGGCAGAGACCATGGAGGCGTGCTGCTTACTGGCTGGCCCCTCATGGCTTGCTCAGACTGTTTTCTTGTATAACCTAGGACTCACTGCCCACAATGAGATGCACCCCTGCCCCCACATTAATCACCAGTCAAGAAAATGCATGATAAGTTTGTCTACAGGACAATCTGGTAGGGATATTTTCTCAGTTGAAGTTCTCTCTTCTAAAATGACTAGTTTGTGTTAAGTTGACATAAAACTAGCAAGCACAGAGGTTTTCTTTAGCTTAAAAATATTTATTTTGAATTTCAAAATGTCCTGAAAGATGTATAACAATATATTGTATATATTATATATCATACACACACATACATATGTTCATGCATACATACATATATATTCATTTATTACTCAGAAAATTAAATCCAATTGGCTGAAGCGACATAGCAAGATGCAACACCATAGGTGACTTCACAATTTGCTGCCTTTTCATTCATAGGAATCTGACAGGGCACTCTGGCCAGGGAAGCAGGTAAGGCTAACTGAAGATCTCCACCTCTTCTTCATCTCCTCCAAATCCATCCCCCCTGTTTCGTCCTCAGCTTTGAAGCAGACCATCTGCTGCAGCCTCCCCTCCTTTTCTGGCCCCAATGCCAGTGGATCACACAGGTCTTCCCTTCCAAACTTCCTTTTTCCCACTCATCCCAACTTCAGAAGGAATTCCATGGAAAGCCACAAGCCATGTCTGCCAGAGAAAGAAGTGGCCAGCAAAACAGTAGGCAAGCTTTATATTTTCACACCATCTCCTTTCCTTTATATCCAATCCACAGTCTTATCCTCAGCTCTGTACCACACTACCTGTTGTGGCCTCTCCTCACTTGTTGTCCCCATTCCCAGGGGAGAAAGCACATCCTGGGGGAACATCCTGCTTTCCTTTGACCTATGAACTCCCACAACCCACATCATATCTCCACTCCTGTCAGTCCTTAGTCCCCAGAAACACATTTTACCAGAAATTGCCTGTGGCCACACCTAGCAAGATGGCAGAAGAATTTCCTACCAGGCAACACACAGCGATCACAACCTCCAAAGAACCAGAGAGGGCAGTGTAGTGGTATTTGTTCCACCCATGAATTTAGGCTATCTGGCCCAAAGGAAGAAGTGCTTCCTGCCATTGTACATGACCACTTATAAGGAGTTATAGAAGGGTCAGGTGGATTCATGCCTGGCTAGCTTAGTCCAGTCAGTAGAGCATGAGACTCTTAATCTCAGGGTCATGGGTCCATGCCCCACATTGGGCGCCACTAATTACAATCAATCCATATGAGTCTTTTAAATGGGTAACAGAATCTATTAAGACATAAATTGAGGAAATACACTCATGATTACAGAACAGAGTAGACAGCTGAAGTCGTCCTCTGATCTGACCAGAAATGAATCCACTTCACAGGCAGGAGCAGGGAGAAGGGGCATGTGACTCTTCTCCAACTCCTTATAAGAGGTCATGTACAACGGCAGGAAGCATTGCCTTCTTTGGGCCATATAGCCCAAGGTCATAGGTGGAGCAAACACCACTACAGGGCAACACAACCCAAGCAACAAAACAGCCACCCACCAAAGACAAAACCAGATATGAGCACCTAGAATTTCTGTTTTCCCAAACCCAAATGTCCAGATGTCTGCATAACAACACAATAAGAGCCAGATGATATGTCTCACTAGATCCCAGCAACCCTCAGAGAATTGCAACATGAGTGAAACACAAAACAAAGACTTGAAAACAGCCTTTACAGATATGATAGAGGTCCTTAAGGAGGAAATGAATAAATCCTTTAAAGAAATCTACAAAAAAAAAAAAAAACCACAAACAGTAAATAGAAATTAATAAAACAGTTCAAGATCTGAACATGGAAATATAATCAATAAAGAAAACTCAAACTGAGGGAAATTTGAAATGAAAAATCTAGGAATTTGAACAGGAAGCTCAGAGGCAAGCTTCACCAACAGAATACATAGGATGGAAGAAAGAATCTCAGGCATTGAAGACAAGATAGAAGAAATGAATACACCAGTTGAAGAAAATGTTAAATAAAAAAAATACTTCTGGCACAAAACATCCACGAACTCTGAGGCACTATGAAAAGACCACATGTAAAAATTATAAGAATAGAAGAAGAGAAGATCCAGATCAAAGGCCCAGAAAATATTTTAAACAAAATCATAGAAGAAAAATTTCCTACCTTAAAGAAAGAGATGCCTATAAAGGTACAAAAAGCTTATTGAACACCAAATAGATTGAACTAAAAAGAACATGCCCTCAGCACAGAATAAATTAAAACAGTAAACATGCAGAACAAAGAAAGAATGTTCAATGATGCAAGAGCAATTATAAATTTTTCAGGCAAATGGATGGAACTAGAAAAAGTCATCCTGGGTGAGGTAACCCAGACCCAGAACGACAAATATGGTATGTATTTATTGTGTGTATTAGATGGTAAACCAGTGACAACCAAGCTACACCTGGTATTCATAGAACCAAAAGAATTTATGTATCAAGTAAAGGACTAGTTGAGAATAAATAGATAGGTCTCTCTAGTAAAGGGAGATAGTTATAGATGCGTGGGGGGATTAAAATGGGAAATGGGAGGGTCAAGTAGGGACGGGGTGTAAGTGGGGGACACGGGAAGGAATATGGGCAGAGACACTTAATGACTATTTGAAGGGTAGTATGGAATCCTAGTACAGAGGAAGCTTTGTAAAATGCACACAAATATGAAAGGTCTCTAAATGAAATAACCAAATAGTGGGGGAGATAGAGTCCCAAGTAGACATCTTTTGTCATCAAATGAAGCTTTTAGTACTAAGATTAGATTACATCTAATTGAGTTTTTGACCAAAGGGGTCCCATGGGAACTACCAAACAATAGTCTGCTGCCAAGACATTGTCCTCCACAAACTGATAGCAAGGCTCCATTGCTGAAGACACCACCTACACAACTCATTGAACATGGAGAAGTCCAGCTCGTGCCTACATAGAGCCTTCACCTTTATGTTCCAGTGTTTTGGGTACAGGAAGGAACTCTGCACACCACCAGAGGAGAAATGTGAACACCAACCCAGCCACAAAAACTTTGATCTACAATGGTGTTTCTGCCTGCAAGATCTGCTAGTGCAATGGTGGTATAAAAATTGCAGGAGTAACCAACCAAAATCTTATTTGACTTAAGGTCCACTGCATGAGATGGAACCCATACCCAACACTGCTTGGGTGACCAAGAACCTGAGATTAGACAGCCCAGGATAAAACCAAATGCAACTGCTCAAAAACAAATGTAGCAATAAAATGACTCTTGCTGGCATCCCACTGCACTAATAGATCAATGCCTTGCTCAATCATCATCAAAGGAAGATAGGAACAAATCCAGAAACCCACAACCAGACATTTTGGAGATAATGAGATACCTTGGAACACTCGGCCCTAAACAGGATGCCTCCATTAAATCCTTCTGTCAGGGCTTTGGGAACCCTGAGGAAGAGAAGTAAGGAGTGTTAAGAGCTAGAATGGGCAGCGGACACAAGGGGTCAAGGCCATCCAGGGTTGATGCACCTTTGAATTCATAGAGACTGAGGCAGCAGTACACACAGGTCTTGCACAAGTCTGAAACAAATGGGGTCCTAGAGCTGAAAGAAGTGGACACATGTCCCCATCCCTAACCCAAAAGTTATCTCCAACTGATAGCCACTTCCAAATGAAAATTTAGTTTCTTCTAAGAAAGTCTCACTGTGGAAACAATCTACTCTTAAGGGTCTACTGCATGCCCAACAGTAGATGGCCAACAGAAAATGAACTCAATGGAATTATTGGAGGTTCCTTGTCTTATGATGTCATGTCAAGGCTTTCTAATTTTTTATCTTACTTTTTATTTTTATTATATGTATATGTCTCTCGTTTTACCCTGTAGGTCCTTTGTGTATATATTATGGCTTCCAGTTTGGTGTTCTATGGGATTCCTGAGAGTCCAAAAGAGTGAGTCTCTGTGTAGATATCTGTTTCATGTGCCTTTTCTTGGGCTCTGTTCCTTCTGTCTGTTTGTTTTGTTCTATTCTGATGTGTTAGCTTTTGTTATTTCGTATTTTATTATTATCCCCTCGAAGCCTGTTTGTTTTCTAATGAGAGACAGAAAGGGTGTGGATCCAGATGGGCAGGGAGGTGGAGAGGAACTGGGAAGAGGAGAGGGAGGCGAGGGAACCATAATAGGAATACATTATCTGAGAGGGGGGAAAGCTATTTTAATAAAAGGAAAAAACAAAACCAGAAAAAGAACCTGAGGTAGGAAATCTTGGCTTTACTGAAAGACAGGTTCGGAACTTCCCTCCTCTTTTTCTGAGAAATGGCTGACAAAATCTGGTGGGCAACTTCTGAAGCTGTTGCCGAGCCGAGAGGCCCACATAATCACCAAGGAGACAGATCTCGGGAGCAAGCCTGGAAGAATCTTCTAGATTACTGTGTTCGCCTTCATTTTAGCACTGGCTTGGATGGCTGCAGAGACTGCTAGTTCCATTTCTGAAGACCAGGAGAATCAAGGAGCAGTGGGAAAGAGGCCTGAGGTACACAGCCCGACAAAGCTTTGTGACGGAAAGCCAGGACCTGAAGACTCGGTTATAACAGGACATCCTTCTCCTGGGCAGTACCAACCACATTAAGAAAACCATCCCGTTAGAAAATCAGTTGCCCTGTCTGTTCAGCCTAGTAAACGCTGAGTGGAGAAGGTGCTGAGCCCTTAGTTTCTTCAGCCTGCTCTTTCCTGTGCTCTCTTCGGGACACCCTCCTGCCAAGGAGTTGTTGAAGTTCTGTGATAAACTAGTTTTTCTTAAAAATAAAATTTATTACAAATTAATTGATGTGTATGCATGTGCCAGATGACAGCTTGTGGGAATCAGTTCTCACGTTCCACCATGTGGGTTCCGGGGATCACACTCAGATCTGCAGGCTTGGACCTCTCAGAGCCATGCCGCTGTCCAGTGCAAAATGCTGCCACCATTCCCTCGTCGAGGGGATTCCTAAGCATGAGACCCTCGAAGTCTCTGTTTAGATGAATCTTCACGATGATGGCTTTCCCCATGAAAACCGAGACACTCCCCACGCTTCCTGCATGCATAAAAAATGTAGTGTATATTCCACTGGTTCATTATCACAGGGGTCCCTTCTAAAACTGCTTTAGTGGGATTTTAGAAGAAACACTGCAGAGAAAAATGGAGAGGAGGTAACCTTCTCCCACTCTATCGTGATCTACGGTCTTGATTGGTTGGCTTTTTTTTTTTTTTAAACAGGGTCTTCATGTAGCCGAGGCTAGCCTAGAACTCTATTCTCCTGCCTCCTCCTTCCAAGTACTGAGAACTAGAGACAGCTGCCACAGCTCCTGGCTGTACACCAAGATCTTGAATTTGATCCATCTTTAAAATGTGAAGTATTTGCTTCAACTCACCTTTCTGCGACAAAAGATAAAACAAAACAAAAGTACCTTAAGCCACCTTGGGGACTGAGACAAGGAACTGAGAAAGGTCTTCGGGAACTGCCATGCTCTGCATGGCTCTGGGGACTGACCGAACTGGGGTGACAAGGGACCAAAGGAATGACAAAGACCCAGCGACAGATCAGGTCTCCATCTCTGGTGCAGAAGCCGCCACATCCCAGAATCTATATATAGTTGAACAGGGGGGTGGGGTTACGGGTTACTGCATACAGCTGAACAGAGAGGCAGGTTTAGGTCTAGCTCATCTGGGTAGAAACAGTCTCTGCAGCCAAATGATATTAAAGCCATAAACATCTTCTAGGAGGAAAAGCTGCAGTGGACATTTTCTGTACACACGATGATCAGAATCTGCATTTGGATCCGAGGAAGGCTTTGCTAGCCTTCTGAATCTCATCCTGGAAAGGCTGAGCCACCACCATGGGATTGAGGCACTGGGGTCCTTGACCGGGCTATGCCCATGTCAACAACAACAACAACAACAACACACACACACACACACACACACACACACACACACACACACACACACACACTCACCAAGAACTTCACTTACTTGGTCCAAGAAATGGTTTAAAATCAAAAGATCATACATTGGTGGTATTTATGTTTTCTTCAAACATTAGGTTGAACTTAAGAGATTTAAACCCAGTATTAAGTTGTATATAGAATAGTCAGAGGCAACTGACTATTTTGTAATAATGAGAGAGAGAGAAACAGAGAGAGAGACAGAAAGAAAGAGAGGAGAAACAGTGCTCTAAAAGATGAATGTTGCAAAAACCATGAGAATATGGACAGCTTATTTTCTCACAACTTAAATACATTGAGTTCCTTTTCCAAGGCTGGTCTCCTGAGAGGGGTAAAAATGTATTTACTTGGCGGCTATATATAGGATAACATGGAAAATGTATTCTGGGTTTGCTGAGTCCCCTGCCAAAGACTGTCTTCATATGTCTGCTGATAATTAATCAAATTAACTAGCCTAAAAAATAACAAGCAGTTTTAAATAGCACATAATGCAATAAGTCTACAATGTCAATACATTTCTCTTGATAATTTCCTTCCATCTCATTTTCTGGTACTTAAGGGAAGAACCAGGAACAAACTTTCATATGTTTTATTGTTTTTTAAACATTAAAAATTTTACTCACAGATATTTTGGCATTCATCCTGAAATCTTCTGAGTTATGACTAATATTTTTTAAATATATACAATAAAAGCACCAATATTTACCCTGTATTTTATTGAAGTACTTAAAATAAACCCCTTAAGACATAGACTCACAAAGGGCTAATCACAGTCCAGAACATATTCATTAAGGATGTTGTTTTGAACTCCTAATACCTCCCAATTCTTTACCAGAGGAAGTGATGAGCTCATTCGTGCTCAGAAACTTATCCCTGCAGTCTGAGCTTTCTTGATTTTTGCTTCAGGTCTCCAGGTTCAAAAGCATCTATTCTGTACCCAAGATAGCGTTCCCTGGACACAGATTCCTCCTGTCTCCAACTCCTGCGGGATCTTCTTTCTCCAGTCACCTCCCATGACCTGTAATTCCCTAATATCTCTAGAGGCTTGCCTCAGCTTACCTTGCAATAACTGCTGGGGGTCACAACTTATGCATAGGTACTGGTCTTTTAAACTAGTCTTTGTATTTATAAAGTTCTGAACATATTAAGAGATCGACTTGAATCTTGCCTCTATACTTCTCAGCTGGGTGAGCACAGGCTACAAACGCAGACTTTTCTGATTAGCCATTTTCTCCTTTGAAAAGTAAAACTGCCTCTCACTACTTCTTGTAAAGATTAAGTAAAATGATTTCCATAGAGCACTTGGTCTGGTAACTTGTCCATAGTGAAACCCAATAAATGCTAGATGTGGTTTTTACATGCACATTCTATAAGGTAAATGTATTTGTGTGTATATGTATGTGTATATGTGTTTTTTATGTGTGAGTGTATGTGAGGGGTGTGTGTGTGTGTGTGTGTGTGTGTGTGTGTGTGTGTTTCCCCTGACCCCTTAACTGAATCGTTTGAATTTTGAAGCTGAAGAAAACAAATGTGATTACATAAACTCTTTTATATTGAGAACCGTCCTGGATTAAATAGGTGCTAAGTGTTTTAAATTAGTTTTTTCTTTATTCTTTTGTAATATTTTTTCTGGATAATTATTAAGAAACTTCTATTAGAGACTTATGCAATATAATTTTTGAATAACTTGTTTGTTTGTTTTTTTCCGAGACAGAGTTTCTCTGTGTAGCTTTGGAGCCTTTCCTGGAACTCACTCTGTAGCCCAGACTGGCCTCCAACTCACAGAGATCCACCTACCTCTGCCTCCTGAGTGCTGGGATTAAATGCATGCACCACCACCGCCAGCATAACTTGTTACAGAATGGACATTTCTCAACAAATTAAGCATTTATTTTATGAGTGTCGATGTGTGTGTAGTGTGTGTGCTTGTGCGTGTATATACTTACATGTGTGGGCGCACAACTGTGTGTGCCCAGTCACATGCACTTGCGTTCATGTACATGCATGTGGTGGCAGAGATGGACACAGACTTTCTTCCTGGAGGGCTCTACTTTCTTGCTGACTAGGGAATCTCTAGCTGAAACCAGAACTCACTGGTCCAGATCATCCAGGTAGACAATTTGTTCCGGGGGTTCCCTACGTGTGCCTCCTGAGCACTAAGATTACAGAGGGGCCAGCACTCCTGCCCAGCACTTGTTGGGGGCTGAGGATCTGAACTCTGGTCTTCATACTTCTGCAGCAAGCATTGTGTCCACGAAACCATCTTTCCTGCTTCGTTTACACATTTAAAGGAATTAATTGTTCAGAATCTAGTTCACATTCAACACACATGTTACATGCATATTCCTTTCACAATTGCATACCATAACAGGACTGAGATCTTCAAAGTTCAATCTAAATTTTTCACGAAATGTTACTTGATGATTTGGTCTCAGTTAGGGTCGCACCGTGTATTAATTCATATTCACATGGTGCTTACCGCATTTACTCTTCCAGTGTTTCACTAGCATTTAGATTTCGTTAATGGGCACTTAAAATCTTGCGAAAATTTCCCCCAAAGACCTATAGCTGTTTATAACATTTTAAAAATAATTTGGCTCTAAGTGGAAATTAACAGGGCTGCTTATTTTGAGAAATACATAGAAATGTTTCCCCAATTTAAAATTAAAATCTGTATAACAAAACCACCAAAACTTGAAACCAAAAACTACAACCAGAATAACTATGATTCAGTTCTAAGATTTTTTTTTTTTTTAAAAAAAGACCTTTTTACAGTCTCATCCCACAGGTAACTGATTTCATTTTCTAAAACTATCTCCCTTTACATGTTAACATTGATGAACCTTCAAAGAATTGGCTCACGTCAATGGCCACACAGAATCTTTCACACATTTAACTGCTATAGAACCTAAGTCAATATGTCCTGTGGGGTTGACTGTGTTTAAGTAGAGAGTGATCATTGAAGAAGAGAGTGATCAGCATGCATTTATCAATATCCCATCTCTTGCTTTGAGTGTTTTTTTTCAGCAGCAGGGGAATGAACAGTAATGTATGAGGAGAAAAACAGGAGGTTTCCAACTGGTATCTACTCATTCACAGGAAATCCCTCTTTTTCCTATGTCTTCTGGAGATGGTCCACCATGCTTCAAGAGTTAAACATCACAGACTTTATATTTTTCCATCTTATAGTATCTTTTAAATACCAAATATAGTAAATGATTTTTCCTTTATAGATGAAAAAGAGAAAACTAAAATGAGATTGATTTATTCAGGACAACACATGCTTAGGAAAGACTTGAAACTTTAGTGGAGGTCCTTGACTTTTTAAAGGCAATGCAATTACTTCTCTGCTTACTGCCTGAGCTATTCAGAAAGTGGACAATAAAATCATTGGTAAGTTAATGCATGCATCTTTAATGATATTAATAACTGTAACTGTGCCCCATGATACTAATGGTGGAATAGACAAGCAGTGCACATAAATGGCTGAAATTAGCATGAGTTTTAAACATAGCCCTGCTTCGTTTTTGGCATTTGGGAGGAAGGGAAAATAGATTAGGCCAGAGGGAGAAGATGGGGTTTCTTTGTAGATCTGTCATGAAAAGCCTGGTTTTGGCAAACTGTAGCTATAAGGCTTTATTTTTCCACGTTTCTATTAAAGCCTACTCCAAGGTCTAGGCACCTTGCAAAAGATGGACCTTGCGTGGACTCAAACCATATGTATTGAGTGTTCTCTTAGGTAGGACTAGTTTAGTCAGTGTAGCATGTGGATTCTAATTGGTTTTTATAATGAAAACCTGGAGTCAGATATCGGGGGTAAATGTCGAAAGATCAGAGAAGTAAAGGAGCAGCCAAAGTCACCTCTTACCTCCATGACTCCTCAGACTGAAAAGGGGCCGAGCTCCTCTTTCTGCCTGCCATACATTCCTTTTTCTGCCCAGCTGTATCACTTCCTGTCTGTCTGTATGGACCTCCAGACCTCCCTGGTTAACTAATGGCTTAGCTCCACCCTCTGACCTCCAGGCAAGCTTTATTTGTTAGAACACAAAGAAAAATACCACAAGTCAGAGAGTAAGTACCTGATCCCGTCACTCACATATGAGCTAGGGATTTTTTTTTTTTTTAATTTCTATAGTGGTTTTCTTCTAATCTTTAGAGAAGTAATGTCCAGAGTCTGGAGAACAACACAATGACAGCTGATACGAGGTGTCTCATCCACTTTCTGTTAAAGCCAGAGTAATGGATAAAGAATACAAGTCCATTTGGCTCACGATTATTGAAGCTGGGAAGCCAAGGTCATGGTAACCGTGTCTGGCAAGGTTCCTGTGAGATGGTGTCCGTGGTGGGAATGCAGAAGGCATGTAAGTACCTGTGAGAAGAGAGAGTGCAGGAAAGGACTCACTTCCTGACACCCCTGTGTCAGGAACTGAGTCCCAAGAGAACAACTCAGAAGAGCCCTGCCCCCAAGACCAAAACTTCCCAGCAGACCTCACCTTCCAACACTGCTGCATTAGAGAAGGAAGCTTCCGAGGTGAGACTCCTGGGGGGTGAGGACTCAAGGCAGAGCATGAAGAAGAGGCCTGCTTGGCTATCCTTCTCCTCGATTTTTGTGCCTACTGCCACCCCCTGTCCCTTATCCTCCCTTTTCAAGAACTCTTACTGAGAACTACTATCTTTTTCTTGATCCAAGCCCTGCCCTGAAATAGCCTCAAATTCTTCTGGTTGCCAAATTATTTTAACCTCAAAGAAAACTCCCAATCCCTTAATATAGATCAAGATTCAGCAAACTTTTTTTGGTGAAGGGCCAGATAGTAAATATTTTCAGCTCTGCAGGCCAGATGGTCTCTGCTGTAACTACTCAACTATGCAAGTTGTAGTGTGAAAACAGCCATAGGCAATAAATAACCAAATGAGCATGGCTGTATTTCAACAAAACTTTATTTACAAAAACAGATGCCAGGCTGGATTTGGACCAGAGGTTGAGTTTGATGATCTGTGATATGGGCCATTTACCTCATTACACCATGCTCTGGTGTCAAATGTTAGAAGAACAGAAAGGTAAAACTGACATTGGTCTTCATTCATTCAGCAGTGAAGTGTCAGAACCCTCATCATGCACCTAGGCTTGTGCCTCATACTTCAGACTAACTAGGACTTGTGTTCTATTGAATACTGTTTTCTCACAGTCCAGAAGCAAAATGCAGGGTAAAGATGTCAAAATTATGGTTTAGGGATTAAATCATTCATTTTTTAAAGAAAGATTTCTTTCTT
Organism: Peromyscus leucopus; assembly: GCF_004664715.2. NCBI lineage: Eukaryota > Metazoa > Chordata > Mammalia > Rodentia > Cricetidae > Peromyscus > Peromyscus leucopus. Next base: position 21,673,863 of record NC_051073.1, on the reverse strand, counting down.
TGTTTTGTGTACGTGAGAGTGTGTGCACACGTGTGTGCATGTGTGTGTCTGTGTGTGTGAATGTATGTGTGGGTACTGGCAGAGGCCCTAAGAAGGTGTTGGATCACCTGGATCTGGAGTTACAGGCTACTATGAGCCAGCTGATCTGGGATCTAGGAACTGAACTCTGGTCTTCTGCAAGGGCAGCAAGCTCCCTTAATCACTGAATCATAACTCCATCCACATTAATTCCTTTTAAAACTAGATCTATGCTTTGTCAACAAATCCTGTGATAAACTTGCAGTTAGACAAAGTTCATCATCTGTGTCTCCTCTGAATATTCTCTTGGACCCCACTCATGACCTTTGGAAGGTCGCTGCCTTCATGCTACTGAGGATCTTCCTTTTTCTCTCTCCTCTATACGTCACACTTTACTTATCCATTCTTCACTGCTCACAAAATACTTCTTGCTGTATTCTTCACCAACACCTTGGATCATTGAACACAAATGATACTGCATCTGGTGATGAATTAAGAACTTTCAAATGTGTGTCTCTAAGCTCTGCCTAAGCTGTCAAGAATCAAACACGTCTTTTCTCAGCGCAAGGGAAGCCAAGCTGACTTTGGAATTAGCAGGGCCCCCAGTAATTTTCTCAGTTTGCTGAAAGAGGAGATTAAAAATAAGTGATGTTTGTTAGGAAAGGACAGACAGCTCAAGGTCTACCTGGCGGCACCAGCCCAAACAGAAGGTATGGAATGAATTCATTAAAGCCAGCTCCTCTCATTATGGGAAGTTTGTAATAATAGAGAAAGTCAGAATTCAATGTTAAAACACATCAAAAACAAAATGTGGTGTCATCTTTTTCCCCGTCCTCATGATTTTCTAAGAATAGCTTCTGCTTGGATATCTAGCAGTCAGTTGTAATTCACCAAAAAATTCACATGCATTTTATGCTGTGGTTAGTGGGTAAGTGATGACTATCATGTTTCATTTCTTATTTTGCACGATTTTTGTTATTTATTTGCTTCTTTCATTCTATTATGGTGCTGACGATTGGACTCTATACATGCCAGGCAAATGTTCTACCATTAAGTCAAATCCCTAGCCCCAACTGCATATTTTCAATAAGAAATACATCTTGAGTGAATGGTTCAATAAACAAATACAATGATGAGTTAATACTTATGAGTAGGAAACTATAACAAGTAGTTTTTGTTCATGGAAAAGGAAGAAAGTATCCCATATTGGTCGGAAGGGAGAAGTCAGTTGTTACAGTATAGGAGCAGAGAAGATAATGATATTTATCAAGCAAGCATGGTGGTCCATACAGTTCAATTAGCTTCTCTACACTTGTTACACATAGAATAAAACAAAGAAACTTGCAGTCTTTGCATTGGGCAGGCACAATGCTTCTTGGCCTTCAGCTACTCTGATGCATTTGTTTTCTCCAGGGAACTGTTTATGTGGCTCGAGAAAGTGGTCTAAAAGGAGTTGGATTTCCTAATAAGTGATGATCAACTATTTTGTCCAGGCAGAGTTATCATGGCTTACAAAATTTCAGCTGTACCTCATTGGCTCCATTGCTGTGGCCTGATGAGCCTACTCATTGGAGAGCACTGATGCAATTAGACTAATTATCACGTGACCTGATAAAGGTACCGTAAAAGCATCTCAGGATTCAACTCATCCCAGCACAAGTAAGATGGGAGCTGTGCTGAGAATTTGAAGACAGAAATTCATCAGCATGGTCTTTCTAGAGGCTTGAGACTTCTACAGCAGCCCCTACTATTGCTGAGTCTCGCGTTTCTTCTCTCTGAACTAGTGGGAACAGGTTCCTAGGGACGTGGGTCTCAGAATCGCCTTGCCCCTTCCCTGAAACTTATGGGATCCTCCTCAGAAAATGCTTTAACATATAAAATATTTTCCATAGCATTAGAAGATTACACTAATCGGGTTAGCTACGCAGCTGAGTGCTTGCTGCTCTTCTAGAATTCTGGAGTTTGGTTCCCAAAACTCAAGTCAGGTGGATCAAAACCACCTGAACTCCAACTCCAGCAGATAAAATATCCTTTTCTGGCCCCCACAAACACACACACACACAGACAGATTAAAAAGTAATGGAATACATTACTTTTTTTGTCACAATATATCAATACATTACTTTTTTGTCTTTTTACATGCATATGCATGGTGTCCATGTCCATGTGCCTGCATGTGACCATCATAGGGCAACCTCTGGTACTGTTCTTATGGTACTGTCCATGTTTTCATTTTGAGACGGGGTCTCTCCTTGGACTGAACCACATCAAGTAGGTCAGGTTGACTGGCCAGCAAGTCCCTGTCTTGCCTCTCCAGCACATCACCACATTCAGCTATTTTTACATGGACACTGGGAATTTAACTCAGGCCTTTGTGACTTCACCAGCTGGGCTATCTTCCCATCCCTGGTATATGCACTTCTTTATAGCAGTCAACAAGATCTAGGAGTGTGTCTGATAACTACCATAACTTTAAACTACTGGTGACTACTCATACTCTTTATAATTTTTACATAAAATATTTGTACTTTTACTGGACATACAAAAATCTTCATTGTCAAAATTAATTCATTTTTACCTATTTATAATGTATCTAGAGGTGGTTTTTAAAAACATAGAATTTTTACCCATTTCTGTTCCTTCATCATAGACAAAGAATTTGGAGTTATTTCATAGGGTTTTGGAAAAATGTTCAATCATTCTCGACACATTTGAAGTGGATTTATCTGACAAGCCAGATATCAAAACCAAAAGAATAACTCGGGGCAGAATATATTCATTTATCAAGAGCCAGCAAATAAGACAACTGGATAGAATTGGCTGAGGACCATTTCCTCTCGATAGCAAACATACTAACTATAAAAAGAGTGAGCATTGAAATTTGGTCAGCTGAAGCCGACATGCTGAAGCAATGCCTGTGTGGTGCTGTGTTTTTAGGATAAGCACTAGCATCTTTTCAATAACAGTTGTCATCAGCAATGGGCATTACATTATACCTAGACACTGAAAATCCTTGTAAGGACTCATTCCCTTCATTATCACAGGCTTTATATAAGGTATCTCTAACATTTTCACTTCATAGATAAGTGATCGGAGGCAAGATTTCTCACAAAACGATAATGGTTAGAAGTAGGCTCTGAAACCTCAAGACAAAGTCAAAGCATGTATCCTGTTTATTGCTGTTATGGTTCAACAGTACTAGAATCCATCTTTTTTTTTTTTTTCTTTTCAAGCGTTAACAACATGTAAAGCTCTTACAGAGGAAAACAAGTGGCCATTTCAAGGAAAAAATTACTTTCACCCAAATCCTCCTCTATCAAATAAATAAATAAATAAATAAAAAGTTACTGAAGACTGAATGCTCATGTCTCTGCAAAATTGAAGTGCTGAGTACTCATCCCCAGGGCTGGCTATCTTTGAAGATGGGGCTTCTTATGAGGTAATTGAGGGTAAGTGACTCCTAAGGGTAGAGCCCTGCTCTGATTGGTTAATGTTCTTTTAACAAGGGATACCAAAGAGCTCTTTCTTTCCCTGTTTTCCTCAGCCTTCCTTCCCTGCCCATCTTTCCCTCTCTTCCTGTCTGTGCCCTGCTTATGCACCTAAGCAGAAGGGTGCCTCATTGGAGAACACAGCAAGATGCCATCCATAAGGCAGGAAGGGCCATCACCAGAAACCACAGCAGATGGAATGTTTATCCTGGATGTCCAGTTGAGTATCTAGAACTCAAAGGAAATACATTGCTGTTATTTCAGCCACATTCCTTAGGATATTTTGTTGTGGGAGCTTAAGCTGATTGAGACATGGTGTTAAGTTACAAATTCTCACTTCAAACCATGAATTGTGTATTAATAACCTGAAAGATGTTTTTCAAATATAGACACTGACGTGAATATCTGAAATTAAACATTTTCCCCTAAATTGTACACCCCCCCCACACTCATAAAAAGTCCCCAGATCTGGTACAAATCTTCTAGAGGAGCAGACCTGAGCTAGGAATCTGGTCAGTAAAATTTTTGTATTACATATTATATCTCCATTAAAAAATGAATTTAGCCCAATTATTTGCAAGTAGATAAAAGTTACACTCATTGGCCACTCACATCACCTCTGAATGTTTGAGATTGGGGTCCCTTCCCTTCCTGAAAGAAACAGACAAAAAAATAGAATGAAGTTCAGAAAAACAAGCTGCCTCATTGAGTGAAAATACAAAGAAGCATCTATTGTGAAATATTTTTAAGGTATAAATTTCCCTTTCACGTAAACAGGTAGATCAATGTACAGTTACTATGTGGTCCACTAGAGTATTCAATTTGTGTTTAAATGGAAATGGTGTTTGTGTTTTGGATGTGACAAGTGGCCGTTATAAGAATCAAAGGAGGCAATCCATAGGAAGCCTTGAAAAGTGTCAAGTTCTATTGAAATGTCAAGTTGATCATTAATATTGAGTTGCTTTCCCTAAATGGCCAATACCACATTCTGAATTTAAAGCATGTGCTCCTTCATTGAAAGGAAGCAATAGCCATGTACACTTTGAAGATAAACTCAAAGCTTCCTCAATGAGCATGGCTAGTATTTTTGACAGCCATGGGGCACATTATTAATTACAGTTTAGTGACAAAATGGCCATAGTCAATACCGGGTTTGGGATTGGAGACATAGCTTAGCAGGTAAAGTGATTGCTAGGTAAGCACGAAGAACTGACTTTGAACTCTAGCACTCAGTGCACACTTCTCAAAAGCTGATTCTGGCAGCATAGAGTTGGAACGCCCGTGCTCCAGGGCAGAGAGAGACCAGGGTCTCCAGAGCAGCGTGGCTAGCTGTGTCAATGAGTTCCAGGTTCAGCAAAAGGCCATGTCTCAAAAATAAGGTAGGAAGTAATTGAGGAAGACACATGATGTAGACCTCTGACCTCCATATGCACCTGGACATATTCACACACACATACACAGGCACACAGACACACACACAACACACAACACCACACTAAAATAAAGTAGAATAAAATAAAACAAAAACAAATAGAATCTTGTTAAGACCAGTAGAATAGCATAAACCAGACTGACAGGCGATCCGTTCTGTGTGTAAAATGGTGCCTTTAGAATTACAGAGTTCGTGACCAGCATCATGTGACAGATTCAGAAGAAAAGCAGCATTTAAATTCCATTCAGCCTGCAGAGGTAGCCAGTTCCTACCATGTCTGAGTCATTGGGCTGGGTCTGAGTCAGACTCCATGGCTGTGCTCTGCTCAGATATGAGTTGAGAGTGTCTCTCAGACACTAGTGTGCTGGAAGCTTGGTCCTCAATGGGCAGTGAGAATTTGTAACTTAACACCGTGTCTCAATCAAAGGTGCTGGGGACAGATTTCAAATGAGGCCTAGGACAGAAGAATTGAGGTAGAGAGGGCTGCTTTTACAAGGGATTAAGGCTGATCATACTTATGTAGCAGTAACAACTCTGGCAAAGAGTTGTTAGTGTGAGAGAAGAGAAACCCTGCTTCTGGTTATTTTGGCTTCCTGCCTGCCAGGCCACTTTTTTTTTCTTCTGCACACACCTGTCACTGTTATGCTTTCTACCAGGATGTTGTCACCAAAGGCTGAGCAGACAGGGTCTCCTCATCCTGGACATTCAAGTTCCCAGAACATGAAACATGAGCTAAATAAACCTCTTTTCTTTATTAACTTGATTTGGTTTGTAACTTGAGGTATTTTGTTATAGCAACAAAAGGCAGACCAATATAGGTGATATATCTACAACTAGTTTGGTTTTTATGATGCAATACCATGGGGATCCATGTTTGTAGTGTTGGATGATTGGTCTTTGGAATGAGATGAAAGTAATACATTTGAAGAATAAGGCAGAGAGCTTTATCAAACACAGAAAGAAGAGTAAAAACATAATATTATTCAAAAATACCCACTTCAAAGACATTTGTCAGTCAGAGACTAATTCTTATCTGTTGTTGGTTGTTTTTACTCTTTGGGGGGAGGCACACCCAACTCCAAAATAAATACACACATACACTGAGGCTTATTCTTTCTTATTTCTAGCCAGCTTTTCTTAGCTTATACTATCCTGTCTACCTTTTGCTTCTGGGCTTATTTCTTTATTTCCGTATAACTTTTCTTTCCTTCTTACTCCGTGGCTGGCTGTGTTGCTGAGAGGCTGGCCCCTTCTTTTCTCGCTTTTTCTTCTCCCGCTCCCCAGATTTCTCCTATTTATTCTCTCTGCCTGCCAGCCCCGCCCATCCTTTCTCCTGCCTCGCTATTGGCTATTCTGCTCTTTATTAGACCAATCAAGTGTTTTAGACAGGCACAGTAGAACAGCTTCACGGAGTTAAACAAAAGCAGCATAAAAGAATGCAGCACATCTTTGCATCATTAAAGAAAATGTTCCACAGCATAAACAAATGTAACACATCATAGAATAATATTCCACAACACTTATTCACCCACCAACTATGTGATTCTTAAAACTCCAAGCAATCAGTATCGCTGATGATTCCTTTGCAATGGAAAAGACTTGCGTGTATCTTTTTCTTCCTTAATTCTGACTCTTGTAAAACAATTCTAGGTGTTTCTTGTTTGTTTTGTTTTGTTTTTAAAGGAAACTCTTCTCGGTTAAGAGAAATGACAGGAAAAAAATTGACAGTGATTTTCGCTTAGGTGCATGTGATTTCTACATTGTCACCTTCATCTTATCTTCCGGTATTTCTATTGTGAAAAAATCACCAGGGAGGAAGTGGTTGTAGCGCCTACCAATCCATCAAATCTCTGATTTCTGGCTTTTGTTTGTTTGTTTTTGAGATAGGGTTTCTCTGTGTGGTTTTGGTGCCTGTCCTGGATCTCACTCTGTAGACCAGGCTGGCCTCGAACTCACAGAGATCCGCCTGGCTCTGCCTCTCGAGTGCTGGGATTCAAGGCGTGTGCCACCACCGCCTGGCTGATTTCTGTTTTATTTACTTCCATTGTAGGGAGAAAACAGTATCGGATTGAAATGCTTCCTTCGATTCTGTTGTACTTGTTAGCGTGTTTCAGGGTCTAGGAAGAGACATCCATCAGATCTCAGTGGACAAATATCGCCTTCAAATTTGTGAGGAAAACACAGTAGACGCGTGAGTTGATTTCAAAAAAACTGAATTCTCCAATGATAACGATCCCATTTGGTGAACGAAAGAGTTAATTGTGTATGGCGCTCATGCCAGGAAAGGCAGAAAGAAAAAGTTAATTTCTTTTCCATATCTGTCAATCGAGAATATGCAGCGTTGTAGCTGAAACATGAATATTTTAAAGTAGGAGCGAATGCCTGTAATTCTTCTTGGCCAGCGGCTCCAGGCATGTCCTTTACTGGCAGCGAACCACATGCAGCGCGAGTCTATCTTGTGGTGCCAAGGAGTTAATTATGCTTTCTTAAGACTCAGGACGACAGCGCCTTTATTACTCTTTTCTCCTCTTTGGCGCAAAGCACTCCAAATGTCTTCTCGCTTCCCCATCAAATTGTTTCATTTTAACCTGGTACGCTTTTGACTCTTCTCTTTGAGTTCCTGAGTCAGTTTTCCAGAGTCAAATCAAAAGATAAAGATACCCTACCTTGTATTTTGATATTCCCCCCCCCCTACACTTCACTGTGTGATTGCTGCCCCAAACCCAAGAGGGGCCGTTCCCAGCACTGTAATGGAATTAGACACCATGCTATACAAATTATAGTTAGTTTATTCAGTTCATACATTAAAGAAAATAAGGGCAATTGCAGATGCCTAATGGAACTGTCTGGCACACGTTACTGGAGAGTACTTAAATATAGGCTGATAAAAAATTAAAACCAATTTATCAAAATGGCAAAACATTTGGTAATTTGGAACACTCTTGATGCCCATCTAAAGTGCAATAGTCAGTAATTTATTCCATTTTGGAGATTTCAAGTTATCAGCATTTCGTACAATTTATGGAGCTCATTCTTAATTTTGCTATTATTTACTTTAGCAATCAAAGGAATCTTACCCCGACTCCTCCCCCCTCCCCCCCAAAAAAAGTGCTGAGTCCTCTCTTGTTTAGTGTCACAGTGTGACCATTCAGTAGGAAGAACAAATAGACGGCTCCCTAACTCCGCCCCTAACTAAGGTTTCAGACTCACTTTGGGTCAGCTTTGTTTGTTTGTTTCTTTCAATGAATGGCCTTTAAAATTCCGGGTCTTGGTGAACCAGGAAGGACCATGTTAAAATGCAGATCCCAGGCTGCTAGCCTCAGATGTTGTGACCAGACTGGATGGGGCCTAATAATCTGCACTAATTTTTCATAATCACTCCTAAATAATTATTTTCCTAGGACACGCATTGAAGAAAGATTTATTTTGATAGAAAACACGTACTTTGGGTATATCAAGCCATTCTATCTGAGAACTATTGATGAATGGTTGTTATAATCCTAAAATGAATTGGATTGTTGATCACGCCCAACTTTTGGGGATTTATATTTGAAAGTTTGCCTCGTGAAATTGTTTCTTTTTTAGGAATGTCACAGGTTTTGTCAGGGAATCCAAATCACATTCATCACATCAGTAATTCATTTGGAGCTGGGGGTGCAGCTCTGTGACAGAGTGCTTGCTTAGCCTGTCCACAACCCTGTGCTGCAAACAAAATAAAATTTCATATGTAAATAAATCATTTGGTAGACCGTGACACTCAGCAAAAGCTTCACGTGTCTAAGGTGTATTTCCTTTTCTTAGCATCCCTCATGGGTAAATAAAAGTCTCAGAGTATAAAATGGATTATCATAAAAATGAATATAACAAAAACTTATATACATACCCACTAGGAAGAATGAAATAATTTTGTAAATGTAACAATGTCTTCCAAAGACTTGCTAAAAATTATGTCTCTGAGTGTCAACTCAATGCTGATACCACCTTCTCACAGTGTACCTCAATGATCACTGTCAATATTTAGGGTTAGGGTTAGGTTTAAGTCTAAACATATTCTAAATAATTTAAATTTTTTTCAGTTTATTTTTGAGCTTGGGTCTCTCTATGGAGCCCAGGCTGCCTCATATTCAAACACCTCCTGCCTCAGCCATGCAAGTATAGAAATAAAATTTTTAAAAAAATACATATAATAACTTCACTTTTTCCACTCAGCTAGAGATAGATGGTCTTCTTATAAAGACAGTGTTTGCAAAGAAGAAAAGATAATTCCTTTTTTGTCACAGGTCAGAGATGAAGACCAGTGAACTTCTGAAGATACTCATTCAATCTTAAAATATTTCTCCAAACAGAAAATTTGATTATAAAGGAATGTGAAATGGAAAGAGGAGATATTATCTTAGATTTAAAATGACAGTTTAAGTAGAATCAGCAAGACTTCAGCTTCTTGACTTATGACGGGGTCGTGTCTCCAATAAACCCATCCTACCCCGGAAATATCACAAGCCTAAACGTAAACATCCTCGCTCAGCAATACAGCACGTGGTAGCCAGCGTCCATTGTTTGCCCTGATTGCACAGCTGACTGGAAGCTGTAACTCGCTGTTGCTTTTTCCTCAGCCCACCACTGGGAGAGGATATTGTAAGAGGGTATTGACACATATTGCCTTGGCCCCCCCAGTGAAGTAAAAAAGAAAAGGAGAATGTAAATCGAAGGCTGCTTGTGTTTCCGAGTGTCAAAAGGAATCGGCATAATTACGAGCTCAAAAGGAAATGCCACCCATCCTCTCAAGGATACAATGTAAATAACCCAGACAGAGGTGAGCAAACAAACTGCAGGAGTGGAGTGGAAAGGCAGAAGAGGAAATGAAATCCCTGCGCCACAAGGCACAAAGGGTTAGAACTAATTTCTCCCTCTAGCTCTTGGGCAGATGCTGGCAGAAGATGATTCCTGGGTGCTAAGTGACAGGCCGGGGTAACCAAGGGGATTCTAAGGAATTTGGGCCCTAAGCTTTCTTGGTCCCTAAAGACAATACGACCACAAGGACCTCAACAACTTTCTTTTTTCTTTTCTTTTCTTTCTTTTTCCTTCTGATATGCTATCTGAATTTTAAAAACAGAGGAACAAGAAAATCCAGTTAGTACCAAGTTCGACATCCATTATCCAAGCAAAAGGCCACGGAATCAAATCTATTGGTACTGTTTATGTTTGCCAAATGAACCATTTGAAATATTAAAATGACATCAATACAGGTTTCTGGAGGAGCTCACTGACATTAACAGCCCTGCCAAAAGTGAATTGCAAACTTCTGAACATTTGTCATATTTAGAAAGCTCTTTTTTTTTTTTTTTTTTTTTTTTTGGTCTTTTCTATGGAGCTGAAAAAAGAAAACATGAACTGCTATGCTTACACTAGGAAAGAAAGCAAAACGTCACCAAAGCTTATCACAGGCTTCACATTGCATTATGTGCTTTATCCATTATCTCATTTGCTAAGTGTGTGATACATGTGAAGTGTGTTGGACATGCAAAAGAGAACATTATACCATTTATAGGCATGTGAGTCTTTAATGATGAGCAGGCCACCTGAAGTGAATTGGCTGGTTGTACTTCTAAACTGTTGGAAGTAAAAGTCCTTTTCAAACCAATTGACTTAAAGAGAGGTGTGCTGAAATCTTCATATTCGTATATACTCCCCCCCCCCCACCTTTACATATTGGCTTATACACTTTGCTGGAGATGTAGATAGCTTTAATAACAAACCCTGGGAAAGGCAACATGACATATTGAAATTTTTATCTTATGTTCATTGTGACCACACTGTGAGGAGAGCTGGAAACTCACACAATCAACCCAGCATGGGTTTACCTTGAGAAGGTACAAGGCAAAAGTTGGTAAGAGGTTTCAAACATGTCCTGTTCTGAAGAGGTTTCAAACATGTCCTATTCTGTCGGCGTTGTTCACAGAAGCATGTGGGTACCTGGCAGTGTGGTTTGTTCTCTCTCAGGATGACTTCCTATAGTGTAAGCAGAGGAGGGGCCTTCATGTTCTCTGCTTGGCATTTTCTGAAGGTAGAGGCCTGGGTACGGTATTTGAGTAACTTAGTTAAGGATGCTATCATGGGGGGCAGATTAAAAAACAGGCAAAAACATATGGTAAAAGAAGGACAATGACCTAGAATAAATTATCCACTTGGTCATTTATCCTGTGGAACAGCCAGAGTTTTATGGCACACATATAATTATCATTTGCTCAAAATATGAGAAAACACGCATTGGCTTTTCTCCTAATGACTAAGAATTGTCCCATAGGGCCTTAATTTACCATGAGATTCTTAACACTTCATTTTTATGTGAAAGGAACCCTAGAATAAGATGAAAAATATACCCCATGCTTGAGGAAAGGCACCTTGAGGTTGCCTTTATAGGAAGCTGATCAAATCCCATTGCTGAAACTATGAATGTTATCTGGGTAGGTTGATAACGTGCAAATGTCCCATGAAGTTGAAAACTACTGTTTGGGACTCAGTCATTAATAGCTTAGGCAGCAGCAGTTTAAAGTAGTTAAAGGTTCCTGAGACCCTGAGCGCCCATAGAAGGTTACAATGTGAACTGGGTTGAAGGCTCCACCCACACCGTGGGAATCAGAGTTTCCCAAGTAGCTGGAGGAAAGTGGGTTTCCTACCCTGCCTCATCATTATAAGGTTGTGAAGAAAAAAGCACTTGTTACCTCATTTAGAATTTCTGACTGATAATCCATCGCAGGTTTACACAGTTAGTGTGCAAATTCTTCTAATAAAAGTGATAAGCTGTGAGAGGTCCCCAAAGCTTAACACCAGTGACACCATGATAGAGGAACCATTCCGACCTCAAAACCCAGCACATAGGCCCAACACCTGGCAAATGGGAACAAAGACCTAATCCATCAAAGACCTAGTCCATAGTTCCAGGAAGGTCCATAAATGTACTAACGTTGCTATTTTGGCTTCTTCAATTCTGCTTCTTGATAACTGAAGTATGACAACCAGGATTTGGGTTTGTTCATAAAAGACAAAGGGCTGCAAGACATGGGGCTGCATGATTTCAACAAGTTTCCTGCAGCTGGCAATAAAGACTTTTTCTGGCTTTAAGAGTATCCATGTGGTGGTCTCCAGTGGGCTTTCCTTGCAGCATTGTTGAGGTGCAAGTGAGATCCTCAGAGGTCTTTGGGGGTGATAGCTTGGGGAATGGACAATTCCTAAGGGGTGAGCACCCTGAGATGTCCCAGGGTCTCTACCTCTCGTTCCACTGCCCCAGAGGCTCCCAACACCTTCACCCTACAACAGGAAGTACAAAAGATGCCTGAATTGATTCTTTCTAACTATAAGTCTGCTTATAGAGCTTTCTGAGTAGGACACTTGGGAAAAGCTGGATGTAGTTTCCAGTTTTCAGGATTCACATGAGATGTCACCAGATCTCTGGTTTAAATCCATGTGGTAGCCAGCTCTAGTTTCTTTACTCTTGCCTTCCTGTGCATCTGTCCATGTGTTTCTGTCTGTTCTGTTGGTTGGGGAAACAGATCTAAAGGGGAAGGGGAAGCAAGCAGTCCTAAGACACCATTGAAATGCATGCTAAAACACTTCAAAGGAGGCTGGATATGATGTTCTTTTCTGACACAGAAAACTCCAGACCGTCTGTGAAAACTATTGGCCCTAATCAGGTAGATCTTTAATTCCCCTCCCTGTGTCCCCAGCTCAGGTCATCTGGAACTGATGACTGGAGACCTTAGCCACCCTGACCAATTTCCCTTTATTGACCAAATGGCTTTCTCTGATACAAGACCCACACTCCAGGCTGAAGACATATGTCTTCTTGTTGGGGACCTGAATGTTCTTGGTTTGGCCAGGTCACCCAGAGGAACCCAAACCTCCACCTGTTATACTCAGTCCCATGATAGGAATTGACTTTTCCCCTCCACATGCCTCAGCAAGACCTGTGGCCATGCCCAGGGAGAGGGAAATAGCTCCCCCAGCCACACCTGGGGAGAGGAAAGTAGTTCTCCTGGCAGTGTTGGGTTGGGAGGTAATAGTCTCTCCTACCTCAGGACCCCTCTCCCGTCCACACACACTGAGTGGCTTCTGGTGATGAGGGCTGTAGAAGGAATTTCCCTAGGGAAAGCTCCCATAGTGGGTCCAAGACCCAACATTTCTCCCTCTATCCCTTTCATGGTCCATGTCTTACTTGCAAACAATGATCTGTATAATTGGCAAACCCAGAACCCACCATTCTCTCAAAAACCTTAGGTTTTCATTAGTCCTCAAGAAAATATTTTTTACACATACCAGTCAACCTGGAATGACTGCCAACAGCTCTTACCTACCTTCTTTATGTCAAGGAGTGGGACAGGATCAGATTGAGAGTAGGAAAGCCATCCTTGGCCAAATTGAGGATAGCTTGATAACCATACAGCCTGGTTTTCCCCTCTGCCCAACCTGACCAGGACCCCAACATAGATCAAGGTAAGGCGTCTCTGGACAGTTTTTGCCAGGTCCTCTTGAGGATTGAAGGCAAGAGCTAAGAAAAATCCATCCTTCTGTCTATGGTGAGTGAGGTTATACAAAAACCCCCAAATAGCCTTCTGGGTTCCAGTAGCAACTCTGGGAGGCTTCTCTGGTGTTTATTCCATAGGCCCATATTCACCAGAAAACCAGCAAGTAACTAATATTGCTTTTGTTATGCAACTGGCCCCAGATATTAGAAAGAACCATCAGAAGTTAGAAGATTTGGGAGTATGAAAAGGGACACTGGAAAAATGAATGCCTAAATTGGATGAGAGAAAAGGGATGCTCGGCTCACCATTTGGGGGAGGACTGAGAGGCCCATTCCACTGAGTCCCCAGGAGGCCAGGGTACCCCCCCCCAGGTGTGTGTGGGGTAAATCTGTTAAATTCCTCATCAACACAGGAGTCACTGACTCAGTCCTAACAGAATAGCTAGGAGCAGTGATCTCTTGATGAACAGCCCTCCAAGGGGCAACTGAATAGACTTCTTTCTTTCCCTCCTCCTTAGTCATGCCAGATTGTTCCTATCCCATAACTGGGAGAGGCTTACCATAAAATCTGCCCAACACCATATCCTTTGAGGAGGCCACTACCCGCCTTACTTTGAATCCCACTCATCCCCAACCTGTATCTTATGACCCACCCCTCCAACCAAGTGTGATACCCAAAAATGACGCTCAAGCTTTGGGATACTTGCAGATGTGGTTTCTGCTTGTGGCTAGCTTATTTGTTGGCGGTTGCTGCTACAGGGGTGCTCGTGAAAGAAGCGGAGAAGATGACTTTGGAATAAAAGTTGATTGTGTTTACCTCGTAAATATGCTGAATCTAACTCTTACATTTTAGGATAATCTATTGTACAGGAAAATTTGAGTGGTAGAAATATTCTCCATGTCTTACTTTTGGTAGATGTGTGGCGTGAGCTGTTGGAATCCTTCCATTTCCTTCTATATTACTATTAATCACTCCACATCTTTGATATCATAAAGTAGCAGATTGTAATGACTTTATTCTCCTCGGTTTGTTTTTCTTCCTGAGACAGGGTCTCATGTAGCCTAGCTAGCATTTATGCAGCAAAGGATGGTTTTGAAATCCTGAGTCCCCTGTCTCCATTACCTGAGAGCTAGCATAAAAAGCATACACAACCCTTAGTTGGTAGTGTTTTTCTATTTAATAAGCCTTCTGTGTTACTCTTAGAAAGAACCTTTTCCTAACCAGTAACTCCTTCAATGATATGCCATCCCTTTTCATTTTGTACTTCCTCTTTCCCTGCTTAAAGAACTTTGACTATTTTTCCTGTGATGTCATATCAGCTCAATGCACCTTTGTTCAAAACACTTTTGTTTAAAATGTCTTGTCTCCAAAGTTGATTTACTTTCTCTCCCTCTCCATGTTCTATAAAGAAGTGTGCATGTGTGTGCATGTGTGTGTATGTGTGTGTGTTGATAGAGTCAAAACATTCCATCAAGATGCCCATCTGTTGAATGTCACTTATGGAAGTGAACAGAAAGGAGTCATTTATTCTTTGAGCAAATATTTGTCCAATTGTCACATGCATAGAATACTGTTCTCTGTGCTGTGAGGTACTGCAGGATGTAAGAGAGTTGGGCCCTAAGAACGCACCAGCTAATGTTGCTAACTCCATTGTTGTCAAGGAGTGAGGGTGCGGGAAATGATGAGTAGGAGGAAAACAAGTAGGGAAAGAAGAGTGAGTAGAAAGGCTCTGAACAGACGTTCAGCCTAGCAGGAGATAACACTGGAGACCGGAGGATACAACTTGTGAAAAGAAAAGAGCAGAGTAGCTTGCATGTTGCAAAGAACCCCAGACCAAAAAAAAAAAAAAAAAAAAAAAAAAAAAAAAAAAAAAAAGATGATACTTCTTCTTCGTGGCAAAGACACTGCAGGGAAACCTAAATGAGATGATGAGTACTTCCCTTGTGGAGCCATTGAAGGGCCTGGGAGCTACACTCAGCCACAGCCTGGACATCCCTGGTGGCCTGTGTTCATGTAAGCAGTTTCTAAAACTCTGAATGTCCAAATGCATTGCCTTTTGATTTAGCCTCGTTTGGGCACAAAATGATTTATGCTACAGTTTCCTCATCACTTAATGTCTTATAAAACCAGCTACTTACTGGCTTACAGCGTAAAACTGTAACATTAACAACACCCAAGCCTTGTGTTTTAGGTGTTTTTACTTTTAATTGTATCTAACATCGATGTTATAGAACCCACAAGACTAAGATGTGATTTATTTCATTAGTACAATGGATTTGCAAATGCGTTCAAATCCCTTGGGGACTAAAGGACAATAAAAATGGAGTCATGGGACACTGCCTGCTGGAAAGGACGCAAACCCCAGGAAAAGAATTTCTGAAGAGGCTGGGGAAGAAATCCCTTCGTGACAGTAAGAACACTACTTCGCTGCCAGTGAGAACACAGGCACAAGGAAACAATTCTAGGTCACTAGCCAAGTTCAATTCCACAAAGATTTCGCAAGAATCCAATCACATGTGAGCTGAGTCAAGAGTCAGGAGGTTGCTCTCTAGGTGAAGAATGTAAGAAAATAAGGTTGGAGTGAAAACACATTGGAGCCTGTAGTTCAAACTCTTGCAGGAGGAAGTCAGAGGGACTGGCCAAGAAATGCTTTCTATGTTGGACCGTGGGGACGAAATGACGATTTGTCAAGTTATTTCTAGGTGAAAAAGAAAAGGAAATTCTTTGCCCAACGTCAGGGAACCTGCCAAAGGGATTAGTGAGTGCATGATATTTCTGAACCTGTGAGGTCTTTCTTGAGGCACCCATTAACATTAATACTGTTCTCCATTGTCTCTGTTCTTGCAGTGATTCCAGGTTTGGAGGACTTGTTTGTCATTAAATTTCCACCCTCTTGATTCTGAGCTGGTTGAGTCCTGATCAACAAGTATCTCCAGCTGCCTACAGAGATGGACACATTGTAGCAATCAATTGTTAAACTATGGAGGAGGGGGATCTTGCTAGACCATCAGTTTGTGTCCTACACAGATGGATGGAAATGTAAATGATATTCTTGATCAAAACTCAGATGATTTCAGCAGAAATAGTCATAGAGATCTGGAGCAGGCTGACTGTGGTAGGTAACGTTGCTCTTTGCGTGTGTACACAGTGAGTTTTAAATCACCTTGCTTAGGAGAGTGTGATATTCGATGTAAATTTGGCATATGCTCAAAACTAACATTTTAAATATGTCTTTCATCGATATATTGATGTTAGACTTTATTTGGCGTTTCTCAAACAAAATTTGTTTTTGTTAGTTTTCTTCCTTCTGCTCCTCCATCCATGCTTCCTGCCACTTGTACGTTCCCCTCTCTACTTGCACATCGTGTGCATATTTTTGCCCCCACCCTTTGGCTTCCGTATTATTTCTTATCCCCCACCCATGGTCTCCTATCTAGCATCTATCCTTTACTCGCTCTCCCACCCCCTCAATTACATCCATAAAAACACTAAAAGATTGCATGTGAGAAAGTGTAACCTTTGTCCTTCTATATCCAGATCACCTCAGTGAAATTCTTTCCACATCCACCATTTTTCCTTCAAATTTCCGATTTCATTTTTAAATATACCTGATACATCTCCTCTCCCAGGCAGGGTCAGGGTGGAGTTGTCCACCCTGTTTGGCCAAATAGGGCTGGGAATTCAAGAAGCAGTTTCAGAAACAGCAGCTTGAGTTTTTCTTTTCTTTTCGATAGTGGTTACGATGGACTTAGCTAAAAATAAATAAAAAGTAAAATAAAAAATAAACAAAAAGCCATCAATAATCAAAAGAAGAGAAAAGGATTTTTCTCTGCTCTTTGGTTTTTAAAATGTGCTCGGCTCTAAATGGTTATCTGTGTCTTCAAAGTATCCCACATGCAGACTTGTTTGTACAATCAACTCTCCACTCACTTTCATGAAACTCACTCTCTTTCTCTGCGACTTCCTGAAAATAGAACCGATGTTCTCTGTCTGATTAGATGTAGACAAAGTCTAAATTGGAGGAGCATAAAGGCATTTTCTGTGTCATTCCCGGCCCTCCTCAATGACACTCTGAACACGTTTCAGCTCAGGCAGTGAGGAGCTGTTTCCAGGACTGCCCTGGTAGGCTGCACCCTTGGCAGGTCAGATTCCAATTCTAGATTTTCCATGCTTAAAAATTATGTTTTGTTAGTTCTTCAAAGTTGACCTAAAATTTTATAATTTATTATATTAGGTTTTCAAAAATAAACCATTGCTAATGACCTTACAGCCGTGGTAAATCTGTAGTTGGCATTTCCATTGAAATGACTAATGTACATGCTGTTTCCTTCTGCATCAAAGAGCAAACCAGATCTAATTTATGTTCTTACCCACAATTCTTCTTCTGAATTTGGTAATTGTATCTTGACAATTTTGACTCCTCAGTTCATATGGAAGCTATTGCTAAGGTCATGCTGTTTATAGCTCTATGAGTTAAGGCCTCATTCTCATTCCTAAACAGCCAACTGAACCTGATAATCTACCTGTTCACTCACTTTCATTTCCCATGGAAATTTCCATCCTGGGGTCTTCTGTCCAATGTGGAATGGCTTTTTCTGTGTGAAGGCTTCTGTCCAGTTGCAATCCTGGATACCTATAAATTTCTTTTGCCTGTTCTCATGTTTGATTGTGTTTCCTGATATGGCATATCCTTTCTGGGTTTGCCCCCTTGCAGGGGATAGAGCACACCATTATCTCTAGATGGAGGGCAAAAAGACACTTTGACTCAAATACCCTGACGCCATTATTATAGTGATGGTGTGGTTGGATACTGACTGTTTGCACGAATGTCCTGGAGGGATGGTGTTTCCATGGAGCATCTGAAATGCACTGTGCTGGACCTCAGACTTTCTATGTTATTATTAGAAGTAAGACAAGTTTTTTTTTACCTGCAGAATTCTAAGCTTTCTTTACAAAACTCCTGTGAGTTGAAAAGAAGACTTTGTCTTAATCTTCTTTTCTTTTATCTTTAGTTTCTCATTGGTTATAGCTTTATATTTTTGTGTTTCCGACTCTTTTGTTGTATTTTTATTCTTTAATATCAATTTATTGTTTTGTGACTTTCATATTACTCTTTGGGAATTTCATGTATGCATACAATACAATTTGATCATATTCAGCTCTACTACCATCTGCAGCTCCTCCAAGAATCTCTCCTTTGATTCCCCTTAACAACTTCATTTTCTTTTCTTTCTTTCTTTTTAAACCTAGTGTAATTTGAATGAGAAATGTCCCATGTGAGTTCATGTAGTTGAACACTTGGTTCCCAGTAGATGGCACTGCTTGGGGAGGTTTTAGGATGTGGATTTGGTGGAGGAAGTCTACCACATTCGTGTGTGTGTGTGTGTGTGTGTGTGTGTGTGTGTGTGTGTGTGTGTGTCCACTCTCTCTCATGTGACAGATGAAAATGTGACCAGCCACCTTTCTGATGCTGCCAGGCTTTTCCTCTCTGTTGCCATGTCTTTTCCACCATGATGGATTCTATCCCTTTGGACCCATAAGCCTAATTAAACCTTGAGGGAGGGGGTGCTGTAGAATTGGTTCATCAGTTAAGAGCACTTGCTACTCCTGTAGAGGACTCAGATTCAGTTCCCAGCACCAATGTGACTGCTAGCAACAACCTGTGATTCTAGTTCGAGGGGTCTAACTTCCTCTTCTGGCCTCTACAGGCACTGCATGAGCATGTACACACATATATTCAAGCACAGATAAGTATAAAATATAAATATTAACAAAATACTAAACTCTTTCTGAAGTTGCTTTTGTCAGAATATTTTATCACAGCAACATAAAAATAACTGCAACACCTGCCGAGATCAGTTAGTGCTCCTCGTACATGCATGGGTGTGGGGCCATCCTCTGTAGCACAGTCACCTTGCCAGAGGTTACATTGCAAGAGAAAATGAACTCTCCATTCCCTAGCAGCCATCAACTACCCATAGGTCAGCTAAGGGTGAGGGTCACATGCTTCTTGCTATCCATGCTGGAAGGTTGACTGCCTTGACCTTTGGACAGTCTTGGACAGACAAACACAGCTGCAGTATGTTCACGAGTTCAATGATCCTGTCCAGGTGACAATAATTTGCTCCAGTCCTCTTGACCTCTAGTTCTTATGATCTCCCTCCCCTGCCCCTCCTTTCTACAGTGTTCTCTGCCCCTTGGGGAGAAGGATTATAACAGAAATGTCCCATTTGTGATTGAGAGGTTCACCAAGACTTTTTTCCCCTGTATTTTCATTAGTTTTGAGTCTCTGTATTAACCACTATTCACTACACAGAGACCCTTCTTTAGTGATAACGAGAGTGGCACTGATCTATAAGTATGAAGACACACATTTAGAAAGTAGCTTGATACTATGTCCATTGGGCAAAATAATGGTAGTTGGTTCTTCCCTAAAGCTTATGATCTCCCCAGACATGGGTTCTTTGACAGATTTACAGTATCAGAGATGAGCCTCCTCCTGTATAATGATCCTCAAATCTTTCTGATTGGTTACCCAATAACTTTCACGTCGCTGTTGTACCCATGGGCATATCTTGACCCACTCAATGTTACTGTAGCTTGCAGGGTTCGGTTGGTAGCTGGATTGCACTGTTCAAGTCCTTTTCCTCCCAGCAGCCTGCATAGCATCCTCCAGCACTGTGAGAGCTAGTCAGCAGGAAGTTTCCACCTTAGTTTCAGCTTGAGTTCTCTAAGTCCTGTAAACAAAATAAGGGCTGTCTCCAGCAATAGGCTCTTACCATCCAGCTCTAGATAGCATCCCCCAGCAATGGCCGTTGTTTACATTATTTTGGAGATTTATGGAATGCCCCCAACCAACAACTTGATAAGAGGTATCTCACACTAGGTAGTGGGTTTATTTGGTAACCTGTGATGTTTGGGAAGGGCATTTACACGTAGGTACACAGGGCAACTCCATTTAAAGTTTGAATATGAAGTTTATAAAACAATAGGTCTCTTTATGGCCTTGTCAAACACCCTTAGGGCCAGATATGCCGACCTCTTCCCTCACTTCTCTTAAGACTCCCTTCATTAATTCTCTTCCCCCATTCATATCAGCTATGCTCTATTACCATCCTCTCTTAGGGTCCCCCCCCTCCACCCCGTCTAATATCTTCTTGATAGTTTCATGACTTCTATGTCTATTCCAAGTTAAACACTCAAATCAAAGGTTAGATGTTATGAACCACATATTTATTAGCTGTAGGAGTCTTCTGGTAGCGTCTTTGGAGTCTCACATACATAAACTCATCAACTGCCAACAGGGATATTTTGATTTCTTCCTTTTTTTTTTTCATTGTATCTCTTTTTTTCCTTCTCTAGTTTTGCTACCATTTAGGACTTCAAGTACTATATTGAATAGGTGGTGAGAGCAGACATCCTTTGCGTTGTTCTTGACCTTAGTGGGAGTGCTTTGAGTCTCCATCATTTAACATGGTGGTGGCTACAGGTTTCTCATACACAGCCTTTATTATGTCAGGGTGTGTTCCTTCTCTCTCCAGTACCTCCAGGTTTTTGTTTGTCTGTTTTGCTTTTATTATGAAGTGATGTTAGACTTTGTCAAAGTAATTTTCTGCATCAACTGAGAACAGAAGATGGTGAGATCTTCCACGCACACGGATTGGTAGGATTGAGATTGTGAAAATCACCATCCGGCCAAATCAGTCTACAGATTCAATGCAATTCTCTTTAAAAATCCCAATGCAATTCTTCATAGGCATTGGAAAGAATTCTTAAATTTTATATGCAAGCGCAACAGTCTTTAGATACCAAATCCTGAATAATAATTAAAAAAAAAAAAAACGCTGCTGGAGGTATCACCAGTCCTAATTTCAAGTTATGAATTTTTTATGCATTTTGTTTTGTCTCAGGGATTCAGTATTCTCTTAGCTCTCCACAGTTACTAATTACAGTGTTTTTCTGCTCCCTGAATGTGTTATGGCTCTTTTCTTACTGTAACTTAAAATTTTTTTCTTTGATCTTTCTTCGTGGGGCTTGTTTTTCTAATTAATATTAGGGGCTTAATAAACAAGTAGGAAGGTTTATGAGTGCCAGCTGTTGTGATGACTAATCTTGGTTGCCAATAAGACACACCTAGGACACAAGGTAACCTCACCTGAGTAATTGCTTCCACCAGGTTGGCCTTTGGGCATGTCTTTGGGCTTTTTTTTTTTTTAAATTGCGAATTGATGTAGGAGGGCCCAGAGAACTGGGTGGTACTATCCCTAGGCTTGTGGGCCTGTGGTGTATAATTACAACTGAATGGTCACAATGGAGCAAGCCAGTAAGTAGCTCTCCTCCATCATTTCTGCCTCTGCTCCTGGAGTTCCTCCCCTGACTTTCTTCAATAATGGGTTGGGAACTGGAGGTGTAAGAAGACAGAAATCTTTCTTTCCCCCAAGTGCTATTGGTCACGGTGTTTCTTACAGCAACAGAAATCTAACCAGGACAGGTACACCTCTCACTGATAAACTTCTTATGATTAGCTTGTCTGACTGGCCAGCTGGCATTTGTGTTGTGAAAGTCTCAGATGTCTGCATCTCTACTAGAGTTTTCTCCCCGCGTGTGCATAGTCTCTTAGGAGACCTAGAATGTGTTGACTTGGCTAGCAGCTCTTTGAATTTGAAAATGAAGGTACATGGTTCAGTAAATAGCTTCAGGATAATTCTAGATTTCCCCTAGTACCCAGGGCCTGAGGCACAGTCGGAGACAGGCATTTGAAGGTTCTTACCCTGAAGGTTCAGGGCCAGAGATGGAGGCTAATTTTCTCTAAGACATTTAAAAAATATTCCCCTAACATCTCAAAAAATTGCTTCTTGCAGTTCCAATGCTTGAGTCTTTTTTATATTCCTAGAGGAAAAATACAGGGGTGTGTGGACCTGTGAGATTTCTTTCTCATCTCTGAGCTATTCATTACGCCTCCATTGACTTAAGTCTTCAAACACAATGGCGTTGAATTATAGATGTCTTCTAATTTAAAAATATATTTGGTTTGTTTTCATTTGTTTTTGTTCGGTTTTTCTAGATCTCAGAGTGTTTGGATGTGGAGAGGAGGTATAAAAAGTCATTAATTCCACCAACTTAAAAACAATAAATCAGGTGATATAATTTTAAAGGATAGAGTCTTTTTTTTTTTTTTTTTTTGTTTTTTTGAGACAGGGTTTCTCTGTGTAGCTTTGCGCCTTTCCTGGAGCTCACTTGGTAGCCCAGGCTGGCCTCAAACTCACAGAGATCCGCCTGGCTCTGCCTCCCGAGTGCTGGGATTAAAGGTGTGCGCCACCACGCCCGGCTAAAGGATAGAGTCTTATATTTGTTATTTTATTCATCTCTGTTACCAGATATGTGACGAGCAGCAACTTAAGGATAGAATCGCTTATTCTGGCTTACAATTTCATGGTAGGAAGGCATGGTGCAGATGAGCTCATGTCCAGTGGACACTTGCAGCATAACTCAATATGTGTATACATTTTAAAAGATTTATTTTTATTCTTATTCATGTGAATGTACATGTATCTGTGTGTATGTATAACACACACACACACACACACACACACACACACACACACACACACACACACGCATCATTGGAGATGAGAAGAGGGCATCAGATCCTCAGGAGCTAGAGCTGCATGGAGTCATGAACTGCCTGATGTAGCTTTTGGGAATCAAACTTGGACTATCTGGAAGAGCAGCAAGTGCTCTTTGCAGCTGAGCCATCTCTCCAGCCCCATATCTTGACGGATGAATCCAAATCAGGAAGCAGAAAGATGAAGGCTAGTGTTTTGCTTGATTTCTCTTTTTTTCCTTTGATTTTGTCTAAGTCCCTAGCTTATAGGATGGTTTGACCTATGTTGAAGGGCTGAGGGTGAATCATCTTCCTCAGTCAAAAGTATTTTTAAAAGATAGAAGTAATTTGCATACCTTCAATTCTAGCTTAATTAAAGATCTAAACACTTCTAGCAAGCATTATGTCAAAGTAGAAGTAGCAAATGCTCTTAGTGCATGAAGTTATCACACCACCCTAGCCTGCTATACCTGAAAGATCACATTCCCCTATGAGTAGGTCCTGCCTGGATCAACGGAACCCTCACTTAGGAAGTTAGGAAACATTTCCTAATGGACACTTGTGGTAATATGCTATATAGACATATCTCTGTCCTTATTCCTCTATTATTTATGAAGACTACTTGTAATTGTTATCACAGTAATACTCATCACAACCTATATATCTATTTAATAGTTATTTAATTGTGTGTGTGTGTGTGTGTGTGTGTGTGTGTGTGTGTGTGCCTGGGTGTATATATATGCACCATGAGAATTCAGGAGCACTTGGAGCCCTGAAGTGGGCTTGGATCCTCTACAACTGGAGTTGAGAATGGTTGTGAGCCACGATTTGGGGCCCAGGAACTGAAGTGGAGTCCTCCACAAGAGCAGTAAATGCTTTTAACCACTAAGGAATCTTTCCTGCCCCTCTCGCCACAACTTTCAGATGAGGAAAGGATAGACATTCATTGAGTACTAATACTGTATCATGTATGTTTAATAATTATTTCCCTGTCACATATATTTAAATTCATGTCTGGATTCATGGATGAACCTACTTTCTTGATGAAACTGAAAGGAGTTCCATCACTTGTATGAATCATTTCCTGGGATGAGTTTCAACATAGCTACACATATTCATTTTATAATGATTTCTACACTTTTCCTTTTACTTGACTGTTCTTAGTTTTTTGGTCATAACTCAACCCATAAATCCATAAATCTGTCATGCATTCACTACATACTCAATATCGCACAGAATTTCTTGATTATGTTTATAAGATTCAAGGAATATAAAATCTTTGCATTTGCCAGAGTCTTAGAAAGGCTCATGAAAATCCAAAATTTAGTGAAAGACTTTTCTATTTGGTTATAACCAAAAAAGACACTCTTCCTCTTTCAAAAACATATTCGTTAACACACACCACCACCACCACCAGGAATAAATAGTTTTAATCACTGCATGTTTTCTCATTTCCCAGGAAGAACTGTGACAGAGTAAATTTTGCATGTGCTGGATTTCTGTATGTGCTGGATGCGTCCCTGAATTTTCCACCTGCTCCTGAGGTATGGCCGATTAGCAGGGAGAAGGTAGGACAGAGTCCAAGGCATTCTTTCGTGGTCAGTCACTAGTATATACATCACCAGGGTTCAATGATTGAACCATAAATGCAAGTTAGAAGTTTACACTTAAGCTAAAAAAATTATTGAAAATAATAGCTGATTCTCAGTCCAGCACATTTGGAGCTGAAGAATGGAAAGTTATATTTCTAGAAATTTGATAAATATAACTCTTGCTTGATACTGACAGCTGACCCTGAATTCTCTTCTGATGAGTATGTCTGTAATTCTTAGATCAGCCCCAGAAGCCTTGAAAAGTATTCACAAAACTGATATTAATAAACAGCGGTATAAAAGTCATAGTTCAAAGTGTGAAGACAGGAGTTTCCTCAAGGTCATCAAGAAATGCTGAAAAGGTACAAGTGTTTAACATTACAACTTATGTGTGTGCGATGGTAGAAAAGTCTATGTGTCTGAGTGAGTTTGTATACTCGTGTGTATTACAAGTACTTTTGAAGGGCATATCTATGTACATTCTGTCATAGATCAAGCTATTTAGAGCAGGGTTCTGGGGATCAGGAAGATGACTCATTTGGTAAAAAAATTGTCGAATAAACATGAGGATCTGAGCTGGAGTTCTCAGAAGCCATGGAAAGCGGGAGCTGTCATGGACATTGTAATCCCACTGTTCCTCTGGTGAGATGGGAGATAGAGACAGTAGAGTTCCCAGGAAGTTGTAGGTCAGCTAGCCTGCTAAATATAGGGGAAAAGAACAGATAAGGTGGAAAGTGAGGACTGATCCCCAGGGAGATCCTCTGACCTTCATATGCACACCATGGCACACATAGACCCATAGTCACACACACACACACACACACACACACACACACACACACACATACAGAGAGAGAGAGAGAGACAGCGAGAGAGACAGAGACAGAGAGAGACAGAGACAGAGAGAGACAAAGAGAGAGACAGAGAGACAGAGACAGACAGAGACAGAGACAGACAGACAGACACACACACAGGGAGTTAAATTTAAGTATTAGAAAAAATTATGGTTCAATTTAAATCAATGCAGTAATGCGGCCACTGACTTGTTTTTATCTGACTCTGATATTCTCAGGTTGTCAGCAATATCCATGATTATATGTAACAAGACACTCACGGAAGTCATATCAAAAAATATGATTTTAATATGATGCTAATGAGATAAAGATATGTGAAAATATTTAGACTTTGGTCAGCTTAAAATGCAGGAAAACTTATGCAAAATCAGTCTACTTCATAAGGAGAGTTGGTCAACAGCATCTTCTCACACACAGTGAATTTTCAATATTCAAATGCAGTTTCTTCTGTTCCTTATACCTCAGAATTAGTAGAATTAGATGACCAAATACTTAGCAAGGCAAACATTAGTAATAAAAAGTTGACTGACATTTTTTTCATCCCAGTTCTGTGCCTGGATTTATAACATCAACTTCTATTGTATTTTTCATTTCATTTTTTTTTCCTGTCCTTTTTACTTCTTTTCTGGGACACCACCTGTTCTCAGTCATTTTAGGGAAGAAATTGGAATGTGAAGAGTATCTTCAAGATATTATATCCTATGGCCTTTCTTAAGGTAATTCAAAGTTGGAAGAGGCCGAAAAAGAACTGCATGCTAAATTTATGTTCGTTCCCAGAGACAGAGAGAAACTATTTTTTTCTCTGTCCTCTTCATGAGACATTTAAGCAAGTGAGTAACAGGTGCTGCATGCCTGGAACACACTGTGCTCTGAATATCCTAGCAAGGAGTTCATTCTGGAGAAAGCATCTCGAGTCTCAGTGTGACTGAACAACACATGCACTTGGTCATCATTAGAAAGATAATCCTTGGTGATGGGGTAGGGTTTTATTGGCTATGGATAGAATGGTTTCTCCAAATGCTTAGTGAGGAAATGGATAGATGAAGTCTACCATGTTGAATATTAGCTGTATGCACTCTGGGTCAAGACACTTCACTTGTGTGTTGAAAGGAAGAAATCACGCAAGACATTTCCTACACAAGTAGGCTACTCTAATTTGGTTAAGGAGTGTGTTTATGCCAAATGGTGACACTCAGATAAGAAAAGGACATCTGTGACGGAAAGAAGGATGGGTTGGCTAGTTGGATTAAAGTACAAATCTTTCTCTCTCTCTGTCTCTTCTCTCTCTCTCTCTCAGTATTAACCTTAGAATTACCAGACATGGCTCATGGATTTGACCTAATAAAGACAATTTACGCAGTGATATGGATAAGAAAAGAGCCCTAGAGACAATATTTATAAGTCATAAATTACTAATACATATGTACTTTATATGAATAAGTTATTTCGAAATAAGATGAGCATGATCTTCCTTTGAAGAGAAAAAGAAAATCTAGGTTTCCAAAGAAGAATTAACTCCTCCAGGACCGTGGGGAATAGGGGTTATTTTCAAGTCACTATGATGCATAGAGTTATACAAATGATTAAAAACATAGGCAGCATCTTCCTGATTCTTCCAGGAAGATCTGGAATGTGATCGAAGCCAATGCTTGACAGCTTTTATTAACATGGCAAAGAGGCTCACAGCCAGCCTACCCATGACCCTGTGTCTGTGAGTCACCACCCCACTCCAGAAATATAACACTGCTGCTTATCCCACCAATGGTTAAATTAGCACTCGAACGCTTGAATGCCGTCCGTGGCTTAGTGTTCCAGGTTAAGATCTGCATGCTTGCATGTTGTTTTATTCACGCCAGACTACCAGAGTTTCGAGTGTTCTAGTTGGGAACAACTGAGGCAACTAGATGCTATGGAGAAGAAGGTTTGGTATCATAATGTCAGTCTAAAACATGAGAGGTTGCTGGGATCTAAAAACAGAACAATCAAGCTCTGTAGCATTTCCTGTTCTATTACCAAATGTGTGCTTCTAATAGTTTTAGGGAAACTTCCCAGCTAGGCATGTTGGTCATAGTCCTCTTCCTTTCCACTGAGCCCCGTTTTTCTGCTCCTCTATTCTGCTTGGGATGTCATGGTTCTTCCAGTTTTAAAGACAAGAAGTTAAAAATGTTGGGGGGGAAATATCAAGTAAGTGTGTAAGCTGCTGTGATGGGACAGGCCCTCTTCCGTTGTGTGGGGAGCTCTGTGGTGTCAGAGGCTAGGAGCTCATCACTCCCGGGAGTAACACACCTCAGCCACAGTCTGGCACAAAGGACACGCCCGATTTGTAAACCCCAGACCCTCGGGGCTCTGTCCTAAGCATCCTCTTTAGAGCTGAAGGTTGCAAGTGGCTACAAGTGGAACCCAGACCTGGTTGGGATAGACAGGAAGGGACCCTCAAATGGCTTCGTCCCAAATGCATCGTGTTCAGAGGTGAGGCTTTTGAGCAGTGATTGTGTCTGAAGGTTCTACCTTCATCAATGACAGACTCATAATTGATGAATTACAAATGGAAGAATCAAGAGGTAGGGCCGGCCTGGTTGGAGGAAATAAGTCACTGGTGGGAAGGCGTGAAAGAATATTCGGGAAGCCTGGACTTTGTCCTGGATCTTTGTTTCCTGATTGCTTCTAAGTAAGCCACTACCATAGTAACACATAGCATGTTGGGCACTCTGCCTCGCTGCAGGCTCAACGCAGGGTATCCATCCAACCCTGGACAACGGCCTTTGAAACTGTGAGTCAAAAGAAAGGGTTCCTCCCTCAAGTTGTTCCTTTCAGGTCTTTGTTACAGTGATAAAAAAAAAATTAACCTAGCTGGGAATGGGATACAGAGCCGGCAGAGGAATGAGAGGAAACGCCATTAAGAAGTCCACTGAGAGACAGGGTCCTCAGAGTCCGACCTTCCCACAGCGAGCGGCGAGCCTATCGGCAGAACAGAGAAGGAGCAGGGTTTCCAGCAGCTTTCCTCTGGGGACCGATAGGGTTCTCTGGCTTCACTGGCTGGCTGTATGCTTATTGGCTAGTGGTAAGACATAGAAGACCTGTGCCACTAGGCTCCCAACACAGACCTGAGCAGTAACCCACTGTACCTAAAAGAGCAGAATGTCTCCGTTACCAGCCCCAGAGCAGAAACATAAACACACGGTAAGCGGGTCAGGTCAGAAAGTTATGTCCACGTTGAGTCCTTTAAAATGGAGGCAGAACCACATCATAGGAATTTAAAACAAAAACTCCAAACCAACTCTCTAGAGGATGATATTCAGTGAGCCACCGGCGCCGTTGAAGTCAGCTCACGTATGTATTATGCTCCTATTAAGACCTGCAGAGAGACGTAAGTTAGGCTGTAGCTCTCCCACAGATTTTAAACTGAACCCATCCTTGAGCCAAAGAGATGGCGCTAAGGCATACTCCCTTCTCTAGAACCAAGACTCAGGAGCCACGGGGTTGGAGGAGCTCGTTCCTGACTGCAACTGGGCTCAGCTTGTCCCTTCTCTGGGCTTCAAGGATACACTGTCCTGGGGGGGGGGGGGGTCTCATCTTTGACTTTGTAGACTCCTTTAAGGGAGGGAAAAACTACTCATCTCCACTTCTCAGCACAGTATTTAGCAAATACTACAAATAAATATTAGTTGAGAGAGTGAGCAACTTGGAATCACAATTTCCATCCATTTAGGGAGACCAAAGTATCTGCAAGTGTCATTTAAGACTTATTTCCCAAAATAAGTGGAACCCCCCCCCATGCACCCCATGCCCCCAAATCATATGTGGTTAGCAGAGTTCATCAAAACAGTGGGAGGAAAAGTCAAGAAATCCTCACTGTTTCTAGAATGAAGCAGATTTTTGAAACCCAAAACTGAGAGTAGAGATCCTCCAAACATTTCAAAATCCTGCTATGTTCCAATACTTACAGCAAACGGACAAGAAATTAGGAATTGAGGAGCCAGCTTCCAAATTGCATGCAGCAAGTGTTTTGGAGGATGTTCGTAGAAACCACAATTGGTGTGGAGTGAAGCACCTATGGGAGCCAAGTGAGAAAACAGAGGAGAAGGAAGCGAAGAGAACAGTAACGAACAAGAAAACCACAAACAGAAGTAGGCAAGTCTGGTCCTGAAAATGAGGGACGGGTGAGGCACCATTTCCCCTCTGATTAGTTGAGCATTCTAGGCGCCTCCTTGGACGACTGAATGAATCATGCTTAAGGTATTTCAGGCAGAGAGAGGCCAAGCCTCCCCCTCTATAGATTCTATCTTTCCCAAATGCCCCCAGGAGAATAGAATTCCCACTGCATTCCTCCCTTCTTAAAACAGTCTTGCCTTCCAGATGTTGGCCACACAGCTCCTGATGCTGATGTCATTTATCTCTACAAAGGAGACCAATTTCAATGTCCACATCCAGTGAGCTCATTGGCATTGCTGACTCTGAGATTTTAGCCTCTTTTAAAGTTTTATTCTATATCAACTTTGGTTGATGGCGTCATTTCATATTTCAAAAATATAAAACCCAGTGAGTAATTATTGATTGCCTACGTGTTACTGGGCTTCTAATTTTGAGGTTTTTTAAAAATCTTTTTTCTCCTACTGTTATGAATAGGTTTCATACACACAGAGTTTTCATGCTGTAATTTATGATGGACTTGTAGATGAATATGGATGAGATGAACTGCATTGATGTGAACCAAATTCCCTAAACTAATAGCTTAAAAGTACTGAAATTAAAAGTTGAAAATAGAACCTACAAAACAATATCCACACTTCCAGCTACAGAACCTTTACCACCTTCTGTTGCCAAGACCATGATGCTTCTAAACTATGTAAAGAGTTGAGAATAACTCAATTCAGGTGTGTGACAACACATGCTTGGAAGTGTCTTACAACTTATTTTATACAAACATATTTAATCAATATTTTCTCATGTTCATAGTACTCTTTTCATACATATATTTGCTCATAGTACATTAAAGTTTAAGCATCTGATTACAATGGATTTTCTTTTCATTTAGAATGTTTGCTACAAGCTTTATAGATATTTAAGTGGGTATTTAATACAAGAAGTTATCTTTGAATTGATAGTACATTGTCTACTGAATAGTCTTAGAAAAAAGAAAATGTGCTAAAATAAAATTCTGTTCAATGTTTTGAAGGACATGGCTCTACACTGTCACCCAGGCTAGTCTTGATTTTGAGGTGGTCTTGCTGCTTCAGATCCATGGGTCCTGGGACTGCAGCATGGCCTGCCATGCCTGGCTTCTGTCTGGTCTTCCTAAAATCTTTGAAGATGAGGACTAATCTATGGCTTCTAAGTTTTTTGTCCACTTTCTTCATTTTTCATCTCCCCAAAGCTAATTTATTCAGGGAAAACATAGACAAAGCCTTTGATAATGGTGTAGGAATAAGATTTACTGGGCTTTCTAGTCCGTTGGAGAGAACCATGTGTTATCAGAGACTCAATGACGGAGACATTCCCTTTTCACTGGTATTTGGATCAGCTTTAGCAAACCACCCTTACTCTTTACCGAACATCTTTATCTTTATTTTTTGCTATATGAAGTCTGGCAGAAGCATTGAAACAGAACTTACACATGACATCAGGTCTGGGGAGCTTCAGTTTCACACATGCCTGAACGCTTCCTCTCTCATTGTGTGAGAATTGACCAAAGGGTTTGTCTCATTAGACCACATTCAGCTGAAACTGTTTTCTTAGTGGCGGGAAAATAAAATGTTTTGTCAAAGTTACTTAAAAGGTGGCAAGGGAATGAAAGTCATTTCAGGAAACAATGAGAGAAATGAAAAGGCTCTCTTTGATCATAGTTCATAATTGAAGGTTATTTCCATATCCTAGGTAGTTATTTTAGCAATTAAATCTACTCAAAATTTTTGCCTCTAAAAAAGTTAATTGTATGTTGAAAAAGTAAACTGGGATAATGTACTCAGCAAAGGCTAGAAGAGGTCATTGCAAATGTTATTTCAGCGGCATTAGATTTGTGATTATAGGCTGAGAAGTTTAAGATATTAAAAGGTAGGAGATGCCCAAAATGTCCTCTCTATGAAAAAAAAAAGTTATTTGATTTTATTATTAAAAATGATCGCCAATGCATATGTTTCTTATCACTGACTGCTAATTTAAGTTGTGCTTTGTAATGTGATGCTGGTCCATCCGTGCAGCTATGCATTGCATTCTCTCGGTTTAATGACTAGATTTATAAAGTCCTTCATTTGTTCTGGCCAGATTTCATGGTTTTCAGCAGTTACCTTGAAGTAGAGCTGACCTGCTGTGGACTGTAGATATCCCAGCACTCACTCATGATCTCCCGGTTTTGTTTCTCAGTCTTTTTATTATTATTTTTTCCTGTTTTACAATATCATACATGTATGTAAAGAACTTTAACTTTCCTCACTCCTTCCTCTCCTTTCTCACACCACCCCCTTCCTACCGAGACCCTTCTTCCAGCACGCCCCTTCCTCCTTTCTTGTATGTGTGTGTGTGTGTGTGTATGACCCAGCGAGTTTAATTAAGATTTCCTACATGGGCTTGGGGAGATGTTATGCATTGAAGCTGGGAAACGTATCAGTAATTACACTCCTGAAGAAAATGATCCACCTCCCTTTCTTCTATTTTTTTTTTTTTTTCCAAGACAGGGTTTCTCTGTGTAGTTTTGGTACCTGTACCAAATCTCGCTCTGTAGACCAGGCTGGCTTTGAACTCACAACGGTCCACCAGGCTCTGCCTTCCGAATGCTGGGATTAAAGGCATGTGCCGCTGCTGCCGCCACCCGGCCTTACCTCCACCACTGGGCCCTACCTCCCTTTCTCCAGCTACCTACTATTAAGTGTCTCTCAGGGAAGGGTAGGCCTTCATGAGCCTGCCCCCTTAAATGAGGAAAAGTAGATGGGCCAAATGAGTCTTGTGCTGATGGCCACAGTAGCAATGAGTTCATAAGGGAGTTGACCATGCCATGTCCTGAAGACCCTGTTTGACAGCACATCTCCTCAACCTTTAGCTGGGTAAAATCTTTGCATTTCTTCCTGGAGCTTTGTGGGGGAGGGGTGATAGAGATCTTCCCACTGAGGACTGAGCACTCCACAGTCACACGTCGTCTTTGCACTTCATGCCTTTTAACTTCAAGTCAGAACTGTCCACTACACAAAGCCCCTCCTCCGATGAAGCATGAGAGCTACACTAATCTATTGTGTATTAAGGACACCTACTTAGAAGGCTGTTGGATATTATGTCTGTTTAGAAAAAGAATTGTAGTGGCTTTACCTCTAGGACTCATGGCCTCAACAGCTAAAGGTTTTTGGCCAGGTTTGCAGCACAGAATTCCTCTTCTATGGATCTGATTTTAAATCTAATCATAAGGTGGAATGCTATCCCCATTACATGCCTGCCACTACTGCATCCATCCTTGCCTACCTGGTCATTATTGGTGCCCCGAGGTTCACAATCAGGTAAGAAGAGAGTACTGATAACTTTTCTTCACAGCAGTCTGGATCCTCCCTCCCTCCACTGTGAAAGCGAGACAGCATGGAGTAATCTTCCGGCTCAGGTCTACCTTTATTTGTCCATGTTCTTTGAACAAAGTATGAGAAGCACGAAATTCTCGACAGCTGAGATGACTTTGAGTCATAAAAACACGGATGAAGGATTACCATTTCTGATTTCAAGTCATATTATGCAATCATTGTAATAAAAAAATCATGGTTTTGGCACAAAAATAGACACATTGATGAATGGAATAGAAGGGAGGGTGGATCTACAGCTACCTTATAATTTTACAAAGATGCCAATGATATACATCAGAAAAAAATATAGCATCTTCAACAAATGGTACTGGGACAACTGGTCACCTACACGTAGAAAATGAAACTTGATATTTATCTCTTACCAAAACCCAATGCTAACTGAATCAAAAACTTTAATGATTTTGGTAACTTCTAGAGGAAAGGGTAGGGAGTACTCTTCAGTCTCTCTGCTCAGTTAAGGAATTTATCAACAAGGCCTGGGAAATAAGACTGAGAAAAGATGGAACCAACTCCATGAAATTAAAAAGCTTGTTCACTGAGAAGGATACCATCCAACAAGTGAAGAAGCTGTTTATGTGATGAAAAAGAATATTTGCCAGCTCTAACTCTGACCTAGGATTAGTGACTGTAATATACAAAGAATGTTTTTTAAATCTAAACATCAAGTAGACAAACAAATCAGTTTAAAAATGGCTACAGAATTGGATAGAGAGTTTTGAAAAGAAAAAAAAATGCAATTGGCTATGAAGTATTTGAAAAGTTGTTCAATGCCCTTAACCATCAACAAAATGAAAATTAAAACTATTTGAGATTTGATCTTACTCAAATCAGAATGGCTAAGATCAATACAAGTGCCAACAAAGACGAGTAAAGATAGGGAAAAGAAGGATTTTAATTTCCTTAAAATTTTTTTATTCAGTGTGGGCTGCAAACTGATGCATCCACTGGGGTAACTTCTGGAGGGAAGAGTAGGGAGACACTTCATACTTGCTCAAGTAAGGAATTTCTGAACAAGTCTCAGGAAATAAGACTGACAACAAGTGGAACCAACCCCATGAAATTAAAAAGCTTCTGTTCTGCAAAGGATACTGTCAAGCACAGATTTCAAGGAAATCAGTGTAGACATTCTTGGAAGATCTTGAAATTGAACTACCTTATGATTCAGCCATACCCAGAAGCATATACCCAAAGGACTTTATTGCCCACTGCAAAGATTCTTTTTCATCTACGATCATTGGTTTGATCCATCTGTAATGAAAATACACAATTTGCAGGTAAATGGATGGCACTGGAAAAAAATATGCTAAGTGATATAACTCAGGTCCAGAAGGACAAATACTGCATGTTCTCTTTTATATGTGGGTCCTTTAAATCTTTAGATTTGCTGATTAAACTGGAGTCCTGTAGAAGCCAGAAAACTATAAAGGAGCCATTGAAGGGAGGAAAAGACCTTAAGGGATGAACACAGGTGGTTTGAACAAGAAAGAAGAATGAGGTGGGAATGTTTAAGTGGTGGAGAAAGAAAGAGATGGGAAGATGGATAAATAACACTAATGTTTGAAAAATCCATCTAGAAATCTCTTTTATAAGATGAAATGTCAAGTCAATAAATAATCAAGAATTCCAACAGAGGTATCCTGCATAGGGGTGGTAATGATTCTCCCAGAAGCCATAGGTTGTTAAACAGAAATCCCTGGGCCAGGTATGGAATATCACCTTTGCCATTGTTGGTCATCGGCATCCCAGACACCCCCAAATTAAGACAGGCTGTTGCTATTGCTCGTGGATGCCCACCAGAACTAGATGGTAAAGCATTCGTGCTGAAAATTGCCCACCTTTCCCTGAATATTTTATTTTGAGTTTTCTAAAAGATGTTTGCACATTGACTAGTCCTCTCGTTTGTGGTCCTGGGCCTGTTGTGAGTTCATTCTACTGTCGTCTTTTCTTGCTCTCTCTTTCTTCTTTCTTTTGTTCCTCCTTTTCTTCCTTCCTTCCTTCTTTCCTTCGCCTCTCACATTGCCATTTTCCAATGTGGAAACACAGTTTGCCCATGACAGTGTTGACCAAGACATCTGCAAATATAAAGTTCAGGCTTTTAAAAATATCTTCTAGGTCTCCACATGAGAGTTTGAACATATTGAATAAGGCATAACTGCTTGACTGCTTTTCTGTCTTTATTCCAACATCTGTATTAATTGTGGGGCAATTTCAATTGCTTGTTTGGACTTCACTGTTGGTTGTATGTGCCCAGCTTTTGTATGCTGCTCCACTTTAATTGGGTGCCAGATATTGTATATTTTACCTAGTTCATGGTGGATAGCCACTCCTGAATGGTAGTGGATAGGCACAAACACTTGACATAATAGATTTGTCTCTTTTTTACAGCAGTGGCATGAAGTAGGAACCACTTATTGAAAGTAAAGTAGTGTTCTGGAGATGGCAGAGAAGAGAAGGGGCAGGCAGAGCTGGCGTGAAAATCTATGTGATGTTTTTATTCCTGTAAATGCTCTTGAGTTTTGTTCCGGGGTGTAGTAAAATATCTTGGAAACTGTGATGTTAGCTGATCTTGCCATTAAGAATTATTAGGTGGAGCAAGGAGGGTATGGTTCTGCATGACGATATCACAACACATGGGAGATGAAGGAAGGGGGTCATTAGTTGGAAACCAGCCCTGGGCTACAAAGAACAATATGTATATCATTATATATATATAATTGTTTCAATTGAAATAAATATATGTGTATACATACATATACATATATATGTATATACATACATATGGAAGAAAGAAAATAGTTGTTAGGTTGGACCAGAATAATATTTACATAGGCTAATTCATTTCTGGGGAAGATGGTTCTGAGCTTTTTACCTTGTGGATTGTGCTAATTTCTGATTGGACACGTTGCATTTCTGCTACTCTGGGGATCCCAGGCACCATTCTCTCTAGCTACCTGCCTCTTCAGGGGAACCTACCACAGCTTTCTGGCTTTATCCTCTCTGTGCTTCTCACCTCCCTAGTATTCTGCTCAGGATCTCTGTTTGTCTACTTGCCATTGTTACCCAGTTCTTTGCTCACACTTCAGGAAACCCTGCCAGGCCAGCATGTGCCCCCTTTCCCTGTATGACAACCTGGAAACGCTCTCAAAGCAGGAAGCTGGGTACCATTGTGGACACATCTCTTTAGACTCAGCTGCTCCACTCTCTGATGGTCTGCGTCTTGAAAGGCACTCTCTCAAGTTTGAGGCAGAGGAATGACTTCTGTCTCTGCTACTCTCTTCAGTGGAGACGCTCATTCCCTACACCAAGCCTACCCCAGTGTAGTGTCTGCAGGGACAGAAATTGAAGTCTCATCTTGTTTCAAAGAACATTAGTGACTCTAAAGGGTGTTCACCATTTCTTTCCTACCTTCTCAATCATCTCTCTGCTCATTTTACTCTTAAAGGACTGGAGTGAGTCTCTTCCTTTGCAGTAAATAGTGGAATTTATAGTACTGTGACCATATTAGGAACTGGTTTTGTGGGTCACCCTCAGACATCGTCTAAAACATGAAGATGACTGGAAGGAAAAATAATTTTGAAAATAAACTGGAGAAGATTTCAGCCATTTAAAAAGGTCTTTTTTATGCAAATCATTTCCTGTGGCACATTCAAAAGTTATCTTTAATAAGATGCTTGCTCTTGAGAACACCGCTAAAGGATACCAAAAGTGTTCTTTCTCAAGACTGGTCAAGTGTAGCTTCTAGGGTTTGATAATGAAAGCAGGTCCATTCATGCAAAATGGATTCAACACATCCGAGAACTCAGGCTTCTTTTTTTTTTTTTCAACTTGCCTGCCTTTGCTCTTCTGGACAATTGTTTCTACAGTGCAATTTAAACTATGAAAATGGCTCATAATTGCCAACACCTAATTTAACATTCTGAGGCTAATCATAAAACAACCTCCTCTTTCATAGGAGGGACAAAGTTTCAGCTGGGCTCTAAATCCTGATTATATGACAGGGTTCCAATGGAAATTTTAGCTATCAACCAGGTGACCTTCAGTGACCAGGAGCTGGGAAGCCTGTTACCAATCTACACAGATCTCTAGGCAAAAGCCTCACTGCCAACTTGGTTTCCAGACTGTTGCATTATTCACCTCCTGAAAAAAGGCCAGCTGAATATGAAAAGCAAATGATTGTGGCAAGCTTCAACCCTCTGTTCTGGAAAGGCCGACAGCAAGCTGTGAAAATATTCCCATGACCGAACTTCCTGTGTGGGGGCTTATGACTGATAAAATGTTTATACTGTCTGCCTACAGAGAACAGTCTGTAATTTCTTCTACTCTTAGGAAAGTCTTATCTTGATAAACTATTGCTTATATTAAAATTTAAAGAAAAAAAAGTCAATCTTCACCGAAACTTGAACAGGCTAATAGGCCGGGATTGGTGGCGGTATGTAACATTCCCTAATCCTCTGCCACAAACAACTTTGTTTAGAGGACGTCTACCCATTAATCATCTTTCATAGTTTTGCTCCTTTCCATGATAAAATTCTCCCATGACATAACTTTGTTTTGCCTTTTTCAGTTGCCTTTTGCAACTTCAAATGAAAAAAAAAATCCTGGCATAGGTACACAGGGTGCTGCTGGACAAGAAACACCCATTCCTGCCATTAGGTAAGATGGGTAAACACCTGGGCCTTTAACTGCTAGGCCGCAAGTACCTCGAGAATGATCCAGGTTTTTAACCCAAGTCTGTAGTCTCCACAGTGGCCCCACCTGCTGCCTTATGGAAATCTGAAACTATAAGATGCTTGTTGAATGAATATTGGGTTCTCCTAAGACAACCAATGAACACGTTGATTTTCATTGTGACTGTGCGATTTTGCTCCTGGGGTCTTTTTATTTATTTATTTTGGTAACTTTATGTTTGTGAAATCGTACCAAGGACCTGTGTTTAAATCACAGCTAATTGTATATTCCAAGTGTTGCTATGGAATTCCACAGCATCTAATGAAACAAAACAGAAAAGTTTTCAAGCATACATGACTCAAGTAAAAGACAACATTTGTAGGCTTGGCATGATACTCCAGGTCTTTCTGTTAGAGACGTCAGCCGGCTGGCATATGAGTCCCACAAAAATTATATATATATATATATATATATATATATATATATGCAGAAAAAGAAAGGTTAACAAGAGAAGAGTGGCTGGTGAGATGACCCAGCGGGTAGGAGTGCTTGAAGCTCTTCCCTCGAACCAGAGTTCAATTCCCAGCACCTGCTCCAGGGGATCCAATTTCCACTCACTCCTGTCCTGTCTCCTCCAAGAACTCCACAAATATGTAGCCAACACACACACACACACACACACACACACACACACACACACACACACACACACTAAATAAATGTATTTTTAAAGAAGAAAAAGGAAAAAAAATGAAAGAAAGAAGAAACAAAAATTCCAGCATCTAAAGGCAACCCATTATCTATGATTACACATAAAAACTGGCCATATATTTTTTGGCATCTAAAGCCAGAAAGAAAGAAATAAAAAAGACTAATAGACAGTGAGTTACATAACTAACCGTCACAGAAAAGAAGGAAATTTTCCTTCTCTTTGAGGGAAGACACAGTTTCTTCCTGGTACAGGCTCAGCATAAGTTCTTACACACGTCCTGGGTACAGAACATGGGGAAATTGAATGGACAATGTCCTTGTACCAATTTCACAGTAAATGAAGAAATGGGCCTCATGGAGCTCTTTCCTGTAAAGGCCTTCAATAAAGGTTCGAAACATAATGTTAAAATACCAGGGGAAACATAGTTCTGGGAGGTACCTGATTCAAGAAAGAACCAGAGACCTACCCTACACAATCATCCTAGACCATTTGATGCTGCTAGTCATACAATCATCAATTGCACAGGGCTTTCTTTCCTGATCTCTGCATCTCCCACCATCACTGGTGGTTTCAAATGCCTGCTTTTCTGTTCCAGCCTTGTTATCAAAGCATTTTTCCACTGCTGTACACTAGTCTAATATGCTAATGATCCTCTGATTGTAGATAGTTCAGTCGCAAGAGTGAGTGGCTTTGTCTAATACCTATTTGGAAAATCTTCTTCATTGGAAGCAATAGCATTTTATAATTTCTTACTTTTGATTTTACTAATGAAATTTCAACTACAAACAATGATAAAAGAAATCAAAGGTGTAAGGCTGTATGTGAAAGTCGGCCTCATCAGAGGACGCTGTCCACGTAGACTTTTCCTTTCTAAAATGTCATGGTAAGAGGATTGTCATTTATGTCTTTTAATCTTTTTGACTTAAGTTCCAGAAGTTACTGTCTGGGGAGACAAATGCTGCTTCTTTGATGAGAAAGAGATATAAACTGATGTCGGATTTCCAGCAAGACACAGGTGATCTTCTGTTTGCATTGCAAACAAAATGAAAATGTGTGTTTCTTCAGGACAAAGATTTTTTTTTTTCAAAATGTTTTTGAAGGAATTTGTTTTTTAAATTTTTTTTGAGAATTTCATGTAATAAATCTTGATCATATTCTTCCCCCTCTCAAACACCCCCCACATCCTTCCCCACCTCCCTACCCACTCATCTTCATATTCTTATTTAAAAGGAAGTTTTGTCTTGCCAGATTAAACAATGCTTTATAGTATTAACAATTTTAAGGGATGGTAAGATAGACAGTGTATAACTTGGGGCCAACTCTGATGATCTGGGTTCAATACCCAGGAGAAGGAGAAAACTGCATGGTGTCCTCTGACTTTCAAATGCCAATGCGGTTTGTGAACACACATCAAATATAAAAAAAACTTAAATAAATAAATAATTCTTAGGCATTCATTTTTGGACCAGACATAGTGGCACATGCCTTTAATCCCCAACAGAGGCAGGCAGATCTCTGTGATTTCAAGGTCAGCTTGTTCTACCTAGTGAGTTCCAGGACACCCAGGGCTATATAGACCAGTCTCAAAACAAAACAAAAAAGGTATGCCTTTTCAATAAACAGCAAAGTATATGGATGATCGCCATGATATTCTCTCTATTAATTACCTTTGCTTCCTGTGCTCTTAGAAAGTTTCCAAACTACGTTTGTAAACTAACCATATCAACAATAATAGGAATAAAATATTACAAATACTTTTTATGCATATTTAGAAGGAATTATTTATCTATATATAATTATAACATTACAATTATATATATGAAGAATTACAAATATCCTTTTAATCCGTCCTCTGTATAAATTTTGTGTATGAGGGTTTTGCCTGCCTATATGTATGTATACTACATGTGTGCACATCTCACAGGGGCCAGAAGAAGGTGTCAGACATCCAGGAACTGGGGTTCCCGAGGATTATGAGCTGCCATGTGGGTGCTAGGAATTTAACTTGGGTCTTCTGGAAGAACAGTCAGTGCTCTTTACCACTAACCTACTTTATGATGCTAAATATCTCTCATGTGTTTTTCAACATTTTAATATTCATTAATTAATTTTAGTATTTAGTACCTTGCATAACTTAATCACCTTTTTGCCAAAATAATGTAACTTCAAGTGTGTTTTGCATATTTTATGTTGTTAGAGAAATGTTATATTTTAAATAAAATCCAAACCAGAAGTCCTGGCATGTATAATTCATTCTGTACAGTGAATTAAAACTTACCTTAGTTTTGAAGTGGGGAATTGTACTGAAACCTCACGTATCATGGTATTATCTTTATAACTGATAATGTTACGTTATTTCTATTTTTCAAAATGTGAACGTCACCATTAGAGGTGATCTTTCAAAGAGCTAATCCAGGCAAGATGAAAAGACTTTCAGATCTGATCCATTGAAACACAACAATAGATCAATCCCTACCGGTACTTTTGGGAAGAGTTAAAATATGGAAAAGGCAACAGCACAGACCTTATAAAGATACCGAACATGTGGGTTCAGGGAGAATCAGATAGGGAAGCTCACAGCAAGGTCCTCCTGGGGTTGTTGACAGTCAGAAGCCACAATGCCCGGAAGACAAGGCAGATGCTCCTCTTTGCTCCATAGTCATGTGGCTCAGTGGACTGCAAATACTAAACTCTTCTTGTAGAAGACTTCTTTTCTCTTCCTCTGATCTCAAGTATGAGGAATCTAGAGTTCAGATGAAATCAATCTTCTCAAAGAATACTCACTACTTCAAGGACGTCAGGCATTGGAAGATTGTCCAGCTTACCATAGTCATAACCTCCTACTTCCTGGATTCTCCATGGCAAGGACAATTTGGAACTTATTAAAATTTCACATGAATTATCAGTGAGTTACACATTGCTTACTCAACTAAGAAGATTTAGTGTTTTACCATAGTTGAATAGTCATTTTGAATTCATGAGTGAATGGCACAAACAGAGACATACTTGATGGTATTTTAGTACTCAGGATGAAAACTGAAACTGTTTTTTTAATATATGAAGTGTGTTGGGGGGAGGTCAATTTTCTTTTTCATTACTAAAAATATAAAGTTTTTAATTTAACTCTTTAATAGTATGAATGAAATAAATGAGAATATTATTTTTTAAAGTAGACTTTT
The DNA here is from genome assembly GCF_004664715.2 of Peromyscus leucopus. NCBI lineage: Eukaryota > Metazoa > Chordata > Mammalia > Rodentia > Cricetidae > Peromyscus > Peromyscus leucopus. The sequence goes on along the minus strand of NC_051073.1, from coordinate 21,632,238 downwards.
TAAAACTATTCTATCTATAACATTTAACAGATAGTATCATGTTTTCTTGTAACATCCCATCACCAAATTTCCATATTCTTAATTTCTTGCACCAATTTACCATCTTTATTACAATTAATGAATTAATATTGCTCCATTATTAACTGTAGCCCATATTTTTAATTAAAATCCCCATGTGTTGTCCTGTCATTTTGGCAAGTGCACGTTGACATGAACTCACCATTACAGACAGCTTCACGTTGTCCAATTACAGGGCCTTATACACCCATCCTCCCCCTGAGCATCTGTTCCTTCATTCCCTTTGAATACTTGTCTACCACATATGTTTAGTTATCTCTGAATTTTTTCCTTCCCCTGAATGTTATGTAAAAGTTGAAATCATATGATACATTCTAATCAGATTAGCTTCTTTCACTTAGCAATGTGGCATGTAAACTTTACTATTACTTTATTTTTTTTGGCTTCCAGACTCATTTCTTGTTTTCATCGACTGCTTTTTAAAACAAGAAAGTTTTCTATGACATAAATTTCTATAGTAAATAAGGAAATTTGAAAAAATAAGGATTATTTTCAAAAACATATCTAAATAAAATTGAGGATCAAAAGCCGCTTATTTCAGGCACAGTTTCCAAAGATGACTCAACTCAACAAAATCCTTTTTAGTTTACAAAATGCACTGGCCTCATTTACATTTTCCCAGTACCACTCACATAATTCCTTTCACTTCCATCTGGACCACTGGCCCCAGCTGCTGGTGTTCAGAGAATAGTAGACTTCCATTAACCAGAGGAGTTGACTGGTAATCAATAACCAATATACACCAAAAGTCACGAGATACAGCCTCTTTTTGTTGTGCTTCCAATGTTCTTTCTTATCCCTTCACCCTCCACATTTAGATATAAATAATTTAATATAGCAAAGGAGTAGCATTTGCTGGAGCTTGAACAGCCAGGAAACAGAGATACTTATGCTTGACTATTTCCTGTTCATTGCATCTCTCCTTACCTGCAGCTGACAGTATCTCTAGACTCCTCTGCAAATATGAAATTCCATCCCAGTGGAACACGCACAATGAGGGGGAGTTAAGAGAACATACTTTTAAAAAAAATTGAATCAGATAGGTCCTGTTTATCTTCTTTCTAATATGGACTCAATTATGTTACTTAAGTGAGCAAATTTTTAAGCAAGTATGCTTATGACAAATTACTCTGACCTGGAATAAAAGTAAATTTTGGAACTAATCCGTTCTACATGTGCTTATGCTCTGAAGCCCATGCTGCAGTGAGTTCTGTTTTCATGGGCAGTAGCCAGTTAGCTTAACATGTACAACTTGAGCGTATGTTTGGGACGTCCTTTAGAAAGACCCACAGAAAACAGCTTTGCCACCACAAAAGATGGAAATGAATTTAGCATACTGGAAAATATAATTGAATAGTATGATTAAAAGTTCATTTTTCTTAATAAATAATTTGATTAAACAGAATGACATCTTGTAAAATGGCTTACATTCAATATTTTTGTTCTGCTTCCTCTTCTAGGAACCATATTGATTGCAGCTTTAGAAATAAAGCTATTTAAACAAAATCAATTAAAACGATATTAAGAAGGTCATGCACATATTTATAAAAATCAAATGATCTGTTAATTAAAAAGCACAGGCATTACTAGCATTGCAGCTGAAATTTCCATGGTAACAGTTTAAAAAATTAACAGCACATATTTTATTTACTTCTTGAAAAAGACAGATCCAGTAAAACAGGCTGCTGACCTAATATGGGCAGATTTATAGTTGTGTATTTGGGCTTATAAATCCAGGGGAAGGGTCAGCAAACTTGGCAGAGAAATATTGATTTAAAAGTCATAGCATATGCCATGCCACAGTGGAAGAATATGTATAGTACCAAACAATTCACTTATATGTCATTTTTTTTAATATGTTTTCACATGGCTTCATATGAAATCAATTATATTTTTAAAATGCAAGAAGTTTTCCACATGATCATACTATACCATTTCTTTGAGCTAGTTGCTAAGAAGGCTGCATTTGATCTTCAAACTTTGTCATTATTTTAGAAATAAAATCGCCTGCCACGATCAAAATATTCTCAGACCCCTTTCATTTTAATTTCTTTTCATGCATTGTAGGTGGAAATGTAATAGTTTCTTCAGTTTATCTTTTCTTTTTCTCAGTTTCACTAGACACTAAATTTTTACTTCCAGACTACTGGAAATTTTGCTTGTACTCAGATGTCATGACGATCAAGTGCCTTGTATTTCAATGTATGCATGCCTATAATATATATTCTAAATGTTTAATAGTGATAACAGTAAATATCAATCAATCACTAGTGCTCTTATTGTGAAAAAACCATAAATGTAAAGTTATGTATATTACTTGGTAGTCTGTGTTCCCTGGAGGCTTATGAGATATTCAGGGAGATAATATAAATAAAATTGTAACAAACAAAGCTCTGAAAAATTTGTTCCTGGGGTGTGATATAGATCAAAGCACCAAGAAGAGAGACCATTTAGTGCTGTATGATTAGGACAAATTCTGATAGAGGAGGTGAGGTTTAATCTGACCCCGGAAGGAGAGATGAGCTTTCAGTATTGAAATGGAGGACGTGGAGTTCTGAGCAATGAAAATGTGGTGAATGAGGACAAACAGAGGTAAGAAAGTTCAAGGAGCTTGGGAGAGCCCAAGAAGGCAGGGACAGAATCCTTATAAATTCTGAGGACATCAGAAGGTTGAAAAGATAGAATAATCTCGGGGTGGCAGATTCTTTATATCAAGAAGTTCCTGGTTGCAGATACCAGGTGATCATTTCATGGGTTTTCTGCAGTGTAACAAGCGCTCTTTTAGTAGATTGATTTGGCACTGAATTCGGAGGGAGTTGCCAGGAGAAGGATGAGTCTGTGAAACTATGAAAGCCTGGAAGAGGGAATTCGTTGGATAAGAAACGAAGGAGGCATGATCAGCTTTAGAAGGCTGAAGTCGAGGTGAATCCTGAAGCAGCCAGCTAAAAATGGGAAAAAGTATTTGAAAATTGTTTTAGAAGACAGAATATAAATGAAAGAGATCAACCAACAGGAATGTTTGACTAAATTCTGGTTGTTTAGTGAGAGGGATAGAGTTAAACCTCCAAAGCAATGGCTGTTCAAACAGATGCCCGCTTGGAGGGAGATTAAATAATATGAGTAACAGGAAGCACAGAAGATTGAAGATCAGATGTTGGCAGTTGTAGCCTCTCTTGTGGAAGAAGAATCACTGAAAGAAATCATGAAGGTGTCAAAGCGGTGTGAGGAGTACAGCCTTGAGGAGTCAGGCAAGAGGACCAGCCGGTAATCCACCCCCCTGGACACCAAGGGAGTACATTTGTTTAGTCATGGGTTTTCACTACATACTTCACACATCACTAGGAAATATTTCATGTAACTGAATATTCTACTCCACTGCCAACAAGTGTCAACATACCAAGAGGACCGTTGCAGAATGATTTATTACATGAACAAACTCTTGAAAATGTATTTTCATTAAGTTTGTGGATACAGGCCTGTAAAGATATTCAGAAAAAAAATCTATCCACAAAAATCTGGACCATGCCACAGCCCGTGTGCTTCTTCTTGCCATGCTGTTAATTCCAAAACTCAGCCATTAACCACAGAGAACACAATCAAACATGACCTGATTGTTTTAATCCCAAATCCAATATGACTGAAAATTTGCCGAGGCAACTTTCTCTCACGGTGTGCCCAGATGTAGATGTTGCTCCTGGTTAGTGAGTAATAAATCCGTTCAGTTCTGCAGAAAGAGAACATTCTTGGCACACCACACTGGTGCACCTGTGCACACTACTGCAGAAGGGAAGACAAGGGTTTGGCTCTTCCTTAGACTGTGCAACGTGATGGCTGGGGATGAGCCCATTCCTTGGTCCTAGAATAGTAACCACTGCAATAAACATCCATCCTTTCGAGTATAGTGGACAAGGATGCTCTGCTTCTCGGGATGATAGATCCATCCCCTAGGTAAGGTAAGGGGTAAAAAGCTGCTGAGGTTAAATTACTATAGCTTGCATTCATGGCTTAGAAGACAAAATGAGGTTTGTTTAGAGGGCATCTTTCTGCTGAGGTTGCTGAATCCATATAGAATCTGAGAGGCCTGTTATATAACTAAAACTGTTGCCACTAACATGCTGGAAGGATCCTGGACCACTTCTCTGCCTTCATATGTCGTTAGCTTAGTTATGTGATGCTGGGCAAATCTCTGGACCCATTTTGTCTCTGGCTTTCTTTGAAAAGGAAGAGATAATAGTCCGCCCCCATGTTTAATATGAAGGGAAGCCACCGGGATTGTTTTTGCTAAAATGGAAAGCGTTATGGTGATGAACATTTTACCATGGTTCCTGGATTTAAGAAAAATACACGCACTTTTCTTCTACATGCTTTCCAATTGACTAATATATTTTTAAAATTCTGTGAGAGTACTTCAAGTAGAAATTAGTCCTTTCTGGGAAGAGGACGACGTTCCCAAGGTCGTCTTCTCTCTCCTGTATGGTAGTTTCTATTTTCAACTAGGTTTTATTCAAATCACACGTAGAAACAGAATTCCTTGTCATAAATTCTGAACAGTAGAGGTCAGTGAGTAATTTCTTGAAAGGCAGATCTGGTGTAAACTGGTTGAGTCCTGAGAGTCCTGAGAATGTGTCTTTGGCCTGAAATTTGATCCAAGAGCTGAGCAAAGGCAGAAGGGCGGAGCCGTGGCCTGCAGCTATCTAGGCATGGAAAGCATTTCGTATTAAGTAATGACCACCACCACCATTGCTAACAGGATGGAAATATATTTTCAGAAAATGGTAAACAGACAGTGTCAAAACTGCGGAGAATCTGCACACATCTTCAAACTACAGAACTCACTAGAATGGACAAGCATGTGGAATCTGAAAACTGTATTTAATCAGGAGTTATAGCCACGTGGACAGATACTGTTTTTCTTTGCTGAGTTGAATATGTCATGATCAGGCTATTGAGCTACTTCATAATAAGTAACAGTGGTTTTGCAGGCTGCGCCTTGCCCTAGGAAACTCCATCATATAAGGAGATTTTTATTTCATTTGGAGGGAGAAGGATGACTATGTCCTGGGTGGACCCAGAAACTGTATCATCTACCGGACACTATACCTGATGTGGAAATGTCCTTCTATACATTGTGAATATATGTTGCTCTCATTGGTTGATAAATAAAGCTGCTTTAACCTATGGCAAGGCAGGATAAAGCCAGTTGGAAAATCCAAGCAGAGATACAGGAGAAGGGTGGAGTCTGGGAGACTTCATCCAGTTGCCCAAAGAAAGCAGACCAATAATGCCATGGCCATGTGGCAATATTTAGATGAATAGAAATTGGTTAATTTAATATAACAACTAGTCAGTAATAAGCCTGGACAATTGGCCAAACATTTATAATTAATATAAACCTCTGAGTAATTATTTTATAAGTGGTTGTGGGACTGGGCAGGATGCAGAAAAGCCTCCAGTTACATGCAAGACACCATCCATCTAGCATAGGCTGATAAGTGACTTATTCATGGAAGCAGAAAAAAAGCCATCCCATAAGTTTATAGAATTGAAACAGTGAGGATAACATAGATGTATTAAATCATATCAGAAAAAACAGGCCAAAGAAATTATCAGATATACCAGACCAAAGAAAGTATGTTACTCCTTTATCTGGACCCCATAGATTGATTGATGGACACCTAATGCTGTGATGATATGACTGTATACCAACATGTCCTCTGATATCCATTGTGTGAGTCAAGAATCCCCTTGTAGAGAATTCCACAGCTGTCCCTGTACCTTTAGCTTGGCTGAGTCCTTCATTATTGATGAGGAAATGTGCCTGAATGTGGACCTGCTGTTGCTGCTCTCGGATGCCAGTTCGGTCTTCCACCTCACAGCTGAAATCTGCAGCTTCGCTCTTAAACCCCGACTTCAGTGGATCCAACCATAGCTCCCTCCCGGCATTGGCTTCTTCATGATCCTGTCAACACACACTCTTTCTCATCGCAATTCTGAAAATGCTTAAACTCTGCTGAAGCCTCTTTAACTTGTCATTCTGTAGTAAATCTGTAATAAATGCCGCTCTCTCTCTCTCTCTCTCTCTCTCTCTCTCTCTATATATATATATATATATATATATATATATATACATATATATATTCACTGGGTGCTGTATGATATGTGATATGAGACTTAATATTAGCAATAAAAGTTGACTAAAAGAACCCAAGTTCATCTCAGCCAGGTTACCAAGGTAGCAGGGATTATACAACAAATTGCTGCCACTGACAGTGATAAACTTTCTGAGTTTACTGTTACTCAGTAAATTTTCATCTTGTGCAAACACAGATGCGTTCATGTATGCATAGCATGCTCTAGACAATCACATGTATTTTCAGGAATGCAGTTTGGAGATCAGCTTATAGAACTGACTCTATTCAAAGAGAATTTTGAATGGTAGTGAAATGAATTAGTGTTCCTTTCCCCCATGATGTTGTTTTGTCAAACAGCTTGATAAAAAAGCTCATTGCTTGAAGAAAGACCTTATAATGCTAAGTATAATAAAAAGTCTTTCCAGATGTATTCTCTAAGTCTGGCTGCTATAACTGTGATACTTTGAGTCATCAAAAATAAAATAACTCATCAGCTTTTTCCCTAGCTGAGTTGGTGAAGGTACAGCGTTGGAGGAGATGCTCCTTAGAAATTTACCTTAAGCCCTAAGTATCTGGTAGTAACTGCTTTGGCAACCTAGTTACTATACTGGACTCCTTAAAGTGATACATAAAAGCTGTATTTGTATGCAAAGCTCACAGTTATCAGGGCATAGGTCAGAAAGAATTTTTAAGCCTGTGTCATTTTATTTACCCATTTAAAAAGTTAATAGTACCATTATTTGGGTTAGTGAAACATTTCCTGATAAAATTTTACTGTTAAAATAAGAAGATACCATGTAATACAAGAAATTCTAAAAGATGACTTTCTTGTTTCTAAGTAATAATTTTCAGCCCATATTTTATGGTCAAATATTTGAAACACAGGCATTTGATTCAGGGACTGAGTCCATAATTTTTTTCTTGTTGCTGTAACCAAACACCTGACAGAAAGAAACTTTAAGGAGAAAGGAGGATGTGTTTATATCAATCTTAAAATTTAAGAGAAATAATTAAAATTTTATACCACTATTATTTTGCTTCTATTTTGAATTTATTTTTAAGATTATACTATAATTACATTTCTTCCTTTGCTTTGCTCCCTCCAAACCCTTCTACATACACCTCCTTGCTTTCTTTCAAACTAATGGCCTCTTTTTAAATTAATTGTTATTATAAGCATATATATGTAGATACATATATATTCCTAAATATAACACACTCAGTTTGTGTAATGTTACTTGTATGTATATTTTCACATTGACCATTTGGTATTAGATAGCCAATTGGTCTGCTCTTCCATGGGAAAGACTATATCTTCCACACTCGGCATTTCTTAGTAGCCTATAGTTTTTTTATGTAGGGTTGAGATCTCATAGACTTTTCCTCATTCACTTTAGCATGTCTACTGTTGTTCTTGGTCCGCTCAAGTTGAGGCTTTCATGCTGGTGAAACTTCATGGGTGTATCTTCCAACATTACTAGGGGACACAATCTCACAACAAACTCCCTGATCCTCTGGCTCTCACAGTCTTTTCACTCACTCCCTTCTTCAATGTTTCCTGAACTTTAGACACAGGAGTTGTGTTGTAGAGTTATCTGTTGGCACTGGCTTTCACAAGTTTACATTTTGATTGATTGTGCTTTGCTGTAGTGGTCTCGATTTGTTGCAAAGAAAAGTTTTATTGTTGAGGGGTAGAGGCTACATTTATCAAGCTAGACACTGGAGGAGGTTGTATGAAGCCTGGGATGATTGGGTAGTTGGGAGTTATGTAGAAGGGACCTGTCAGTGTTTGCAGGTAAACTACATTTTGCTACACACTAGCATCTATATTACTCAGGGTTTTGTTGAACTAAGACTGTTAGCTCCATAATAGATCAGAAGTTGTCAATTACTTTTTTGTATGTTTCTATGAGTGAAAGAGTAAATTGTAACCAGACAGTTTTCGCCCACCTGCCAGTTCATGAAACCCATTCAGGGGCTAAATATTATTTATAAATATTTGGCCATTAGCTCAAGCTTGTTACTAAGTCTTACACTTAAATTAACCTGTAATTCTTATCTTTATTTAGCCACATGGCTTGGTACTTTCTCTCAGTACAGCATTCTCATCTTGCTTCCTCTACATCTGGCTGGTGACTCCTGACTCTGCCCTTTCTCTTCCCAGAGTTCTCCTAGTCTGGCTCTCCCACTCAGTCTCTTCCTGCCCAGCTATCGGCCAATCAACTTTATTATTAACAAAGAGTATAATCCACAGCAGTAAATAGTAAGTATTTTAAGCTGGGCTTCACAGGGCCACAAATCTTCAATTCTTCTGTTAGAATACGAAGGCAACACTAGTTAACACACACATGAATGGGAAGGTTAGCCCCAGTAAAACTCAGCTCATTAGACACTGGAATTTGAATCCCATATGACTTCCATGTGTCACAAATTGCACTCATTTTTGATCTTTTTCCTAACCTGTGAAATATGCAAACTATTTTTAGCTTGTAGACTGTATAAAAACAGGTGCTAGGCTGGATTTAGCAACAGGCAGGAATTTGCTGACTCTTGTTGTCAATAATATAAGCAATAAAGAATTTGATACAGAGAACTGAGAACTTACAGAAATTTTGAAGGAATGGAGGAACTATCTGGGCCTTAGGCCCCAGGAATACTTTGGAGCTTCTGAAAATGCTCTGCCTTTGCTATGAACAGGTGAACTCCTGCTGCAAATCCAGGACAATAACAAATTATGAGTCTGTGGCTAATCCTGCTGACTTCAGTCCCAGGTTACCCTGCCATGGGCCAGAAACCTGCTCCTGCTGCTCTAGGAAGATGCTGAATCAGGGATCCACTGTGGGAAGTCTGCAGTAGCTGTCACCTCGGCCTTGATCCTCACCAGCAAAGTGTATGCCTCCAACTTGGCTTCGTCCTCTATTGGATTCTGTTTGTAAGCATTCTCCAAAGAGTATGATGGGACCTAAATAATATGATAGCCACAAACAGTCTGAGAAATGCAATTTTAACTTTGCAGCTTGTGTATACTAGCTGTGGGTGAGAATGGATGTTGGACAAAGCAATCTGTAGTATCAGACACAGTCTAATGGGAAGGAGACAGATTCCATTTAGATGACTTCTTTTGACATTTCCAAACCTGTGAACTTTCAGGAAAACAGAATCCTCTATATAACCACCACAAATAGTGTGAGAATACAATTAATCATGTGTGCTTGTCCTCTCTGTCTGTGTTGCCATTCCAAACAATATTTTATTCCGTTGCACTGGTCTGAATGTCCTACAGTTGCATAAAAATGACTTGTGTGATCACCTTCAGTGGAAGCATTGATTGAAATCACAACAAAAACCGCTTTTCAATATAGAAAGGATGAAAAACTTTGGTATCCCTACACTAGTTAGCAAGGGAAGGATAAGGGTGGATAAGGGTAGATCTTGCTGGGGGATGAGATCCCAAACACACTGCAAGAAAACAAGTTAAGGAGCTGCATGCAAAGAGACTCTGCTTTATTATTTTTAAAAATAGTAAATTGTATTGATAGTTTTTTGATTTTGTATGTCAACTACAGATAGAAATATATATACATATATATGTGTGTATATATATAAAAGGTATATATATATATATGATAGAAGGATTCTTGTAATTCTCTCAGGAGCTAACTGTTGTCAAGTTTTCTCTGGATATATACCTTTTCTATACCAATAAAAGATGAGACTTACATCTGACATGAATTTAGTTTCTTAAATTCCTTAATTCCTAAAAAAGATTCACATTTTTATTATTTAGGGGTAAAACTTTCTCCTTACAACTTCAGTAACTTAAGATCTTGTAACAGTCTGAATCTCTTTAGTTTCAAACCCCCAAAACTGCTAGAGGCCACTAAAGCCTCCTTAGGTGAAGTTTCTGTGTGCTAAAAGAGAGAAATAACTCATTTCAGAAAGTTGGGTCCAACCTTAGAAATGTTAGGTTGTGATGCATTTCAGAATGTCTTCTTCTGCACAAACACTATGAAATGCTATTATTATTGGCACAATCATGCCACTTAACCAATCCAGATATGTAAAGTATTTGCCAGCATTAAATGAAAAATTGGTAGTGTCTCTTCCATAGGGCTTCTTTTCTCAAATGCTTATCTGAAACCTCCAATGCTAAGTATTTCAGATCCATTACTTTCTTTTCCTACTCTTAGGTGAAAAGTCTTGATGGAATAGAGTTAGGGGAAGTCTAAATCACTCATTACTTAGTGTTGTATGAGAGCATCTCCAATGTCATCTCAAAACACACGCATAGAAGTCTACGTCAATATCCAAGAAATATGCTCTAAAACATAACTCCGTCTGCTATGACTGTACATCCATTTTCTACTTGAACAAAATGCAAGTGTAAGGGGTTTGGTAAATAGCTCAGTCACTGAGAGCACTGGCTGCTGTTCCAGAGGATCTTGTCTCCACAGAGCAGCTCCCAGTGGTCTGGAATTCCAGGTTCAGGGGATTCAGTGTTCTCTGTCCTCAGCAGGCACCAGCCCTGTACATGCTGTACATACACAGATGCAGACAAGACACTCGTCCACATAAAGTAAGTAAATCTTAAAATGTTTAAATACAACTGTGAATCAGCTATGTCTAGAACTGACGTGAGATGTGTGGAGGCCATCAGTCCTAGAGTCAACAAGACCCGTAAAATAATTCAATTGATGTTAAACTCCCTAAGTCTGAGTAAGGTCAAAAGGAACCAGTGTGCAGCAATGCTAAACTGTAGAATCCATTAAACTAGTAGTATTAAAATTACTTTTGAAACTTCTTTACACTCTCAATAATTGAGAAGGCATGTAAGATAAAATCTAGGATGCCCAGTGAAATGTAAATTTCAGAAATATATGGAAAAAAGTTTAGTTATATACCACATATAACATGGTGTATATGCATGCTAACAAATACTCACATTTGGCTAAAATCCATTTTTTTTTTCCTCTTGTGTTTTGGTGTGCTTAGTCTGGCTTAGTCTGGCAAGTTTATATTGTTTTGCTGTTGGTAGTTTCCCATTGTGTATTAAAACTGAAAAGAAATTGAAGGTGTTCATTACTTAGTTTTAAGATAATAGACCTGCTAGGTAAACAACAATTTTATGAAAATCAACTACGTTCTTCTTAAATGAAATAATAAGTTTGATACTGTGCACAGCTTGCCAAGTTTTAAATGTTTATTTTAATAGAAGCTAGCTAGATTCTTGTATTTTTTTTCTGCCCTGAGTCTTTTGTTATCAACTTCTCTTTAAAATATATAAAGAAAGGTTAGCTTTACATAGATATAGTCTAGAAGAGTAAAGCGTGCTTTAATGCTTCTTTGTATAATTGCAGACTCTGGATTGGGGTGTGTGTGTGCACGCATGTGAGTGTGTATGTGTATGTGTGTCTTGACAATTATTAGGGTCCAGCCTTAATAATCTTCTTCCCAGGGGCCCAGAAGAGAAGCTATGAATGGCAAGAATTAATTTTGGGAAAAGAATCAAAGTACACCAAGTTCTTTCATCTGTGTACTTTATTCCTCCGGGATAAAATCCTAACTTCACAGTTTCAGTTCTGTTCTCATGCCTAGCTTCTTTCTTGCCTGATTTCTCTCTACATTTATCTGCTGTCCCCTCTAAGTTCTATCTTAATTCTCTCATCTTAGTTCTGCCCCATCTTGGTCTTTCTCATCTCATTCTTACTTATCTTATTCTTTCCCATCTGGCTCTTCCTCATCTTTATCTCATTCTTCTAGTTCTCCATCTAATTCTCCAGTCAAAATCCTTTCTAAGTCTCTGAGGTTTACGCTTATATACCCATGCAATAGCAGTGCTCTAGCTAAAGCCAAATCACCAGGCTTGAATTCTTACAGGGTTATAAAGGCAGACAAGAATTTTCCTCAGGCAGTGACCATCAGGCTTTCTTTTATAACCCAAAAGGGAAGTGGTAAAGGAGGAGGTCGACTAAGACCTAAAATCGGTTAATATAGCAGGAAGGGAAATTTATGTGCTCAAACTACATTCCTAGAGGTGGTTAGGTAAATGTTAGGAATCTATAATGTTAGTATAAATACCACCAAGGCTGTATAAGAAAGGAGGGTCTGAGCTTAGTTTACTTTAATTCAAGAGATTGTTTGGCCTTGGATGCTGGATAGGTATTTCAGATAAAATACCCTGTTATGAGTTTCTGGAAGCATACATAGCATACAAGAAAATCATTGCAGGAATTGGCTAATATATATACAAAAGCTAAAATGTCACCAAGACTTCCTAAGCCATGGCTTGACCTTCAGAAAAGTCCTTGACCTTTCCAAATAGTAGCTTTTGTGATAGTAGCTGAATTTCATTACATTTTTCTTTGGCTAGCAGCGTGTGTGTGTGTGTGTGTGTGTGTGTGTGTGTGTGTGTGTGTGTGTGTGTGTGTATGTGATATGTGTACATGTGAGAAGAGGTGCATGTGTGGAGGCCAGAGAAGGCTATCAGTTGTTCTCTTCTGTCACTTTCTGTTCTAGTCCCTACAGACAAGCTTTCTCACTGAGTCTGGGGCTCTCTATTCAATCTAGACTGGCTTTTCAGCAAGCCCCAGTGTTGCTCCTGTCTCTGTCCTCCCAGGCCCCTGTCACAATGCTGGTTTACAGAACTAGAGTCGTTATGCCCACTTGAACTTAGTCTCTGTTGTTTGAATCTTTGATGGCCTTTTAATTAAAAAATCCAGAGCCAGATATCAGGGTGAAAGCTGAAAGATCAAAGAAGCACAACAGCCAGCCACTAGTTCTTACCTCTATGAAACCCTCAGCCTAAGAGTGAGTTCCTGTTTCCTAAGCCTTATATACCTTTTGCTGCCCTTCCATATTACTTCTTGGGATTAAAAGCGTGTGTGCTTCCCAAGCAAAGGCATGAGACCTCAAGTGCTGGGATTAAAGGTGTATGCCACCACTGCCTGACCTCTGTGTCTAATCTAGTGGCTGGCTCTGTCCTCTGATCCTCAGGGAAGTTTATTAGGGTGTACAATGTATCACCACAAGTCTGCTCATGCTTCTGTGGCAAACACTTATCATTCAACCATCTCCCTAGCCACATGGATGTTATTTTTGATGTTGCACTCCACATCAACAACTGATAGTTTCTTAAAGGCAAGTTGTAACAAGGGATGTGAAGCCATGGCAGTATCTTTTTCACATGCTTTCAGATGGAATTTGATTGATCCTTCTTTGCCTTTGAATGGATCTTTTCATCCTGTTTGACTTAATACATCATTTGGAAAATAACTTTGATTTTGAGTTGATTTATGTACTTTTTACAAAAGATCTTTATACAATGTTAAAATAATCACATTTGTTAACATCACTACCAACTTGATCAGAGGTATCTTTATGTAGTGAATCTTTTTTCTAAAATCCTTAATTTACTTGAAAGCTGAAGTTCTATCATTGAAAAGATATTCTAAAATTTGCCCTCCTTGAATCAGGAAGCTCATTTTATTCTTTTTAATGAAATTGTATGTCCAATAGCTGAGTTTGAAAAATCACGGTCAATCCTTTTCTCAAGTAGAGATTGAGGTCCATCCAAAGAGCTATGAGGTTAGTTCATACCACAGACTTGATCCTTAAAAAGTGTCATTGGTGGCAGAGAAATTTCATGTATTTTTCTCCTAACATTACATATATTTAAAATGTATATTAATAAGTAGAAATTTAATTACATTTAGTCAAAGATCATCTACATGGACTTTTGGGTTATTTTTTGTGGTTTAGTTTATGTTTTGGTTTCTTTTTCCAGTGAGTGTGAGGAACTGGAGCACGTAGTGGCCACTGTTACTGTTCCATTTCTACTAGTATGCATACCAACCCTGCTACTTTAACTATCATTTCACAAACACCAAGGGGTGCCAACAGCAAGGAGCCTCAAAGCATTGTCATGGAGATAGTTTTCTTTTCATGGACCTCCTGAAGATGTTCTGGCAAAAGTCAAAATTCTGCATGCCAGGCTTAGACCCCTGCTTTAACCAAACAAGAGGTGCCTGTGATAATGTGCTACTTTAGCCCTAGCACTTGGGAGGCCTAGACAGGATGGTGTAAGAATCAAGGCTAGTTTGGACCACGTAGCATTTGTCTCTAAAAACCAACTGAAAAACAACAAAAAGTTATCAAGTCTCATGGACTGAACAACTACTGGATTCATGGGCCTTCCACTGGTAGACAGTCATTATTTTAGACTAGCTGAACTTCAGCCTATAAGTTATTCTAATAAATCCCAATATCTATATTGATCTCAATCTCTCTCTCTCTCTCTCTCTCTCTCTCTCTCTCTCTCTCTCTCTCTCTCTCTCTCTCTCTCAAAGCTAAGAGCAGCTGGATGAGCTATTTGGGAACCCAGCAGGCTCCTCAGAGAGAACCGGGAGGTAAAGGGTGCTTGAAGGTTTCGGAGACCATTAGCCTGGGGCCAGCAAGGGTAGGTCCCTGACCTTTAGTCTGACATGTGTCTGTGGGAAAGGTTTAAATGAAGAATATATGTAGAGATATTTTTTCTATAGTTTCTGTTCCTCTAGAAAACCCTGACTAATACAGTATTCATCTTGACTAAATTCTTTATTATCCAGTAGTATGTAGGTACTGGAAGAGTGGGAAGTTTTTTGTCTTTGTTGTCCAAAATCGGACCTCTGTTCCTCTTGGTGGCTCTTTGTTATTGTAGTTACTAAGTAAATACATGTTGAAAGGGGGGATGATTTCCCTCCCTCTCAGCTTTCCTCTCCTTTAGTCACATTTCCCTCTTTGTTAACATGATACCCACAGCAGTATACCACTTCTCACCCTGTTTTGACCTTCTCCAATTAATGAATTAGGTATTTCTATACTTTGATCCTATGTTAAAATAGCTGGGTTGCTGCAAGGCCATCTGTGGATTCAATGCAATCTCCACGATAATGCCCATGATGTTCTGCTCAGAAAAGTCATCTGGAATCAAGGGTGGAGCCTGGAAACCAGTTGGCCCCTCTGGTTTATCCCTCTTTCTTCTGATGTTTATCTTGTTCCCTTAGTCCCTCCGTGAAAGAGGTGTGACCCCAGTTAGTTGTCCTTGTGTGTGTGTGTGTGTGTATTGTGTATGTGTGTATGTATTGTGTATGTCTCTGTGTGTGTGTATGTGTGCGCACGTGCATGTGTATACTATATTTACTCTCTAGTGCCTAATTTATTTATAGGGTACACTTTTACTTCTTAAGGAAATTCGGGCACCCAGCACGACAGGAGGTATTTGTCTGATTTCCCTGTCACTCATGTAGCTATGCCCCCGGAAGACCGTTTTTGAGGATGAGTCTGGATTGGTCAGTTACTTAGTCATGACAAAAGAGTTAAGATGGTCTAATGTCATTATCCACATTATAGTTAAAAACAAAGTAGAGAATTTCACCGGAAAGAATGAAAACAAATGACCCTCGGGTTGAGACACTTAGTCACTGCAAACCATCCAGCACGCAGGGCATTCTTTGAGGGGTGACAGTGAAAGCTAAGAACAGCTGGATGAGCTATTTGGGGACCCAGCAGGCTCCTCTGGTCTCAGGGAGGACTGAGAGGTGAAAGGTGCCTCCAGGGTTCAGAGACCATCAGCCTGGGGCCAGCAAGGGCAGGTCAACGACCTTTAGTTTCTCAAGTGTCTGTGGGAAAGGTTTACACAAAGAATGGACTAATTGGTTTGTTCTCCACCTGGCTTCTGATTCTAGAAGTAGGTGAGCTGCTGGAAACTGGAGACAATGGAAATGGACTGTGTGTGTGACTTCGTCACCAGCCTGCTCACCGAACTAAAATGCAGGGCAGTTTGTTGGCCTTTAACTTGACAATAATAATGTGCACACATGTGATTTGACATGATTTATTAACCATTGTAAACTGTAATTTGACTGGGATTGCCCATGGTCTCAGTCTACTGTTAATAAATAATATTATGGTCTGCTTACAATGGAAAGAATAGGTTCATTGTCACAAAAAGGGACATTTTTACTCACTTGTGCCAGAAGAAAAATTTCAGCATTTAATGGAAAACATCACAGTGCAAGGAGGCATGGATGTTTATTGTAAATGTCTGTTTGTTTTCTCATCTCCGAGTAATGTTTCCCTGGGTGAACTTTCTCATTCTGATGCTTATAAATAAGAGTCCTTAAAAATACATGTACCTGGGAAATTGCATGTGGTGTCCAAGACATCTTCTGGAGAATCAAAATGTGATCTGTGACATAACTTTTATCATCCCCTGCCCACATCCACAACAAAGGCTTAAAGCTCCACATCACGCACTGCGTCTCGGGGTAACTTTTATCATTAGTAAAGGATGGCATACGGTGCCCATGCTGTGGTCGCTGTTGGTGACACTATTGAAACTGTTTATCAAGGGTAACTGTATCCTGTCAGAACTCTAGGAAATGTTGGGGGAAAGTTCACATTTTCTGAGACTAGCTTCCATATGCAAAACCAGTACTGGTGGGCATAGTCGTGATGAGTTCTATGGTCCACCATGCTTTGACCTTCTGTCTGAAACGACTCCACATTTGCATATTGACAAAAAGGATGACCTCCTGCTCTGCCCTTTAAACCCCAAGCAGCTAGGTCTGCATTTACTGCAAATGGAGAAAGGAGGTTGAATGTCCTGCTGCTTGGATTTTATTTCAAGTTTAATAATAGCGTCCTTGCTTGTTTGTTTGTTCGTTTTTAATGACTATGAAGACCACTAATATAGTACTCGCCATCTTTGGGATAGCATCGATCTGAGTTTGGGATTCCACAATATCTAGTATGATAAATACTATGCCATGTAGTAAGCCATTAAAATCAGCTGTCAGCAGAAAGGAAAGAAGCACAAAGCATCCTTGCCTATCAAATCAATAAACAATAAACTTCAATGGTTATAGGGGGAGCATTACCTCTGACTAAATCAAACAAGATCAATTTTCCTCCAGCAGTCCCAGGAGACTATTGAACCCAGACAGAAGCCAACAAGAGATTTTCCCTGCAGTTTGAGAATAAAAGGTAAAAATCCCTTCCATTCCTCCCTGACAGTTTAACCTTTGGGGCCGATAATCTGAAGCGGAACATAATGCCCCAGAAGAGTATTATCTGGAGGTCATCTCATCTGGAGACTGAAGGCCACTTCCAACAAACAATCAGATATCTAATAAAACTGCAAGATCACATCTCTGGCATATAAGCCATCAGAATCAACCAGATAAGAGTGAAAAAGCTCAGAATCCTTTATGAGTAGGCAGAGAAACATAGCCACTGATCTTGTTATTTCTCTAAGCATCAGTGTGAGTTTTGACAAATGCTTATTGGGGCATGTCTTACTTCATAAAACTAATAGCAAGTTGAGATTCACCAATTTACAAAATGGGAGAGAAAATTTGTTTATGTTTTTATCTTGCCATTGAAGAAGTATTTTCCCCAAAATGCTGTGAATGTCTCCCATTATTTTAATTCATTTGACATTGTATTTGCTCTACAGAGCTCGTCTCTGCTATAATCACAGAATAAACTGCCAGCCTGCTGTTAGATTTTCAACAAATATATCTCAGAATAGGTTTTAGTTCGATTCAATGCTTTAACATTAGAAAAAAAAAATACATGTGATTTTTTCAAAAGTGGCTTATCGTTGTTTCTAGGCTTACATGCGTTTGTTAACTAAATTCACACACATTGGCAATTAAATTTTTGATCTGAAATAGTTTAGGAAGAAAATCCCTGCATGATGGATAAAGTATTTGTTCCCTATACATTCATAGAAACAGTCTTTTGTTTTTCCTCAACTGCTAAACTTTTGAATCATATAAAGCACATTACAGTTGTGATTACAATCATAAACAAGTGGGCAATGAAGACATCTTTAAGTTAATATTGTCTGCTTTCCCATACTGTTCCCTTTTCTTCTATCCAACCTCACTTACAGTTAAATTTCCAGAAAATGTGAAACAACAGATGTTAATGAAGACCCTGAATTTCCTCAATGTTAATTTATGTTTATTAAAATATTAGTCATAGTCATTCTGAGAGGTTGTGTCTTCCCATCCATCAGTATTGCAGGTGTCACCTATTTGAATAAGTCTTGGAACACATTAATTATAGCGAGGTGGTCTGAGAGACCACATTCGCAAATTCACACTAATAAAAATAGACTTTACTGACTACTCCCTAAAGGCCTCAACCTTTTGTTTGAAAGAGAATGAAGTCATCTTCTTCTAAGTTATATGATAGCTTATTTCCACTTTAAAGTTAATGATTACTTAGTTCATCTTTACTCTGGAATTTTCTAAAAGATATGTGAGTGTCATAAAAAGAGTATTTTTGTATTGATAATTATGCTATATATCATTGACTCTAACCTTTGGGAAATAAAATGCAATCTTTTTTCATAAGAATATTATATTTGTTAAAGAGTCTAGAATTTGAGAAGGCTATAATTATGTGAAAAGAGATAATTTATACTTAAAATACATTCATTATTCTACTGATAATGGAAACCAGGAGTGTTGGCTCTTTTGACTAAAATTTTGATAGTTCTACTCACATGTCCCACTTATTATGCACCTTCCCCATTATGAACTATAATTACTGAAGAACTCAAGCTTGAACCAAGGGACTTATAAACTAAGTTGCACTGTGTTCCATTGCTTTGATTTGGATCCTAAGAACTTTAAGCATAATTTTGTGTTTCATGCCATTGGACTCAGAATTCCACATCACAATGCTGCAGGTAATAAATCACGCTCCTAGTAAAATGGGGATTGCAAGCATGATGAGACCAGTCACGTGACCATGTGGCCATGACATCCAGAGAATAGCAGAGAGTTCCTCTCTCTGTAGAGTCACTGGCGATGAACTGGCATGCTGTCATTTGGAGATTGATAACAAGCCTGGGCTTGCACAAAACTGAACCGATTGCTCTAGTACAACGTAGCGTCTCTGTGGGTTATTTTGTCTTTACGTTTTAAACATCTCTTATTGACATGCATTCATTGTACTTGGTGTTGAGTTTCATATGGACAATTTCTTTCAAAGACATCATATTCACCCCAACCCAGTTCTCCACCCTAGGTCTCCCTTCTCTCTTTCAGGAATTTATTCTTAAGATGAATTTCATAGGGTCAAGAGAAATTGTCTCACTATAATTCAGTATTTTCAAGATTTGGAATAAGAATCTAGGTTGTGCAGTAACACATTTCATATTTAACATGTGGAATTTGGAAGCTAATAGTAGATCAAGTCGTGTTCTAGAGTATGTTGAAATTCATAGTTTTTATGTCTTAATTACAAAACATGAGCATCTCATTTGAAATGTAGACACACATACACAAGCATACACACAGAGACGTAGAATAAAATAAAATCATAATCAAACAGTTAAAAGCTGGTGACTATGCTATTATAGAATTTTGGGTTTTTATCCTTTTGTGTATAATTCATGTACAAACATACATTAATGATTTTAATAATGGGGAAAGACCTGAAAAACAATGAGTACTTGATGTTATTGAGAATTATTCAGCATTTGTGTCCATTTACCAACTAGTAATGTCCTCTTCAGGACCCCTCCCTACTGTGGTTAGTCTTCGTGGGGCTATCAGTTAAGCTTCCTGTTTCTTCTCAAGCCAGGGAATTGGCAGCTGAATCAAGCCAGAGGAATTCATGTATTGCTTCTAAGATTTTGAGTCTTGAGCAAAGTGACGGAAACATAGGAGGAAGGGGCGGGGCTGGAAGACATTCTCAGCTCTTCTGTCTTCCACAGACAAGATGGGAAAGATCAGGGGTTCCTTGCTAATTCCCAGCATTCTCCTGTCTCTGGATTCTTCCTGGGTTTAACCTCATTCAAAGCCTGCTTTTGTGCTTACTACCAATGAACCGCTAACATGCACTGAACCCATTTTTTTCCACTTACCTATTTAACATATTTTCACTCAGTATGTATTGTAACATATGTAATATATACCATAATAAACTATAAACTATAGACATATATATGTATAGTATCTTTACATGTGACCATAGAAAAAAATCAGTGTTAGGCTTAATTTCTAGGTATAGAGTACGTTGAGTTTGTTTTTTTTCAAAATCCTTTTATTCATACCAGGCAGTTGCAATTAAAATGGCTCCCAAAGTTGTGGTATTAATTATGATAATATCAACTTCTCTGTACTTTACATTTCTATTTTTTATTAAATTGGTAAAAAATAATTTTATATTTGATTTTATTTTTTAAATGAGCTTAATTTTATTAATCATTTATATATACATCACACCTTTTATGAGTTAGGCTATATGCCTGTCAACAAATGAATGGTTAAAAAAGAAAAATATGGCTTATATACAATGGAATTCACTCACTTGTATAGAAAAATGAAATATGGCACTTGCAAGAAAATTCATGCAACTGAAGATCATTGTGCTAAGCGAATAAGCTAGACTTAAAGAAATGCTATGTATTTTCTCTTACACTCAGTCTCTACACTTAAATATTGTATGTGTTTACCATTTACTTCTTATTTAATACCCGGGTTACTTTGTTTTATTTTCTGATATAAATTAATCTATAATTCAAGAGGCTTATATATTGTTTTTCATAATATATAAAATGAAATACATTATAACTTTTATTGAAATAAAAATTTAAAATTTATTAAAATAAAATTGATTAAATGCCGTTAGTACTTTTGAATAAATTTGCATTCCCCATTAATTTAAAGTACTACCTTTTATCATCTAGGGCCCTGTCAGAGTGGGCGTGGTCCAGCTAGAACGACTAGAATTGCCTTTGCGGACTACTAGCACGCAGCTGTGCCTCCAGACCTAGCAGCTCCAAAGCTGGACTTCATCATGATCCTAAGATTTGCAGGGATGTTAGGGAAGAAGCAATGCTTTCACTCACTCACTTCTAACTCTCTCACCAGCCAAGGGGTTTTTATTTTAGTTGGCCATCTTTGTTTTTAAATTAAAATTGGTACGTTTTATATTTTCAGCTAATGTTACACTACCCAGTTCCCAAAAGAAACCTTTTATTCCTGATATGTTAATATGACATCGGTTCTTTAACATGGGCAGTTTTTGTCAATTTGTAATATGCTATGTAGTATGAATTGTGTGTTCCTTGAGGGTTTGAGAAATGAAATTTCCCAGAAATTACTAGACCTAATAGTGTTTTTGAGGTTAAGTTCGGATATTGTGATAAATTTGAATATTCTTGCAAAAGAAATTATTATTCCTCCCTTAACTCTGAGATACTCTTTAATAATTTTTCTTTAATGGACAATTATTCTACTTTTATTCAGTTTAGCTTAGATTTTTATATTTTATTCCCTCATAGTTTATCCTTTTTCATTTAATAACAGTAAATTCTGTTTTATTAATATATACTTGACAAACAAAATTATATTCATTTCAAGTGTATTTGTATATTGTGATGATTTGATGTGTTTATGAATTATGAGACAATTGCTTCATTAAATCAATTACTGTATCTGGTAATAGATGTAGTTACTTTGTCTTTAGTTGGGATATTTAAAAATTCAATTGCTTAGCAAATTTCAAGCATAAACTACAGTATTGTTAAGTATAACGGTCCAGCTGTGGTCTTTAATCCTAAGACTCAATTTAAAGCTGCAATTTTGCACCTTTTAAATAAACATGGCTTTATTTACCTGACCCTTAAGCCCTGGACAAACCCATATCAACCCACTTAAATGAATTAGATGTTTAATTTTTTTTAAAGTCCACATATAAGTAAAATCATAAACTCATCTTTCTTGTATTGGCTTATTTAACTTATCATACAGCCTTCAAGGTTCACTGGTATTGAGACAAATGGCAGTATTTGTTTCTTTTCTTTTTTTGTGGCTCAATAGCAATGTCCATAAATACATAACTACCACATTTGGGTTGTGCATTCATTCTTCAATTGATGTCTCAGTCCACTTTATTTTTATATAACTGAATACTTAAAACTTAAGGGAGAAGGAGACAGGAGAAATGGTTCAGCAGTGAGGAGCACATACTACTCTTGCAGAGAACCCAAGTCCAGCTCCAAGTGTATCAAGTAGCATATAAGTACCTGTAATTCCAGCTGTAATTCTAGGGCCTCTTATATCTTATTTTGCCTGTGTTAGGCTCCTGCACACACATATGCGTATTCTTCCATACACACATATGTACATAATTAAAAATAAATAGTGGAATACCTAAAACTGAGTAATTTATACAGAAAAGGTATTTATTTTGGCTTGGTGTTCTGGAGGCTCCAAAGTCCAAGAGGATAATGTCGGCATCTTGTTGGCTTTTGGGGAGTAATTGCTTTGCTTGATAAAATGATGAAAGATCAAAAGGTCAGACATATGATTGTGAAACGGGAACAGAGAAAAGGTCTGGATGAATAGCTTGCTATTGTGATAACTAATTCACTCTCATGGAAATTGCATCAATCAAGTTTCAAGGGTAATGTTACCATGACCTAAAATGCATCCTATTAGGCCTTAGTTCCTAACACTGCCACATTGAAGGTCAGGCTTCCAACCCATGAACTTTCCTAGGTCACACTCAAATCATGTTAATGGGCACTTACTTGCTTTGATAGCTCGGCTGTGAATAATGCTGGCATAATCATGTGAGTGCAGACCTACCCTTTAGTATTCCCTCCATTTCCTTTGGACAGGTACCCAAGAGTTCTGGATGACGAATTATTCAACTTTTAATTTGTTGTGTAACTTCTATAATATTTTTCATAGAAACCAAAACCACTTACATTCCCAATGAAAGCACAGAAAGACTCCTTTTCCTCCATTTCTTCTCCAAGGTTTAGATTCTTCAAAAAATGGTATAGAAAAATGTGTGCACACACATGCAAAGGAATGAAATTACGTCTTTTACTTACAATGTTTGCAAAAATCAAGTCCAAAGTAGATCAAAAGCTTAAATAAAGCCAGAAGTTTGAAAGTACCAGAGGAAAACAAAGAAAGCCCATGATATTGGTCTGGCATTGGTCATTTGGATATGACTCCAAACGTAAAGTAACAAAAATGAAAACAGGCCAAAAGTCCACACAGTAAAAAGACATCTACAGAAAACTGTAACAGGAATCTTAAAGGTTCTTATTAATAAAATCAAACCTGAGGCAGTATTGGTCATCTGGTAGATCAGAGAGACAGAACAAGCCACAGCTATCTCACCTCGCCGATCTCAGCTGGTCTTGTCTCCTCAGACTGGAGGCCTCTGAGTCCTCATCCGGAATGGGTCTCAGCTGAATTACTGCTCAAAAGCCTGAATGCTTAACCAGCCCAAATCTTAACCAGCCAAATGCTTAACCAGCAAAATGCTTCTAGTTTCTTGCCTCACGCTTATATTTTCTTTCTACCACACTCCTGGATTAAGCTGCTTTCTGGATTAAAGGCGTGTTCATGCTTGGCTATTTCCAATGTGGCCTTGACTCACAGAGATCCAGAGGATTTCTATCTCTGGAATGCTAGGATTAAAGTGTGAGTGCACCATTTTCTAGCCTTTTATCTAGTGCTGTCTGTTCTCTGACCCAGATAAATTATTAGAGTACACAATATTTTGGTGAACACAATACCAACACAGAAAACAATTCATTGCTTGCCAAGAATAACTAGGATGTGGGCTTAGCACCCCAAATACATCAGAAAAATCTCAAAAGATCAACTAAGAACACCAAGAACTGATTGCCAAACAAGCAAAGGACTGAATAAATTTTCTTAAAAGATCACATAAAAAATGGCCAACAAATATATGAAAAAGTTTTGTCAGTAATCATTGGAGAAGTAGAAATTTAAGCCATAGAGAGAAATCATCTCCAATCTAGTAGGGTGGCTGTTGTCAGAAAGAAAGAAGATTGTGTGATGTGTTGAAGGAAGGAAACACTTGAATGTTGTTGGCGGGAACAGAGATGAGAATTTCTTAAAGAGAAGAAAGCAGGAGAATTAGCGTATGATCCTTTTGCTCCACTCCTGAGTATACATCCAAGGCAAAATGTTACTCACCAAGGCAATCAGTGTTGTGTGCCTGTTGGAATGTTAACTCATATTGAGAGCTTGACCTTGTGCAGCTGTCACTACTGTGAGGAGTTCATGAGTACAACATTCATGTCATGTCCAAAAGACAGTGTTTCAATAACAATTAAAAGCCACCTCAACCTCTTCCTCCGTCAGTTTGTAAAAACTGTCAATATCTATCTATCATCTATCTATCATCTGTACCTACACATAAAGGCTTGCAGAGGTTAGGGGGAAAGATATAATAACCAAGAGGAACCATGTAGTCCTACTCAAGGAGCTCTTCGTGGAGGCTGGTCCAGGAAAGAATGTTCTGCAGAGGGGAAGCAACACACATAAGACCCATTTCTTGGTTGGGAAAGCAAAGCACATAGTGTCGTCAGACAGACGCAAAGAGCATTTGTGGCCAGCACTGGAGGTGTTGGGAAGGAGTAGCCAAGGGAAGAAAGAAAGGATGGAGCAAGGGATGTTAGCGTGTGAGTAGACACACACAAGCCTGATGTACTAGGGAAAGTCAGAGTACAACCACACCTACTGGTCCTCAGCTTCTCAGAATTCGTTTTCTAAATAAGTACGGGCTGGTATCGATGATGAGCTGCAGAAAAAAAATGTGTTTGTAAACCCTCACACCCCCTGCCACCCGCCACTACCGAGGGAGTGAGAAGACCCATTTCATTTTCCCGCATTTAGTTAAGAAACAGATTCTTTATGTTGAAGTAGTCAGACATTGCAAAAATATTCATCTAAGAACAAAGTTTTAAATTATTAAGATGAGAAGGATAAATGGTCCATTAGTAATAATAATTGAACTTTGCTCGTTTTAGCTAATAGCAGAGTCTCACATTTGGCAATAACTGAATAAGTAGAAGCAAAATGTAGAGGCAAATAAAATTGAGATAAAAACCTAACCCAAAGGCACTTTCATGTCCAGAATTAAGTATTTTAAAACTTAGATGTATATTTTAATTTATTAGATCAATGTGAAGATTCAATTACATTAATTTAACCTTTTAAATGTTAGAAGGATGCCTGGCACCTGACAGGAGTTGTGTGTGAGTTTCCTGTGACAGTGATGATGATGATGATGGTGGTGGTGGTGGTGGTGGTGGTGGTGGTGGTGGTGGTGGTGGTGGTGGTGGTGGTGGTGGTTGTGATTCTCCTTTCTTGATTTCTTCTCAGAGCACACATTAAAGGTTTATTATTCAAGATGACAAGGCACAAAGACATAGAAATCAAAATTCCAGAGATTTGAAAGCAAACAATTGCAGCAGCCAACCTGATGAACAATTTGGGATCTTGTGGATTTTAGAGATGCTCATCACTGTTAACAGACCTCATCCCAGTGCATGCACACTTTCCCCCAACACATTGTACTGACTGCTTTTATGTCAACTCTACACAAATTAGAGTCACTTGCAAAGAGGGAGCCTAGGTTGAGAAAATGCCTCCATCAGATTGGGATGTGATAAAGCCCAAGGGGTCTTTTCTTGATTGATAGTTGATGTGGGAGGGCCCAGCTCACTATGGGTGGTCCCATCCCTGGGCTGGAGGTCCTGTGTGCTGTAATGAAGCAGCCTGAGGAAGTCATGAAGAGCAAGTCAGTAAACAAGCAGCATTCTTCCATGCTCTCCGTTTTACTTCTTGCCTCCAGGTTGCTGCCTTGAATTCCTTCCTTGACTTCCCTTCATGATATACAGTAATTAGAATGTGTAACACAAATAAATCCTACCCTCCCGCCCCCCGCAAGTTTCTTTTGACCATGGTGCTTTGTCACAGCATTAGGAACCTTAATTAAGAAATCAGAATATGCAAGTTATCTTCAGAGCTCATCAGGAAAGTACTTCTCTCACCCAAGAGGAAAACTACACCCTTTTTCGTGGCTGTTGATGAGTCAGGGGCAGAGATGAGTGCTGATGATGGAATGTATAAATACGAGCAGTTGGTGAGCACACAGCAGCCTGGGGAAGGGTCTGAAGTGACAATCCATAGTAGGGTAGGACTCGTTAGAGGGAGCACACTGTGCACAATAACTTATGTTGTGTGATATTTTGTTTGTATTCTGACAAATAAAATGCTTGGAGATCAGAGGACAGAGCTAGCCACCAGTTAACCATAGAGGTCTGGAGGTCTGTACAGAGAAGAGACAGGAAGTGACAAGGCTGGGCAGAGACAGGATCATGGCCCCTTCTGGCTGGAGGATTCTGAGAGTTAGGAAGTGACTGTGGCTGCTCCTGTGCTTCTCTAATCTTTCAGCTTTTATGCAAGTATCTGATGCCAGTATCTTGGGTTTTTAATTGATAAGACTAATTAGGATCACACTTCAAACATATGAATCAAAGCCACTTTGGCTGCTAAGAGCATTCTTAGTACTTCAGCCCTTTAACGTTGTGGTACCCCTCTCAACCTTCAAATTATTTCATTGCTACTTCATAAGTGTAACTTTGCTATCGTCATGAATCATAATGTAAATATCTGATATGCAGGATGTCAGATATGTGACTCCTGTGAAAGGGTCATTTGACTTCCACAGTGGCCGTGACCCACAGGTAGAGAATGACTGGCATGAAGAAAGAATCACTCTTTGTTCCCAGCACTGTGAGGAAAACCACAAGAGAACAATTGAAAGAAAAGAGATATTTTGGCTCAATGTTACTGAGATTTTAGTCCATAGTATCATGGACCCATGAGTTTGAGAAGGACACCATGATGGTAGAAATTTCTCCACCTCATGGAGGACAGGAAAGAGAGAGGAGGTATGAAGAGTCAAGGACAAGGTACAACCAAAGGCATGCCCCCAAGTGGTTTTTCTTTAATTAGCTCCCACTTCCTAAAGGTTCTGGAACCTTCCAAAATAGTGGCACCAGTGGGGACCGAGGCTTTGACATATGAGCCTAGATGGAACATTTCTTATTCCAACCATCACAATAGACACTATAGCAATCTGCAAAAGAAAATATGACTATAAAGAACCTGACAGTTGAGGCACATACATTTTGGCAAAATTGGAGCAACCTAGGGCAGAACAAATCTAGATATACCTCAGAGCTACAACAAGCTAAAGGTAGAAATTATGTAGCTGTTGTTGCTTATTACATTTATGTATTTTAGCTATGTACCCTTGAACAGAGTAGTGGCATACCCAAGAAATGTGCTTAGCTGGGCAACTTCAACTTCAGGCATACTTGGGGAATATGGTGGTAAGAATCTAAAATAATTTGTGGAATATTCTGTGTGATATTTAATCAAGTTTGCCTGGAGATCAGAGGTCACATAGTGAGGTCACATAGAGAGCTGTAAGCAGAGTTAGGTGGTGGTAGCACATACCCTTAATCTGATCACATGGCAGGCAGAGTCTCTGTGTGTTCAAGGACACAGCCAAGCGTGGTGACACAGCCTTTAATCCCAGTACCAACCATAGAGACCTGGAGGTCTGTATAGACAGGCAGTGATGAGGAAGTCATGTGGTTGGGTTTAGAGCCAATGAGAAGGCAGAACAGGAAAGCAATAAAAACACAAGTCAGACAGGAAGAAGCTCTCTCTGGGAAAGCTACTGCTGGTGGTAAGCTAAAGCTAGTTGTGGCTATTGCTCCGATCTCTTTGGCTATTTCCTCTGTATTTGGCTCTGTGTTTCTTATTTACTAAGACTGCTTAGAAACTCATCTACAATATTCATTCATAGACATTGAAATATCCCAGTAAAAACAAAATTATCATGATTTGGATGATTTCTGAACAATGCTATGTGAGTTATAACTATTTCAATTTATTTAATTGATACATTAAAAAATTTACAAAATTGTGGAACATGTGCATATATTATGTAATATTCAAATTGGGATAAGTATACTATGTCCTCAAACATTATTTCATTGTCGTAAAAACATTCACAGTCCTTTTTTGTAGTTGTCTTTTGAGAGGTATGCTTCATCCTATACCATAGTCTTTACAACATATCTTATTTTCACTCTGTAATCAGAACTTAGTACTTAGTACTAACCAGAACTTAGTTAAGTGAAACAACTTCTCCCTCTCTCCTATTCGGCCTAGTCTCTGCTTATCACCATTTCATGTACCTCTTCTTCGAAATCCACTTACTAGGTACACTTCTGAGTGGTGCTATATGATGTTTGTCTCTCTGCCCCTGGCTCATTTCATTTAACATAATTCCTGAACAAGCTGTAGGTGTTGTATCAGAGTGGGAGAGATGGCATGGTATGTAGGCAGATTTTTCTGTCCCACCAACCAACTTCCAAATAATCACACAGAGACTTCTTATTTCTGAAAGCTTGGCCAATAGCTGAGTCTTGTTTCTAACTAGTTTTTATAATTTAAATTAACCCCTATCTTTTAACCTAGATTCTTTTACATGGCTCAGTTACCTTTACTCTGTAAAGCCCATGCTGCTTGCTCTGAGTCCCTGGCATCTCCTTACAACTCTGCTCTTCTTCTTCCCAGAGTCCTCTCTGCCTCCCAAATCCTGCTTAGCTATTGGCTGTTCAGCTTTTTATTAAACCAATCCAAGTTATAAATCTTCACAGTTTACAAAAAGATTATTCCGCAACAATGCAACAATGGTGAGCAAAGATGCCTGCTATGTAGTATGACTATCTTTCAATTCTAGGGACTCACACAGTGGAGAAAAAGAATTGACTGCTCCAAGTTGTCTTATGATATTCCACACATGCGCAATGAGGGAATACCTCATTAGAAGCCGATCATGGGAGACAGGATCTATCATTGAAGAATGAAGACTAAAGACAAATAAATATTCCTTGTACTTGTATCCACAGCTGTTAGCCCTATCCTGTGAATTAGGAAGTATAGTTTCCCAGCTACAGTTTTGACTACTGAGATAGACAGTAGAGAACACTTTGTGATCATCCATTGTGACTACCCTAGAAACTATAGTCCCTAAACCTGTTCCTGTGGGGTGACTTAGCCTCTGTTCTTAGTAATCTCACTTTCTCTTATTCTGGCCATCTTCCCAAGACCAATTTTCTAATTTACCATTAATCAGTCCTGTTAGCTTCTTCATATCTTGCCAATAATTCTATTCCAGTTTCAGCTGTTCCAAACAAACAAACAAACAAACATCAGTATAAAAGATACTCTCATTTTCTCTCTTAAAATTTTAAGTAGCATATATCAATTTGACAAACAATAATATAATCTTTTCTAATTATTTTTAAAACCTTTGACTGTCTGAATTGCCGTCACTTTTCCCATCCAAGCCTAACATATAACCGTAATTTTCTAAGACAAGACAAGAACTTCTCCTGCTTATGTCCATGCTGGCCCTTGAAAGGATCATCTTCTTTATGATAGTGTAAGAGAGATACTAAGAGAAGAAAATGGTCATTTCATCCCCGTTAACTCTTTGCTTTCTGTTCTCCAACTTCGCTTCAAAATATGCAGGTCAATCATCCTGCCTGTGGCCACAGACGGTGATCTTATTCCCATTTATTCAACAGCTATTACTTGGAAGTCATTTTTATCAGAGCAATTTCAACTTCTGACTAAACATGGAAGTTTGTACAGTGTCTGAATTCTCTCGGAAAGCCAGGATCTGTCAAGATAAACTCCTTTTCTTTCCTTAGGGAGCTTTTGGGTATTGGGTGTCATTTCACACAGGTGGCTGTCATTTATTTCATGGTTATCTATCACCCTCACTGGCCTGAAAGCTCCAGGTGACTGGGAACTACATACGTCTTTTCCTTGCTCTTTGCTAGCATAGTGCCTGGAAATTAATAAGTATTCTATTACTACTTCTTAAATAAAATATGCATGAGATAATTCACAGAACGTAACTTAGATTTAGAGAGCTATTATTACTCACACATTCCTAAAGTTAAATATTTATAGTGTAATTCCACCTTGTTCAACTTTGTGGTTTATCAATACGTTTGCAGAAGTAAATTCTGCCTGTCATTTGTGTCCCCGTTCATGCTGTCTTTACCACATAATCTTTTCTACTGTCCTTTTTAGGAAATCAATGCTTTAAGAAACTGTATTGCAATTTTATTGAATTGCTCAATTTAAAATTTATCATCTTCCATCTTTCTAAATATTCCCAGGCTGACCTTCACTAAAGAGCGAAAGTGCCTTTCTGAGGGAAAGAAGAATTCCAGGCTTCCTGCTGAAGATCTTTAACGCAGGCTTGATCTATAGGTATATTCCGTCCCCTCCTGAATTTCACTTAGTCATAAGTTCTGAGCTCAAGTTTCAATTATAAAAGCTGACAAACATTTAATCCCAAGGAAGAAAAAAAAAAAAGAATGGTTGATTCCAAAGAACACATTGTTCTTTTTTTAAAAGATGATTTAAAATATCAAATTCATCTCAGTTCAATTATCAGCAGTTGAAAATCTTCTTGGTGTCATTTATCTCTGTGGTCATTATTTCATTCCATCTATTGGTGTTTAGGAAGGTGGGACCAGTGGACATGATCTTAACAAAATGTATGAAAATGCACCCATATAGCCCTACTAAAATATGTATGATGAGTGAACAAAATTCAATGCGTTCATTTTTAAATAACTTTAAAGAATTCATGTTTAATTAAAAGTAATATATAAATCATGCTGTTTGCTAGCACTATTGACTGTGTCGTTCCCAGTCTGCCAAACTTAATATAAAATTAATTGTTAATTTTCAGGCCAGTAGTCTGCTCTACACCCAGACACATTCTGATTGTTTAGACATGATTCAGTGAGATATTAAACTTTAGAACTGAAAACTCTCTTTTATGATTCCTTAAAGTCCTTCCCTCTTGACATACCTCTCCATGTAGAGATTTGCTTCTTGTATACTCTGAAAGCATATTTTATAACTCTCCAGACATGTCTATGTCTCAAATCTATTTTGCATTCCTCTGCATGGTTAGTGTTTCAGTAAAGTGCACTTCGCATTAAGAGTAGTGTGACCTTGCAGGGTGGCAGAGAATGACTTATCTTTTGCACCGTCACATACACAATGGTGGACTCATCTAAACTTTCCCCATTTTGGAGTACTTAAAGGCCTCTGGGTTAGTCTGACCTTATATAAACAAATACAGCATTTCAGCAGCCTTTCATATGCCGGTTCTGAACGAAACGTCAAGCTGAAACAGTTACCAACTCCAAAGTAAGTGATGATTAACTTACAGGGGAGTAATTGGGTTCATCATCAAGAAGGTCAGCATGACCTTGAGTGGCAAAGCCATATACCTAAGTTATATTGTGTGCACTTCATGTACTGCGGAGGTATCAGTGGTCTCATTCTTTGGAGGCTGGTCTGAAAAGCCTTGACCAGTAAATGTTTCTAGATCCCCAGCTTTATTAAATAGTTGGGTTTTTTTTCCTTTCATTTCTACGACTTTTCAGCAGTAGCAAGCACACTGGCTCATGAAATCAAAATCATTTTCTTTCTTTCAGGTAAAGGAAATGCTTATTTCCCAGTGTGTTCATTCTTTAAGTGAAAGTAATGAGACCTCATCTGTTCCTGTGTTGACAACATCTCTCAAAGCGTTCCATCTTGCTCCATTCTGACAGTATGTGTCATCACTCCAGCCAAGAGCATCCCAAGCTCTGCTTCCAATCAGCTCCATGACCTGGGATAACTTCCTTTCACCTGCAAGCTTCCTTGGCCCAATCTCTGGATGCTCAGTCCTTTTCTTGTTTTCTTTCTACCACATTACCACAGGGGTAAACCTCATACTTGGAGACATCACCAGAACTGTCTGCAATCAGGATCTCTTGTGTTTCTTGGAAATACAACTTCAATCTCCCATTTATCTTTCATTCAGAAAATCAAGTTGGAATATAAGTGAGAATGTCATGACTCAATCTACCCTTTTCAACAAAACAATTGGTGAGATTTTAAAAACTATGTTTGCAGCAAATTACTTGTCACCCATTCAG
This sequence comes from Peromyscus leucopus, assembly GCF_004664715.2. NCBI lineage: Eukaryota > Metazoa > Chordata > Mammalia > Rodentia > Cricetidae > Peromyscus > Peromyscus leucopus. Next base: position 21,600,093 of record NC_051073.1, on the reverse strand, counting down.
CAAGTAGACTGTGTGATATTGACTGAACAGAACTGACCCTGACAAGTTGAATCCTGTAAAGTCTATTGCAATTGGGGCTAAATTTATTCATTTGTTTATTCATTCACTCAATAGCTATTCATTGCTTTGACTAGACATTGCATGGGGAATCCAGAGTACAAAGACATATAGATTCACAGTTTTAATTATCTTCTGAATATCTTCAAATGAATATTATTGCTGTTCTTTTCTACATTATGTTTCAAGATCCTATTAGCCACCTTGTCAAACACATCCTACTCAGTATTTTAGTTATGAATACCATGATACATTTAGTTCCCTAAGCTAGGAATTTAGGACCTAACTTCAACTTTAAAATAACTTTCAAATTTGTTATTTCTTATCCATATAGATATACTTGTATACAATAGTGCATATGTTGTTCTTAGTTAGCTTCTCGTGCCTATGATGAAACACCTCAGAAAACAATGTAAGAATAGAGATTTACTTAGCCACTCAGGTCCAGGAGTTTTGGTCCATGGTTAGCTAGCTCCATTGCACTGGGTCTGAGTCAAGAAAGATATGTGGAAGAAAGGGGCCAAAGGAAAAGTTCTAATCTTCAAATCCATGTCCCAAGTGACCTTCTTCCTCCAAACAGGCCCAACTTCCTGAAGTAAGCTATGAACTTTTCCATGAATTAGTCCTCTTATGAAGTTAGAACCTTCTTGATCCGGTCACCTCTCAAAAGCCAGTCAGCCAGCAGCTATGCTTTGACACACAAACTTCTAATTCAACTTCCTCAAATGATAAAATGTGGGTGGCTCAAGTTCTCATATGAGCCAAGTTCACATCAGTTTCCCAATAGCATTAATTCTTACCTACTCAACACTTTTGGGTCAGGTCTCATTGTTTTCTGAAAACTTATTTGTTCCTAATATTTTCTTCATCCAAGTGATGCTGCTTACCAAACACTTATGACACTAGAAAAATACCTTTGAAAATACTCACTAACAAAAATGCTTCTTTATAGACCACAAATCCATGTAGGACAACACACACACACACACACACACACACACACACACACACACACTTCTCATACAAATAGCAAACACATTTTAATGCAACATATTCAGTAATTGTATTTATAGTTTGAGTGGGAAATTAACAAGAAGGTAAAATGTGCTTTGAGTTCCTGAAACTTACAATTGTCATGCTCAGAGGTGACTTGAGGTATTTACTGTGTCAGTATGTTACTTCTGTTTTGTTTTGTTTTTATTTTTGTTTTTTTGTCAACATGGTAGAGAATGAATCCATGTCCTAGCACATTTTGGGAAAAAGTTGAACCACTGAGCCATGGGGTAGGCTTTTTACCTATAATATGAACTCTACTCTATTTTATAAGCAAAGGGAAACCACAGAGGAGAAAAGAAAAAATGGAACTAAGAAGTCCATTTAGGACCCATTGCAATAATCAAGGTGAGAGGTGAAAATGATGATGATGATGATGATATGATGGGTCAGGGGAATAGTGAGCATGGCGGTGGAGAAGAGGTCTCATGAACATGAGAAATGAAGTTATCATAGATGACTTATGTTGAATGTGAGATAGACCATTACCATGGAAGGAAGACTTCAGCTAGGAGGTAATAGAAATAACAGAATTGCCATTCATTCATATGGTGGTTTGAATAAGAATGGTCCCAATAGACTCATATATATGTAAACTTAGTCACCAGGGAGTGCCACTCTTTGAAAGGGTTAGAAGGATTAGGTGATGTGCTTTTGTTGGAGGCAGTGTGTCACTGGGGGTGGCCTTTAAGGTCTCAAAAGCCCACACCAGGCCGACCCTCTCTCTTTCTCAGCCTATGGATCAGGATGTAGTCCTGAGTGCCTGCCTGCATGTCAACATGCTCCCTGCCATGATAATGATGGACTAAACTTGTGTAAACAAGCCCCTAATTAAATGTTGTCTTTTGTAATAGTTGTCTTGGTCATAGTGTCTCTTCCTAGCAATAGAACAGTGACTAAGACACCTCAGATGAAAAAGATTTCTGAAGGTTTTATATGTCTATGAGACATTGATAAAGAGTTGACTTATGCAAATTTGGGAGACATTGGGCCTGGGTGTATGAATTGGGCTTTATCAGAATATATGTATATAAAGCTACGTGATGAGATGGACAGGCAAGGATAAATAAATAACAGTACTTTATCAGCAACTTCTGGGGAACCCAAGCAGAAAGCAGTCAGTAAGAGAAGATTAGAGACTGGAATCTGTTACGGCAGAATCATGGTATGTACTGAGTAGAATTGGATAGCATAATTTGGGCCAAAAACAGCCTATTGTAATGAGAAAATAATCAGAAAAAAAAAGAGTAGCTGGTCTATTTGAAGATCTTAGGAAATTTTTTTAAGGAACCAAAAAACTTGACTACATTTTAGTGATGCATAGTTTTTTTCTTACTATTTCTGAAATATGTGATTTCTTGAAGTTAGCTGATAGAATAATCAGCAGTTCTGACCTAATTTATCCCAGAGTAAATTAACATACACTTTAAATAGTTTGGTCAAAATATCCTGAACATAATCTGATTTAAAAGCCAGAAACATTTACAATGTCAATTTCTTAATCAATAAACTTTCATATTACCACCTTTGACATTAGAGAATTATGTGGAAGTCTGAGGAAAGTTCTAGAAATGTCCATATGCATTCTGAAAGTAGGGTCAAGGTGGCTAAAATGTATTCTTGTTAGTGACAAACAGCTTTTATAAATTTCTACCTCTCTAGGTGGTATGACAGTCACTCTTACAGATGTCCATATCCTGTTCTCAGAATCTGTGAATATAGTATTCCCTCATGAGGCGCAGGTGATAATGGACTCGGGGAGCAATCCAATCTGAGTTATCCAGATGAGCTCAGTATAATCACATGAGTTCTTTGAATCACAAAACTTCCCTGGCTATGATCAGGTAATACAACCAATGACTTTGACTTTGAAGGTGGAAGAAAGAGAACCTAGGGAAATTGGGTGGCCTATAGATGCAGGGAAAGAGAAGGGACAGACTGATCTTCAGCTCTCCAGGAAGTGATGCCGCCCTGCTTACACTTTGACTTAACTCTGTGAGACTGAGGTCAAACTTCTGACCTAGTGAAGCTTCCCCTAGTTAATTTGTGTGGCTTCCGACCTTAAAGTTTGTGGCCAGTTGTTACAACAGCAATGGAAAAGCATGATGAATGGCAATATGATTGATAATTATTTTTTTTTTTAAAAAATGATCATTTAATTAGTGTTAAGAAAGCAAAAAAAAAAAAAAAAAATAACGAATACAGGTTTTTTCTAAGAAGCGGTTTCCATCCCTCATAGTCAACTGCCACAGATGTGTTCAAAGGAACCTGCACACTTCTTACTGCAACACCCTCGGGTCCTGAGAGAGTCCGTTATGGCAGATAAAGAAAGGAACTCCCAGAGAGATGGGACGGGTTCTTAGCACCCAAATAATCAGCTCTATAATCACTTTTCTTTGCCCCAAGCACGTGACCCTCGAAGCTTTCCAACCATCCCTCGCCCACATCTGCTTATAAAATCCAAGTAGAACTGGGAACCAAATGCTGACTACACGACACGGTTTCCCTTCTGGCTGCCCGTCTTCCTTTCCTTTCTGGCCTTCTGAAATTAGGAAGTGGGTGAATTTGCATATTACCACAGGAAAGCAACCAACTAATACAGGCTAATCAGAGTGCCTTGTTAACAGTCACAACAAAATGGGCTGGTCTCTGAGAGATAAACACCGCAGTTTATGTGTTTTAAAGATGCATGCCAGCCTCACTGGAATGTAATTATCAGGGCCCTCATCTTTCCCTCTTGCTCTTTAACTGTTTTTAAACTGGTGAAAGGAAAATAGGGTGTCAATTCCCTCACTGTCTTGGCGGGGAGGGGGTGGGGGGTGGCTTTGTAAGCCTCCTTGTATCTTTTCCTGTTACAGATTGGTTTCCCATGATTTTTCTGGTTTTGTAACCTCGCCAAAGGAAGCCAGAGGTTGGTGCTTCTCTCTGCTTGGATCCTTTGGTTCCACTTGCTCAGCTTCTCAGCCCAGCTTTCTTTCATTTCCCTCATCCATACCGTCATCCTTGATCATAGCCTATCTGGTCAACGCCGCCATGGCAGTACACAGCAACTCCCTGTATTCTGAAGTTCAAACTCAGTTAGCCGTGGCAGAACCGGCCTCGCTTTTGTAGCATGAAGCTCAGCTTGTTTCTATTAAATTACAATTGCTATATTCGGGAGATGTCTGAGGCATTGCAAGGTTCAGCCCAAGCGTAGTGCTAGTCCTTGGCGGCCGTGATGTGTATTTCGTTACAGGAAAAGAGCTCAGAGCTTGTTTATTTCCTGTATTTGCACAGTATGAAAAAGTTCAGTGAAGCAAGTAGTTGGGGTTGAGGCATTTGATGGAAAGGAAACTGGAATATTTGTTTGTTTGGGCTAGGAGGAAAGTTCAAAGATGGGGACTTTTGTTCTCTGAAGCCATAGTGAACAGCTCCGGTTTCATGTCAAACATCAGGGTTTCATGCAGGATGTAAACATTTCCTGCTGGCCAAGTCTGTTTCTATAATGGTAACCCCATCGAGCCTGCGCTACTTACGCTGCGATTGTGCCAAGACTTCCTGTATTCAACAAGGGAGGTTAAAAGTCAGTCTGGTTTCGCAGCTGTTTGGGGGTAAAAACTGGCTTTCCTAAGCAGCCTCAGAAACTCACAGTCTCTCTCCTCAGCAAACATTTATCAGTGGCTTTCCTCGTACAGGAACACAGTAAGGCTGTCTGGAAGGAGTTGGGAATTTGCCTCTGCGCATGTGCGGATTCTGCCGCAGGGGGCTGGAGGTAGGGGGCGGGGAGGGAGGGGGCAGTGCTCAGGACATCGACTTTCAGAGGGCTCCTGGTGAATGTAGGTCAGCACCCGGTTTCACTTCATGATTTGTTCAGGACATGGTAAGGTGCTGAAAGTTTAAATGATGAATCTTAATTCCCCTTCCTGTAACTTTAAAAATGGCTTCTCTTTATTTTTGATTAATCTCTTCATTTTTGATTAATCTCAATTTGGCAACACTTTGGTTTGCATTCCCGCCCCCACCCCCACCCCCTTTTCTCTCTCAGGTTTCCATGTCAAGTAGTTATTGATTTATAAACAAACGTCTAGGTGCAAGGAGATGCAGAGCCTGACTTCAAGCACTGCCGTGGTAAAAAGGAAAAATCATTGTAAGATGTGGAGAAGGCCCCTCTAATGGATCTAATTATAGAATGGCTTTCCTACTGCATATACTCCTGAAGAGGGGGCTCCCCGACTTCCCCCACGGTTTCCCAATGTGCATTCTAACAGATCCTATGAGCTGTCTTTGATAAACCCAGTTTCGAGCAGGCGCTGTGATCTCGATCACAAAGTTGACATGGGGAATTATGTTCTTACTTTTGATAAAGGTAGCCAGAAATGGCAGAACAGACGTAAGAGATTTTCAAAGTACTTGAAAGAGAGGACATCCCACGGCGCTTTCTGACTAATAAGGTGTGCTGTGCACATCTCCTCTCAGAGGAGAGATTTGAAAGGAGGATTGGGTACAGACATCACAAATATTTTACAGAAACTATAAAATTCTAAAGACAGCCAAAGCTGTAATTTTAAAAAGCCATAATGGAAAATACCAACAAAAAAAAAATGAGGAAAGCTTCATTTTTCTTTCTCAGCATAAATTGTCCACATGCTTAAATATTTTTTTTTTTTTGGAAGAATGTAAATGGAGAGTTTTAGGTGCAGGAGGCTCCTTGAACAAGGAAACTTGTGTGCTATCTGATACAGCTTCCAGTCTCCACCAAATGAGTGTCATATCCAGGCAGATGAAGATGCTCAGGTTTTTAACCAGACAGGATAAGATTAAAAACTCCCATCCACAACTACTTTTCAAATGGGCAGATGTTCAACATATGTTTCTGCTCCTGGTGAAGACAGATCTTTCCATCTACAGTGTCTAGTTTTCTTGCTTATAAGGTTTGGTAGAAAAACTGCTTATTTCCTTTGTGTAGGTGCAAGATGATGATGGTATGGTAGTCTCTGGCCACCTGTGGCTAGGCTAAATGCAATGCATTGTGGAATGTGCCGTACATATGGAGTTTCAAATACCAAACAAATATTAAAATGAATTGATCTCACATCTTACCACAATCCTTTGTGTTAATGATGTCACACTAGAAATGAATTCAAAGTCATGTCACAGTGCACATGATGCTCTCTCTGTTGAAGAACGTCAATCCAGAGCCTTGTCTGGAATATAACCATGAGCAAACTAGTTCTAATTTAGATATATGAGAAAATGAGAAAGGAGCCAATGGAGTGGAAGAATCCCACAGATTGGAGGGAACATAAGAAAGGAGGTCAAGTGGCGAATCGTAAAGACTACTACAACACACACACACACACACACACACACACACACACACACACACACATACACACTCATACACACACACACACACACACACACACACGAGAGAGAGAGAGAGAGAGAGAGAGAGAGAGAGAGAGAGAGAGAGAGAGAGAGAGAGAAAGCATCCATGCTCCTGCTTGGTCGCTGAGGCCTAGGAGGCTTGTTTTGTAGGATCAACAACTTTTCCTGTTGCTCACAAAACTCTTACAATCCCAGGTGGGCTGACTTGAATGCACAAAATGTTATAATTAAATATACCTTCAGCATTTATAGTTTCTAAGTGTTCATTGTTCACTTTTTTTTTTTTTTTTTTTTTTTTTTTTTTTTTTTTTTGCTATTCTTCTCTGTTGGCATCTCCTGTGCCCTGACATCAGCCAAAAGTCTGGGTCTGAAATGCCACAGTGATTTGATAGATATTCAGGCTTAGGTCTGTTCCAGTCTGAACCTTCAAAGTTCTATGGAAGAAATATGATAAAAATTGATTTCATAAACAAACCATTCTTTAGGTGGTCAGGACAATGAAAAGATACGCACCATAGAAAATTTAATCTGCTCTGCTCCCTTGGCCTTGGATGGATGAAAAAAAAAAAACTATAGTTTTTAGTTTTATGGATCTCTTAGCCTTCACTAACACCAATGTTGAGGAAATTAAACAATTAATCTTTCTTTTAATTGTATAGGAATGTCAGTCAGTGATGGAAACACAACTCATTCCATTCTTGCTCAATGAAAGTTATCTCTTGTGAAGGATTAGCTGCCATGTTCAACAATAACGAAGCTCTTGTTTTCCAATAAAGAGGTTAATTGCCTTCAGAGAAAATACATGTACAGAACACACAGGCCTAATATTGGTTTTGCAAAGGCCCTGTGCGAGGGAAGTTAATGTTTCCTGTTTATTAGCTGTTTTACAACAATCTGCCCTTGACCAATAATTATGCTTACAGAGCTGATGCTAATATGTGTCAGCTCAACAGCTACTTAACGTGTCCTCTGCACCTGTGTGCAATTGAGTTTGACATCATTCCTCTTGCACACCGTTTCCTGTCTTCCAGTGGGACTGCACAGTGGAAATTCCAGTGTCAAATACAGGCTGACCAGCTGCCTAGGATCCCCCCCACACTCCCTTCCCCGCCCCCCATCCTTCTTCTCTCTGCAACAGATAGACCATTACCGAAAACCACACTCAATAAAAATGCGGAGTTGTGGAGTTTAGTCCCAACCAGTATATCTACAACACAAGTCTTACACATAAAGCTTAGAGATCACTTGGAAAGAGGAAACAGGAAGGTTGTAAGAGCCAGGAAAACAGAAAGTTTACTGTGAGATTTCGTCTCCTAGGAATGACCAAAGCTATACCCATGAAGTCTCACCGACATGTTGTTTAAACATGAACTGAACAAGGATAACATCTAATGTGGAAGAGAGAAATCTTACCAGGCCTCACAGAGAAAGAAACTATAGGCAACTAAGGACTCCTGAGAACAGGGGAAACAATCTTACCCAGGGAAGAGCACACCAAAATGGTTATCCAATGCCAAATGGTCAGCTCTGAAAGCATATGTACAAGTAATACTATGTGAACTGAACAGGTATGTTCATGTTTTTCAGAATACACACACACACACACACACACACACACACACACACACATTTGATAACAGTTAAAACAAAGGAGGCCGTAAACTTGAAAGAGAGCAAGGCATGGGGTGTGGTATATCCGGGGTTTGGAAGGAGGTAAAGGAAGAGGGAAATGATGTAATTATATGAAAATCTCGAGAAAAAAATATTTAAGAACTTAAAAAAAGCCAGATTCAGTTGCACATATCTGTAATACTAGAAATCCTTTGGTGCAATGGGAGTTTAGGACATGAGGATCACATGGAAGCTCATATGATATATATATAATGATATATATATATGATATATAGCATTGGCAGAAACAACAGAGGATACCTTGCCTCAAAACAAGGTAGAAAGAGAGACTTGCAAAAGGTGTCCTCCAACCTTCATACATACACAATAATATGTGTTTGCCCAGTTATACAGACACACACACACACACACACACCCCACCCCAGAATTTTTTTTTAAAGCTCCAATACCAAAAGCAAAGGAGGCTATTTTCTAATCTCAGGGATAAAAAGACATTCCCAAGGATGCCCACAGGTTCTGATGACACAAACATCACTGGGAACTTGGTTAAATTGCAAATCTGATTCCATCAGGTCGAGGCAAATCTGCACCTCCACTGAGCTCCCTGGTAATCCTGGTGATGCCGCTTCACAAAGCAAACACCTACAAAGAGACAGTGCTCTTGTGGCCAGTCATGATTGTTATGCAATGCTGTTTACTAAATATAGTTCTTTCTTAGTCCTGTGAAAGGCCTGCAGCTTTATACCATGTAGCTTCAGACATAGAAAATGCTTGATAAACTTGTGATCAGTACACGTCAGCTCACTGAGGTCTGTTTTGTCCTAAATTTGCCTGAAATCACATCTGCACTGAGTACAAATTTTGGAGAAATGAGCTAAAGAGACAAGGCAGTGTTTCCAGGGGATGGGGTGATTCTCAACCTGTGGGGTCACGACTCCATGGGTTCCAGACCCTTCATTGGGATCATATATTCTGTGTATCAGGTACTTACACTACAGTTCATAGCGGTAGCAAAATTACAGTTAGGAAGTCGCAATGAAAATAATTTTATGGCTGGGGGTCCCCACACGTGAGGAACTGTATTAAAGGGTCGCAGCCTTAGGAAGGTTGAGGACCATTGTAGTGCAGGCAATTCCAACCATCGACCCTTGAACGTCGACTGCCACCTTATTTACCTTGCAGTGCCCTTCGTGTCCCACCAAATTCCAGCTTGCTCGGCCCACCTGATTCTGAGTACACTCTTACTAGGTTTCATAGAACTGTGCATGGAGGTGTGGGGCATTGGAGAAATTATTTTGGCCACTCCACGTAGTTAAAAGGATATTTATTTAATGGCATAACTCACAAATTAAGTAATAGGTAGGTTGCAGGGTCTGGGGAAGGTGTATCGCAATCCAGTGGTGTTCCTTCCCCGGAGTTCTGCACAGTCTACCTTCACCGTTCAGCATCCCGGCACCGAGAGCACACAGAGAGAGCGCTGGCCCATCCAGCTCTCAGGTCTCCAGGCGCCTCCCCTGGCCCCGCCCTGTAGGCGTGACAGTTGCCAGAGTCTCAATGGGCGTTGGAACTTCCAGATCCAAGCTGGAATGGCTACCCACTACAGTGGGGAGGATGTTCTCTACTCGATGGAAGGAAGTTTTCCCTGTCAGGTGTCGTTGCTGTGATAAAACACTTGGACCAAAAGCAAGTTGGGAGAGGAAAGGATTTATTTGGTTTACACTGACAGGTTTTTTTCATTTACCACCGAGGAAAGGCAGGGCAGGAACTCAAGGCAGGAACCGGTGCTAGCCGGCTCTCTGGCTTGTCAGGCTCACGCCTATCATGCTCTCTTATACAGCCCAGGCTACCTGTCTAGGTATGGTTTTGCCCATGGTGGGCTGGCCCTCCTGAATGAATCAGCAATGAAGACAATTGACCACAGACATGCATGCCCCTAGGCCAATATAGTCCAGGCAATTCCTCAGTTGAGATTCTTTCTTCCTAGCCGACCCTAGACTGGGTTCAAAGTAAAAACTAACCAACAAAAACATATTGCTAAATTTTAGAATAAAAATAACGATGAGTAAGCTTTCAGAGCAAACAATAACAACAAAATAATGCCCTAAGTGGGGCACATTAAGTTCATTGGTGACAAAAAATAGAAAATAAAAATGATCTCCGGGACTTTGAACCTTTTCACATAGAAAAGAGTCCTCCCCCTTTTTAATGTATTTTTCTATGGCTTTGGGAAATGTACTGGTTTTATTTTTTTACAAAATGATGGCCAGGGTAAAGAAACTACGCAAAAATAGACTAAAGGACAATCACCAGGCTGATTTTATTTCTCTCCAACAGTTTTCAGTAACAGCTCTAAACTAGCAACTTTTCAATTAAATCCAATCTGTCACGGTAGGAGAAACAGTGTGGCCGACCAAGGAGCCTGGAGAAGAGCCCTGGCAGGGAGTGGCCACTTTAGCATTTGAAACTGAACGTGTGTTTTGTTTGTTTAAAGCGTCACAGCAATACATCTTTTCATTTCTTTGTAGACATTTATGCTGTTAACATCCGCAGTGTCCACAGTCCAGCCTGAAGAGCTCAGTAGCGGATCTCTTCCTGCATTTCTGGGCTATCTTGGTGACAGAGAAACAGAATCCCAAGTCTTTCTCCTCTCTGCTGTTAGGAGAATTCTCGTCATTGAAACATTGTATCCAAATCATCTCAGAGCCCAGTTCATGGTGAGCACTTGAAGGCAACAGCTTGAGACCGCAGGAGCCTCTTAAACCATCCCACGCAAGTCTATTGGGATATAAAAAGACGGGAAATAATGTGTCCATCCCTGCTTCAAGCTATAGTGACACAACAGCCTTGTTGTAGTATGACATAGCTTTTCAAAGCTGTCCTTAACGCTGGAGAATTGTACATTTCAAGATACATTATACATTAATAACAAGGTTTGGGTTATAAAAGACACAGGTCCTAAATTAAAGGCATCAATGTACCCCAGGACTAGACGTTAGCTGTGTGGAGTTAGAAACATTTTTTTTACTTAAAAATATTTATTTATTTGTATGTGTATGTCTGTTGTCACTACGCACACGGATGTGTAAACTGTGTCCCCACATGCAGAGAGGTCAGGTAACAACTTGTGGAAGCTGTTTCTTTCTACTCTGTGGCTTCTGGGGCCTGAACTCAAGTCGGGTTTGGCAGTAAGTGCCTTTACCCACTGAGCCAGCTTGCTGGTCCCAAGAAACGTACCTCTTCATAGTTGTGCCATAACCAGGGGCTTTCTCAGGTCAGCACATCCCAGCCATTAGGATTGGCTGTATCATTAGCTCAGTACACGAAGTGCCAACATCCAGGGTAAAGGAACACCAATAACCTCACGTTCTTCATGTCTCCCTTCTCATTTCCTTCTCTCACGATGCCTTATGCTGGAGTTTGAGAGAGCCGAACAGGGTTGAGAAACAGATCGTGCACCTCTCGAAGCTGGCAGGTAGACTGTCACTTCCTTTCTTTGTCCTCTATTCAGTGTGACTTGATCAGGCTTAGCAGTGAAGGGGGCTTACCAATGTGAATATTCTATGAGGACAGCTGTCTCGCATTCTCTAAACTGGTGGATGTCCCAGATTTAATTCAGAAACAAAGCTGAGACATATTTAATTTTCCTGTATGGTCTTTTGGCTTCTGGAATTTTTTTCCCCCAGAAGTCAATCAGCTTTTAGCATTCATATTCTAAATGCAGAGGAGAATGCATGCTTGTTTAAGTTGCATTTTTTTTTTTTGAGATTCTCCAAGTATTCCTTCAGTTAAGTGCAAATTTTATAAGTAAACTGATGATGGCTGACGTATGTGGCTGAACTCTGCTCCAGGGGGACACGGTGTGATTTGTATGGAATGCACATGAAAAACACAGAAAGGAAAGCAATAACCCTACATGAGTGCTGCTGAGTGTTGCTAGAGAACAAACTGGTCACTTCACACGTTCTGAAGCACTCTCCTCCCAACACTCGCAGTGAGGAAACCGAGTGCCTTTGGAGCGCACTTCCGAAGGCGCCATAAGGCCTATTCCAAGAAACGAGCATAACAGTGGGTGATGCTAAATGCTACTGAGGAACTTGCAATATTTTGCACATATGGACTGACTGTGTGACAGCATATATAAATATTTCATTCGATAAACAGAGTTAGTTATCAGTTCATAACGAACAGACCGAGACACAGGACCAGTTCCAAGAACACTGTGTAACAGGACATACAGCTGAGATGTAGTTTCCTCATACTTGGCGAGCTTTGAGCTCAGCAAACACCACTTTTTCTTTATTCATTAATTAAGATTAAGATATTTTAGCATCACCAAATTGAGAACGTTACATTGTCATGTTCAAGGATCAATGCCAAATGAGAAGTTGGAAACTAGAGTGTAAACGCCACCAACTTCACAAGTTTCCTCATGCTATTTAGAATCTGTTGACAGTTCAATATCTAATTTCCCTGAAATTAAATGCCCAATACATCTCTTTTGCATCAGGGAGCTTAACCAATGAGAAAGAAAGAACAGACAATAGGAAGCACAACAGCATTTAAAAAACAATCAGAAAACTTCTTACTATACAACTCTGAAGTCAACTGTCTTCAGTTTGGAGGCAAAAATGAAAAAAAAAATAGAAAGGTTTAGAACTGAGGAAAATAACAGACCTTTACAATAATTGATATGGTCCCTGTTTTGGAGAAAAATTGCAATCTGGGACATCTCCAGTAGATGTCGTGCCCTAAGATGAGAGAAGTCTCCATTGTCAGGAGAGAACAAGAGGTCCCGCCTTGCACAAAGCTGCTCCGTCCACGTCTTTGTTACTCTGCTCTGACCTGTACTAGGCCTTTTAGTTCTGTCTGAAACAAGAGTGGAGAGACAGAGCATTCAATGCCACGTGGCTGAATTTTCCAGTTCATGGTATTTGAATTCGGGTCTTGGTTCAGTCTCATTCCTTTCATTTTGGAAATATAAGTAATTAGATATTTCTCAAAATGATTTAAGAACTAGAAACAAGGTGCATACGATGCCCCCAAACCCAGGAAGTTAGAAAAAGCATGTGTTTCATTATCTCTGTGTCTTCAGGTTAGTACTCAGAATGCACTCACTCAGTCAATGAACAAGTGAAAGAATTAATGACATCACAAAAGTATGCAATAGTGAATCAATGACAGTAAGAAGCATCGCCACTAAAAAAATAAATGAAGAAGGATCGTCCAAATGTTTTCTTGAGGGTACTCAACCTGGTAGGAATACTTTATTTCCCCTTGGATTGCAACTCATTCATTGAGTTTGTTCTTTGGGTCTCTGTAGTATTTGAAAACATGGCCCAGAAAATTAGAAAATCAAAATGCACACGGAATCATTCAAAAATGTATATCAGCTGAAGACTGTCTAAATGAGAAAATCTAATTGAGCGCCTATCCAAACAGAGTTAGTGTACCTTACTTGCAATACCTCTTCCCACCAAAGCAGAAATGCTCCCCTAGGAAAAGGTGGCTTAATTAAATTGACTAAGAAGTGAGGGTCACGTGGCCTTGTGCCTGGATATTCTTTTCATTTTTTTTTTTTTTTAATTAAAGTGCACAAAGTTTCTCCCTGCCCTGTACCATTTCAACAAGCCCGTTAACCAGACTTTAGGAGTCTCCAATAGTAATTTTGCTAAGATGTCCTTAAGGCCAGAGGACACGGAGAAGTCAGCTGTGGCCCGTGGAAGGGGTGAAGAAAACCGTCCTGTGTGTCCCAAAGAGGATGGGTTTCTGGTTCCCAGAGGGTCAAGATGCAGCAAGTTGAACAGTCCCAAACAATAACTCTATGAAGTCTTCAGCTCATTTAATTTGCTAGCAAATAAAATACAGAGAGGACCTAGGATGGAACAATATTTATTTTTAAGTGTTCTGGCCTGGAGAGGGGAAATAACTCAGATCTCCTCTTCAGTATTTCTTACTGATTCCATTTTCAAAAAATAAAAAAAAAATGTAACAAGGCAAGATGAGATACAATAAAACACAATTGTATGGACACTTCTAGAAAAAGCTTCTAAAAATATTGGTGCTTTCCGATCACAGAAAAATAGTTGTGCATTATTTAAGAAAAAGAAAAAGAGAAAGACATTTTTAAAAAGAGACAGAGAAAGGAATGAAAAGAATATGAAGCAAGGGAGGAAAGCCCCCTCGGCCGTGGATAGAGAGTTTGTCTTAGTCCACTTTCTATGGCTATGACTAAACACTATGACCCAAAGAGACTCTGTGAGGACAGGATGTATTTGGTCATATATTTTCACAATATTGGCCTCAACCAAAGGAAGTCAGGTGGAAAATCAAGGCAGGAACTGGAGGCAGAGGCCTTGGAGATGTGTTATTTGCCCGCTTGATCCACATGGCTTGTGCTACCTGCTTTACTATAAAACTCAGGACCACCTGTCTAGGGGTGGCACTACTCACAATAGGTCGAACCCTCACATTTCCATCATTAATCAAGACAATACTCCACAGATTGCCAACAAGTTGCGATCTTCTGGGGACATTTAGTCAACTGAGGTTCCTACTTCCCAAATGACTCTGACTTGAGTCAAGTTGACAAGCCGGCAGAGAGCTGATCTTGTTTATGTTTTTGTCATCTTAAAAAGAGCAACTTGATTGAGGCAAATTCACTTCAAGTAAAATGTGTGCTGTAAAGTGTAAGGTTCCATGGATTCTGACAAACGTACCCAGTCAACTAACCACTACCGAGGCTCAACTTTCCTTTCTGTTCCTAGGAACATGACCATCACTCTGATCTCAGATGGTCACCAGAATAATTTCTGTCACCATAAATCAGTTTCTCCTCTGTAGAAAGTCATACAGATGGAGTAACAAGGTGTATGTGCACACCTCTTTCACACAGCCTGTTTGTAATCATCACTTTACATATTGTGCCTCTCAGAGTTTTACTCCATTTTATCCCCAGTAAGAAGTCTACAAAAAGGATGGACCACAGTAGTTTTTCTGTTCACCATTTTACCTACTTTGGGGATCTAGTCTTTTATTCTTATGAACACAGGGGCTATGGGCATTCATTCATAAGTCATGATGTGACACATTTTCATTTATCTTGAGCAAATACCTACAAGAGAAAAATGGTAGACTACCCAATAAATGGACATCTAACTTCCTGTTCTGAAGCAGCTGTGCAGATTTGTACGTTAGGTAGCTGTCATGATCTTGGTTGTTCCAGGTCCTTTAAACACTGACACGGGGTATTGCTCCCACTTCAGCTGTTATCTACCTGTGAAAATTATACCTTTGCTTCTGACTTGAAATTCTCTGATGAGTGATGATACTGAGCATGTTTTCAGATTCTGTTTTGTATATTTTATTTTGCCAACTTTCTACTTGGATTTTTTGAACATATTGGAAATTTTTACTGAGTTTTAACAATTCAATTTAAATATTCAGTGTATGTTATTTGTCAGGAATACATATTGCAAATAGTTTCCTTGATTTTGTAGTTTGCCTTTTAATTTCTAAATACCTTTCAAATTTGGGTAGAAAATTTGAATAAGGTGAATATAGGTAAAAATGTATACATTTCAAAAGCTAGAAGCATTTCAAATGTTGTTGTTACACAGAGATGATAAATGTTTGAGGACATAGATATGCTTCACATGATTTAAATATTGTATAGTATATACGTTGTGTGGTATATAAAACATTGCATGCTACCCCATTAATATGCAAAATTTCCTGTTTATATATCAGAAATGAATTTAATTTAAATTTTTAGTAATCAAGTCTTTTACTTTGATAAGGCAGTCATCTTATGGATATGCTTGAAGAATTACAATTTTTTTGTAACTTAAGCATTTTTGCTTACCCAGTCATAGATTAATAAATATTTTATCCTATGTTTCTTCAAAAGTATTGGGAAAAGTTCTAAGCAACATTTTAGCTTATTTATTAAGTTTTAGTGTATTTTTATTTTCATTTGTATTCAATCTATACATTATAGTTCACTTTGATTTCTTATATGACTCATCTCTTATTTAGTGTCATGGATTTAGGTCTCCAAACATTTGATTATTTTCTAGATGGATTTTTTTTTCAGATTTTTTTTTTATACTCATGAATCATTGGACCATTTGGAAACAGTAAAATCTTTTGTGTTCCTACAGATGGACTATCTTTCTGAATGCTATTTTAAAAGAAGCAGAGAAATTTCAAAATGTCTTTGCTTAACTTTCCGGCAGGTGAATCCATTTTAATCTAAAATATCAATTATAAAATAACAGGGCATGAAATTGACATTTCTTCAGGAACAGACACAATAAATCTAAGAATAAGGAATCAATCTAGAAATAGCACAGTACATGATGAATATTTGGAGATTCAGCTCATCATACTTTCAAGAAATCAACAAAACGAACTTTGCCAACTCAATTTAACATTCAAATTTATGGTTGTTTTTGTAGGATAATTTCATTCTTGTGTCTTTCAGCGACAATTTTATTTTGCCAAGTAACCTGTCTGCCATATAGCTCTTTCTTTTGTATTGTGAACATCTGACAGAAAAATCTAAAAACAGGTATCCAACAGAAAGCTTTTCTGACCAGAGGTCATTGGTCAAATATATTTCCTTCATGTAATTAGCATGGTGCTGGCTAGTTTCATATCTACTTGACACAAACTAGAGTTATCTGAAAGCAGGGAACCTCAATTGAAAAAAATGCCTCCATAAGACCCATGGGACATTTTCTTATTTAGTGATTGATGGGTGGTGCCATGGTGGTCCTGGGTTCTCTAAGAAAGCCGGCTGAGCAAGCCGTGTGGAGCAGGCCAGTAAGCAGCACCCCTCCATGACCTCTGCATCAGCTCCTGCCTCCATGTTCCTATCCTGTTTGAGTTCCTGTTCTGACTGCCTTCAGTGATGGACTACAGGGGGAAGTGTAAGTCAGATAATCCCTTTCCTCTCCAGCTTGCTTTTGGACATGGTGTTTCATCACAGCAGTGGAAATCCTAACTAGGATACACACTAAGACTGTCTCCTATCGGTGCACCGACTGTCTCCTTACCTATCACTGTACCTATCTCCATGCCTATCAGCGGACTATTCCCCTACTGTCACTGTACTGTCTCCCTCACTCCTCATCAAATTAACTTAAAAGCAACGCCACCCTGAGGCTCAAAGCAAACCGGACTGTTCCTGGAAACACCGGTGGCCAAAAGAGGGGATTTGTAATGACTAGTTGGAAAGAAAGTGCTCTCTGGCCTCCAGAAGAATGTCATATTGTTGCTGGGAATGGGAGAGGGTCTTCCTGCCACAGTGGCCACAGGAATGCTTACAGACAGCAGACCTCAGTGAATTCTCAAGGACTCTGCCGAATTAGTGCATCCATGCAACCACAGGTGACCAACATAGATGGAGCAGACAGCAGAGAAAGAAAAAACTAGCCACCCCAAACCTTGAGTGAGAGTGGCAGCAGACTTTGTGTAGTGTCTTTTCACCAGAGTGGTTCCTTTGAGTACTGTCCGGATGGCACACAGTTGTTGGATCTGTTTAGAGTCAGCAACAGAAACTTCTGACTGCGAAGAAAACAAATGAGAGGATTTTTGTTTTATTCTAATTTCAAACTAACTTCTTCCAACCACAGCTGGAGCAGATTATTTTTGACTTTCAATTCATAATTTATTTGCCAGTTCCTATTATCAAAGTTTTTAAACAGAAAAAAAAAAAGAGTACATCCATGCCTTCCACAAAGTGGAGGTATGCTCCCACAGAGCCAGCTTGCAATGCATTTGGGTTCATATCTCCTAGATTCCCAACACTGTCTAACTTATCACAATTATAAACAGCTGCTGGATTTCCATGGGTTCTGTTCTGTTCTTTCTTTCTTGCCTGCCTGTAACCAACCTGATTTTTATATAAATAATGCCTTCAAGCTAATAGCTTGGTTTTCAGTTCTGTCTCCTTTCCAGGCATGACTATCTGTGCTATATCCTCATAGCTCATTGATGATGAGAACACAGAATCGTGGTATAGGCAGTGCTATAGGCAGTGTAAAACCCACAAAGGCATCACATCCTGGATTCACAACCCCTTACCACTAATGTAGCAAGATGTGGTTTATTTGGTCTTCTATCATCTCAGTTGCTTACTCACGCATTTGTTCACATCAGGCACTCAATGTGTGTTTGTTGTTATTAAAAATATTCAAGAAACTAAATGTCATAAACAGAAAAAAACCCACATAACCACAGTCCATTGCAAGGTTCACAATCTATTGAGGAAATATCTCAGTGGTAGGGGGCTTGCCTTGCATGCACAAAGACCTGGGTTCAATTCCCAGTAAAACACACACGTATTATTTTTATTTAGTAAGTTCAGTCTTTTCTGTGTGATAAAAATCTGCTTCTATAGTTTAATATTCCTGTCTAAATGTGTCTATTTGAGATGCATTCTGTTTTAGCTTAACCTTGCACCTGAAAAGAGAACAGGTATGGTTTAAAATTAGAGAATGATTGTATCTACCTGTGTGGATGGTTACTAGGGGAATGGTTTCTTATAAAATGTAGTCAACTATGTCCTAAGAATTGATTCTCCTCCACCACCACCCCGTGTGCGTGCGTGCGTGCGTGCGTGCATGCATGCGTGCGTGCGTGTGTGCGTGTATGTGTGTGTGTGTGTGTGTGTGTGTGTGTTGTGTTGTGTTTGTTACTGGGGATTGAGAGAAAGCCAAGGTCTTACAAATGATATGTAAGTACTCTGCCGTTAACTTACATTCCCTGACTTTATTTTATTATATTTTCATTTTGATACAGTATCTTGCTAAGTTGATCAAACTGGCCTTGAACTCTATAACTGAAGTTGGCCTTGTACTCTGGAAGTCTGTCTGCCTCAGCCTCTCAAGCATTGAGACTAAAGCTGTGAGCCTCCACATCTAGCTTATAAAGGAATTCCAGTTTCAACTAGCCACCAAATGGCTTAGAGTTGAAATCATGGCTATGTGGAAGTGTGGGACACTCCCACACAGGAGTCAAGATCAGGACTTATATTGACAGCACATATACTATGTGTGTAGAGATACAGAGAAGTGCCGGGTGGTGGTGGTGCCCGCCTTTTATCCCAGCACTTGGGAGGCAGAGCCAGGTGGATCCCTGTGAATTCAAGGCCAGCCTGGTCTACAGAGCAAGATCCAGTACAGTCACCAAAACTAAACAGAGAAACCCTGTCTCAAAACAACCAAAACAACCAACCAAACAAACAAACCAAACCAAAAGAACCCAAAACAAAAAAATACAGAGAAGTGGAAGATTGACATGCAAATTCAAAAAGACAATTATACTTGTTCTCATTCATGTGTGGAAGGCACAAAAGTCACTTTCACAGAAACAGAGAGCAGCAAAGTGGTCTCTAGAAGTGAGGATGCCTATTGAGGTGATGGAAGGGGGAACTGAGATGACAGCTATCAAATAGTTATAGAAGCAGAAGAAGTTTTCATATAGGATACATACAGGTCACAAGAACTTACCAAGTATTGTATAATGTACCAGAAAAGAGAAATTAGAAGAAACACAAAGAAATGAGAAGTGTTAACAGTTATATGTACTACAACTTGATTATTACACATTAAATCCATGAACCAAATTCTTACACAGTGTCCCAGAAATGTTCACAGTTGCTATATGTCACTCAAAAATCCAGAAGACAAGAGAGAAAATACAGCAGAATTAACACTAAACAAATTTAGATGTCTTTTGTATCTAGGGGCAATGTCCTTCCATAAAACGTCTTTTTTGTTTGTTTGTTTCTCTTTCTTTTTTTAAGTTGATTTTTTTTTATTAAGAAAATTTTTATTCATTTTACATACCAATCACAGTTCCCCTCTTTCCTCCTCCCTCTCCTCCAGCCTTCCCTCCCCAAACTCACAACCTATTCCCTCCTATAAGAAGGTAAGGCTTCCCATGGGGTCAGCAGAACCTGGTACATTCAGTAGAGGCAGGTCCAAGTCCCTCCCACTGCATCAAGGCTGTGTGAGGTGTCCCACCATAGGCAAGGGACTCCAAAAAGCCAGCTCATGCACTAAGGTGTTTGTTTTTTCAAGGCAGGGTTTCTATATAGAGTCCTGTCTGTCCACCACCACCACCACCACAACCACCACCACCACCACCACCACCACCACCATCACAGGGCTCATATCAAGTCTATGTCAGGAACATGTTGAAATTTCAGCTCCCTGATAGTTCAGAAACGTCTCTCCTAAACTTCGATCCTCCCACAAACCCATCACCACTTGGGTGTATTTATAGGTTCATTGCTGATGGACATTTGAGTTGTTTTTACTTCGTGGGTATTATGAACGTCTGTATACGTCATTATATGAACATGTACTTTACTTCTCTTGCCTGCTTAACTAGGAATGGGATTCCAGGGTCGTGTGATGGGGCTAGGTTTGAGCTCAAAAGTGTTGAAACTGGCAGACTCTTTGTCAAACTGCCTTCAGTTTGGCATTTAGCAAATGCCTTATACACATTACCTCCATGTGGGGTTTTTAAAGAATTGCCTGGAAAAATAATTCTGAAATATTGAATAGTATTTCTGGTACTATCTCCAGGGAGTAAATGACTAGAGTCAGGAATGAAAATATGCTCCTTCTTATCTGAGTTCCATCACCAACAAAGATGAACGTAACTGATACTTGACTTCTCTAATGCAATTTGTGCATCTGTCAAATGAGAATAATGCAGCACTCTACCTGTATTATAGGATTATTTTAATAATTGCACAATAGATTTGAAATATAAATGTTTGGTGCAAGTGTAGGGTTCACTTATTATTGCTGTATCTATTTAATGAAAACTTTACTTATGTTTACAATTCTTTGTTGTTTCATTCTCTTAACTTTTTGGAGCTTCCCCTATCACATCCCCAAGTGTGAGTGTTTGTAGCTTGTCAAGCAAAATGGTAGAACAGAATATTTTTGAATGAAAAACACCATTGAGTGAATTGAGATTCAGTCATCTAGCAATCCTAACTGCTTTCTGGGGACTATCCTAACGTGCTCCTCTACTTAACAGCATTGCTCCTGGGGCCTCTGGGCCTCACTTCCCTCAGCGAGCATGGTTGAGAGACCCTGACACAGAGGAAGTCAATGGACGTGATGTGGTCGAGACCTGACATAAGGAAGGCAGTCTCCTGCCTACAAGCTGTCTCCTCGCATTCTCTGGAGAAGGCAGGCTGGGAGAAAATTGAGGGGAAAGAGTGAGTCACTTTGGGAGGGCTGGGCTTTTTAAACTGGCTCTGTTCCTTTTTGAGATGGCAAACAAGGAGAAGGCATTCTGGAGGGCATGGTATTTCTGTAATTAAGAAGAACCGAACCAAGAGAGAGGAGCCATTGTTCAGCTCCAGTTTGAATTACAGTACATCTTTAATTATTAGCCTTTCTTCCTATTTATTTTAATATTTTATTAATCCTGTTCCTCAAAATATCTCCTTTCATTTGCGATCACTGGACAAATAAAATGGGACAATTTGTTTCCTTTTGTGCTTTGTAGACAGTGTTCCCTTAACATTGTGGGTCAACATGACCTTAACTTTCCTTTTATTATGATTTATACAATGGCATTTTATAAGTTCCTCCTATTCCTTTGTATTTATATAATTTTTAATAATCACTCACTGTAGTTCAGTGGACCTTAACTCCTGTTTGCACAGGATCAAATTAAGAATCTTTATTTTTTTACATTTCTTAAGGACTGAAATTACAAAAAAAAAAAAATAGAACAGGGGTAGAAAGTAAAGGAGTTAATTTTTGACTAGTAGCATCAGTGTGGATTCACTAGTCACTTCATCTCTAAACAACAAAGATGTGCCTATTATAACGTTGCTAGGGAATAAGATGGGATGTGTTAAGCTGAGGTTAAGGTACATGGAGATATGTATGAAGTAGAGTAAGCAGGAATATTCTTCATTTGAGTTTACTTTAGTGGTTCTTGAGCTCAGTCCCCAGGGACCAGCAGTAGCCTCACTTAAGAACCAAGTGTACACTCCCCGGTCCTACTCATACCTCTGGAATTGTCTTTGGACTGTGGTGCAGTCACGTCTACATTAACTATTCACTGTGGATTTGATGTTTGGACACCAGAGTTCAGCTCATTGCTTCTCAAACTGGCTCTTACTAACAATCATCTGGGGAACTTCTAAATGGACCAGTTCAGAAGCTTAACTGGCAACCACTTTGATGAAGGTATTTGGGAAAATATGTGCAGACATTTGCTGTGTTTATTGGCAACTCGGGGGACCCTAGCAATCAGCCAAGACAGGTAATAAAAAGTTTGTCTCATTTCTGTTTGCACATGATAGTCATCCAGGCTGACTTCAAAATACAGTAGTGTCAGGGAACACTATACCCTCACCCCCACTGAATTAAAACTGCTTGGCATGGGATCTTGGGGTTAGTATCTTTGGGAACACTGTCCCATGTAGTAATTCTCTTATGCATTTACTTAAGATCTTCCTTCCTTCCTTCCTTCCTTCCTTCCTTCCTTCCTTCCTTCTCACTCTCTCTTCTCTCTCTTTCTTTCTTTCTTTCTTTCTTTCTTTCTTTCTTTCTTTCTTTCTTTCCTCTCTCTCTTTCTTTTTTATTCATTTTCAGCCATTGAATTGATTGACTGATCTTTTAGCTCTTATTTGTGACATAATTCTTTTACTAGAAATTAGGCAACAAAGTCTGAACCACTTCCCACTGAGCACGTTTTGAATTCAGTTTAATCCCCACCCAATACTTGACTTTCACAGTTTGCTCTTCAGGTTGGTTATTTGAATGTGAGCCCGCTGTTAACAAAGGTGAAGTCAGTACGTACACCGCTGTTTATGGAAAGGAAAGAGTGGGTCAGATGAGCATAAGAGAACCATGGAGAAATTTCCAGACTACAGGAAAACTGGCCTAATGGAAGGAATCCTTTCCTGGTACAGAAGCCATGTCTACATTCCCAGGAGAATAAGCTTGTCTACAAACCCTTTCGAGTCTAAGCGTTTGGTGCAAAGACAGACAGGGTAAATGAGATGCGCACACTATGTACATTTTTTTGAGCTCATACTCCTGGGTGGCAAAGCAGACTAACAGTGTTCACTTTGTCTCCTGTCATAAACTGGGCCATACAGCGGCTACCCAGAAAATAATTGTATCTTTTTCACTCATCGTACAGATTTCAACGAATGCTCCATCACAGGAAGTATGTAGGGTTTGGGGGAATCAGCTAAATGAGGTCCTGAGGGGGAGACATAAACACTCATGTAGTCATCCCTTGATTTCCTATTTGGAGTCTACAGGGCTGGTCTACTTCTAGAGAAGGGTTGCAGATTTGCTTTGACACTGTCTTCACATTTGCCAGGACTTCAAGTCCCCCAGCTACCATTATCACTCTGATGAACTCTTAAGAAGCTACGTTTCCCCATTTTCCGTATCTAGTACTGCCCTACACAGCTAACAGTCACAGGAAACAGACCAAAGGACTGTGCCACCATGTCCCTCTGTAGAAAGACCTCTACATGTCTTGAAAACTACTTTTTGGTATTTCATCTTACATGGGTGCAGCTGTCTCCTCTCCCTCCACCTCCTGCGCTATTCTATGCTGATCCCAACTACACCCTGCAGCTGCAATCATCTGCTCATCTCCTTGTTCCTATATGAAAAATCCTCTTGAGGTGAGCACCACCCATCAGGCTAAGCTGGGTCCATTCTCCAGAGATCAGAGCATATCTCAAGCCTGCCCTTCAATGTTGGTTACTCAGAAGGTTCTCTGAGACATGGTGTTCTCTGCTTCTATACTCTCCGGGCCTTTTCCTCCACTGCCAGCCTGATACATGTAAAATGCTTATCATAAACAAGTGCTCTGACCTCCGGGTTGGTCCTTTCTCTGGATACATGTGTGGTCTTAGACTCCATTCGACAGAGCTCCTTCCCAATTTTAACATGTGTCTACTCATCACCTCCTGTCATCTGCATGATGACAGGTGTTCACATTCTCCTCCAGTCCTTACTTCATACTGGACACCGTGATACAGACTTAGCAGCGATTATTCAATTCCATTTTATAATTCTAGGATACAAATATCATTATTATCTGAATGTAACAGAGCTTTAGCCAAGCCAGATTTCTCAAAGTAAACAGTTACCAAGCTCTGCATTCAGCTCCTCATTCAATGCAGAATTCATAATCTTTCCCTGACAGATTGGAGTTTTCCACTACATTTTAAAAAATCTGTAGAGCAACATTTAATCTTTTGACAGTTCAAGACAAGACACTGCTTTCATAATGGTATTTTATAATTTTCTTGGGCAAAGAGCAGCAGCAATCAAGAGAGAGGAACATGTGAATTTTATTAATAGAATAATCTTCTACAAAATAGAAATAGCTAATATTGATGACTCTGGCAAGTTGCCAGTGTATAAGGAGTCTAAGGAATTAAAATCCTAGAAGCCGAATCAAGCCAAGACCCTGGGCTGGCTAAATGACACCATTAAAAGAGGAGGAAAATGATACATTTACAAGAAGAGGGGAAAAAACAACCAGGAGTGGTAGCTTACTGAGGCTAATTCCAGAACAATTGCTTCTAAACAAGGTGATGAAAATCAGAAAGGCTGGCATGCAGTGTGTATTAAGAGCTGGGCAGAACAGAGAGAGACATCCTTCAAGGGAGGTTCATGATTTAACAGCACATTATCCTTGACTTCTCTAAATGTCAGGGTCAACTTTGTACTCGAACATCATTTTCATCCTTCTGTTACTTTAGCAATGATCTATTGACTACCTTGCTGAAAGTCTCATTGTATAATTCGTAGGTATTCTGCAAATAATCAGATTAACAAGACTCTTCATCAACCCTTGGTGCTTGTCATTGTGTTCTGTGACATAGAAATGTATATAAATAACCTATCAGATGAATCAAACAAATATTACATTCTTATTATTTTATTAATAATTTTATTATTTTATAAATACTTCCTCATTGCCCTGTGGTGACACTGTGTCATAGTTTGCTTTCTAACACTGTGACAAACACTGTAGACAAAAGCAACTTGGAGCAGGGTTTACTTTAGGTTATAGAGTTCATCCTGAAGGAAGGCCAAGACAGGAACTCAAGGCAGGAACCTGGAGGAAGGAACTGAAGCAGGACCAGGACTACGAGGTAGTCCACCCCAACATCTACCTCATCTATGAACTGGAGGAGCATGTGAATGGGCCAGACCCTCAGATCCAAAGCTAGGATATTCATGACACAAGGCAACAAGAGGATATCAAGGAGGAGTCCCAATGAGGGCCCAGTATTGGGGATGTGGCAAAAGCCAGAGGCCTTGAAGCAGACCAATGACTCGTTGTGATGAACACTTGGAGGAAAAGATAAACGGACTAAAGGGTAAACTGTGTGACTCACTGTGTCACAGTACTTCCGTGCTGAGATTTTTTTAAATTGCTTTCTGTTTGTTTTTGTTTTTTGTTTTACCTTTAAATTTTGTGAGGTTTTTTTTGGGGGGGGGGGAGTTGCAAGGGCAGAGAATGAAAGTGTGGGCATGGGGAAATGAGTGGGATTGGGATGTATGATATGAGATCCTCAAAGAATCAATAAAAAGTTTTTTTTAAAAAAAAATCCCTAATCTGTACACTCTGTAAAGCAGGTAGTAGTGGCAACCCTTGTAATGGTAAGGAAACTGAGGTATAAGATTTTTCTGAACTACAGTCATGCTACTATGAAATGGCAAATCCAGCACTGTGAATTCAGGTCTCTCTTTCCTCAGAATAGAGTAGTTTATGTGTCATGACAAGCCCTCCCTCACTTTAGTAAAAATGTAAGTTAATTTCTGCTCCCTACACAGTTCTGCTTGTGTGTGTGTGTGTGTTGGGTGTGAATCTCTAAGGTAAAGGTCCTCAGTGTGATGGCTGCTTTTGCCTGGAACCGCTCCCTGTCTACACGGACTTCCACAGTAAAGACGATGTGGGCTCCTGTGCATCAGCTGACACATAGATGCGTTATGTCAGAAGTGACACACAGACTTCACATCTGATCATGCTTTTTTTGTTCAGTCAATCATGTGCTCACAGCTAACTTCAAGGCGGCAGGTTCCTAAAGGCAGATGAGAACAACTAATATGGAGAAAAAAACCCTCAGTTCTCTTTCAACAATGCACATTGTTTCAATCTGTTACTTAGTCTCTACTTAAGACATTCTTCAAAGAGAAAAGATGTTGGAATTTTGTTCTAAATATGAAGGAATAGACACTATACAAAAGGCCAATTCTACATTTTAAAACACATTAACAGAGAGGAGCAGAGAACATTTGAACAAAACCAAGCAAAAGGTAACGTTTGTCTGGAAAAATTAGGGAAGGCATTAAGTATTTATTCATAGTGGTTTTGGGAGATTGGGGAGAATGTCATTGGAAGAGGTAAAGAAGAAAGTTGTAAATGAGAGAACAGGTCTGAATGTATCATAGCATATTTTGCTCAATTTTGCACAGCAACTATGGTAGGTCACTTGAAGACATTGCCCCTCTCACCACCGGCAAACTAAGGCTTCCCTTAGTGGTGCTGGGAAAGGACGGCTATTCTACTGGCTGGGGAAGCCACAAAGAGGTCCTTGCCCTGTGACTTCCTGCTCTGCATGGTTCTCGCTCTCACAGCAAGTCCATTAGCATATTTTTATCGTCGTCATAACAGAGTGTACTTCCATGAATGATTTTGTTTTCTTTAAAGGGTTCCACTTGGGCCGAGTGGTTACTACGAGTGAGGCTTAGCAAACAGTAGGTCCCTTCCCAGATCTGTTTCTTCACCTTGGGGTTTGGAGGCTACCAAAAGGTGGAGTTAAATCAGTTCTTCATTAGGTAGTCTAGCAAGCTGAGCAGCCATGGGTATGCAAAGGACTGGATGCGCGACTTAGTCTGAAACCATCGCTGTAGCAGAATACATTTCCCTCCAAAGCTACAGAGAATAATGAAGGCTTTAGTAACTTTAATCTTAATATATTGAAATAGTGATTAGGGACCCCAAAGCAGCATTTGCCATCAAGTTACATATGATGCTGTACCTCTAGGAGCATATTGAACGTCTCCAAAATTCTTTCCTGCCTACACCCATGAATGTATTGGCAAGCCTGGGAGAAATGGCCAGCTGTGTGACTGGAAATGGCAAAGGCCAGATGTTCAAGGAAATGGTATCAAGAGTCCCCTGAACTTTCTGCAATCATTTTGGGATAATGACCTTCAGAAAACAGAAAATATCCCATGAGTTAGCCTTTACCCCTTCTCAGCTGAGTTCTGGCAGTCGGTTTGTTCTGTCTCCCAACATCGCACAACCTGAGAATGTGTGATCTTGGCATCTCCCTTATACCCTCCCCAGTTCTTCTCCCAGAAAGAGGTGCTGGAATCGCACCTGCTCGTTTTATTCACCCTCCTACCAGTGCCTTCTGAGGGAACAGAAATCCTGCATGCTTGTTCAGAAACAGTTCCCACTCACCCTTCCCCTGTACAAGCAAATCCCACTACCAATTCTTATTCCTACTCAGTATTTACTAGTATACTCAATACTGTTGGTACATATGAATAGTCTCCAAATAATTTATAGCATCTTTCTGTTTTCAAGCTTCACCTAAATGGTGTCATAGACTGCGCATCATCATGAATTTTCCTTTTCCCCAACAGCCTTTTGGATTTGGGCGTCTTAGCAGAAAGTATTTTCAAACACACTGGAATCCTGATTCATAGGCTCATTTCCAGTGACAGGAGTTTTTGTTTCTTCCTTTCCCTCTATTGACCCCAGTATTATTTACTCACACTCCAGATACTTTCAGAGAACCTGGCAGCTGTTGGCAAACTCCTAGGCACTGGGACCACAGCGGTAAGTGAATGATTTAAAGGTGTTCTCTTAAATCCCTGATCTCACAGGCTTCATTTGTGACAATGGAGAAGCAGACTGCAGATGAATAAATGTATGTGTATATTAGCTACTAAGTGAAATGACATAAAGTCTTATGGAGAAAAATAAGACAGAGGGTGGGACCTGTTTATGGTCAGAGTTGCAGTTGTTAATGTAATTACTAGAAAGGCACACGCACATGCACACACACACTTACTATTTTATATATATATATATACACAAACTCACTACATATAAACTCACTATATATAAAAATTTACCATACATATGTATATATATGGTTATATATGTGCATGTTTTTGTATACACATATATATGTATGTGTATATATAAACTCACTACATATATGTGTATATACATGAACTCACTGTATATATAAATTCACTATACATATGTATATATGGTTATATATGTGCATATATATATCCATATACATAATGAGTTTAGGACAGGCAGTGTGGATCTTTAGGCAAAGAACATTTCTAGTCAGATGTGAAAGTGAATGAAAGAGAAGCCTGCATGTTCACAGTCATGTGACAGCAGAGTCTAGAAAGGTCAGGAGGAAGAGCACGGGGAGAGCTTGCTTAGTTAGACAGCTCAAGTAGACATCACGTTGCATGGCACACTCTAAAGACTTTGGCTCTTGTTCTTGATAGACGGGAGGTTTCTCAGCTACTTTAAGCCAGGAAGTAATAGGAAATGAGTGGTCAAGTCTCATGAGGACACCGTGTGGAGAACAGCCTATAGGAAGGCTGCAGTAAAATCATGGAGAGCACCGTGGAGCTGAGGTGAGGAGTGGATGTGAGAGGTGGCATGTCGACATAATCCGACAGTGAGCGTGGAGGTTTAGCAAGAAAGGGGGAATTATATTAGGAACTTTCAAGTCGACATTCCAAGTGGGCAACTAAATGTGTTCAGAGGAGAAGTGTAAAGCTGGAAATGTAAACTTGGGGGGGGTCATCAAGACATGGGGAGTAGATGTGCATCCTGATCATAGATTACATCATGAAAGAGTACTTGTAGCTGGAGTACTTCAGTATGCCTATTCAACACCTGAACATTGGTCTGGATGCAGATTCTAGAAAGTTAACTGTTTTATTTTTCCATTCCATAATAAGATAGTGACAGAGGTCTTAGTCACATGACTGTGACCGTGTAAAATGGTAGATCTAATGCTTGAAGTAAGTCAAGGTTCCTGGCAATAATGGTAATATTTTTCAAGCCTACCCCATGCTCCTGACTTAAGTGAGTCTGACTTGCTTGCTAATGCTCCAGACCTCAGGAATAGTCTCTTTGGATTCCAGAACACTCATTTGCACATGGCTTTAGCTCCAGCCCTCACTGTACTGATTTTCACTTGTATATAAATGAAAATAATTATTTATGTTAATTGGGAAGCTGGCTGTGGAGCTTTTATTTTGTCTATGTGTGTCAAAAGTGTGTTGAGTCTGAAGAGGCGTGTCAAGGAATAACTGTGCTAATCCATCTTGATTTCCTGGTTTTCAGCCCTTCTTTGTGAGTTCCACCATTGTTGGCTTCTGCTTTCTCAACAAACTCTTTTCTGCCATTGGCTTCTGCTTCATCAACCTGTCTTGAACTCAGGTGCTCCTGCTTTGCCAGGATGAGCCATTGTTCTTATATAGAAGAAACTAAGAATAAATATTCTTATATATATGCATGTATGTAACTTGCTATTTCCTGAAAAGATAAGACAAAATTAGTAGTTATGTAAAAATGTCTATAGCTCTGTTTTGGTGGTGTGGATTTAGTGTTTGATTTCTCATAAACATGGTTTTGTTTATGAAATACTTATCTTAAAACAAATAAGGGACAATAACAAACAGCCTGCCTCAAAAGCTACTCAGGCTAAAATCATGTAATTACTCGTGGTTTATGGCAGTGTATGTTTGTACACACTGCAAGATTTTGGAAGAGAGTTTCTCAGAAGTCAGTGGTCTACTGCTGTCTCTACCTTACCCCTCCCTCAATCTATTAATGCTTCGGGGTCTAGCCTGCTATAGACGTTAACTATTTGAGGTTGACATCCTTTGTTTGTCAGAGAAGAGAATCACATTAATGTTTCTGCAACCAAATATCTGTAAACCTGATCCACTTAAAGAAAAAAATACAGCAACAGAACTGGTCTTTTTAGTGTCGAAGAACCAGGGAGGAGAATGCGGAAAATCAAAGAGAAGGTGAAGGCCGTGAATGGCAGAACTATTCCATTACAGAGTAAAATTGTATTTCAAAGTCAAAGCAAAGAAATTCTACCATCTTTACCTAAATTAAAACCTATTATTGCTTTGGTTCAAATACATTCTCGAACTTTAAATTGCCAGTAATAGAAAACTACCAAAGTGAGCTTTTTCATTATTTCAAATTCAGAGGATAAAATCTTGGACAAATATTTACCATAGAAATGAGACTAAACATGCGTTGTATAAAAACAGTGAAACCAAAACCACTCCATCTAATACAAAGTTGCCCAAGAATATTTACTTAATTATAGTCTAGCTTCTAGATTCTGGAAAAAGAAGATTTACTAAATGTAACACTGTTTCTAATGCCAAATATCTAAATTGCCAGGGTATGTTAACCATTAAGAGGTGGGTAGCCTCTGTCAAGAGCAGAGGCTGGGTATATCGAGGTCTCTCTTTCCAACCTGCCTCTGTCACTTCCTTGTCCTTTTGAACAACTGATCAAACCCTGGAAGTCTCTATCAACATATCTGCAAAGCTGTAATAATTATTTCTCCTTCAGGTTCCTGACAGCATCCAGGTGGATAATAAATACTTTAAACTGCCTAAGCAGTGTTCTTAGCACACACAAGAGCATCAAGCCCTAAATATGTATAAATGAATGTATGATTAATATGGATAAAGTTTGCTCTATTTTTAGAAGGCATTTTGCAAAGGACCCTGAAATATAACATACGCATGTTATAGCTTTCCTTTTTATTTTGTTGTTTGGCACTTTTATAAGAATATACAACATAAATTTTATAACTTGAGAATTTTCTTTTTATGAATGATAAATAACAGTGAGAGTGACCTTCTGTTGGTATCCTTTTCACTCATGTATGAAATTACCACAAACCGGATGACTTACAAATGACTGAAATCTATTGTGTGGTCCTGGAAGCAGAAGTCCTACCTCAGGGTATGCCTGGGGTTCTTTCCTCTGGATACTCAAGTTAAGTGTGCATCCTTTGCCTCCTCCAGGGTCTGTAGCCTCAGACGTCCCTTGACTTACGCCTCCATTTGGTAGATTCACTTCCTCCACAGTCACATTAGCCCCTTCTCTTCCTTCTCTGTCAAATGTCCCTCTGTCTTTGTCTTCAGAGGACTCTTGAATTTAGGACCTGCTAGATCACATAGGACCATCTCATTCAAAGACCCTTAGTTTAAGTACATTTGTAAAATCCCCTTTTTATCCCCCATGGTACTGCAGGTAGAACCTAGTGCCTGGCATATGCTGGGCAAGTATTCTGTCACTAGGCCATGTCCGTGGCCATGTTTGACTTTTTTCAACGTTGAGACAAAGTTTCACAAAGTTTTCCAGACTGGCTTGGATCCTCTGTAGCTCAAGCTGGCCTGGGTTCATCGTCTCAGTAGCTAGGATTATAGAACCGTGACACCAGACCCAGCTACATTTTTTTTTTCTCTGAGTAAGTTAACAATCACATACCCCAGATATTTGGACATGGGCATATTCTTTCCAGTGTGGTAGCTATTATCCTAACTGCTCCAGTCTTCAAATTTCAGATACAGCCATTCAGCAACCAGAATCATAAGTTAAATATGACTTCAACCTAACAACCTGCTGTTGACTATAAAAATGTAATTATCAAATAATTGGTGCACATAGTATGCTATGGGAGGAGAAATGGTAAACTGGTAAGTTTAATCAGAAGAGCCAAGAAGAGGAGAATCACAGAAAAGTAGCATTGGAATTGAATCCTGATGAAGAAGAGTTTGCCAGAAGGAATAAGATGTCCATTCAAGTCTCGGGAAATATTAGAGAGTACTAGAATTATAAAAAGATGGGGTGTATTATTTGATGTTAGAAAGGGTTGATACAATGAGAGGGGCTTAAGTGGATGGGGTTTTGAATATACAAGTAAAAGTTCTATATATGAAGCTGGTAATGTGGTTCAGTCGACAAAGTGCCTGCTGAGTAGACATGAGAAAAGGAATTTAGATCCTGGGCACTTAGATAAAAACCGGACATGGTGGTGTGCATTGGTGACCTCATCACTAGGCATGGAGACAGGCAGATCCCACTTTAGCAAATTGGTGAGGTCTGTGTTCAGAGAGGGGTCTTGTCTCTAAAAATAACATAGGTGCTAATAGTGGAAGACAGCCAATGTCAACTTCTAGCCTCTATATGCACACACACACACACACACACACACACACACACGTGCACCTTCACACATAGAGAGTTTTAAATAAATCTGTTGTCAACTGAAAACTGTATACATGTATGTATAAATATATGTAGAAAGGGGGTGATAGTACATCTACCTCTAGAAATTAGAATGGGCACAGGGCATGATGCAAACTATAGACCAGGAAAAAGTTTTTGTATTTAGTCCCAGGAGATGTGAGGGTTTGATAGTGAGAATAGAGAGGAGGCTACATAGGGCAGACATTTCAGGGATTGTAATCCTAAGCATATGTAAAGAGAGGCCTCTGATTTGGACAATTGGTTAGCACTAATATAGAAAAAAGGAGGCTGGCTGGATGTAGTGGCTCAGCACTATCATCTGTGAACCTGTGAGGCAGAGGCAAAAGGATCACTGCAAGTGTGACTACAGCCTGTCCATATACCAAGTTCCAGGCCAGTCAGAGCTACATAGCAATGCCCTATCTTAAACTGAGAGTGAGAAATCCTAGTGAATGCCCAAGGCACACACTGGTTGCTAAACTAATGTCATTATGCTTATACAGACTCCCACCTCTAGTGGTACCTCTGGTGGTCTTTTTCTTTTCTCACATTTTCTTTTCTTTTTCTTTTTTTCATTTGAATGATCCTGACATCTCTCCTGAATTACCTTGCCAATGGATCACCTGTTCACTTCATGGTATTACTGCTTTTAGAAAGTTATCTGAAATTTAATTTGGAGTTGGCATGTCTTGTTCTTATTCTACACAGTGCATGAGGGTTCCTGTGAGTGTACATGTGCGTGTGAGTGCATGTATACTATATGAATATGCATGTTTCTGTATGTGAGTGTGTGTGTGTGTGTGTGTGTGTGTGTGTGTGTGTGTGTGTGTGTGAAGGACAGAGATCAACCTCAAGTGTCTTTCCTCAGGTTCTGTCTATCTTGTTTTATTAAAATTTTTAGAAAATATTTATTTGGCTTTATATGTTTGGGTGTTTTGCCTGTATGTATATGCACCCGATGTATGCTTGGTGTCTTCAAGAGTTCACAGATCTCCTGAAACAGTAGATATAGATGCATGTAGGCCAGAATATGGGTGCTGGGAACTATGGGCCTTCCACAAGAACAACAAGTGTTCCTAACCACTGACTAATCTCTCCAGCACTATACTTAAGACAGTGCCTTTTGCTTGCCTACAGCTCAACAGACTAGGCTGTTCAGCAAGTGGGATATAGCTATCTGCTGGTCTCCACTGTTGTAGGATAACCTTTTTTTGTACACTTTGAAGATATGTCTCTGCTTAAGGTGCCTTCTGATTGATTCAATAAAGAGCTGAATGGTCAATAGCTAGGCAGGAGAGAATAGGTGGGATTTCCTGGGAGAGAGAGGAACTATGGGAAGAAGAGAGGTGGAGAGATGCCAGTGCATAACAAATCAGATGTACATATAATGGGAGAAGTGTAAAAGCCACATGGCAGAAAGTAGACTAATAGAAACAGGTGGATTTGAGTTATAAAAGCTAATTGTAAACAAGCCTAAGCTAACGGCCAAGCTTTCATAATCAAAAATAAAGAAGTCTTTGAGTGTCATTTGTAAACTTGAGGTCCACAGAAAAGTCAGACTACATATGGCACCCAACATGGGGCACCAGATGAAGCATTTATCTAAGTTATTCTTTTATCAATTAAAAACTCAGGAGTTAGATACTGGGTTAGAAACCTGATAGACCACAGAGCAATAAAGAAATGATTGGATGACCCTGCCTCTACACCTTTTCTTATTAAAAAGGTCGACAAGTCTATCTAAACCCCTACCTATTCCTTTCTGTGTCTCTCTTTCCTAATCTGGGTTGGCCAAAAACTCTATGGTTTATTCTGGCCAGCTGAACATGGACTCTGCTCTCCGATTCAAAGTTTAACTTTATTGGTAGTCTCGGAGTGACAGTGCAAACAAATCTCCTGCATTACTCCACCTCCTCAGTACTGGGGTTACAATCACACATCTCATGCCCAGGTTTTTTTGTGTGTGAGTTCTGGGGATCAAACTTGGGTCCTCATACTTGTATGGCAAGGAGTTTGCTAACTGAGTTATTGCCACAGCCCCTCTCAGGCTTTCTCAAACTTTTTTCAGTTGTCTGTTCCCGTGGTTTTGCCTATGAAATGCACCAGAGTGACTTAACATTCATTTTGCAGTTCCAGAAAGTTCCTCAATAGGAGTTTTGTGAAGTATGCAAGAAAAGAATATATTAAAAATAGACATTAAAAGAGGAGTGGACCTGATAAATTAGTGAAAATTGGCTAGTGATGGAGAATCTCTTTATACCATGTAGCACTAGTAAATGCTGTGCTACATGGTATAAAGAGAATGGGCTCTTTGGAACCTCAAAGCCTACCCACAGTGACACAATTCCTCCAACAAAGTCATACCACCTAACCCTTCCAAATAGTGCCACTAACTGGTAACCAAGCATTCACATTTTTAGCTTATGGTGCCCATTCTCATCCAAACCATCCACAATAGTCATACAACTCCTAGCTTGTACCAACTCTTAGGCCTATGTTTTGGGCGATGAACTGTCTTTTTGTTTCAGAGGGACAGAGGAAAAATAGGTTGTGAACATTCCGACACTTTGAACGTAAGATTCTTTGGTCCCATTTTTTTTTCCATCAGCAGCCCTTGGACAGCATCTCCTTTGAAAGTCCAAATAAATTTCTGACTCCAAAACATCAGACAAAAGCTAGAAGTCACCTCACATGGAAAGAAGATGTGTGAAACAGGTTTCATTGGAAAAATAAAGAGACCTTGAGGTGATAACAAATAATAGCCCTCAACCATTTGCCATAGGTAACAGAAACTGAAGACAGCTAGTTCTCAGCTGCATGTCATCTGAGGCATTATAGGCAAATAAAGAGTTACAGGTAGCACTCTTATCTCTATGTGGTTGAAGAAAATGCTCACTGTAAAGTTACTTCCCTGGTTTGCCTACACTTTAGCCCTTGGGAAATCACATTTTAAAAGTTAAATAAGATCAAGTAGATAGGAAAAAAATCACTGTTTCAAAATGTAAATGCATGACATTTAGCATCTGCATTTTTTTAATGAGTGAGAATTATGTTTCACTATGTTCTGTTAATACGGTTATGTAGATTAGACCTGTAGATGGAAAGAAATAAGTCATAGCTTGAGAAAATGAATTACAATATAATTAAAACAAACTGTCAGGCTTAGGCTATGATGCCCACTGCCCTCAATCATGTTGTTTCAGAAAAACAAAAAGGTACAGGTGAATGTGATTTTCATGACTTTCATTAACTTTAACATAAACCATTGACTCAGTAATATTAAACTAAATTTTAAAATAAATGAAATACTCAAGGCTTGATCTTAAAACAAACTAAAGTTAGTCAGTAAACAATCCTAGAATCGTAAAGTAGCCTTCATCTTCAGGTGTTTCAACTAAGTATTAAAAACCCTAAAATTTTGATCAGCCTCCATTACCAGGCTATCAGTTAGGAAGTCGTACTGTACACTTCAGAAGAATTACACTTTTTCCTTTCATCTATATCCTTTCCCAATAAATAAATAAAGACATTATTTCATCGACTTGCAGTTTGATTTGAAAGTGTGGTCCAGAGTCATGTTTTCTGGATCATAAAGCTACAGAAAGACTGTCTTGATGAACCCCTAGGAGATTCTGAAAGGTGATACTACCATAGGCCATTTTCAACAGTTGAGTGGTCCACTGATGAAATTAGGCATTTGAGATTCAAGCTAAGATCTACAGGGGCAGGGGGTGAGAGTGTGGGGAAGGCTGCAGAGGGAATTTTCTCCTGAGATTTCAGACATCGTGGAGCATACATCATGGTAAGAAGGTAAGTTAAGTAAGCATCTTCCTGTCTTGTCCTATCTTAGGA
Organism: Peromyscus leucopus; assembly: GCF_004664715.2. Taxonomy (NCBI): domain Eukaryota; kingdom Metazoa; phylum Chordata; class Mammalia; order Rodentia; family Cricetidae; genus Peromyscus; species Peromyscus leucopus. The sequence continues at coordinate 21,563,769 of NC_051073.1, read as the reverse complement.
AAAAGTTTCCTTTAGAAAAGATCCAGCTGTATGGGAACACGGTGCCATGTGCAACTATTTGCAGAGTTATTTAGCCTCTCCACATTGTTGAGAGACAGTTGACTCTCAGTGTAAGCTCAGAAGTAAAGCAAGGATAATGTAGCAAGCACAGAGAATTCTGTTGATGCTACAGAAATCTTTCATACACATCCTGCATGTAATCCCACTTGGGAGACAATAGCTTCATCATTTGGGAAGTGATGAAGTATTTACTTGCTTATTGAATGTTTAAGAAAAGGATATTCATGTCCTTTGAGGATGGAGTGGATTGGTTTATTGATGACTCATGAAAACTTCTAATAATCAATATTCCTTTGAAAGGTTGAGGGCTGTGGAGAAAACACAAGAACTGGAAGACAAGTTTTGAACCACCCCAAATGGAGTGAGTTCACTAAATGTCTGGGACACCCAGTACAGATACCAAAGACGAATGAAACCAGACACTTAGTAAAAACACTCTGGATATGAAGTAATAAAGCATAATTAAAAAAAAATTCTTTCATCTTACTAGTGTATGGGAGGCATATGTGTGCACATGCCCCCAGGGGCTAGAAAAGGGCATCAGATTTCCTAGATCAGGAGTTCTAGGCAGTGTGAGCTGCCATGTGAACTCTGGAAACTGAACTACAGTCCTCTGGAAGAAGATCAAACCCTCTTAATCATTGAGCCATCTCTATAGCCTCAAATAATAAAGTATTTTTAAGAGCTTGCAAACATCAAGCTGATCTGCAAGTAATGGAATTGCCTACTGTGATTAAAATAGGCCTTCTACACATAATTAAAAATTTAGAAGAAACCAAGACCCAAGTGGAATCACACATTTAAAAGTGTAGAACGTGCATTTTACATCTGTAAAATCTGGAAGCTATAATATCTAAAGTGGAAATATTCCTAAACCAGTTTTAAAATGGAAAAGGAGGAAGTTTTGGTAACTTTGTGATGCACCAGAAGAAAGTGATCTGGGCAAATGGAAAGAAAGGTGAAATAAACAGACAGAAACAAAGTCAAGCTGGCCTGACTTACAGAGAAATATAAAGCTCTAACTGGGTCCCGTGAAAGATAAAAATGTGATATTATATATGATGAAATACTGGGCAAATACTTGCTCCATTTAATTAAAAATATTAACAACCAGACCCAATTTTAGTATACTTTAAGAAAATTCATGGAGTCTATCACAATTCAGTAATAATTCAGATAAAAGTCGTGAAAGCATCCATAGATACAGAAACAAATTACCAACAGGGAAGCCTGAAAATAAGACTGCTCATCAAAATCAGTGCAAACCAGAAGACAATGTAATGACATTTTTAAAGTGTTAAAGGGGGAAAAGATCATCAAAATTAAATACTATGTTCAGTAAAAATACTCCTCAAAACATGAAATTTTTAAAAGCTTTTTTTTTTTTAGAAAAAAAAAAGATGTAACTAAATCATAAACAACTTGTGGATCAATGAAAAAAATCACAGGTAAAATTAGAAAATATCTTGAATGGTGTAATGATAAAAATATAACACACAAATTTTGTGAGGTTTCACTAACAGTGCATAGAAGTAATGTTACTGCAGTTCTCCAACTCAGTTCTGGGCTATGAAGAATTAAGCTGACAACCTTGAAATAAAGAGGTCCCCAACAGTCAATGTATGAGGGTACCCATGAAAGAGAAATGCTCACAGATCAGAAGAGGATCCAATGTGGTTTGAAAGTCCTCAAGGAATAATGGTGGGTTACAGATGGCTGGCCCATTTCTTCCTGGCACCTGACTCCCTGACACAGTAGACTAATAAGTTCATCAGAAGATGATCAAGTGTGGGGCTTGGGGACTATGATGCAGGGCTATTTGGGGGCTTTTTGCATCATGGGTCTTTCCATAGCTGCCTCAGTCCCCTTTACTTCCTGTATTAATCCTCATTTATATCAGGTGGCACTAATTGCCATTAGTGACTTTTAGGGTGATGACTGCTTACACTGTTTCGGCTAAAGAGGGGCATAAAAGATTGGTACCAGTTAGTCCCCTCTCACAGCCCTCAGCACCATTCTGCCTGGAGGCTGTCTTATGCTCTGTGGTAGAAGTCAGGTGAAAAATCTATATGCGGCTTGCATGGTTGAGATCATTTGGAGTTTAGCTCCAGGAAAGGAGACATGCATTGAACTGGAAGATTAAACAGTGGCCAAAGATGCAGATTGAAGCCAACAAAATTGGGATGGATATAATGGATTATAGAACTGATGATCAGATCTAGTTCCTTCCTGTCACCCAGACTAGACCCAGGCCTTGGAACCCCAGCAATTCCAGAGGCTGAGGCAAGAGGATTACAAGTTCAAGGCCAGCTTAGGCAGTTAGTGAGACCTATCTCAAAATAAACAATGATGGCAGAGTAATACTTATGGATTAGAAATAAAATCAATAACCGCATACACACAGATAGCAAGCAACTTAAAAGTGCTGAGAGAAGGATCTTCTTATGAATTTGGTCCTATTTCTCCCATTAATAAGGAGTTAAGATGTGAACAAAGTACATAAGATTTTAAAAACTAGATGAAATTTCCAACAACAACAACAAAAACTTAAATACATAGAAGATTCTTTGTATGATGAAATTCCATAAAATGTCCATTTTCTTTTGTTTAGTCTCTAAATTTACTATACAGCAAGCTCTTTTTTATTTTGTAATATTAGAGCATGTAAGTTGTTTTTGAAGACCCTGTGAGGGGCAAAATTAGCGTACAAGCTAAGCTAGAAATTTCTAGAAGAGACTTTTTAAGGCCCTCCCAAGAACTGATAATTTACTCTTAATAGAAATTCTGGCATTCAGCATATAGATAGATTTAAGCAGAGTTCAAGTTCAAGTATGTATGGAAGCTTGGCATAGGAAAGAAAAGAAAGAAAGAAAGAAAGAAAGAAAGAAAGAAAGAAAGAAAGAAAGAAAGAAAGAAAGAAAGAAAGAAAGAAGAGAAAGAAAGAAAAAAAGAAAGAAAGAGAGAGAGAAAGAGAGAGAGAGGAGAGGAGGGAGGAGGGAGGGAGGGAGGGAGGGAGGGAGGAAGGCAGGGAGGGAGGGAGGCAGGGAGGCAGGAAGAGAGAAAAGGGAGGGAAGAAAGAGGAAGGTGGAGATAAAGAGGGACGATGGAATATAGTTAACTTGGTGTAGTGCTTTCCTTGAATAGTTCAATCCACCGTACTGCCCACACCAACATTTTGTAAAGAGGTGTGGTAGAAGTAGAGATCATAGAGGCAGGCCAATTGGAGACATAAACACTTGTCAAAGTTCAAGCCAGACTTGGCTTGCTGGAGTGTTTATTTCCAAACCTACATTCTTGGAACATTTTTGATTAATTTGTTATTATTTTTTGACTGAGTCTCAAGTTGCTACTTAACTGGATTCCCAGGTTGTGGAATCACAAACGATAATCACAATATGGCAGTCTTTTAAAATGTCTACTGAACCAGAGTAATGTCCTCCTCCTATATGCCTCCATGCCTCATATGTATGCTATTTTACATGACAAAGCAGCCTTTGCAGATATGACTCAAGATTTGCAGGAAGACTGTCTAAAGACTTCAGTGGAGGGAAGAAATTGAGTCAAAGAGAACTTGGAAGATATGATGTTGCCTTTTGCTATGGCTTCTATGATGGAAGTAATGGCCATGACTCAAGGACTGCAGGGGATTCTAGAGGTAGAACATTAGGAATCATGAAGATTCTCCCTCAAAGACACTAGAAGGAAATCGGCCTTTTGGACACTTTGATTTTAGACCAGATAGACTACTGATGTCCTATTCACAAGAGAATAAATGTATACTATTTTTCAAACCTCTGAATTAATGGCTCCTTTTTTATGGTAGGAATAGAAGACCAAAGCAGGGCAGATATGGCTCTTTACAGTGTAATGGATAGAAAGTGTAATAGATATAAAATATCCATCCAGTTGAGTATGTGTCAGGATTCCCCAGAAAAACAGAACTTGTGAGTGAGTGTGTGTGTGTGTGTGTGTGTGTGTGAGAGAGAGAGAGAGAGAGAGAGAGAGAGAGAGAGAGAGAGAGAGAGAGAGAGAGAGAGAAGAACTATATTAAAGTATTGGCTTGTATAATTGTGGAGGCATTCAGGTCCAAATTATGCAGGGTAGACCCTGAAAAGACTTGATGTCATAGTCCAAGTGCAAAGACAGTCTTAAGCAGATTTCTTTCTTCCTTAGAGACCTCAATCTTTTCCTACTAAGACTTTCAACTAATTGGATAAATCCCTGCCCACGTTGTAGATATTTGCTTTCTTAAAAATCTACTGATTTAAATGTTAATCTCCTCTTAAAAATACCTTCTGGTGACTTCTAGATGAATGTTTGACCACATATCTCGATACTATGGCTTAATCAGGTTGACTTTTAACATCATCCACCATAGCATGTTGCAGAGCTGCTGCCCAGCCATTATAATCAGTCTTGGTGGCACTTTCATGTAATTTTTTTGTTCTTCTAGATTCTCAGGGACAAACAGTATTCAGAGGAAAAAGCCATCCATTCAAATTATTTAGGCAATATGTTTTCTGCACTGTACTCTCGTTGGGGATATAAGATGCAGATTAAACTATAAATTTCCTATCTATGACTCAGTGTCCCACACAAGAATCTGAGCCTACAGGTTTAGTTTCTACTAGAGAAGGTGAAGAAATGTCAGCAGTCTTCGGGGTTTTGCTCACACAATAAGTATGTTAGTATGGAGACTTTGTGGGATTGCTTATATGTTTTATGTTATGTGGGGTTAGTGTACTTTTCAATGCAGTTATCTTGATTTGATTCAGAGGAACAAGACTCCTGTGGTGTTATCTGATATGTACTTGAAGATCACTGCTGTCATCGTATGGAATCTGAAAATAGAATTACCAAAAATGGAAGTAGATGAATGGATGAAGCCTACTGCATATCCAACACCAAATAGCACCGGGAAGTCAATGCTATTTCCAAGCTTCTCCATTATTTACATCAAGAATTCACTGTTTTGATAAAGTCAGGTTGAGTTGAGCTTTTCTTTCACTTCAAGTGGAAAAGTACTAAATTTAAATTTATTCTGCTTCATTTCTGGACTGGTATACTGAAAATGCTTGATCTTAGAGTATGAGATTGGCTGAGGTGAAGGGGCTGATTAAGAAAGGTTTCTGCTTAATGCCTAAAATAATCCCCAAACTCCAGACCAAATGAGTCATTCCAAGAGAGGTAAAGCTCCCAGAACAGGTGTCCTCTCAAGTTTCCACGTCTTAGACAGGCCATTGCACAAGTGTGGCCCTTCTGTAGACCAGAACAAGAAGCTGTGTGTGTAGCCTGGGAGTGGTGGTGATGACAGTCACTTCAGAGAACACAGCCAAGGTCAGCTAGATGGCCTAACTTAACAAAGGCAGGGCAGTGAACTTGCCAGGCAGTGAGTCATTGGAGTGCCTGCGCAGGAGGGTAAGATGAATATTCTAAAACTGGGATTCAGTGTCCACTATTTTCAAACATTCTTCCCTCATCTTTTCTAAATCAGAGTATTCATTATTGTGAGAGAGTCCTTCCTTTACTGTTGCACACTGGATATATTGGAATGCTCCATTTTATTTATTGGATATAAGTTGATGGACTCAAAGCATCTTACCCTAGTCTGATCAGGAACACATCTCTCCAAGATTTAGATTTGGAAATTGACACATTAACTGAATGTGACTCTAAGCTGAAGCCTCCCTTGGAGGCTTCACACCTTAGGTCTAGCAACTGAAAGAATCTGTTGTTCTGGCCAATTGTTATCTATGTGTTCTGCTTATGAACATGATGTCCTGATCTCCCCACATTCACTCATGTGCTTGGCATGAAACTGGCTCCACCTGAATCCGCAGGTCACAGTATGTGAGCAAGGTTAAATTAATCTGTTCATTCTACTTCCTGGTCACAGTCAGGGATCTAAGCCAAGTTTATCCTATCTGCAGCACAATGGGACTCAATTCTGGGACCATTGAAAGGGGAAGCAGATTTTTGTCTTTTGTGTTGCTAGTGGCCCGAACCTCCTGGTTCGTCTGCAGAGCCTGAAAGTAGGGCCAACTTAGGAGAAACAGAATCAAGAAATCAATCTGGTGACATCATTTGAACCAGGAACCAAGCTCTTGTCCAAACAACTCTTTCTTTCTAAACAAACCTATCTCTAGATACATCAGTCATACTTTACTTAAGTCCTTCTGGCTTAAGCTGTCAGTTGCTTGCAAATAAAAGTATTGTAACTAATACAATCCTTATCCTGTTGGAGTGGCTTTCACTGAATAGGTAAGAAAATGAAATATTATTCAACAGCAGCAGCAACAACAACAGAAAAAAAAAAAAAAAACCGTTCAGCATTCACACAGCTGTGGTTCTCTGCAGGTGAAGTTTCAGTGTTTGCTTCTCTCAGCATCCTCAACTAGTGAGGGATTTCCTCTTCCCAGTTCTTGATAAGACTGATTCCCAGTCACTCTCTCCTCCGGGATGTGACACGTCATGTTGGGCCCTGTGGAAATGGCTGCCACTGTACCACAAAACTCTTTGCAGAGAATTCCTTTCACTTAATTTTTAAGCCTCTAAGTTGCTCATTAAAGGGCACTAAAAAGGAAGTATAATGAATCTTAGAATTTTGCATCTGGAAGATAATTTAGCATTTGTATAACCATTCAAATTCATGACTTCCAGAGAAGATATTCACTGGATAAATTAAAAAAGAAACAGATCTGTTAACATTAAGCTATAAATAACACAGATTCCAAATGCAGTGGGTTAAACAAAATGAAAGCATATATTTTAATCATCTGGAAAAAATATGAAGATTGGCAGTACTGGTATAGAATGCCTTTATCCTCCATTGTTATGAGGTTATTGGATTGTACAGCAGTACTATGCTTCTTAGATTCCCAGCAATCAAGAGTGCCCAAGAGCATTTGGGATCATCAAAATGATGTGAGCAGTAGTGATACTTAACCATGAGATATAGCCTCCTTGTGTTCTCTTTATCCCCATTGGCTTCAGATGATAAAGATTAATAAATCTTAGAACTATGTGCTGAGGAGGGCACTGTGCTCTGCCAATTGGTCTCCTAGGTGATTTCAAGGAACTCAACTGGCTTGTTCATTCTGTGACAGAGGAATTAAATTCTAGCCCATAGTAAGAGAATCTTACCATCACAGTAACAAGCATTGCAATCCCAAACTGGAAGAGGTTTTGGCATTTGAAGTCTAAGACTTCATTCCTATTGCTCTTCTTAGTTTCCACCAAAGGCATTTCATAGTTCAACATGCCCATGGAAGCTTTTGTTATTTTATATGGACTTCTAGGATCAGAAAGACAGAAGAGGCTCTTTTCTATGAAGACTGTCCAGAAGTACCATGACACACCTCCCTTTACTTCTCATTGTCAAAATCATAGTCACATGGCTTTAGTTACCTTTAATTGGGTGACTATGTACCTACAGATAAAAGTCAGGGTTTTTTTGCTAACAGGAAGAATGGCAATAGAGATTAGGGTAGCAATTTCTTATACAAAGGGGAAGCCATTCTTCAATGTCTTCTCAAAAGACAAATGAAACCAACAAAAAAAAAAAGTTCAGTAGAGACAAGTCATAAGTAGAAAAGTTCTATTGTACCTGTTTTTAACCCGAGTCTTCAGAGGTTCAAGAAGAGAAAGCTTCTAGAATCTTCAGTGAATCTTTGCTAGAAGTCTCAAGTACCATTTCCATTTTCAGTGTCTACAATATTGCAGAGTGGATGGGAATGGGCTGTGAATCAATGAGGAGCTCACTCAGGTCACACAAAAACTGAACACTTCTCATAGACAGTGAAATGAGAAGCTTCAGTGAGAAGTTTCCATGAGGGGGTGTGTTTACCTTTTGTTTTTGTATGTAACCTCAGTGAATGACAGCTTGCACCCCAGACCACCTCAGACTCACTCATTTTTTAGCCCCTCAGAGTATCTTGTCTTGGTCCAGTAAAGATTCCTGTCCAAATTTTCACCTCAGTTCAGTTTTCATGTCAATTCACAAAGATAATCTCTCGGATTTTCTTAAATGAATCAGAAAAGCTATGTAAGGTCTGTTGCCAAACCAGGGTGCAAGCAAACAGTACATCCCCTTCTTGGTAGATGCAAAGCCAGAAGTACTATAGAAAGATAAAAGAATGGAGAAGGATTCAGGACCTGCAGAATGTAAGGAGATTCATGGAGCTATTCCAAAAGCTCTGAACAGAGGAGCATGGGGGTTTTACCAGCAGGGCCTAAATGTAATCATAGAAGAAAGCATTTTAGGGAGAAGGAACATTCCTAAGCACACTTAGTTTAGGATGAACATTACTGAGCATGTCAGTTTCAGGTCATGGATCAAGAAGGAGAGGTGGTGGTCACATTCCTTAGCATGGTTGGCTGCAGGCCATATGCTCAAAAGGTTAAAATATCAGATAGGAACATTTCCCAGACATGCTCATGTGTCAAATAGAGAGCAGGCAAAAATACTGATGAGTCAGTTCAGCTTCTTCTCTCGCCCAAATTTTAAGCTATAGTCACAGAAAGGGATGCTATATAGGTGAGGCAGTACAGGAGTTTGCCCTAAGGGCACATCCCTCATCTCTCTCTGTTAGTTGAGGTCTTCAAACCATTACCACTCCTAAAACATGGCTTCAAAAGCATTTTTATAGTTGAAAGAAAGCATACTGATTTATTCTTTTGCCAATATGTCTTACTACATCTCTACATGAAAACAAGTATTATAATAGTTTTGTTTTAGATAGAAAATTTCTTGTATCTAAGAGTCCTTTTATTTATGTATGTGTACATATATAGATGTATATGGTTAATAAAAATTATACTCTTTAGTAATCCTTAACAATCTGTAATAGGTTTATATTAATTTTATCCTTAATAATAATAATAATAAAGTAATACCATAGCACAATAAAACCAATAATATTTTATATAGAATTATTATAAATGTCAAATGGTATTCTAACATTTTCATTTTTCATCTTATTTAATATCCATAGTATCTTTATACAAGCTACATGCAATGTTTTTCTGTTCTTAATGAGAATCAGAGTGAGTGTTCTGGAATTCCCTGCTCCAGGGACGGCATGGCCTCTTGAATAAACAGTGCTTACCTGGAAAACACCTACACAAGATTGGTGCCTGTTGTGGATATCTGTATGCTGTGAATGTGTTGCTCTGATTGGTTAATAAATAAAGTACTGATTGGCCAGTATCCATGCAGGAAGTATAGGCAGGAGAAAGAGAGAGGAGAATTCTGGGAAGTGGAAGGCTGAGTCAGGAGATGCTGCCAGTCACTGCTACCATGAGAAGTAAGATGTAAAGCCGCAAGCCATATGGCAACTTATAGATTAATAGAAATGGGTTAATGTAAGATATAAGAACAGGTAGCAAGAAGCCTGAGCCATTAGGCCAAACAGTTTAAATAATATAAGCGTCTGTGTGTTTATTTGGGTCTGAATGGCTGCGGGCCTGGGTGGAACTGGAGATAATTTCTACTACAGGTGCCATTAGCTTGCCATCATGAAAGAGGAGGGCCTCATAAGACCCTGCACCTTCTTAAGAAGTTGTAAATGACAGTGGCCTGGAAAAACAAAGACTTTTCTCTTCAGTGGTACATCTGCCCATAAGTTGTCAATATGTGTGCACACATACAAATAAATGAAAAAAAAAAAAACTACAATAAAAATTAAAACAAATGAAAGTGTTCACACAGCAATGAGAAAGAATTGGAATGAAGCCAGTCCTACTAAGGTCCACAGTATTCCTGTAGATTTATCTTTTTTGGGGGGGGCGTGGTCAGATAATACAATGGGCTAAACTGCCATATCCCATCTCTCCAGCTGCATACCTGTGCCTCTCAGTCCATGGTAGCTCACAGAATAGGAACTTATGGCCAATATCCTGCTTTCAACTTAAGGAAGCTGCTGATTTAAAATCCAGTTCTGCTTTGCTTCATCCCACTCACACTCACTGTGGTCATCCATTTTTCTGAGCAAAGACTAAGGGGGAAACTATGACGTCAAGAACAAATCCCAAGGGCACAAGAGAGACAGGATCTGTAGTCAAGAGGAGTGCAGCTGGCAATGGTACCATCTCCCTGCTCACGTTGTACTCACGAGCTTTCCTAGCCCCAGGAGAAAGTGTGATTCCCATGGAGGTTCCATGGGAGCTTGTTAAGCAAGATGAGAATCACCATTTTCGTTCCATACACCCTCCTTTCGGAAATGCTTTATGACTGGATTGGGCATTTCCCTTGGCAACCTGTTCTATCTTTAGTTTTGGAAACGGAAGTAAAATATTGGACATTTACTTCATAGGAAAAGTCAGAATGATATTAAGGAAAACTCCGAGTTACTGCTCAGACCATTGCAAGCCCTCTCCACCCATAAGCCAGCTCACGTTCTATCCCACCCTGTCTGGACTACTTCATCTCTTCCTGCCGGGGGAAATTCCTCACCATCTACCTGCTTGTATATCCAGATAACTGAAGTCTCTAATGACAACATCTTCACCAGCATCGCTAGTATTTGATTTGAATGTCACTGAGGTCTCTGTAACTTTCTTATCTCCAAGGAGGTCCACTGGATTTCCTGGATAGCCTTCTATCACTTACCCTTGAAAATAATGAGTGCGGGGGCGGCGGGGCGTGTCATTATAATTCACCCCACATGTTAAACCAAGGGCGATTCAAAACAACTTGAAAAAAAGTCACAGCTATACTGAACATGTACACATTTTTATTATCATTATACACTAAACAATATAGTTCAATAACTATTTACATAACATTTATATTGCTTTGGTATTAAAAGCAAGCCAGAGATAGTTTATAGACAGTGATGGACATATATTATATGAAAATGTCATAAAATTTTACATAAAAGACTTATGGGGGAATGTCCTAGCACCAATCCTCCAAGTATAGTAAAGACTGCACTATATGCTTTCTTGCTTAAAATCGGTCAGACATTTCCCAGTGCTCTTACAACAAATGTCAAAGACCTTTTATGGTGTTAAGGTCCAGAGTACAGAATCCACTCATTTCTAAGGCTTTCTCTTAGTCTAATTGTCTACTGTCTGTTAGAATGATATTTGTGTGCATATGTGCATTGGAATGTACTGCTCTCTCTCGCTCTCTCTCTCTCTCTCTCTCTCTCTCTCTCTCTGTGTGTGTGTGGGGGGTGTAGTTTATGGAACTGTTATAATAGCAGCATAGAATTGTATTTGTTTTCACCCCAGATCTATGATCCTACCCCATTGGTTTGCACATTCTATTCCAGAGAAATCTTTATGTCCCTGAGAATTAACAGAGGCTCCCTGGTGCCCTGCCAGGTTCCTGCTGGTCAGTGATCCAGCTGCAACAAGTTCCACCCCAATGGCACACAAGTCATTTTAGCTTCTCCTGTCCACTGCCCACCCCCTCCTAAGGAGGGCAACCTTCCTGCCTGGAGTGTTCGCTTCAGGAAAGTCCTATTAATCATCCCAGTTGCAGGTCCTGGGCTGGTTCTCACAGCTGGGTGCCAAGAGCGGTTTCTCAAGTGTAATGGCCCTCAACCTGTTAAGGAATTCCCCTCCCCCCTTTTAATATCCTGCCATATGATTAATAGTTCGAACGTGATACCACATGCAAACACCCTGATAAGATCTTACTTAATGAAAAGCAAGCGGAGACTTTCTTCAGAGAACATATGTCTTTGGAGAAATTCAAAGCAAATTGGAGAGAACATGTAAAATGTCTCAGGGAAAGGAAAAGTTCTAAATGAGAACATTCATCATCATCATAGATTCATGTGCACTGTCAAGACACAATAAAGATTTTAACTCATTTTGTGTCAGGCAGCCTTTTCCACGAGGACCTTCATTAACAATACGCTCTGCTTGACCTGTTTCTGCCCAGCCATGTCTCCCACTGTGGAGGACAGGGTGTGAAATATATCTTTTCAAATGGATGTCATTGATTTTAATATACCTTTAATAATATTGCTGCTCAGTGTTTTAATTACTCATACTTTCCTGGTACTTCCGCCCTCAGGTGATTTTCTCTAATAAATCTGATCAGTGCAGGAGATTCTGACACCCAGATAGGAGAGGAATGACATATGCTGGGGGCGCCCATTTCCTTTGTGGTCAAATCCGATGTGAGTGCAAAATATGCCTGAAAGATCTCTAGCAGGACAGGGCTTTCATGTGCTGGCCAGCAGTGCTTCTCCTCCTCTGTCCATTGAAGGGAAATTCATGGCAAAGCTGTGTGTGGTTGTTCGAATGAAACTGTCCCTCAGAGGCTCTGGTGTGTAAACATTGGCTCCGGGGCTGGTGGTGCTTTGTGGGAGAGATTATGAAACAGTGCCGCCATGTTGGAGGAAGTGTGTCACCGGAAGAGACTTTGCGAGTTTATGGCCCCACTGCTCCACTTTCTCTGCTTCCTGTTCGTGGTTGAGGAGGGGAACAGGCAGCTTCCTGCTCCCGCTGCCCTGCCCTGCGGGTCACTTGGTACCATGCCTCCCCACTGTGATGGATTCTTATCCCTTGAAACCATAAGCCCCCCAAAATTCTTGTTTCCATAAACTGCTGTGGTCACGGTGTTTGGTCACAACAAGAAGTAACGACACTGTTCAACCACTGGTTTCAGCCCACCACAGCTCCCTCTGCCTGTTGACCCCAGTTACAATCCAATCTTCCTCCTCTGGGCTTTGCCGCCATTTCCACAGTATTATTAATATTCAGCTTTTTACACCATACTTGCTGTTTGGACTGGACTGAGCCACCTCTAAATTAGTGTGTTGGGTGGTTCCCCGCCGTGCTGAGAATGAGAACTTATTGAGACACAGATACATCTTTGCAGACACAACTTGCTAAGATCAGGTCATACAGTACAGGGTAGATCTTTCATGAACACTGGGATATAGCTACCCACCAGCCAGAAACTGCATGCAAAAACACAGCAAGAATATTGTCTACCAGCCAAGGAATGCCTGGAACTAGAGATGCAGAGAGAAAAGGGCACATTAATTCTTCACAGTTCTTAGAGGGACCAATTCTGCCGATGTCTTTTTTCATATTTAATTTTTATTTGTCAATAGATTCATTCATGAATATGATGAATTTTAGTCCTTTTTAGCCCATGACTCTCGCTTATCTCCCTCCTTTTATGCCCCCTCCCTTTCCTGAAGCCATCCTATTTCTCAACAAGCCTCCTCATACGCGCGCGCGTGTGTGTGTGTGTGTGTGTGTGTGTGTGTGTGTGTGTGTGTTTCTGTGTGTGATGCACTGAGTTCAGGTAGGGTTGCTTGAGCATATTCTGAGCATGGGCGAGGTTATTTACTGGAGTATGGGCAATTCACCAATGGCTGTACCACTACAGAAATAGACACCCTCCCGCTTCATTCCAGCTATCATTTGCTGTGAGGGAGGGGCGGGGTCTAACGAGCTCATCCTGTTCATGACGAAATGATGACGGGTACATTCGTGTGCAGGTAATCAGAGACGCAGTGAAGTCACAAATGCACCCACCATGTCATGTTCAGAAAAACACTGTTTCAACGCACTCCTCTGAAAGCTCTGGCCCTTCCGTTTTATCCACTGCCTCTCCCACAGGGTTTCCTGAATCTTGCCCAGTGAAGCATGACATAGATGTCAGATTTCAGGCTGAGCACTCCAGAGCCATTTATTCTCTGCCTTTTGACCACTGGAGAGTCTCGGTATTAAGTGCCATTAACTACAAAAAGATGCTTTCTGATGAAGTCTAAGAACCCTCTGCAGATTTCTAGATTTTTTATTTCCAACCTCTGAGCATCAAAACTATGGGACAATACATATACGCTGGTCTGTCAGACATTTTATTGTGTTCTGGTATGGATGCCCCAGAAAATTAATATAGCCACAAAGCATAGATTCCTTGACCAACATAAGACATCCAGTAAGTAAAAACTGATTTTCATTTTATGGGTGATGAAACATGAAAAGACAAAAGCTGGTAAGGAAGACAGTGAAAAGATGAACTCTTCTTCTACTGGGAGAGATAAATTGGGAGATGATGACCAGTGGGTGGGTCAAGGGATGACAGCAGGGAAGGGACAAGGAAGAGGAATCAAGACAGCTGCTATAAATAGAAAGCATAGGCCAAGCATGTCCCTGCAGCTTGCTCGACAATGTCATGGCAGTTGATAATCAGACTCAAACAAATCGTGCCATGCAGAGTGTTAGGTGCTGTGGGAAATTCTTTTCTGAAGAGATGAGAATAAACACTTGCTCTCTCTAGACTGGATATCATTGACAGAAACAGAAATTATCCTACCCAAGTTTAGCTTGGTGAGTTTAACTAGAGAGTGGGAAACTTAAAGGTGGCTACATCACTGAAGAAAAAAAAAATGCTTTCCCAAGCAACCGTTAGCTGCTCATGTATCTGCTGGAAGGTTTCTGGGTATTATGAGTCCCTCCTGCTGGGTGATGGAAATGGGTTGAATATTGTGCAGGGTCTGGTGTTGCAAATGGCAGTTCTTAAGAGTTCAAGAGGGCAACTGCCACGTCGTGCTCAGAGAACAGCGCTCCTGTTGCCCCAGTCTGAATTTATGAAGCTAACTGCTGATAAAACAATATGCTCAGAAGCAGGGTGATAAGTTTTAAGGGAAATAGTGCCCTGCAGAGCAAAGTGGGTGTAAACACTACAAAGCAAATTATAGGTATGAACACGAGCCATAGAAGATGGAATTGGTGTACGTATCCAGAGGTCTTCACAGTGTCTTGAGACAAATGTAGGAGCTCTTAGGGATTGTCCCAGGAGGCTGGAGTGTGAGGAGTGTGCTATAGGATAGACCTGTGCTGAGATGGAACTTTAAGAGCACTGCTTTTGATGTAGAATTATAGTAGGATGCCACACTTTGGTATAAATACCCAACACAGTGCTGCTATTTTGGTATCAGTTCAGATCCAACTAACTACAACTGTAAACCAGAGACTGACTCAAGCAGACCCTGGAAAGCTATAATCTCACTTAGAAAGTAGCCTGTAGGTTTTCTTGTAGGACTCTGCCTTTGACCCACATTCTAGTTCTTAAAAATGTTTGTGTGTGGCGCTAAAACATCACCGCTGAGGAATACTGGTCAAAGCGCTGTTTCCTTCATTCCTGAAGTGGTCTGGACCCTGTCGACATTTTTGTTTCTGATCTGAGCCTTAAAGTGTGGCCAGGAACAAGCTGATTAAGCCCCAGTTTTCCCTAACACTTCAAACATTCTTTCAAAGTAGGATATAGAATGTTGTTGGCCTAAATTGTTTTAATTTACATATATCTAAATGCAAATTCTAGGATTAGATTTTTAGAGGAAAGCCATAGCTGTCCTACTTGTAACAAACATGTGCAGTATAAAAATGTCTGGCTGGAAATAAAGCATGAACTAAGCCAGATGGACAGTGAAGCAATATAACTAATAAGAATTTAAATAAAGTCATTGGTTTGATGATTCTGTCAGTAACAGAATGAGAGTCACAGGAGACTTGAACATGCATGGGAAAGCTACCCACAATTCTCGCATCTGAAAACAACTGTTGAGGTTTGCCCCTGTCTTTTAGTCTCTGTGGAAAGTTGCATTCCATTTGCCTTTAAATCTGACTCAATTCAATACCCAGCAGCAGGACTGGAGGGAAATCTCTGTTACCAATAACATACTGGATAGAGGCAGACTAGAAAGAATGTCTTTGAAAATGTTTCATGGGATCTTCTGCAATCTAGAACATTCTAGAAAGGGAGGTGGGTTTTTTGTTTTTGTTTGTGGTTTTGTTTTTTTTCATCCTACACTGGTTACTTCAAGTATGCAACTTTCCAGTGCTGGGTACAGTGACATTATGTGGACTTCCCAGTCCCAGTTATTAATCATTCACATTTAGAGGAACAGTGTGGGAATGTGATGATACTCACATGTCTCCTTCTACGTCTCGTCAAGGTGCTTGTGGCTGTGACTATACAAATTGGTCTCCCTGAACCAAAGCACCCAAGATACAGTCCCAGCCATCCCTCAGGAAGGATGCTCCTGAGGAGGGAGCTCCTTAAGCTCTCACTGGTTTCTGCTCTCCCCTCCCCTCCAAAACTTATACTTCTCAGTGATCTCAACCTCACTCCAGCACAATCGGTACCTGGCCCCCTCTGATTGTTTCAAGCCCCCCTCAAGAAACTTCATTTAGACCAAAGAACACAGAGAATTGGGGAAGCTTCTTGAAATAGTAAGAAAAATGACTTCATAGCAGTCAGAACCAAAATAAACGAATTTCTTAGGAAAACTTTCTGCTGTACATACTTTATATACTTAGGATTACACTCAGTGTGCAATTCTCAATTTGGTATCTTATTTACATTATAACTAAGCAATTTTCAATGTTATTGAAGACTCTAAGTAAACACAATTAAGACTTGAATAGTGTTTTTAGCACAGTGTGCATCTATGTACATAATAATGGAGTGCAGCATGACATTTGAATCCAGAGAAAACCCCCTAGACCTAGAGTGTCTACATTCCAGTTCCAGCTTTGTACCTGGGCCTCGGTTTCCTCATCTTTAAAACGGGGTGAATCACTACTTGTTTTCATAGTGCTGTGACATTCAATGAGCCCATACATATAAAACCCTGAGGTCACTGGCAAGCTAGATGAGAGCTGTTATTTTAGGACAAGGCCAGATGATGTCATTGCGATTCTGTGCTCTAGAGAATCTGCCCTTGCTTTGAATCTCAGCTTTTCCCCAGATTGCCTTGGTGACCTTGGATTCATTGTTTACCTTCTCTGAAATTCAGTCTTCTCATGCACAAAATTAAAATGTGCTATATTTTTAGGATGATCATTCCAATCAAGTCAAATACCAGAAGTGAACCCTTGATGCCATTCCTGACACAAATCATATTCACTGTGTTCAAGCATGTTGTGACTTATCTTTTCATACTGCCTATGTCCTTGAGGACTTTGCAAAAAAATTTTTATTAAATATGCCTTCATTGATTGGAGATATGGCTCACGGTGAACTAATATGACTCTAAATGTTTATAAAATACATTGGAGGAAGCACACTAACTTGGAGGCAGAAAAGGCTCACAGAAAGTGGGATTGGGCAGAGTTAAGGGAGCTTTCTTTTCTATACTTAAAGTTTGCAATGAAAAATTCCATGTCATCTTCATTTTTAAAATATAACAAACTAATAAAAAAAGAAGTCTAGAATGAGGTTCTTGCAGAGATCTCTACTTTCTAAACAGTCACTCTGATACAGGTCCCAGGAAAGAGGAAGTGGGGTGGGGTGACGTAAGTATTTCAGATATTTCCAGTAGTCTCCAGAATACTTTTACATTCCCATTGAAACAAATACATAGCTACCAAAACCAGGTTTTCTTAATGAGTACATAGATAGATAGATAGATAGATAGATAGATAGATAGATAGATAGATAGATAATATAATATGTGTGTGTGTGTGTGTGTGTGTGTGTGTGTGTGTGTGTGTGAATTTTTATAATAGATCAAGCCAATGGCTATTTCATAACTCTGATGTAAGGGACACAGCTCCAACATGGTGGATTGTGTTGATCACAATGCACTGATTTCTGGCTATACCCATCTTAAGGTATTCCATTACAGAGTCTTGATTCATTAATAAAACAGAAACAGAAAATATTTCCTAAATTTCATATGGAAGCATAAAAGACATCCGATAACCAATCCAACTCCAAGCAAAAACAATACTGGATATATTACCATATCTGAACTCTCGTTATACTGTAGAACAATAGTAACAAAAAATCCACAACTAGACAAAAAACAGCAATGTAGATCGACAGAAGAGAAGACACAAAGATAAGCCCATAGAGCTACAGTCACTGCTTTTGAAAAAAATGCCAAAAATATACATTGGAGAAAATCCAACCTCTTCAACAAATGGTGTTGGGAGGCTTCATATCATCACAAAGAAGAAAGAAACTAGATCCATGTCTGTCGTTGCTGGCTAAAGTCAACTCAAATGCATCAAAGAGGCCTGAATACTTATTTATGTACTTTTAAATCTATATATGAAAATTTAAAAGAATAAGAAAAACTAATTTAAATGAAAAAATATATTGAGGATGGGGGAATCCATGGCTGATATGTAAAATTAAGTTAATTATAAAATAAAAATATTAAATTAAAAAAATACCTTAATGTAAGAACTAAAATTTTGAAACTGCTAGAGGAATTCACAGGAAAACATTTCAAGGTATAAAAAAAAAAATTTCCTATAAATGAATTCAGTTGTTTAGGAATTAAAAGCAAGAACTGATAAATGGGATTGCATAAAACTAAGCTTCTCAACAGCAAAGGAAGCAACTAGCCAAGCAAGAGGAAACCTTGGTCAGCTCTACATGTGACAACTGGACACAGGGCTAAACATCTAGACTATATAAAGAATACAAAAGAAAACAAATATTCTAAACCTAAAGAACTCAATCAGTACATATGCTGTTGAAATAAAAAGCTGCCAGAAGAGGAAGTGCTATATGTAAACATACAGGAACATGTTCACCATCTTCAGCCACTAGGGAAATGTAAATGAAAATAATATGAAGGTCTCATCCAGCTCCAGTAGGAAGAACTCTTACCAAGAAAACAGTACCAAACTCAGTCATGGCAGCAGGCTAAAGAAGGTGTGTACTTGGCTGAAACTGTAAACTGGGCCTAGCACTACTACTGTGGAAGCCAGTGTGGAGGCTGCTAAGGAACCTGGAGACACAAGTCCCATCTGTGCCAGCCAGCTCTAACATGGGGAGACAAAAGAACGCATGCCAACATACCACAGAAACAATCACACATGGAATTTTATTGCCTTGTCATTTACAGCAGCCATGCTATGGAATCAGCCTCAGTATCCACCAACTGATCAATGGATAAAGAAAATTTGACATATATACATACACATATATACACATGTGCATATATGTATATATATGTGTGTGTGTACCAAATTATATATGCATATGTATGTTATGGTTATGTTATATCTATAAACAGAGAGTCATAAAGAATAAAATCACATGTTTTGCAGAAAATCTATGCAATTAGAGATAATATTAAACAAAAATTTATGCTTAAAGAAACAAATAATGCAACCAGCGGTGGTGGCGCACACCTTTAATCCCAGCACTCGGGAGGCAGAAGCAGGTGGATCTCTGAGTTCAAAGCCAGCCTGATCTACAGAGCAAGATCCAGGACAGTCAGTAAAGCTACACAGAGAAACCTTTGTCTTGAAAAACCAAAAAACAACCAAACAAACAAACAAAAAACAACAACAAGAACAAAGCACCAAACACTGCATACTTTCTTTCATTTCTGAATACCGGATTTTATATAGATACCTAAAGCCTTGTGTGAGTATGAGACACACAGTAGAAATGAAACTGTAGAATGAGTGGTGTTACTTGGCAGAGGAGTGGGAGAATGTGGAGGGTCTTGAATATAGCCAGAGTAAATGATGCACTTGCATGAGAAAGTCGTATGACTCCTAACACAGGAGTACATGCCAATAAACCATCAGTGTTGAAGCAAAGAAGTGAACATATTTCTCTATGGGCTTATGTTTGCCTGGGTCTTGGGAAGAACACAGTCACTGGGGGATCTAGTGAGAGGAATGATTGGTTGGCTCTGCAGTAGCTCAAGGGTGGGTGAAACCACACAGAAAAGTGTTTTAGGGGCATGTGTTCACAAATGAGGATACTTTTCCTACACCAGGAGAGGAAGGGCTAATCTTTCATTCCACATGTGAGATCATACTTAGACACCCTTTCTGTGGATATGCGTGTTTTCTCCGTGAGATCACATGTACACACTCTTTCTGCTGATACGCATGTTTCTCTCCTATTGCCAGCCTCCTGTTTAGACTATCCAGGCAAGCAGCCTGTGTCATCCACAGGGTAGCTCCTCCCACTCTGAGGAGGACCTGCCTCTTGGCTGTAGGTTTACTTGCCACTGTGATATGATACTTAAGACATACACAGGTCCCAGAGAAAGGAAACAGCCCCAGGTGCCTGACTGACGAGAAAGCCCATGTTCTTTGGCAATGTATCTGTGAATACTGTGCTTCAAAAAATGTTAAAAAATAACCCAAGTTCCATAATATTAAATCAAAAAGAAAGGAGAGGACTCCATAAGCTTGCCAAGGTGAGAAAAACACATGTTCAGAGGTCCAAGTGACTTGTGTTCAAATCCTGGTGCTGCCATTTACAAAAAGTTTAACATTGATTATGTCTTTTATCCTAGAAGACCTTGGGTTTTTTTCTTTCTTTCCTTCTTTCCTTCCTTCTTTCTTTATTTTTGTTTTGTTTGTTTGTTTTTTCCTTCCTTCCTTCTTCTTCTTCTTCTTTTCTTTTTTTTTTTTTTTTTTTTTTTGAGACAGGGTTTCTCTGTGAAGCCCTGACTGTTCTGGAACTTGCTCTGTAGACCAGGCTGGCCTTGAACTCACAGAAATCTGCCTGCCTCTGCCTCCTGAGTGCTGGGATTAAAGGTGTGCGCCACCATACCCAGCTGACCCTAGATTTCTTAATCTATAGTATAGGGATAAAATATCCACCCTCAGTTTCTTGAGGTATAGATCAGTGACAAAATATTTGCTGAGCACACATGAGGCCTGGAGATGTATCCCTAACACAGATAAAAAGAGTCTGGAGGAAGAATCATGGCATAAGGCTATCAGCACGTGGTAGGCCTATGATACCAGTAACTAACTGTAATTTTAAGTAGCATTCCTGTACATTCAGAGGATAAGGATTGCTCTGTCTTAGCCTCTGAGCAACTTTATGCCTGCTAAATGACAAATAATTTAATAAAAAAATTGGAAATGATAACTGTCACAGACACTACAGTTTACTCAACATTTTTTTTTAAAAAATATTTGATTTTAGATAGGTCAACCTAAGAAGACCCTGCTTCATGCCTCCCTGGGATGGTTACATTCACATGTGGTTGCAGCTGTCATGGAAGGCAGCACCATATTTCCTCAAAATGCAAAACGTGGAAGTCCCTTATAGATCATCAATTATGCTTCCTTTATACATGGTCAAAATAATTGAAAACAAGGCTAAGTAGGTATTTGCATGCCAGTGTTCAAGAAATAATAGTCACTATAGACCAAAACCTGAAAACCTAAGGTTCATGAACACATGAATAGATAAAAAGATTCTATACACAGATCAACACGGAACTACGTGATCACAAAATGAGATGAGGTTTTGATCCATGATACAATCTGGATGCACCTTGAAGATGTCAAGTGAACTTAGCCAGACACAAGGTGAGTAAATGTCTCATAATTCAGCTGACACAAAGTCTCTAGAATAGGCAGATTCATAGACTCGGAAAGCACATTAGAAATTACTGGAAGACAAGAAGGACAGAAAGTTATTGCTTAAAGGGCAGACAGTTTCTGTCTAGGGTGTTGCAAAGTTTTAGACATTTCCAGTGCATTCTGTGAATGCAATTACTGCTGCTGACTTGGACATTTAAGAGGAGCTGGAGCTGGGGCTGGAGCTGGTGCTGGAGCTAGGGCTGGAGCTGGGGCTGGAGCTGGGGCTGGAGCTGGGGCTGGAGCTGGGGCTGGAGCTGGGGCTGGAGCTAGGGCTGGGTTTGGTGCTGGAGCTTGAGTTGTTCCTATAGGTAGAGTGCATGCTCTTATCCTGTAAGCATGAAGATCTCATTGCAGAAATCCAGAAACCATTGCGGGGGGGCGGGAAGCTGGGTGCCGCCACATATGCCTACAATTCCAGAGTGGGGTGATTCAGATAAGGGAACCCCTGGGGCTCTATGACCAGCCAGACTAGCCAATTAGTGAGATCCAAGTTCAATTACAGAATCTATCTCAAAACTAATGGGGGAAATTGATAGAGATTCACAATATATCCCCATGTCCAGTGGACCTAGACACTTCCGCCTCGCCATTTTAGGGTCAAAATGTCTCTCGTGAGCAGGACCCTGTGGCTTTGTGTGATTGAGTAAAGCATGCAGCACAACCATGTGACCTATGTGCATACGTGGAATAGCCACATGGCCCTGTGTGCGCATGTGCGGCCCAGCCTTTATAAGACGGTGCCATATTCCTGGCTCCATCTCTTTATTCACGTGTCTTTCCCACAGGCCTGAGCACATCTGTCTCTCTCTCTTATCTTAATAAAACTCTTGTTAGTGGATTCTGTTGTGTTTTGTGACATTTCCTCACAGGGTAGGAGCGCAGCAAATAACTAACAGAAATAAGTGAAGAAAACACACTACATCAACTGCTGGTTGTTGATAGGCATACACACACACACACACACACACACACACACACACACACACATGCACGCGCATGCAGATAAATGTGTAAACATACATATACAAACACAAATGAAAAAGTAACTAAATGGCGTTTTTCTTACATATCTTTCACCACAATAAAAATTTTGTACAAGACAAATAAGTGCTTAGCCTCTAATTGATAATGCTGTGTAGTGGGTAGCCATTCTAGCTTTGATCTGGAAGTTCCAACCCCCATTGAGGCTTCAGTAACTGTCACACCTACAAGGCGGGGCCAAGAGAGGGCCCCAAAGATCCAGATGTGCTGTCTCTCTTAGTTCCTGGACTCTGGACGCTGGAGGTAGACAGAACAGAGTTCTCCAGTGAACACCACCAGATTTTGCTGCGTCTTTCCCAGACCCTGCAACCTACCTATCCCTTCATTTGTAAGTTACACCACTAAACCTCCCCCCCCACCTTTTTTTTTTTTTTTTTTTTTTTTTTTGATTTTTCGAGACAGGGTTTCTCTGTGTAGCTTTGCGCCTTTCCTGGAACTCACTTGGTAGCCCAGGCTGGCCTCGAACTCACAGAGATCTGCCTGCCTCTGCCTCCCGAGTGCTGGGATTAAAGGTATGCGCCACCACCGCCTGGCAATAAACCTCCCTTTTAACTACATGGAGTGGCCTTAATAATTTCACCTGTAGTGCTACATGTACAGGTTACACATTTCCATACTTTAAAAACAAACGAGCATATATTGCACGGTCTTGGTCCTCCTCTCTCCCCACATACAACTCTCGGCATTATTTTATCACAAATGTTATCAAGCTGTTCTTATGCAAATAGCAAAACAATAATAAATATGAATTCTTTATTTCTGTTTTATATGCATATGTTAGCATATATGCATGGTCCCATGTTTTCATTTTATGTTTAAATAGATGCCCTAGAGATAGGTACAAATGTAGAGCTGTTCCTCTTCCATTTACTGCTGTACTGTATGATACAGTGTAGATACATCATAATTATTTTAATTACCCCTTTAGTGACAGAATGTTTTTTGTATTTACAAAGTTCTCCAACAGGTACACTTATATATTTTGATCTGTGTATACAATGTCTACTGTAGGTTTAAACCCCCAGATTAGGTTTGCTGAAATCAAAGAGCAGTCACACACTCCACTCAGTTGTGAAAGTTGTCTATTTGCTCCAGGTTTCCCAAGAGAATATGGGAGGTTTGTTTTGTGACTATCATTGTGAAGAGACATTCCTTGGTGCCCCTGCCATTGAAATCGCCCTTACTGTAAACATAGTTGAGCATACGTTCATTTGTTTAAATGTCACTCACTCACAGTGCCTTTTCTATTGATGTGGAAATGTTCACCATTTAAAGAATTTGAAGACAAGGGCAGTTAACAGCAATGTGCCATGGCATTTGGTGATGAAATAGCTGAGAAACAGTTTCACTTTTCCACCTCCCGGGCCCCCATATCTTCTTGGGGCAAAAGCTGCTTCTTGCTATCTGACACAACCTGCTTTGGATTGGAGCATGGTGAAGATGTGGGGAGAAGGGAGTCTGCCCTGTGCTTGCTGGATCACAATTAGCCTGAAAAGTGAACAACGGCTCAGTCTTCTCAAAGCCACTTCATGTGTTGCCCTACCAACCTTCCATGAGTTCCCTACAAGCCTGTGAAAAGTTTAAGAAAGGATCACCCGAGCTTGCAAATATAAAACTATACAGCTGTACCATCCCTTATAGGGGAGACACGCAAAACTGTTCAATCATTCCTACTGAGAGGAGAATAAATAACAAGGGTACCACATAAATAGCATGAGTTGGCTGTGGGAGTAAGCTGTCATTTCCAGGAAAGTGATGTGGCTTTCTCTCCGGGGGTACAACAAATGATCACATGCCCAAAGATGGCAGGATGCAGGCAGGTGGGCTTTGCCATTTAGCTGCCTGCAGGTGTTTTACTCACATCAGTTGTCATATTTGCAAAAAACAGAAGGAAAGAAGTGGAATTTTTGCTTAATTCATTGAATCTTGGACAAAAATGAATAGGACTTCTTTTTCCCTCTCATGACAAACTGGAATCAGCCCCAGACCAGCTTGGTATACTGCCAGCCTGGGGTCTAACTCTGTCTGAGAATGACACTCCTTTCTTCCAAAGTTGCCATGCTCAGGGACCTAAAGGAAAAAGAATGAGTCTTTGCAAAGACTGCTGGAAGAGATCTTCCCCACATCCATCGCGGTGTGTCACTGTGAGTGTCCAGGGAACTCGAGTCAGAGAGAAAAACAAAGAGTTATTCTTGAGACCAGAAATGGCTGCTGGTATGAAGAAATATCCGAGGGACATGATAGATGCAGGATGCCTCTGAGCAACTGAGCCCCCTTCAGCATTTCCAAGTTTTTAACCAAGAAATATTGATTTATGTTTATTATGCTTTATGGCACTTTAGAGCAATTTATAACACTTACATTAGAGAATGGATGGGCCGGGAGAAAAGCCAATATGGGCCTGAAAAAAGATGAAGTGCTGTCAGGAATCGAAGCTTTCTTGTACCAGGTGCACTTGCTTGCTTTTGTATTTTATCTGAACTATTTAACATGAAACAAGAAAATGAATATCGATTTTCTTAGACAAATAAGAAGCTGCATAAGTTGAGCAAAGCTAGAGGAATTTTTCAAGCCCATTTCAGTACCTACATTTTCAACCATTAA
The DNA here is from genome assembly GCF_004664715.2 of Peromyscus leucopus. Classification (NCBI taxonomy): domain Eukaryota; kingdom Metazoa; phylum Chordata; class Mammalia; order Rodentia; family Cricetidae; genus Peromyscus; species Peromyscus leucopus. Next base: position 21,538,725 of record NC_051073.1, on the reverse strand, counting down.
AATCCAGAAGAATAAATAGAATGCTTCTCTATATGCTTCCTCACAAAAACACACAAACAATTGTGTAAAATGAGGGAAGTAAAAAGAACTGTTAAATATTTGGTTTTTATTTCAAGTATCAATGTTTCAACAAAAAACAAGTGCAGTAGAAACTATGGTTTTCTGTAAAGGGAGTCATTTTCTATAACTAATAAGTACTGATAAACAGGACTGACTTCAGAGAGTCAGCCTGGGCTATATATCAAAACCAAACAATTTTAAGTTAAAATCATTTACACTGAAATGTTTCTTCCTGAAGTTCATGTATAATCCTCCTTATCCAACGTGGGAGGAGAAAAAAGAAAACAGCTTATGAAAGCTGACCTGGCCTTGGTGGTGGCATAAGAGTGACTACAGGTTCTCTGGGAAGCCAAGCTTTGCTGAAAAACTTCTCTTCTGGGCCAGGCTCAGTGATTAGGAGCACCGATCGCTTTTCCAGAGGACTCTGGTTTGATTCCCAGCACCCACATGGTGGCTCCTAATTGATGTAACTCCTATTCCAAGGAGATCTGATGCCCTCTTCTGATCTACCTGGGCATTGCATGTACGTGGTGAACAGCTACATGAGCAGACAACCACCTATACAGATTAAAAAAGAAGAAAAAAAAGAAAAAAAATTTTATTTCAAAAAAATCAACAGCTGCATCTTAAGTTTAATCAAAAAAAGAAGGAAGGCGGGGGGAGAGAGAGAGAGATTGAAAAAGGAGAACTCTCCTGAGCTCTCAAGGGTCTAGCATAGTCTTGAGGTTAAGAAACATTAAGGAGGTTCAAGGAGAAGTCTAAAGCTACAAGAGGATATGAGGCTAGATTGTAGACTGGAAGAGCCGGAGAGCTTGGAATATAGCAGATCAAAGAGCAAAGTGAGGGTGTGTGCAAATATTGCAAGGGACTCTGATATTCGCAGTTTGACTCGATGATCTTTGCACTATGACCAGTGGCTGGACTGGGCACAATCTCAGGCCACGGTCTACAGTCTAGTCCTTCGCTGGATTTATTTGTTCAGCAGTAACGGAAGAATTGACGGGGCTGGGCCAAGCACACTGGCCAGGTAGCCAAGTCTTGACAGCTTAACATAGTCTCCTGCTTTGGGGCTTCTATTTTACCTGGCAGATGTGAACTGACCTCTTGAGTCTGTTGCTTCAGCTGTTTTGGGGTGGAAGGTGGTCTGAAGGGTCATAGGTGCTGTTGATAGCTGCTAGTGAAGCTGAAAAATCCAGGAACTGGCTCTTCTCCATGACGATTTTTCAAGATTGGTGCAAAGAAAAAAATTCTTACCTTTGTCATACTCAGAAGGCTTGATGTCTCTTTTACACACATTAGAAAGACCAGGACTGTATTAGCTATTAGCACAATTAAATGCCAGGGTGTGACATGTGTGGCTAGTACCTGGAAAATCCTTTTCTTTCTCAGGGAAGTTGTTTCAACCACTAAAGCAAAAAAAACTAAAGGAACAAGTTAACTGTCATTATCAGTAGAGTTCTTGTATGACTCACATGTAATCATGTATATGACTCACATGTAATCATGTCCCATATTATGCCGTCATGTTGACCAGACAAAACATGGCTCAGGAATTCTACTTGGGATCTTGAAAACACATTGAATTGGCTTGTTTTTTGGGCCTTGCTTGGGTCTGGAAGTTTCCTAACGCTATGTCCGTGAGAAAGCTAAAGGTTTTGTCTAGACAAGCGATGCTAGCCCTGGACCTAATGCACTTTGATAGAGGAAGAAAGCAGAAGGAAAATGGCATTTAGAACTGTTAGGGGATGTCTGTGTGTCTGCCTTCCATCTCATGCCCTTCTGGACCCAGACAAGGTTGTAGATGCCCCGAATAACCAATAAGGGATCTATGAGTAGAGTAAGAATCTATTAATACCCTGGGATTGTTGTGTCTTGTCCAGCTTGGTGGAAGAAAGTGGGGGAGACAGAAGAGAAAGGAAAATTCTCCTTCTGGAAGGATAATGATTTCTGCTACTGCACTGACAGCCCAGATGTGGAGAAATCACAGCCAACATCATACAGCCCCACAGTAGGAGAGCTCATTGAGTATGGCAGCTTACCTAGGCTAAGGGCCCCAGGGAGGCAAACCTGCAGGGACACAGAGAGACTTGTCTGTAATCCACATGTGCCTGCTACCTGTGGCTGAAGGTAACAGATGGCATTGACTTGTCCATGGACAGAGCATGTGACAGATGGAGAAAAATCCCCAGACAGCTTGAGTGCAGGAGGTGATGATGGCTGCCAAGGAATCTCAAGGAGAGACTCCCGACCTCCAGGAGTTACTTAGAGCAGCAAGGGCCTCCTGAGGTAACCAGGATTCCATCGGAGATGTTGTATGAAGTCACAGCAAGAGAGGGCTGTGCCCTTTCACTACCAAGGGCAATTTTAATTCTTCTATTTTTCCCATATGGAGATTTCTCATGCTATTGTAAGGTGAACTCTGTTATTGTTAGAAGTAAAATAAACAAGCCAATGCAGTGGTTAGGATCTGGAAGAGAGAACCAGCAGATTCTTGCTATACAAGCATTCAATCCTGGGTTCAATCCCTATACTCCATAAAAACAGCCAAAGCTGGCATGCTTGTGATCTCAGTTCTGTGAAGATTGAGTCAGGAGGATCCCTGGGGCTCCATGGCCAAGTAGTCTAGCCAAATGGGCAGAGCTCAGGTTAATGAGAGAGACTGTTTTAAAAAATGAGATGGGACTATAATACGCAGTTCCTGAGGAACTACATCAGGGTTGACCTCTGGCCTCGATTCACTTGCACACATGTGCAAGTGTACCTACATACACATGTATTCCTGTGTATTCACATGTGCATACACACACACACACACACACACACACACACACTCAGTGCTTAACTTAAGCTAGTTAATTATCTGTCTTATTAGGACACACAGTTTCTAGGCAGGTTCTCTCCACCAGCATTGACAGTACCATTTGCCTCATTGTGTTCTCATTTTGTATACAGAAATTTGCTTTCCATAAGACTTCAATTTGTATCAAAGAATGCCAATCTCTAGCTTCTTTGCCAAAAAGAACCTTGCCAAATTGAGATCGGTTTTGAAAAACCAAAGATAAATGAATGTGTCTTAAAGGTTTAATTGTATTATTTCCTTCTTTATCTTTTGATGACTTTGACAGATGGGACTCTCACAATACACTCATTGTTCAGCTGGAAACCCCATGAAGTTGTAACCTGAACCCCTTGTCCTGAGGCCATTGGATGGCCTTCATCCAATGGTATCTGTGGACCCCAGTGGAGAGGTAGGTAAAGACTTATTAAGTCATTTGAAATTGCCTTCCACACACTGCAAAGTGGTTGGGCCATTTCAGGCCATAGCAGGGTGGCAGATTGCCCAACTGCCTACGTCAAGCAGTGTTTATAAATTAGAAATTACCAGCCTTTTGGTTCCTTGCTGATCAGTCAGAGTCCCTGGAAGACTGTGCAGACATGCCTGGAGCAGAATTGTTATTGGCCCAAACAAAGCATAGCTCTTGGTTAATCAGTCATGATTTGTCTACCTGGTGGTGTTATTGGAGGAGATTTGGAAGTGGCTGTCTCTTCAACGGCAGAGCAATGTAGCTAATTATTCTAACTAAAAGCAGCCATTAGAACAGTTCTTTGGTTATTTCTTGGCAAACCACAGAAACTAACACTAAAGTTAAGAGAAACAGGTAGCCCCATAGGATGTATTTAATTCACCTAGTTAAAAGGGGGTTACTGAACACTTAGTGTGTGCATGTCAGTGTCCTTATTTGTTTATTGCACTTGAGACTGCATTAAACTCTACAGGATATTAATAGATTCGGGCTTTACATCAACCCTGGGGAGGAAGTAATGACTAATGATCCCATTTTACAGTTGAAGAAATTGAGTGTACTACGTTTCTTGTCATGATAAAATATTCGACAGAAGCCGCTTAAGGGGAGAGGGTTAATTGTGGCTCACTGTTTGAGGGGCTACAGTCCATCACTGGCCAGGGAAGACAGATCAGCGGGATGATGAGGAATCTGGTCACAGTGTGTCTACAGCCAGGGAGGCAGAGAGACATGAATGCTGGTTCTTGGTTTACTCCTTTCATTTTTGCTCAGACTGGGGCCATAGTCCATGGATTATTGCTCCCCCATTCACAATGGGTCATTTCTCCTCAGGCAATCTCTCTGGATGCCCTTGGACATGCCCAAATTGTGTCTTCTAGGTGATTTTTAGATCCAATAAAGTCAACAATCAAGATTACCCCTCACACTGGGGTTCAGGAAGTAGTATGTGCTTCCAGGAGCCTAATGGATAGAAAACCACAAAGTTAACAAGTGAAAACAGTAGACATAGTTTACACCTGGCTATGAGCTATGACCACAATTACCTCAAGATCAGCATTGGGCTTCTAAGACTCTCCTTTGATCAGGCTCTGCCAATTACTCCAAGGCCTTTACTCCTTTACCAGGAGAACTCTTATTCTAAAAGAATAATTAGTCAACAACTGCTTTCCAGTGTCAAGCCAGGCAGTGTCACTGCTGAATGCATCCAAACCTAGCACCTAAACTGAGGTCAGGCCACCTCTGCCACTAGCTTTCTCTATTCCTGCCCTCTTAGACGCTCTGACTTCTCTGTTTACTTCACAGACGGGTAGAGAGCTAAGGGTCATTACTTTGGGACATCTGGAAGACTTGGTATGATAAAGTAAGGAATTGAACTGTTTGAGTAAAAATAAATAAATAAATAAACATGGCTGCATGAAAGTAGCAAAATAAACATGGATCTTGACATATGTTCCTTCTCTCCCTAAACCCAATGACAATAAACACCGAAGAGGCAGGCAAAAAAGCAGATGTGTTGTTGCCTGAGTGGTAACTCATGTAGCTCTGCGTCTCTGAAAACTCACTCACCTTATGGACAGAAGCAGAGGACAAGTCTCTGAACAGGCTCTAGGACTGGGTGGACCAGACAGCTCCCAGAGATGAGGTGAAGAGATGCTGGTCCCAGATAGGTCAAATGAACCACCATAGAAACCAGGTGTATCCCCATGTGCTTCTCTCATATGTAGCTCCCCTGCTCGCCTTCTCTGGCTCCATGGGAGACAAGGCTACCATCAAGACTGACACACCATGAAGATCTGGAAAAGAGGGTACCAGAAACTCTGACTGTGGACAATAAAAGAAACCAGCATGGAAAATGAAGGCCTTGAGAGATCACTGGCACTCTAAATGGTGAAAGACCTGAGTCAACCCTTGTCCTTCCCATAGAGAATACAGATCTGGGGCTATTAGATAAATATCCCAGTTGGCAGGAGACAGGACAATCAGATTTATTGTTCCTAGAGAAACATTTGCGGTCAATACTCTCCCCTTAGCTAACTACTTACCTGCCAGGCTTTGAAAACGAAGAAGAGTAATAACCAGTTATTTAAGAAAAACTAGCATTATTATGTACGGAATCAAACTCACAGAGGAAATGACTTAAAAGAATACAAGAGAAAAAGGAGAAAGAATTTAAATTTTATTATTAATATTTCTCTACTTAATATGAGTCAAGCAAAGAAAAGTTGCATTTTTAAAAAATAAGACTTGAAGATGATTTTAGGACAATTCTTGGGCAGAAGAATGAATAGAAAAGGGAAAAGAAATTGAAAATAAGTCATTAAATAGGTGAGAAAATTGGAGAGTCAAAATCAGAGTGTCCATGGATACAAAGGAGGCACTACCTAAGTTGAGCAAATAGAGACAGAAGGGTAAGAAATATTAGGAAGTAATACAATTTCATAGAACTCCAGGTGTAAGTTCTAAGACAGTTCCGGCATGTTGGAGAAGTTAGTAAATATTTGGAGCACAAATTCTAGATAATTCATTTGCAGGCATTGCAACGAATGAAAAGAATCACCTCAGGAAACATCAAGACAAACAGGACCACGGAAGTTCGCCAAGAAGGATCTAGCATGGACCATGAATTGAGACTTCCCATCATACTCTACAGCTCTAATTCATAGATAAAGCCATTCAGTTTCTTAAGGGGAAGAACTAGCAACATATCTTCTATATGAAACCAGGTGAGCAATCAGCTATGAGAGCAAAAGAAAGACACGTCCAGACACTAACAATTACAACATCAGAGGAGTCACTTGTCTCTGCCTGCTCGCACCTGTCCCTGCACACATCACTTTTCTGGGAAGATGCTTATATGTGAGTCCCAAACCAGGACTAGTGATTCTAGAAGTGAGATCCCATGGCCAGAGAACCTAAGGGAACTCTCAAGGTGAAGACCAAGAAAGGTCCAGAAAAAGAACTTGTGAGGGTTAATCAATCAACTAGTCCATATCAAAACTGGAAAATGCAGAAATCCAGGAAGTGGGGGGGTCTCATCAACAAATGACACCAAAATATAAAACTAGTGTGTTAGACTATAGAGGGGCTTAAAATTCCAGCTGACATGTTATGTATTAATGATACATGTAAGCGACAAATAAGTTTTAAATCCAGAAATAAATTAAATTTTGTGTAAGCAATATATGAGAATGGATATGAAGAAAACTGTAAAAAACATAAAAGCTGCAAATGTGGATTTAAAGAAATTTTACAGACTTCTCATGGAAACATAAATATGTGTGCTAGCACTAACGTAAGAATATTAACATGGGTCATTTTTTTAAAGGAAGTAAATAGATAACTTACAAACTGACAAAGGTCTAGAAATAGCAGTGTTGGTTCCTGTTATTTAGAAATACGGAGGTAAATGGAAAGCCGTTAGAATGATAGCTCTTAGGCAGAGGACCAGCAGGTGGGAAGCATGGATTAGGCACTACTCCTCCAAGTTGAAAGTTAGAATGTCCTTTTAAACCAGACACATAGATGAAAACCAAATTCCGAGTATGAAGGAGTCATCAAAGAGAGGTGATGCAAGGAAGGAGAGAGAGGAGAGAGCAGAGAAATGGAGGGTAGGGATGTGACGTATTAGGCAAACAATCAGGAAACTAGCCGAGAGTATTTGGAATTTTCTAAGGATGAAATCATGACCATATCAGGGCAGTGGCCAAGATTTCAAAATGGAGGAGAAAGGCCAGAATTGGTGCTATTTAAACAGAGAAGGATGACTGTGCAGGGGAGGGGTCTTGTAGACAGTAGGCACGGAGCTGAGAATAAAATTCACAGACATGTTTGAGGCCTCTGAGAACACACAGAATTATGACTTTACAAGAAACAAGAATATAGCCTCAAGAAGATTCAATTATTTTTTTCAAGCATAGTAATGGCATACATTGCAATCTTCCCCTTTTCTTTTAAAGTGGGGACTGGAGAGACAACCCTGTTTTAGATCACTTACTGTTCTTGTAGAAATCCTGGGTTCAATTCCCAGCACCCACGTGGCAGCTCACAACCACCTGTAACTCCAGGTCCAGTGGACCTGACACCCTCTCCTGCCCTTTAGACAGATGGAGTGTGTGTGTGTGTGTGTGTGTGTGTGTGTGTGTGTGCGTGTGCGCGTGCGCAACGCGCGCACAAGAATAAATCTTTTTAAAAGTGAATAGGTCTCTCTTAAAGCAGACGCAAACCCATCCTGCAGGCAAAAACCTTTTGGAAAGATGTTAAGGATGTGCAAATCTGAGAATCACCTCTTTGTCAGCATACCAAGGGCTTGAGCTGGTGACCAGAGTATGGGCATGATTTTCATTGTTCCTTTGTCCCCATGACACAGTGAGTCCAGTATTCCTACTCCAGGTCCCCGGTCCACAAATGAGTGTCTAAGAATATTATACATTTATACTTAAGTATTTTCTGGGCTAATAACACCACCACCCTACATGTCAAAAATTGCTGTAAAAATTCAATGTGACAAATAGGGAAATAGAGAAGGGTGGACACTTTTCTAAGGCCTGATATCACTGACATATCATTTCAGTTTATTCAACTTAGTTTCACCTAAATTGAACAGTAATTTAATTTATACATTTGTATGTTTTGAAGATATACATGCATACATTATTTTATACTCCCCATAGTTTCAAAATCACCTCAGAAATACAAAAAGTGTTGTATTTCCACCATGGTGCCTTCAGATATTGCATGGTTTGGCTTCCTTTTTTCTCTAAAGATATTCTTCACTAAAATATAATTATGCAACAAAAAATTCACCAGGGATTAATATACTCCAAGAGTTCTGTAAACATCACCAATATCTAAGGCATCTCATCAGTCCCTGAAGGAAATGTCTACCCCTTAACACCCCTGTTTTCAAACCTGCCAAGACTGGGTGCACCATTCTGTGCTCTGTCTTTTGCCCATGTGGGATTTCATGTTCTACAGTGTAGCCTACACAATCTGTCATGTTTGGTGATAGGCATCTACCACTCAATATAGTGTAGCCAAGATTTAATCCTGGTACAGCATGTGTCAGTATTTAGTATTTTTAATTGACTATTATTCATATATATATATATATATATATATATATGCCTTGGTTTTTGTTTTTTTCTACTTTGGGGTACTATGTACACTGTGACAGAAGTTTATATATGGATATCTATTTTCTTTTCTTGAGATTTTATCTAGAAGTGGAATTTCTGGATTACAGTGGAGTTACTTTTATGAGGAAAACCCAAACTATTTTATGAAATGGTCACCCTTTTTTCTACCAGAAACAGAAGTGTACAAAATGTCCACAGCTCACTGATACTTGTGATTTTTCTTTTCTTCTTCCTTGTTTCCTCTTTGCTTTTTTAAATTTTTATTTATTTTTTTTTGCTTGTTTGTTTGCATGATACTCATTTTAGGACATAAGAACTTGTTTCTCGTTATGGTTTTAGTGATAATCTCCCTAATGACTAACCATGCTCAGTGGTTTTCCCCACATGCTAATTGTTCATTTCACATCTTCTGAAAAAAAAAACATTCAAATTCTTTGCTCATTTTAAAATTAATCTATTTTTTCCTGAGTTGTAAGAAGTTTTGTGTAGCCTGGCTATCAATGTATCACAGATATATGATTTGCTAATATCATTTGATTTCTCCTTTATCTTTTTACTCTCTTGAGAACCTCATTTGTAGCATTAAAGTTTTATTTGTGATGTTATCCAAAGTTTCTGGTTTTTCATTTGTTGTTTACTCCTGTGACATTCTAGGTTCTTCTAAGGATAGGCCATGCTAATCAAATGTAGTTTTTGAAATGCATGAGAACTTATATTAAAAGAGCAATAATGCTGGTGTGATAATAGTGTGAAGTATGTTATGTTCAGGCTGACACTTTCATGTGAGTCATGTGTTCAATGGGACATCATTTTTTGTGAATGTCCTCTCCTCAAGGATGACACTCTCTGAAACCCTCTCATTGCACTTGTTCATCACTGGCATGCTCTCCTTACACCTGTCCAGGTATAATCAGTTGTGAAGATGATGAAATGGGATTAATGAAGTTATGACTTGAACAATTACTATGTGTCAGGAGTGGTAGTGCATGCCCTGTATGCATTCTCCCAGCACCTTACAACGTCGGGTGGAAGCAGCATCATTAATCATCCCATTTTAGCAGACATGAAAAGCTCAGGCTCCTAAAACGTAGCCAGTTTCCCAGGTTCATACAGAAAAGTTCTTGTGAACTTGGAGTTGAACCCAGGTCTGACTCCAGTGCCAGGCAACATTCTGGGGCTATATACTACATTGATAATGTGTCAGCAACCAGGTGATAATTTTATTGATTTATTCATTTAATTTATTTTAAAATTAGCTTACGAAGTAGCCAGTTTCTTTATAGCACTTTTATTCTTCACTCTTATTGTCCCCCAAACCCCATCTTCTCCTCTACCTCCTTACCCTGTTTCCATTTCCCTGATGTATTTCTCCTTGCACTTTAATGTATGTGGATTTTATTGTCTTCCCTTCAAACCTCCCTTGTCTCCCCTCTCCTGGTCTGCTTTCTAGTGTCATGGCCTCTTCCACTTTCCTGGTACCTAGACACACACATACTGAACTACTAGAAGCTACAATCCATACAGTGTCTCTTGGAGTCAGGGTTACCTGGTTTAATTTGTGCCCTCTTCCACTTGTTTTCTAGGTGGTGATTTTGAAAAGAAGGCACCATCTCTTCACTCTTCTGAGTTTATATTGTTCTAGTCACAAAGTCTCTCTGTGATCATTCAAGTTAGCAATCATACTTCCTGTGTAATATAATCACATTAATGAGGAAGCATGTCAGGAAATGCGCCGGGAAACTATAATGAAAGTGAGATGAATGTTGCCTTTGGATCGGCATGTGTTCCTCTGATGATGTGGGGTAAACCCAGAGCTTCATACCTGCTACACAGTCATTCTGCCATTATGTATAATGTCCATCCATGTGTGTTATTAATAAGGATTTCCAATCAGAGGGCTTCACCACACAACTTCTTATTGTAGTTTTCACATCAGAGAATTAAGTACACATTGACAAAATGGATCATGAAGAGTACGGTGACTTTTACAACACAAAAAAAATGAAGTATTGACAACTAGAAACCTTTTTCTAGAGCTAAAATTTAATGATAAAAGAAGTATCTATGTATGTTAGTGATATTTATATTTGAAAATATGGTATATGAATCACATTATATAAAAAATGTAGAACACAAGTCATGAATCTCAGAGATTGTAAATATGATTGTATCAGTGTCAAAGCAAAAAAAAAGATAGCTATCTCTAGGAGTCCAATCAGATGAGATGGAGAAGGCCATGTTTCTCAAGGTACTGTTATGCTCCTATGTCATAATGATAAAATATTTGTGACAAGGGACAAATTCAGAATATCATCAAGGAATAAAAAAATCCAACCTATATTACCCATAAGCAATAAGAGATTCAATACTTTTTTGTACCAATTATATCCTGCATGTACCACACCTGATATAATGTAAACTTCACAATGATCCTGAAGACAATAATTATTATGCCCTGAATAGAGATGTGAAAAGTGGGGTTCAGGATGACTTCATACATTGCCCCAGTTTCAGAGCTTGAAAGGTGACAAACTGAGGTTCAAGTTGAGGTCATGTCTCATCAACTCATGCCTTTTCACTAGGCTATTCTGAGCATTTAAGTTCTTCATCTCCTGCTCTTCACTTTCAATACTGGCTCAAGCTGCCTCTAGACGCAAAAATAATGTGTTAAAATGATGAATAGATGAATGCTTACTGTCTTAGTTAGATTTCTATTGTTGTGAAAAGATACTATGACCACAGCAACTCTTATAAAAAAACATTTCATTGGGGTGGCTTGCTTGTAGTTTCAGAGTCTTGGTTCATTACCATCATGGCAGGGAGCATGGCAGCATTCAAGCTTACATGGTGCTGGAGTGGTAGCTGAGAGTCTTATATCTTTCAGGCAGCAGGAAGTCGACTGAAACACTAAGTGGTATCCTGAGCATAGGAAACCTCAAAGTCCTCCAATAAGGCCACACCCACTCCAAAAAGCCACAAATCCTAATAGCCACTTCCTATGTGATCATGGAGGCCAACTGCATTGAAACTACCACACTTACCTTGAATAAGAATCAGTTTACCAAATCCTAACATGAACTCAAAAGTGCCACTTGGGGATGATACTAGGATTATCAATCAAACTGGGTCCTTATTTCTACAGTAAGCACTGGTACAGCAGTAAGGTCTGTGCTCTGATCGCCAGTATTTCCTAAGGAAACCATTCCATCCTGCATTCCTAAAGAAACCCTGTTACATCTCTTGTGCTATCTGATGCCACTGTTACAAGAAAGGTTGGATCTTTTCATGCAATTATCCAGGATATGCCCAATGAGGTCTATTGTCCCTTTTGTGTTGCCAGTCTAAGTTCTGTGGCTCTTAAACATAAAACGCTAGTGTGATGCCTTATCACGACTGTCACCTCGATGGGATTTATCATCACCATAAAAACAAATCTCTGGGATGTCTGTGTAGGGGATTACAGGTTGGACTAAATGAGATAAGAAGACCCACCCTAACTATGGGCAGCTTTGTTCTTTGTCACTAGGGTCCTAGCTTGAATTTTAAAAAAGGGAATTGAGCTAGATTTTCCAGTTCATATCTCTCTCTGCTTCTTGATTGGAGATGCAATGTGATGTGAGGCTTCAGACTCCCACCACTGTGCCTTCCCTGCCTTGATGGACTGTATTTCCTCTATCTGTGAGTCAAAAGAGACGCTCCTTCCCTTACGTTGTCTTTCTTTAGGCATTTGATCTCAGCGATGAGAAAAGTACCTAAGATAAAGAATATGAGAACATTTGTAAAACCTAAAAATATCAGATTATTTTGTTATTAATTTAAAAAAGCTCTTTTTTTTGTATACTAGATGCATGTATGGTGACATAAAACCAGACCACAGGTTCATTAAGATTTCACTATGCCAAGTCTTAGGGAGGTACAGTAGCGTGGTTCTGTCACACCAGCTCTCGGAAGGCAGAAACCAGAGGGTCAGGAGTTCAAAGACAGCAAAGAATGCCTAACAAGATGATGGCTGGAGGGGTGAGCTACATGAGACCTAGTCTGGAAAAAAAAGAAAAATTTAAATTTGGGGGTGATTTAGCAATGAAGTTTGCAAATTCGTGACTGTAAGTGTATTACATCCCTTGTAGAACCAAGCACTCCTCTCTCCCTCCAGAGAGTCCCACATAGAAACTTGCAATGACAGGAAGTGAACCAGAGACTGTTTTGAACATGGTGCTTCCTGATGACCTCCCAGAAGAATCTCGGCCGTTACAACATCATCATCCCTTGAGATCTCTGTATTCAGGTTCTTTCCTCCCCAGTCATCGATGTGTAACTGTTTTCCCTGCTCTCTTGGTTTCTGACTGTGGCCCCTCTTACACGTGCTTCTCTATGCATCATCATAAATGATGTTTTGAAAGACAGACCATCTGGCACCTCGTATGTCTTTGGAGTATCCTCTCTCCTCAGTTCTCTCCCGTCACAGCTTGCACCAGGCTTCTGCCATTGAGAAACAAGGAAGAAGTTGACCTGTAAGTAGAAGTTGACCTGTAAGTATACAGCCAGTCAAAGCCTGAGCCACTGTCCAAGGGAGCTCTGAGGAGTGGCTTACCTGTCCATGAGCCCTTTGCTCCTCCTCCTGTCACCTTTTGCCAGTCAGGACACAGGTGTCCTGAAGACAGAGGGACCCCTGTTGAGAGAGGCAGTGCTCTACAGCTTAGTCAGCTCTCAGGGATATGTGGATATGTGTCTGCAAACCCACCCAGGAAGCTGGCCATCGTGTTTTTTTTTTTTTTTTTTTTCATGCAGGTGAGTTTGGGCAGGCTGTCTGCTTACCACCCACCCCAGAGGCTGGGCAGCATGTTTTTCCACCTAGGTGAGTCTGGATAGCACATCTAAGCAACCGCCTTACCTTTTTTGCCTCTTCCTTACCATACACTAATTGATGCCAAGTGATACTTCCCTTTGCAGAAGTTAGTTGCGATGCCAATAGTTCTGAGAATAACACTTCACATTATTGCCTGCTACTTGTTTATGGATGTTACAGGTTATTTCTGTGGTGAATTAGACTTTCCTTACGGTGACAAAAACATCTAACATCTTAAAGGATTGACTTGGGCCGACAGCTCCCAAGAGTTCGGTCCACAGTCTCTGACTTCACTAAAGTTTCATGGTGAGGGAGCATGAAGCAGAGATCACTCATCTCTGGCAAACAGGAAGCAAAGAGAGTGAGACCGAGGTGTGTCAGAGGAGGCCAGGGATAAAGCTGCTACTAGTCCCCAGTGCCTAACATTTCTAGAACCTCCCAAATAACACCACTAGCTAGGGACTGAGTCTTCAATTCATGAACCTTTGAAAAAGGCATTTATATCTAAACACTAATTTTTTTTTGAGTAATTTTTTTTTAAAAAAAAATCTTATACACAGAACCAAAGTATGACGCAATAACCACATACCCTTCATTTGGTGAGGGGGGAGGCCAAAGCCACAGTGTAGGACACCAAAGCAGAACTTCCAAATGATGACATTCTCTCTGGTCCTTCCCCTTGTCCAGTTACCCTGGGAATCACAGGGACTTGCTAGCACAGACTGGGTATTTCTCTTTTATGTGCAGAATGGTTACCCACACCCTGACAGCACTGTTTGGGTGCCACCTTTCAAAAAATCTGTTCCCTGCCGGTGCTTGGAGTGAACTCTCGGCTCTGCAAGTGCGGAGTGTGAGAAGCAATGGCTGACGAGTGTGGGAGAAACAAAGCATGAGTTCTGCAACTCTTTAAATTAGACTCCTTCACCACTCAGGTGGGGATAATGAATCCTGCTTGCCGGTTTCCCACAGTGCCTGTGAAACTTGAAGGAAGGTGTACTGAGTGAACAGTGTGTTATTATTTAGTAACTGACAGGCATTTATTTTAGAGATCCCTTTAGATGCTTAAATATTAAAGAACCAATATGCCTGAATTCTATCCAACGTCAGCGGAGCCCAACTATAAACTTGTATTCAAGTAAATCATTGGAGTCTAGCTGGGGCAATGCTGGCCCATAAGGCTAAGATCCCAAGTTCTGTGCATATGCCTCTGTCAACATGCTCTGCACTGTGAAAGTATCCAACTGAAGTCCACCAGGCAAAGAGATTGATTTGTACAACTGGGTAGTAAAGTTTTGTAGTTCCTATGATACTTACTTTACTAAGGACATGTGCTATCTTAATAAATGATGTCCTGTCCAGGGCTGTCAAAATCTTTTTATACTGAACCTCTGAAATGCTGTAGGTAATTGTAGGTTTAAAATGATTTTGTTTTTGTTTTATTTTTTTGGCAAATCAACATTTGGAACAAAAAGATACTGTGACAAGGAGAACACCACACACACACACACACACACACACACACACACACACACACACACACAAGATTATGTGTAGAGCAGGTGGCAAAGAGAAATAGCAGCAAAACAGCACATGGCCCCGGAACCCCAAGAGAGGTCAGGACTGTTGGCACAGCGTTGATCCTTCAGTAATTATGGAGTTCACTGACCTGAGGAAGATAGCCCAGTCATGCTTCCCACCCTGGTACTCTGGCCAGCTGGGGGCCCAGGGCTGCTTGAAACGCTGGCGAGAATCTCACACCAGTGCAAACATTGACACAGCACAAGGCATTTATCTTGGCTCCAGAGAGAGGCAGGCATCTTTTGGAGTTCATCTACCCTTTAAAACAGGTTTCAACTTGGGGAACTGGCCTCTTGAGATTAACCCGTAGAGATACATTCGTGATGATTCAGACCTTTTCGTTTGTTTTTACTGATAGAGAATGTCGAGGCTTTAACTCCCATTCTCTTGCGGCATGTGGTGGATAAGAAGTAGGGTGGGGAGTAGGCAGAGCTCATCAGCCAGGCTGCTCTCTATGCATCCGTTAATAACAATATCTAATAATATCGTCTTGTTGAGACTGACTGGCAAGGGATCATCATCCTCACAGACTTCCTATGAAACAGTGACCTCTACGTAGGGCCCCTACAAGTCCCTTTCCCTTCAGGACATTAGACTCCTCTACACTCTTCCAACATCTCAATTGGAGTCCTGAGAGAAGCTAGCCAGGAAAGAGAAACAGGACTGCTATGGTCCCATTAATGTGGTGCTCAAACCAAAGCAGGAAAATGATTGACAGGAGCAATTTCCCTTCCAGATACCAAGTAAGAGAATCTGTTAAATTTATCAGACATATAAGGGATAAATAAGAACAAAGTGTGATTCCCCACAAAAGAAGAAGACAGAATGTCTGCATCAGAAGAAAGAGAATCAAATTTAAAAAAAAAAATAGTCACCGGGCGGTGGTGGCGCATGCCTTTAATCCCAGCACTCGGGAGGCAGAGCCAGGCGGATCTCTGTGAGTTCGAGGCCAGCCTGGGCTACCAAGTGAGTTCCAGGAAAGGTGCAAAGCTACACAGAGAAACCCTGTCTTGAAAAAAAATCAAAAAAAAAAATAGTTATCTCTACTCGGATCGGTGGTACGTGTTCGGTACTTGGAGGCTGACACAAAAGAATCACAAGTTCAAGACCATCCTTAGCAACTTAGGTAAACTTTGGATCAAACTGTTAAAAAGGATGTATTAAAGTCGGAGGCAAGGACAGAGAGTGTAGAGGATGCCTAGGGTGTGCAAAGTTCTGTGATTAAGCCCTAGTACAACAGCAAAAAATAGTATTCAAACTGCTTCAAATTTGTGAAACTGGAGCGAATGGGACATTGGATTCATAGGTTTAATCACCTTAATTTAATTAGTGCTATCTTTCAAATTTAAAATTTTTATGTTTCTCAGACACTCCAAAACATTTCAAGTGTGGGACTCAAGGGGGGCCCAGAGAAAGCTGTCATTTTTAAGATATTTATTAGAGGAGATATTACCACCATAGTTAAACACTCAGGCGGCAGCGCAGCGAAAGAGAGATCAGGCCCACAAGGCAGAGTAGTGGTCCCTTCTTAAGGGTTTCAGAGGAAGTGGGGTGGGAAAGACACTGAAAATGTTCATTGTCAGACCCAAGGTTGGCCACTGCTAGAGGTCAGCGGTGAGGGTTCTGTTAAAGAATGTGACATGACTACTCATCACCTTTCACATGGCTGTTCCCAGGGATCCTTTCTAAAGGAAGTCAAGAGTCTAACGAGTTGCTTCTAGGGAAAGAACTGAAATAGTTTCTCAGATGGCCACTATTTCAAAGAGGATGGGATCTGTCCAACGGCATGCCCATGGCAAACGCTTTCTACATCATCTTTCCTTGAGAAGATTTTTTTTTCCCTTTCTGATAGCTGAAGACTTTTTGTTTGGATTGAGAAGTTTTCTTCCTAGTAATGACATGCATTCACCTGTAATTCATTCCTCATTTATCAAGCCAAGCATTCCTGTGTTTTAAAAACGATTCTAAGGCCTGCACTCAGGAGCTTCCACTACACCCAAGGATGTGCCATCATTCAAGCCACCAAGACGTCTCATTAGCCACCTGGCAAGGAAAGGACAGTTTCTAACTTTCCTTTTCATTGATATATCACAACGCTCTAGTAGGAATCAGGCCCAGGCAGGCCTCATGGTACAGGTCTATAATCTCAGCTCCTCAAGAAGCAGACACAGGAGGATAATAAGTTGAAGTCTCTCTCTCTTCTTTTTTTCTTTTTTAAGGTTAAGGGTCTATCTCAATGGCAGAGTACTTACCTAGGATGTGTAGACCCTGGCATCAGTACTCAGTACAACACATACATGCACACACCCTCTATTGCTTAAATGGTTCCTACTTTTAAAATGCTTTCCTGACCAATGTTGAATAATGATCATTCAGCATGCAGGAAGTTGTATTTTTCCTAAGATTTTTTATTATAGAGCAGCATGCATTTTGAAAATGGTTCTTTGCACAACAGGTCCTAATAACTATAATAGTTTATCAGATCAATGTTCTTAAAAGCCACTTAATTTAAATCTATGTCATCTGCATTATGAAAAGATCTTACATGCATATTTACTACATGTGGTCTACTGATTTCCTCCTAACTCTTTCTGTCCCCAATGGCATCTCATGATCTGTCATGATTACAGATCTCATTTAAGATCCACACTGCTAGAACATGGAGCATCACTGCATAAACAGATATCTTAGCGATCACTAAGGTCGTGACAACATCATGCCAGTGAACATAGCCTCCTATGTCTCCTGAGTTTCTTTTCATGTTATTTCCTTGCTCCTTACTCTAATAGACCAAGCATTATGTAAAGAGTACAGGAAACTAAAAAAAACAGTGTAAACATTTTCAATAAGACATTCCTAGTATCTTAAATGTCTGTCAACTGGCCTGCGTAGCTTTCAGTAGTTTTCATCCTCAGAAGAGGACATAAAAACACTGAAAAACCTGAAATTTTCAGGAATCTATACACATGTGAGTTTGCTGTGTCCTTTTCAAAATTTACAGAGTCAACTATAATCTATCTTGGTTTTATAAAACCCATTCGATCAATACTGCACACATATCCGGGGCCTTTGAGGACGACAAAGAGCTCATGTGACCCTGCCTCAAAATGTCTGATTTACATTCCTCTTCAGATTGATGTATTTTCCTTTGGAGAAAGAATCATGCATCAAAGCCAACTACTCTTTCTGGTCCATGGTTAAGGGACTTTCCCACCCTCCAAGTTTTTCCCACAGTCAGTGCTTAAGAGCAAGTGGCAGCCACTGTCTCCAAGTTTTCCATCATGGAAACGGACCTGCTAGTATCTGGGCTAGCCTTCAACAAATGCAAGCACTGCAGTGTCTCCCTCCCATCCCGCTGCAGCAAACCCCCAAGGAGCAGTTCCAACGTTAGGAAACCTACGGGGTCAAGTTACCGGCTCTGGGAGGATTTGGGATTCTTTAGCTGGCTTTTCCCAAGCTTCGAACACAATCTCCAGTGAATGACATTACACACACACACACACACACACACACACACACACACACACAAAGAAAAAATGTAAACACGATGACTTTTTGAATGACTTTCCTCTAACTTACCCTTACTCCATCCCAAGCTAAATTTGGTAATTCATGGTTGTCTCAGAATATTGTATTACCCATCCTTGTTTTCCTGTCAGAGGCCACCCCCACTCGCCTCACCCTTTACTCTTCTAACAGCCCTGTAAATCATATGATTAACTTCTAAGCTAGGGGTGATAGATGTGAGAAAAGGACATTTAATTGGATAAGAATGACATCCCTTACACACACACACACACACACACACACACACACACACACACACACACACACACACACTGCTTTTAATGTTTCTAGGTACATCAGAATGTGATCTGAATTTCAGATATGGCTTCTATGTGACATTTATTTTTTTCTCCAGCACTCATGTGCTACACCTTTGCCTAAATTGAGTTGTTATCTCCTTCTACCTTGAACTTTCAATACTACCTAT